>NC_089683.1:7241830-7879163 GCF_031753505.1 Anomalospiza imberbis | reverse complement strand
ATTAAATTTCAAGTCTTTCCCAACTAAGAGTCAGCAAGTCCAGCTCACTCAGTGTCTCATGCAGTATTTTTGAACAAACATTATGCATGTTGTTTTCTACCGCTGTTTTTAATTCGGACAAAGCAACAACAAAAAGTGATGTAGCAACGTCTTTTGGGATGAGAGAGGAAATTCTTGTTCCAGATCCTTAACAACCAAAACATTGTTACATAGATTTTTCTTTGTTACACAGAGTCAAGCGTCTAAATTAGTGAAAAGTTGAGCAAGGGATACAGCATTTAAAACCAAACCCCACCACCAGTCTGTCTGCTTAATTCCCCCAGTTAAGTTAAGGGAGTGGTACAAGGAGGAGAAGTGTTTAATGGGCCAGAGAACCATGTGACAAATTGTAGAAACTGACACCAGATTTCATCACCTATATTGGTCCCCTTTATAGTTACTGGAAATAAAAAAGCACTACTACAAGAGTATCATGGATCTGAGAAGCTGCCATAAGAGGCAGGAAACTGTCCTACAGGACAGTTGATTATGACTTTAAAAGCATGAAGGAGCTACCACAGGGTAAAACTGATGCAAAGGGCTGCTGGGGAGGAACTAACGGGTTAACAGATTGCTGCTAAAAAATAAACTTAACCTGGAATCTCATCTTCACTACCTTGATGTTTGTATTTTAGAAGATTGTAAACTATCAAGAGCAGAATGCTAAACTTTTTATTTTCTAGTCAGTATGATTCATGACTATCAGCTTCCTGCAGGTAAGAGAATGGGACAGCTATTTACAGGAGAAAAACTCTGAGTGAACTTTGTTTTAAAAATGAACATAGTATATACAATTGCAACTTAATGCCTTAACACCTTTTCAATTACTCCTTTTAAAACTACTCACCAGAAATCTCCTCATTGATACCCAGTCTTTTGGCAGTATTTGTGCCAGAGGCAGTGGAAATACTATTGTCAGAAGAATCCTGCTTTATAGAACTGAGTTTCTCTAACTCAAACTATTATAATAGCAATTATTCACACATGAATACATTCACTTGACTTCTAATTTGGACAACTATTCACTCTATAATCTTCACATAACCTCTACAGATTTGCCACGGGGATCTTAATTTCAGTTCTAGCTTCTGTCTGGTTTGCTTTTTTGTAAATTACTACTAAGCATTTTTAATAACAATAAATATCTGTCTGACCACAAGTCACACCTAACATTTCACTCAGGTTCACATTAAGTTGGTATCGAAACTAAATTTCACCTGCTCTTTTTTTCCTAAGATGCACAATCTATGCAGAGAGCATTTTTTAAAGTGCTATGTAATACAATGCAATTAATCACTGAATAGAAATTTACTCTACATTTTGTTAAGCAATAAATGAAGTTCCTCAATTCTTCCACTCCTATGTTAAGACAATTTCAGAGTCATCTGAAAGATATATGAACAAGGCAGACAGCATTTCTCCTAGGTATGATTAAAAATAAATTCTGTGCTGTCCTTACTTCAGAAGGACTAGTCCTCGAGATGAAGTTAAGTAAAATGAAACCTGTAGCAGACTTTCAGAAATTCTGAATTCTTGCCCACTGACAGGTGCTGCTTGGAGATTCTCCAGTCAGATACACTAAGTAATAACAACATCATCTGGTGACTAAGTACCAGCCCTGTTCAGAGCAGAGCACTGTTCTTGGCTATTGAAGAACAGTCATAGTAGTAGTTAAAAAAAAAAAAAAAAAAACAAAACTAAACACATCCTAAAACATATGAACCAAAAAATCCAATTCCTTCCCACTTTTCCAAAGTACTTCTCCAAGACCTAGAGGTAACTGTGACCTTTCTGTTTACTATGGTCTCAGGAAAGAGATTTCAAAAAAATGGGTGAATGGTACAGCAGCTTTGGAGCTGAGGTGTGCAAGGTTGCTGTCCCCCAAATCCAGCAGTACAGTGACAGAACTGTAGACTACAGAGAAATAAAATTAACAGTGGAAAAGAAAGCAGACATAATTAGATTATTTGAAGACTGTCAATTATTAACAAGAAAGTCTGCTTCCCTTAATGTGGAAGAACTCTAATAAGATGCAGCAGAGATCTTTCTCTTGAAATTTCTGTAGTTGGACTACTACAGTACTGTGAGTGCAGCACAGTATTCAAGGCTAACAAGTTCACTTTATGCTGCAGAGAAGACTTTTCCATGCTTCCACACTGCTTAAAACCCATCAGAGAATGTGAATCATCTGTCAGTAAATGATAAAACTGACATCCATCAAACAGTAAATTCTCTGTTGTTACTGTATTTCATGAAGAATTCCTGGGGATTAAAACCCAAAGATTCTCATGACAAGCAAGATCACCATGGATCTAGATTTTTAGTCTGCAGTATCAAGAACCACTTAAAGCAATTCATGTGTTTTAAGTTTTTCTTCCATGATCAAAACCCTCAACACCTTTCTGATGTCTTGTGTGTAAAGTAACTCAAAGCCTTGAGAAATCACTTAAAACCAGCAACTTACACTCTCTTATACAGCATCCAGGATATCTATGTACCTGCCACAGTAATTTAGCTGTTTCCAGTAGCTCCACATTCTTTACCAAGAGGCACTAAATAGTCCACTTGAAAGTCTCTGGAGTTTCTACTCACAAAGTCCCAAACTGCAGTCAGAGATAAGCAGCAAGAAAGAACAGATCAGAGTTCCACAATGGCTTAAAAAGCAAAGTGAGGTGCCAGCTTCCACTAACAAAGCCATTTCTTCCTCCAAAGCCAGCTATAGCATTTCCACTGCCTCATTTGTGCTGGCACTACTGTTCCTGCAGTAAAACAGATAAGGGAACTAAATCCATCTGAAACATTAGGTTGTTGGGGTTTTTTCTGGGTTAGTTTTCAACATCTTTGGTTGAGCTTTCCACCTCATGAATGACAGTGCTGGCACAGGGAACATGGTGGGAATATATCAGCAGCAACAAGGCAAGACAGCCTCTTTAGTAGTGACCTGCAGTTTGACCAGCCTAAAGTGACTGTGGAACCAATCCCTAAAAGATGTAATTTTCTTCACCTAGACAGAAGGACTCAAGGCACAGAACTGACAAACACATGAAAAGAACTGCATACAACAACTTCACATATTTATGATTTTTATCACCTTATATAACAGTTTATGTTTTGTAAGCAAATACTTGAAGAATCTGGGCATATCTACACAACACAGAGAAGTCAAGTTTCATAAGGAGGTGTTGAAACAGGTACAAACCAAACCTGATTGCAGCATTCCCTTTTTTGTTTGCAGTACTTTCTTCCCCAGTCAACTGCTTTCCCCTACCATCCCCAGTAATGCTCTCCACTCAAGCTCTTCCCAATATTTCTCATGGAACTATCCCAGTGTCTCCTGTTCCTCCCCACCCCAGCTGAACTGGACTCACTCCATGTCAGAGGTGTGCATGCCATGCCTGGTCAATACCATGTTTTACCTGCTCAACTACCATTTTCAATCTATCTCCTCTTCCTGCAGTAGACACGTGCATTTGTCCAGCTACCAATTTTCACAAAACCTGCAGGAATCTAATCTTTCAGGTCTCAACTCCTGTCAAATCTGTCTGGACTCTACTAAATGATTTAGAAGTTATTAGGGGAGCAAAGATGGACAGAGAGTACAGGTAAGATTTTCTTGGGAAACCAAAATAAAAATACAATTTACATGAAACCAGAGTAATTATATTAGTGAAATACATGGCAAGACCATAATTCTGGGAAATTAGAGGCAAATGAAGTCAAAAGAGAAAAGACAATCAGATTAATGTAATCTGTGGTGATAATTTTTAGTGTAGATCTGCTTCTTTCCCCTCTGTACAATAGCAACTATTTCAGCTATACACATCCTTGGTACCTTCAGCTGGCTCTTAAGGACTACTGAATGACACCTTCCTTGACACCACCTTGCTGCAAGAGAGCCATGAACAAACACAAGAAAGAATCATGACTACTGGGTGGTTTCTCTGTCAAGGAGGCAAAATCTGAAGTTAATAAAGGTAATAATCTCAAGAAAATCCACTACTTCTGCAGACAGAAACACTAAGTCTTAATTTAAAGCAAACATTGTCACAGTTTTCAGCAGGGAGGAAGGAAGGGATCTATCTGGTCTGAAAACTGTTTTTATTACATCACTTGTGCATACCACTTAGAGGGGGAAAAAAAACCCAAACTACTTCAGAAGATCTTTTTACCTTGTTTACAAGAAAGATGATGATAATGCTTTCAAGGAAACCTTAAAAAGAGGCTGAGCCATCTTGCATTACTGAGTTATAAAGAAGAGAACAAGAGAATATAAAAAGTCACTGATCAGGTAAATTGTAGAACCCACTTAGCCCTCTGTCAAAGAAAAAAGACACTTGATTAATTCAATAGGCAGGTATTTAATAGTGATGAAAGAAAATTTCTTTGTCACTAGATATCACTGAGTTCAAAAGTTTGATGGGATCCCAAAAAAGAACAGGCAGTCAAGATTTATTAGAACTCCCACAAATTCACTAAATTGCATTTTAAATTAGAAGAATTTAAAAAGCCTATGGGGTTTAAAAGAACTGTTAACCAACCTGGAATCATCAGCTACATTGGTATTTCCTTCAAAATCAGGCAAAAAAATTATTTCTCAAATGTTTGCAACTTTCTTTTAAAGCATCTGGTTGAAGGCAGCACAAGAGATCAAATCACTCCCAACCAGAATGCCAACTCCTACGCTACCCAGAACAAAATGACAGAGAGACAAAAAGAGGCAGTTGTCCCAGCTCTGAGTAAATATATCCTCACATTCCAGAAAATCTTTTTTAATGGTGCTTATCAAGTAACAGTACTTGCCTCTGTCTCAAGTGAGAAATAATCCAAATCAAATCTTGAAAGCAGCAGAAGAAAACTAAACAGTAGCAAATACAGGATAAATGAGAAAACAGCAGCTACAAGGATTTTAATGTTAGCATCTGAATGACTGTTAATTTGCCAATATCCAATTCTTGAATCCAAACTCAGAAACACACCAAAAGGAAAAAAAAATAGTTCAAATGATCAAAACCATATTGCATCTGGTATGCCATGTCCTTTGATAAGGCGCTGCGGCAGTCCCAGAAGCCTGAAGTACAGCAATCACTGACACCACTGTCACAGAAAGGTCAAAGAAGAGACACTAAACAGATGAAAATCGGACAAAGACTGAGAATAAAACAGTTTCTGAGAAAGACTGTAAATGAAAGATCTTTTCTTTCTAAAAACTTTTTTTCAAAAGTACTCCAGACAAAACAAAAGCCTTTCTATTAGAAACAAAGTGTTCCATAGGACAGCAAAGATCACCCATTTGGGGGTGAAAAAGAGAAAACCAAAAACCAATCAACCAAAAAAAATCCAACACAAAAAGGCAAAGAAAATATTACTTCTTTAGAAACAACATTTTCTACCACAGTTTCTTAGATCCTTTCTTGGTATCCCTACAGTCCTTTATAGAGAGCCCACTAATCACTTAAATTACTGGGAAAAGTTAGCAGCGTGTTTACTTCATATTTCATAAAATGACTTTCATATAAAACTTATATTTTTAATAGTTTGCATAATACAAAGGATTTAAATTTTCTTTATTCCCTCCAAATGCCATTTTCACAGCTATGCGATTTATCATATGGCATAAAAAACATCTTCTCTATGAAGAAAACATAAAATCTGCAGTCTATCACTACAATATATTATCATTAAATGCTGCAAAAAAAGATAAGAATGCAAAGCCAAATCTTCCCCACAGAGTTTATTTATACGCAACACTAAAGGAAGCAAGTGCAAGACAGTAAATTGGTGTGTACCATGCCCCATCTACTGGCAAGAGGGAGCCGTTGGATACAGTTTTATTATACAGGATCCCAATGATTAAAGAGATGCTAATGATTTCTGAGCTAATGTGTATCTAAACCAACAAATTTAGCAAACACACCAAACTGCACACTGCTGGTAGTTCCCTTTTCCACACAGCTCCATACAAAGGCAAAATAAGACTCTTCTCAGCAGTGCCCAGTGACAAGAGGCAATGGGCACGGACTGAAATACAAGATACTCAAAATTAAGAAAAAGAATTTATTGTTTGCATCCAAGCACTACAAGAGGTTCCCCAGGCATGACACAGAGCCCCCATTCTCGGAGATGTTCAAAACACAATTGGACAAAGCCTTGAGCAACCAGTTCTGAGGGGAGCTAGACTAGAACATCTCCAGAGGTTCCCTCCAACCACTGTAATTTTGTGATTCTATAATCATAAAACTATTTATGTCAGACTTCTGACATCTGTCCCATTCCAAGTTCCCACAAGAATACTTGCACTTTTCTCAAAATACACAGTTGAAAATGGAAGTATTTTAAATTGTGGCAGAACTTCCCCAAATAGATTCTCAGCAACTTCTAGTAATTCAATACTTGTAAAACTCATCTATACAGTGAGACACAATGCACACAGCTGTACTTTCAACAAGGGAATGGGAGTTGCAGATGAAATGTAACTCAGGAATGTGTATCACCATGCCTTCAAACAGAAAAATTACTTATTCACCACATTTCCAACAGCCCATCTGGTCCAATCAAATTAACAAAATATCTAAAATACATCAGAAAAATTAAAGTAATCACAAAATAACAGTTAAGTAAAAAACTAAATAAAGTTTTATAAAAAATATAAAACCTCAGAAAATAAACCAACACATAATAATCCAACTCTCCCTCACTACTGTACTAGCCCTGAGCAGGACCCTAAATTTGAAAAGGCTGCTGAACTGTCTGCAGTCCTCTCTGTTTTTAGAGAAGATACTTGACAATAATTTATTTTAGAGTTCTAAGGTTTGTCTACTGAATTAACCTTTTTGCAGCTCTTTTCAAAAATACTGTAATAAAGCCCCTAAAAACAGTAATAACTGATCAGGAAAATAATGTTGTGATTGGTGATTCTTTCCTAGATTCCTCTAAGGGAAAACATTAATTCAAGTTCAAACAGCAGAAAACATGCAATTATTTTGAGAATTATTGAAAAGTATGGTTTTAGCTTGTTTAAATAAAATACTTTAATAATTTTTCTTGTTACTCTGATTGTGCAATACATTATAGTTTTAAAAAAAAATAGTAGTTCATGACCATAAAAAAATTCCACTCTCCCTCTAAAATAATCCCTCTTCAGAAATACCTTCTCCAAACTTAATTCTTCCATTTAATTCTTCCATTTAAACAATCACAATCCACAGTTTCATTTTCTGCTATTTGAGCTCCCCACAATCTGCTCAGTTCTGCTCTCACCCTTCTCTAGCCTATCCTCCAAGTACCCTTTTTAAGACCATTTCTCTTCCTCATTTCCAGTCTCTCCTGAACTGACCACATCAATCTTCAAGAGTGCCCATGTACTGCTTGAATCCTTCCTGCAGATTTCTGATTGCTCATCAATTCCTGGTTCTCTCTCTTGATTACTAGATGCATCACATCCCTCCTGGACTAGCTACCTTTCCCAGACTCAGCCTTAAAAGGCAGATTTTCATTTGATCGTAGACCCAAACACCACTAAGCCTCAATTTTTCTTGCCTTCCAAGCTAGATCACGAAAATACCAACAGGATCAGTGCCTTAACAGTAACTTTGTTGTTTGCACAGAGACACTGGCAATTTCCTGCAGCTGATGGCTCGAGTTTTCTAACAACTGCTGCTGCCTCCACAACAGAGGGGAAGCGAGAGAGGTACTGGAGCTGCTTTGGATGCGAGTCACCAGCGAGGGCTGCTCTGCCCCTTCCCAAGGGATGTCCAGCTTGGAGGTCTATAAACCCCACCGTCTGCTGCTCAGCATGCACAGCCAGCAAAGCGCTCTGTAGGGCAGCCAGAGGGAAAATCTACATCCTGGACTTCACAGGAAATTTAAAAAAATTAATTGGGAATCCCTTCCCTACACTCTCTGTTTTGCACGAGCTGCCAAATGAATAAACAACAGCTTGGATCCACATCATCAATTTATTATACAACAATTTATTCTAACCATAATTCTGTACGATTGACTTTAATTCCTATAACGGAAGAAATTACAGCTTCGGGAAATAAAATCATACACCTCTATTTAATTAAACCATTTGACATCAACACTATCATTCATATATAAACAATGTTCATCTCTGGGCAGTTATCATCATGCCTAGAAAACAATTTCTCATCAAGGAAAAGTACCATGAAGGAGAGCACAAATACCAAAATGAAAATCAGTTTGCCATCAATCAGCAATAATCGATAATGCTACTAATAATATATTAATAATGGACTCCACATCTTCAGCAGGAAAGCCAAGTGCAACTATCAGTATATCCCCATACTCACTGTCTCTCATAATCTTTATTTTCTTTATAATGAAAATATCTGCAATGTATTCACCTGTTCTAATCAACTTACCTCTTGAACATAATTAGCAGTGCCTCTGATTACCCACTCACACCTCACAATTCTAGACATTTTGATCACTTAACTGGATTAATTCAGTAGGTTCCAGGAAGTGTATCTTAACATCCTCCAGTAATGGTTACTGACTGCTGAAAACCATTGCCATAAAGGAAAATACAGTTAAATTTGCAACCTCTTCTCTAGCTTTCAGCATGACACTGAATGTACTGAAGGCAGGAATTCAATGTAGTGCAAGTGAGAGACTATTAAGCAGTATAGAGGTATTTACCTGCTAATACACAGAGTAAACAAACCTGAAAACTCATCAAACCACTGAAAAGTGTTCTTCTTGGATCTGAGTTGTCTCATACTGAAAACAGTCTTTTACAACAAAAAAATGCAAAATACTCATACTGCATTAGAAAAATAACTATTCTTCACCATAAAACCAGAAATTCTGCTTCTTTACAACTTCTTGGGCAGAGATTTTATGTACTCCTAGAAGGAGTATTTCTTAGTTCCATGTGTTTCATGCCTAAAATTACTTCTGGAAATAATCAGTAAGCAGCAGTAGAGACAATTTTCAAATGTCTGCCATTGAAAGGACCTCTAATTTTGCACAGTCATCACCCAAGTACTTACAAGCACATTTATTTGCAGAGTTGGGCCACACGGCCATGGTGGGTTTTTGCTTGTTCCGAAATGCCTCTTCAACTCTGGCTTCTGTTTTCCGTACCGTGGAACCGTGAGGATTTACCTGTTCTGCTGGCACTGAGAAGCCTGCATGCAAAAGACAACCATACCTGTTTAAATAAGCCAAGCTGCAGGAATCTACTGAATCAAAGAACACTATACTGCAATAGGAATAGATCCATTAATATTTAGCTGGACATTCAAAATAAAGATTTGCATTAAGAATATTTTGTTTCTGCTGACAAAACAACTTACTGGCTGCATGCATGGTCTTAAACTGTCAGCTCTGATGGATTAGAAAAATGTGACTGCCTCTCACACTCTTTGGGTCCCCAAAGATTGACCCTTCTATTCATATTTCCTCTACAAGCAAATTCTTACTGACCACTTCAATCTTTTCCTTATTTTAAATAGCTTTAAAATAAGTGGCAATTCATAACGGCATTGTATGCCATATCAAAAAGAGTATCTGAATAAGAACCTTGTATTGTCACTGTGATCTATGTTATGTAAAATGGATCCATTTCAGAGTCAATATGAGCTCTTAAATTAAGAAAATGCAATTCAGCTTTTAACAAAAAGTGTGGTTTGTTTCCTGTAATATTTAATCTCATAGCTTCTCCTGCTTCATAGGTTTTTTAATTAAATTCTAAAAAAGCAAACTTTCATATTGGTTAAGCACATTTTAAAGACATAAATGAATATCTGAAGTTCTGTATTTGTGAACTAGAATTTCCTACCCATCCACTAAAACGGTCTTCAAAATGTTATACCACATCTCCAATATAAACCAGAACCAAGTGATCAAGAGCTGAAAAGAAGCTCCAAAACTGATGGATGCAGAAATTAAAAGATTCACATATAATCTCTCATCTCACAACTAATAATTACAGCATAGGTTTCTAGGTACTATTATAACAATTTTAAACTGCATATCAAACATTTCATTACTCAAAACAACTATCACTTCTACCTTTTTATTAGCTGGTCTCCATAAGTAGTTGCAAATTTCAGTAGTCGAGGATACAGATAGTTGGTTCTTATTTACCAACTTAAAACTTGCTGTCCTTAGGCTTAACATCTTTCAACAACAGCACCTCATTTCAGTAACAGAGGAACGAGAAATTCTAGTTTGACTTCTATATACTGATTTTATTGTACATTTTATGGGCAGTACTTTTGAGACTGGTCACCAGTCAGAGTACTAAGTAAAAATGGCAGATGTGTGGAAAACAAAATAAAACAAACAAACGAAAAACCAAAAACAAAATAAAAAAAATCCCCAAACCAAACACCACCACAACCACATCCCCCCCCAAAAAAAGCCATGTAGAAAATACTTTCCATTTTACAACTACGAAAGATTGCTAAGTAACTTGCTGACAAAATTGTGAAGAAAATGGCTATGGAGCTTTTTATATTTTTTCATCCCTTGCTCAAACTGCTCTGAAACAGGGTACATGTCAAAGTCTAGACAAGCAGATGTGCTGTGATTGTCCTGATCTGCTGTCTTGCTGAGGCTGCTCTTTAGAGCAAAATGAGAATAACTGCAGAACTGATCAGCATTCATATCATTTCCATCCACTACAATGACCAGTGCCAAGACTATACTCCTGAAGTGTCACCATCCAGGTGCTCTGCACACCATAATCTTTGACACAACTCCTGATCCCTTGTGACTGCCTTCCAGTGTGAGGCTTCCTCAGACCTCAGAAGCTTGATATACTTTCCTCTGTTCATAAACAATTAAATTAACACAGCTTCTTCCATGCATTCCAAGTCTTTTGGACTTGCTTTGGTTAACATTCCTTGCTAACCCAGTCAGTGATCTCAGCCTTGCACATTCTACAGCGGGACCGACTGCAGAGCTCACTTGTCATTGAAACCACCAAGTGTGGTCCAGAAGCACAAGCATCTTCAAGTGTCACCTGCAGTACCTGTGACACTGTAACAGTTTCCATGCCAATGTACTGAATCCACTTTGAATCCTGCCCATTCCTGTCTGTGAGTTGTTCTTTCCCACAAACTGGTGCTGCTCATCACATACCTGTACCCGAAGGCCCTCTCACACCAATGGTACCTGCTTTTTCTGATTTAACAAGTTCACTGCATGATACCATCAGCCTTAATTATGACTTAAGACACTGCCCTTCTTTCAACAGTCTACAGGCTCTGTCTCCAGAAATATCTATTACTGGGCCACTGCCACAAAAAGGAGGGCAGCATTCCAGTTCTTCCAAACTTGCAAGAAAGGACTACAAGCCATGGAATCATTCTCTGCAACAAAGAGCTCTTACAAACATTTACTTTAACCTCGGAAGCAATAACCTTTAACAGTCATGGGGACTTGGATAATTAACTGAGCACAGCTCACGGCATGATGCTGTGGCCAGAATTGTGAATATTCTTGTAGTTCTAATAGAAAAGTACAGAGGAGAAATGAAGGCATTATATTAGCTCTGTTTTACAGCCACGGCGAATTACAATTGGTTCATTTATCCACAATTCAAGACACACATTGGAAGCTTGCACAAAATTAGACAAAAACACGCATGACTGAATAGGAAAATACAAAGAATTCTATCTGTTTTAATCTGAAGGAGAGAAAGCCTATAGATACTTGCATAGTTCAAAGAAGTTTATTAATAAAGAGTCTTCAAACTACCAACAGAAGTATTTCAAGAATCAGCAGCTGAAAGGTAAGACCAGCCAATTCAACCTAGAAATCAAATAATGGAGCTTTATACCAAAGCAGGAAACAACTTGCCAAGGTAAAGCTGGAATTATTGAAATCAATGATCCCTAAATCAGCATGAAATTTTGTTCGAATGTTATAGTTCAGTAATTTTCAACCTTTTTCAACTTTCAAAACTTTAAAACTTTTACATGGATATACACTCTTTTTATGTAAACAGAGCGCTGCTGCCACACTGGGAATATGTTTGGACTTTTGATAACTTTCCCTTGTCACTTTAGAAGCTGTACACAGACTTGCAAGGGTTGTTTCTTAACCAAAAAAATCAATATGTTACCTCCAAAACTACACTTGTACACATACCAGGGTGAACTAAAAATCCAGTGGTTTAAAGGCTATTCTTCCTTATCATAGTTCTTATTATACTGTACTACAGGCACTTTTAAAACACAGCTCTGGTTCCACCACATCCACATCAGAAGTTAGCACAGCAACTCTAACATTTACTTGTTCACCAGGTTCTGTAGTACTGTCTGTAATAGTAGGCAAAGCATCCTTCTTGAAAGGATGATGCTGTCCTATCAGTTCAGCTCACAAAATAGGAAGAAAGTAGAGAGGTTTCAAGGTCAGTCACCCTTTAACCTGCACTGTCTGAATTTGACATGCATTCTTTATTTCATATTAAATTTAAATTTTTGTATGGAGATCTGTAAATTCTATCCCATATATGTACAGAAGCTTTTCTTGCTGCCCTTCTTCCTGGCCAGATGGAATTCTCTCAGAGCTTTAGCTTTCTTAACTTGATCCCTGGCTGTTCAGTTCTTCTGTAGTTTTCCCAGGCTACCTTTCTCTGTTTCCACTCTCTGCAGGCCTCCCTTTTGTGTTTAAGTTAATCCACAATCAACCTGTTCATCCACACAGGCCTCCTGATGTGTTTACCTAACGTCTCTTTGTTGGGAAACCTCACTCCTGAGTTTGGAGGAGGCAGTCCTTGAGTATTAACCAGCTGTCCTGGGCCCCTCTTCCCTCCAGGGCTTTATCCCATGGGACTCTACCAAGTAGATCCCTGAACAGGCTGAAGCCTGCTCTCCTGAAGTCCAAGGTACTAAACTTTGCTATGCACCCCTCTTGCTGCCCTTAGGATCTCAACCCCCTCCACTTCATGGTCAGTGCAGCCCAGCTGCTCTTGAGGTTCCCATTCCTCACCAGGACCTCCTTGTTGGTGAGAACAAAGTTCAGCACAGCACCTCTTCTTGGTGGCTCCTCTATGACTTGGAGAAGGAAGTTGTCCTCTACTCATTCTAGAAACCTCCTGAATCGCTTCTGCCCTCTGTGTTGTCCCTTCAATACATACTGGGGTGGTTGAAGCCCCCCTACAAGGTCCAGGGCTTGTGAACTTGAGCCCATTCCTACCTGTCTGTAGAGGGCCTCTAAGTGTGTGTGTTATGATAAATGAAGTTAAACATACCTCTTTTTCGTCTTGCTTCCTTGATTTCTTCACACATCTTATTAAATTCTGGATCCAGTTCAGCAGCAATGATAGCATGAGCAGTGTCCTTCAAAGTACATGCTCTATGTCTAATTATTTTATCTAAAAAACAGGACAGCACACTTTTTTACCACAATTACAAAAATTCCTCAGCATTTCTGTGTTGCTTTGTATTGCATATTACAACACTGATACAAACAGAAGTAACTGGGAAAAGTTACAGATGTCTGAAAATGCACAATAATCAATACCACAGTGTCACCAGAGGACATAAGGAAAAACGACACACTACAGCTTTGGTCACCATGAAGAGATTAATTTATTTTTTCTGACTTTAATCATTTATAGTTCTCAAAAGGTGCCAGTGGATTGGAAGGTGAACGTACCACCTCTCCAACGACACTGGACAAACTACCAGTCTATCAAATTTCTCCGCCTCTAAGAAAGAATGCAAAACAATAGGTTGTTTACAGAAAGTTGCATGAGAAAGTTCTCTACAAGAATGTAAATTCAGAAGGCTTTAGAAAATCCTAAGAAATCAGGGCGACACCACAGCACACTCAAAAATCACAACCCAGCTATTGAAGAGATATAGGTGCTTTCAGAAGTTTAAACTGTTACTTTAATCCACAGTGGCATCTATAAACAAATGCAAACAGTGAATGATGAACACACCTAAATCAACTTGCCATAAGATGTAGCCAGTTTCTACAGGCAGATCTACACAGTATAATGAAGTGGAGTGCAAAGAGTCCCAAAGTAACAAGAGACTTGTCCAGGAATTAATTTACCCACTAGGGTCTAGGAATATTCACAGTTACACTGCCTGCAAAATCACACTGGACATCATTTGCATCTGTAAGGTAGACCTGGCTCGCTTATGTTCCTTCCCTGTTGTTTTTTTTTCTTTAACCTGAAATTATTTCTTAATTATTATTTAACAACTGATCAAAATTGTGCTAAAACACATTATTTTATTCCTTAAATTGAACAGCTGTTTCTCATTTTAATTAATTTTTAAAAAATGGCAAGAAACAAGCCTTGAGTGTGCTACATTTTCAGGCCTATTTGGGGAACAGAACAAATTGCCCATGCTGGAAGCCTAAATGCAATTCAGGAAAAAACAGACCAGTTCCCCTACCTTTGAAACAAACAAAACAAATTATTCCACCACTGAAATTTGAAAAGTTATCATAACTTAATAACTAAGCCCATATATGGAGAAAATTGACATCTAGAACGTAGCTTTTCAATGAAATCTCCAACACTCATTGTTTGACTTCAGTACAAACATATTTAAGTTGTCAATCCATCCATACTGAATTACTTTTTCCAGCTGTTGCAGGTACTTCACCAGTAACCATCAACATTAATGTCTAGAACATATTCTACAGCCAGCAGAGTTAATGTTTTAATAATCTTTAAAGACAACAATTAAGAATAATACTAAATATTCATTTCACAATATTTGTAATTCTAGAAACAGCAGCTTTTACAGCTGGAAAAACTGCTGAGTGAAAGAGACTATCCAGTGTCTAGTTCAAAAGAGTCCAACATTTTCTGGGGAAAACTACTGTCCATTAAAGCTACTGAATGTTGGAAGGTTTTGCCCACATATTTGTGAAATATTATGTTTTATGATCACAGAAACCCCCAGACTGCATTCATTCCAGATATAATTTTGAGATATTAAATGTCAAAGTTTTGGTCAGATAATAAAGTTTAAGAACTCCTTGCAAAGGAGGAAGGGAAGAGAGGGGAGGGAAATAAAAATTAATCAAACTGGGGTGTTGGACTGAACCACTACCTTCCTCTAATCCTGTGCTGGGCAAGACTTTGCCCCAGACATTGCTTCCATGAGACACTCATGTCCAACATACAATGGTTATGTTCCCATGCCTTCAAGAACATTTCCCAGTCACACAGGGAAGCTAGAAAACCCCAATCTGTCTTACTACAGAACCTGTCTGAAATTTACAGCAAAGATCCAGGGAAAAAAATCACCAAGCAGTCAGTTTTTGATATCCAGACTGCAGATAAAATCAGCCAGTCTAGTCGTCCCTTTGCTTTTCCAACTTAACAGGACAAAAGCAGGTACAGTATGACTCTTCTGCAAGCAGAAGCAAGCATATATGTCTACCTTTAAAGAATGTGAACATTTATAAGTTAATATTCATTTAATGAATGCATCTGAATGCATGGAATGCTTCCTCTGAACAGCCATAATGTGCTGTTTCAGGTGTGTTCACACAACAGCCCAAGAAATTCTGGATGCCAGAAGAGCAATACATGCTCTATGGTTAACAGCAGATGACAGAACAATTTTTCATTACCTCCTATCCAAAAATGAGCCTAGAGAGAGCCAGATCAATTTCTCCTAGTTCAGTTCTGACAGCAAGGAAAATCAAAATAGCCCTCAACAGGTGCTCTTCAGATACACTCTGAATGCCAAGTGCCCATCAAGGGCTTTAATTAGTTCACATCAACTGCACATTAGAAGTCCTCAAAGTGTGTTATCAAGAACACAAAATAAATGGACTTTTCTAGTTGAAAGAAAATAGGGCATCATAAACTGAAGAAATAAATTTAATCTTCTACAAATATGAACTGGGTTAAAAAGGCAATGTGAAACCATAGTAGACTATACAGTATAGCAGACTATACTGTATCTGGTCCACACAAGGGACTTGTAAAATGCCTCAGAAAACCAAAAATTTGAGAAGAAAAACACAGAAAAATAAGGCTTTAACCTGCTAAAGCAATTTCACAAGATGTCATGAAAAACTTTCTAACACATTGGACAATATTTGTCGATGGACCCTGATCTCCAAGTACCACATATATTAAGCAGAACTCTGCATTAAAAGGGTGCTTTGTGTTGATGCTTTCTTGATGATTCTTGAAGCTGCCAGCTGCAATGCTTTCTTCTGGCAATGTGCACTGAAAGACAGCCCTAGCAAAAAGCACACAAGATCTTCTATCCTTAGTTTGGAGTGTGAACAGCTTTTACATTCATTTTAGTCTACAAATTCTTTTTTAATTGAAAGCATCCCATCACACTTTGTCAAGACAACACTGTCTAATCTCTCCTAATCAGCTGCAACTGACTTCCTTGCCTGGTGATTTATCCTGTTTTATTTCCATCCCCAAATAAGCAGATTTTGATTTCTGTGTATGGATTTCATGTTCCAAGCTAACACGGAAATACAGCAGACCACTGCCAGATTGTGTGCAGATTCTCTACAGAGCTCTCCAAATTACAGTGGGGTTTTGGTGCCTATACAAAGTCTAGATACCCAAAAGGAGCTACCAAATTTGAAAGGAAACTACAAAACATAATTTATTAGAAAACAGCTCTGAATGCTGCAGTTTTCCTGCTCTTCTAATGTCCCCAGTGCACTCCATGCCTTAGAATACTAAAAGTACAGACCCTTAGGACTTGCTTATCCTAATTATCACAAAGCATGCAGCTTATCTAAATGCCTGAATAGCATCAGAATATGGAATTAAGTACCAGGCTTTCAGCTCTAGGTAGGCCAAAAATAAGTAGGTTCTTACCTCCAGGATCTTTGTCTGGATTGTACTCCAGGGCATTGCTGCAGATCAGGTCAATGTCTGTTAGAAAATCCTTGGCTGTTAAGTAATTGTGTTTATCAATTTTGGTTATTACTGTTGATAGGTCCATTGGCTCTTTGATAACCTCAAGGTAATCTGAAACCTATAAACAAACAGCACACAGAAATGACACAGGACCTATTGAATACTGACAATCACATCTTTATACTTGGATTCATTCCACATGCTTAGCTCTAAGACATAAAATAAATATTTTGATTTCTAAGCAAATTTATGCTAAAAATTGAAGTCTTATCAGGCTAAAAACATAGGACTTCCAAATCTGCTTTTCCTTCAGGAGCTCACCAATTTATCTTTCAAAATTAATTAAACAGTATTTTTGAAGCAGTACAACTTAATGTAAATGCATTTTTCATTTTAGACTAATTTAGCTATAGATTTTTATGGTGCTATAACACTGTCATGGAACTAAAAAGGCAAAACCCATCAGTCTAACTTGAAGCCCTAGGAAAAATTAGGGAGGTTCTATTTTGTTCACTTTGTAGGTAATGTTCTCATTAAATTTAACAGCCAAATTATCAGCTTTTAAATACCTTCTATTAAACAGTTTCGTCAATCACTTGTTAAACAAAGAAAAGTCAGGTTTTATGGATTGCAGATGTTAGATCGGCTGTACAGAAGGACAATCTAAAGAAAAAGCCTTGTGTCACAGTTCACTGTGAGCTTACATCATAACTGGAGATTCAGTAAACAGTGGGGCACACTAAAACGTGTTCAACATAATTCATACCATAAGGGTCTCAGCCTTAATAGCCAAATGCATCAGCACAGCTGCTGTAATGAAGTTCACCCAAAAAAAATCAATGAATTTGTTATTAACTTCACAGAAAAAAAATATGTATCAATGTTTCAGTGTGATTCAGATTACACTTAACTAAAAATACTGTCAGCTTCTAAAACAGTACTGCATTTTTTTCTTTAGAAATCCACATATGAGAGTCACTGTCAAAGAACTTAGGAGTTAAATACATACTCAGGTCAAGCCATTATGGCTCTATAAGTTTATATATATATATATATATATATATATATATATATATATATATATATAGTGCCTGCAGATATATATTACATCACAAACTAACATTAATGCATTACTTCAGTGGACAACAATGTATCACCTAATTCCTTAAATACAGACATTGAAATTCATATAGACAAATTAAAATGGCAAAAATTATCTTTTTGTCTCCCTTTATGGAAACATGATAGTATCTGGTTCAGGGATTGGAAAGCTAAGCAATAGGCTTCCTTTTCTTGTTAGCACAGCATCAGAAAATCTTCACTGGAAGCTGTAAATATTGCTGCTGATTTAGTCAGGAAAATTCTTGACTTATCACACAGCAGCATTCTCCGCAATGCAAGTAGGAGTGAAATAAACCTAACACATTTTTTAAGGAAGTCAAGCAGACAAGCTGTTGTAGAAAAAGAAAGGCTAGTCCTGTGCTTAAATGCAGCAGGTAGGACAAAAAGGATTACATTTGATTTCTGGTGCTATGATGTATTAGCAGGGTTCTGGCAAGTCTTCAAATAACAAATTCACATTTTTATTCTCTTCATCTACATAACATAGACAGTTATTTGTTCTTTCTCTACGTGCCCTTAATCATTTAAGTTTAGAACACAAATTCTTGACAGAAAGGAACTACCTTCACTCTAAGTATGAAGAGTTTCTACAATAATGGACCTCCCAGTTTCACAAGAAAAATTAAAACAAATTACTGCTGAGACCATGCTCATCCTGTAGGTTGCCACATTAAACAGCTCACCAGGCTTTCAAAACCAGTCAGCTATGGAACACTATGGAAAACTCAAATTAAGAGAGGACTGCATCAGCCCATAAAAAGATCTGTGTTCCATCCTGCAAGGAATTTACACTCCAGATCTGCTTTTTACAATGCTGGTCTTCTGATGTCCCATATTCAGCTTTTAATGTCTTCCTAAAGAGATGCTTCTCTCTTCAGAAGCAATTGGGGATTTTTTTCAGTTAGTAAGCCTGCAATGCTTGCATGTGGCCAGCATCTGATCTCAAAGTCAGACCAAACACAATCCTATTCATCCAGCAGCCCTGAAAACAGATTTGCAGATCGAACTGTCTCATCAGTTAGGTGTGTACAGTCCATAATCAACCAGTTAATGCCGTATAATGTGCTACCATGTGTGATTAATGGCATCCACAAGCTTTACTGCTGAAATTATGCAACAACACTATTAATGCTGAATGCATTACAGAACACAGATCACTTTCCCAATACTATCATGTCTATGATTACAGTGCTGTAAAAGCTTTTATTAAAGAATTATATTTATGGTTTCAAGTATTTCAATAGCAAGTATTTCAGAAGCACTGGCAAGGATAGGAGTGTTGGCATTTTAAAATGCTCATTTCATTTATAAAATGGACAGGAATGCACAACGTTTTTCCAAAGGCCATTGGCAATAGAACATGTTCCAAATTCTTGCATCATGGACAATGAGGCTGTGACTGTACCACCAGCTAAAAATCAGTATCTTAGATTGGACAGATCATGGATCAAACATCTATTTTTCTAATTAATTTAATCGTTTCCTTTTTAAAATCTGCATTCTTTTTCTAGTATTTTCAACTTCATTGTTTGCACATTACTGAAACAAGACCTCTTCAATATCCACCGGTTTGCTGAAGATGTTAAAGCGTTTGTCTGTGGCCAGCCTCTTGGTGACATCCCTGAGAAACAAGCGCAGCTCCCGCAGGGTGTTCTCCTCCTGGTCCTCCATCCGCTGCTTCTCCGCCTCCGACAGCTCCCGGGCAGGACACGGCAGTGCAAGAGGAAGGACTTCCAGGGCACGAAGAGCTAGGGAAAAGAACAGGAAATCAGACAATGGAAACATTAACAGTACAGTGGCTCCTTGCATTGTGCCACTCCACATTTCATGATATGCATTCAGTATGCATCGTGGGTCTAACTATCACTGCATCCTTGACCCCATAGCTCTCCATCTTCAACAACTGTTAACTGTAACTATGAAATTTATTCTGGGCACTGATTAATGCTGTCACATGGTAATTAAACTAACTGTTAATTACCCACACCTCTTTAAAAAGGAAAGTAACACAAAATAAAACATTAGGATCACATTATTATTGGTTTTACTGCAACTTAGTTTACCAGCCTGTTTTCTTCTTGGTGGAGGCATTGCTGCCTCATCAAGAATTAAGCCTTTGAAAAATCGCAATCTGTCTTCTTCACTTGGTCTTTGAATATAAAAAACCTCTTCATACTGGATTCTGAAAATACATTTCAGCTAAAAAAAAAAAAAAAAAAGCCATAAGAAAAATGAGCCCCCAGTGAAAAAGACATGAACAATGACCATATTGCAATATTAGTCACAAACTTTTCAAAACCAGACACAGGACAGGAGATGGTAAACTCTACCTAAAGCTGTGCTCACAGAAAACAAACACTTGTAATTGTCACTGAATTCTCTATAGTAATGAAACTTGCAGTATGCCATGATCCTAACAATAGCCAACTGTGCAGTAAGAGGAGAGTAAAGCGGCAGGAGAAAAAAAATCACAGAAAACGTTAAGAACAAAAACCCAGGAATCCTCCCCTAACCAGAGCCTCAGAAAATGTAAAGCTCAAGGTCAGGCCTTTAGACTAAATCTGCATTTAATTATAATGGAGTCATTTGTCAAAAAGAACAATTGGCATAATGAACAATTTTGTCTTCTCAGCAGAGTGGTATGGAGCTTATGAAAATCAGTAATACAGACATACATCCCTCATTAAGGAAAATTACTAACATTCAATAATTATTACATTTTCTGTCTCACATATTTTAAATTAAGTTAGAAAGCCACTACAAAACAAAATTATTTTACATGATTAAAACATTGAAAAGAGCACAGAACCCCCTAACAATGCCTCCTTCCATGCTAAACTTACCTCTTCAGGCAAATCACTAAACATGGACTCAGAGGTAGACAGTAGAAATATAGGTGAGAAAGATGGTATATCTTGCAGCAAAGTTAGGAAAGTAGCTCTCACAGTTTCACTGACAGCTTCCCACCAATCACCAATATGAGGCATGTAAACTATACTTGGTACTGTTCTTCGAGCTTCACGAAAGATCTAATTAAAAGAAACAGTTGCATTTCAACTAAGGAACTAATTGTTATCATCAGTTGTGAGTAACAAAGTTCTTGCACACTAGAGAATGATTCATGTTTGTGGTATTTTGTAGACAAATGTTCCAGCAGAATAGAATTATCTAAATACTTTCTAACCAAGTGTTTGTGACTCTTAGCTACAGCATTCAATTATTTTATGTCAATGTGCCAGGGAGACTACAAAGCAACTACTTTGTTTTAAAAATATGTATGTTTTAAAAATTTGCTATGACTGAACAATCAAGATGAAAATTAAACTGTTTTGCAATTCATGCAATAGTCACCAAAAGCTATTTGGAAATGTAAAACACTTAAAACTAAGCAAATGAACCTAGAACCACAGCACACCAATCCATACACAAGTGAATAAAATGAATATCAAGCACTGAATACCCCGATTAAACTTACTTAGCACTAGGTATGTGATGAGAGGGCAGGTTAAAAATGTAATTACATTCACTAGTCACTAGAGAGATTTCTATCACCCTCTAGAGACCTCTTTACTGGAAACAGCAAAATAGAAGGAAAGGGGAAAACAGAAGGAGCCTGTGAAAACCTGGACTTTAGGTTACATTCCAGCTGGCTGCCTTTATACTGATACAACCAGAATTAAATCATTGACTCATTACAAGGAAATCTGAAGTATCACCTGTGCACATGACTCTTCAGGCGTTTTGGCACTGACTGAATAAAGAGCTGGCAGGTCCAGCCTGTGTACAGAGAATTTTTCCAGGGTGTGCAATAGTGCTGGAGCAAGGTGCGAAGTCTGACCTGAACCTCTTTCCCCGGAGAGCAGTAATCTCGGTCTGTAAGAGGTTGGCTGGTGATAAGCTGACCTGCAACAGAACGTAACAACAGCCAATTAACATACCAGTGTTGTCAATAGATGGATATATAGGAGATATTTTAGAATCCGTAAGACTTTCAGTAATGGGTAACAGCTTCCTACAACAGCCTAAAAAGATCAACTAACTCAACTACCCCTGAATACTGCTTCAGGTGCCAATAACTCAGGATTTCTCTTATCCTGGGTTTCACAACCGTTTAACTCAAACTTATCTGTGTGAAGCTATGCATATATTAAATTAATTGCAATTTTCATTATAACCAGTTTATTTAAAACTAATTCCTTGATCATATAAAAAGACTTAGTGAACATCCAGTAAAGACAGCAATTTAATCATTCTAGTTCAGTCCTAACTACTAACATATCTCTTCAGTAGCCTCAGGAATCCCAGGCCAATCCTTTCATCCCTTAAGTGCTGCCCAAGATTTTCAAGAACCAACGAACATTTCAATAGTTTACTTATTTAAGGAAAAAGACCTGATGTAAGGTTGAATAACATCACTACGCATCGTGTATTGTGTATTACAGCCTATTTGTACACTTCTAATCAGTAGACTTCTGGACAGAAGGAAGACTTCAAAGAAAAACTGCAAAGGTAAACTTATTTTTTTGTTTTTTTGTTGTTGAGAAGAAACTCTAAGCAGTCCACAGAAGCAGTTTTGGGATTTTATGTTTTATTCATTCTCTTGGGTGTTTTTACCCAATTTTATGGACAAATGATACATGAAGAAAAACACATTAAGTTTTCCCATTAAAAGTCCTTACCATTTTAAAACAAGAAAATTTTAAATTAATTTGCATTTTCTCTCAATACGGCATTTCTATCTGCCCATCAGTCAACTCAGGCAGTGGAACAAGACTTGCTGGTATTACTTCATGTTAAACATTTTGGGACAGCAATGAACATTGCTGACCTTTGGCTTTCAGTTCTGGTGGTGGTGGTTACACACACAGGTAACAATCAGAAATGTTAAGAAGACAGACTGAGAGAGGCTTACATACTTAGCAAAAATAAACACACTCTTGAAATTCTTTTATTTAAAGACACACATTCATACAAATATATACTGTTGTTTTGGGTTTGGCTTCCCCCTTCCCAACTTCACAACAAAAGCTTAAATTTGGCATTAGAATACTTAACTATGTCACTCCAACTCTTTGAACTTTAATCTTTATTTTTAAGCTTAGATATCCACAAATTCTGTTCTGCTCTGATTATTATTTAGCATAAAAATTTTAGCAGTTTTCCACAAGATGGCTCTATTAAACAGTGCCACTAATGAACAGTTTTTCTAACTTCATTTTCTTTATTCAGCAAACTCCCTGCAGAAACTCCCACATGAAGTAGTCTAAAACTATTCTTAACACAAAACCAAGAAATGTTTATTATTGTTAATTACTCTAGCTAGTTCAATTTATACAGGAATCACTCATCCAAATTTCACACGTATTTTCTAAATTCCTGTTTTCCTGAAACTTTCCATGAAAAACAATGAAAAAAGCACATTAGAAATGCTGAATACCATCATTATATATGATGCTTCTGAACAGCGGCATACACAGAAGCTCAACCGTACTTTGGACCAAGAAAAAGCACACAACCCCTCCAAATTATTCCTACACACATCTCTTCTCAGTTCTTAATCTTTCCAATCAAAGTAGTTTGTTAAAACTGAAAATTGCTGATAGCATCTTTACTCCTAATCTACATTTTGAAAAACATTTCTGATTCCAGTGTGTAGGATGTGACCTTTCCCAAGCACACCCCCACATCTAAAACTTCTGTCTGTGCACTTACATGTTTCCATTACAGAACACCAGTGCCACCCCAAAGCAAAAGAACAACTTTTTTAGCTCTCCTGATGTAAGATCACCGGGGTTTATCTATCTAATTATATGCATTTAGAGAAACACTCACATTGTAAAATGAAGGTAGGGTTTATGTATAGCAGCTGATGACTGTTTCTTTGGTGATCCTGAGTGACAGCTCGTCTCAAAAATTGATGAAGCATTCTCATCTTCACTATCATCTAATATTAGACTCGGTACATCTGTTCCAAGAGATGTATTAATTAGAACTTTATCACTTCTAAGTACAAGTACAACAAACAAGACAAGATATTACAATTTTCTTTGTGTCAATTATAATAAATCCTCAAATGTACAAGAAATTAGTTAAAATTGTCTATGTATCATCCTTCAGAATAATAAGTACTTATTACTTCAAAAACCAAAACAAATTAAATACTGTAGAAGTCTAATCATAATTACAATTTTTTTAAACAATCAGGCTAAACAACTTCTCAAATACAAAAAAGTTTTAAGTTGTTATGAAATGCTTCCTTCGGGTTTATTTCACAGCTAGAGGTTTTTTCAAGGATGAATCTATAAAATTAGTAATTCCTCAGACTACAGAGAATTTTGTAATTATTTACTTGTTCCAAGTGTCCAAATTCTCATAGGTACACTTCTTCTAAAATTATTCTCAGCATGACTACCTAGACAATATATGTTTATGAAGAATTGCTTTTCACCCTCTGATAATCTGCTGAAGAGTATCAAATTACTTTTTATCAAAATCAGTTCAATGCATTCCATGTTCATATACTATACCTTTACCTATTTTAATTCCTTTGCTAATATATTAGCACAATGAACTGAAGCACTTTCTATACAGACCTTGAAAAACAAAAAGCTCAAAGACTCATTATGTTCACAAGACACACTGCAGAGACAAATAACTGCAAAAATACTAATAATGGCACTAAAACAGAACAACCAGATAACAGCTGAAAATCAGGTACATTAGCTCCCAGAGCTGCAATGGGATTAAAAGTTACCTGGGGTGATTTGATACTAGGAAAGAACTGCTGCAAGATCTTTATTTGCCCCAGAAAAGCAGCTGAGTTGCTTTTGCCCTATGCCATGCCACCACTCATTCTCATTTCCATAAGGAATGAAGCCTCCAATGATGGGACGAAAGTGGCCACAGCCACTCAGCTGTACAGCAGAAGCACTGCAGAGCAAGAAAATGCTCTGCAGTGGATGGGTGGCATTCTTGAGAGCAGCCCAGAGTCACTGTAGCACACTGCTGCTCAGGACAACCACCAGACATCCCAACAGCAGCTCAAGTTGGCCACAGCCACTTAAGAAAAGGGACTGCTGTGAAATGAAGTGTGAAATACAGAGACATCCAAGTATTATTCACAAATACCCAATCCACTGCATGACTTGCTGGATTTACATGAGGCAGTGGCACAGGTCCTGCCACACTGAGCAGACAACCATCGTGGGACAAAGGAATGGCCTTCAAGGCAGTGATAAGTGTCAGATGGAGGTGCCATCTAAGCCACAGGAAAAGCTGTCCTAAGGTTCCAGGAAAAATTGTTAAGAGACAACAAAGGTTCCCTTAGCTGGCTGTGTGATGTAAGAAACCAGACTCAGAGTAGGCTGGGCAGGAATGATATTCTGCTGCCATGGGATTAGGATGTGCCACATCTCTTGTCAAGTTATGATGCAGTCACACGCCTGACGATCATTCCTAGGGAGTAAAGATGAAAAAGGCTTGCAAACACCAAGCAGTGGCCAAAAGCTAATCCAGAACATAGAAAGAAAACATAGCACAAAAGCTGCAGGATATTTAGCTAAAGCTAAGGATTGAGACCTACAAATCAACTGGACATAGGCCTTCTATCTCTGGGCTCACTAAAACAGACAGTCCCTAAAACAGACAGAATTTCCAGGATACCAAATGTAGGCATATGTTAGTCCTGTGCTTATGCACTGGACACAGCTTTCTCTCCCTAAAATACACAATTATTTAAAAAGGCAGCCCATCTTTTAATCCCAAGGATCAAGTTTCTGTGACATTCTCTGCTCGAGCATCTGACTCACTGAATTACAAGAAAGAGGAATTTTCAGTGAAATGCAGAAAACCTGATGTGCAGATTGTAAGCATACCTGTAAGCATGTATACGTGACTTTGAATTCAAGAAAATTTGAAACCCTATTGCATAATCTACATTTATGTATAATCATTGTACCTGAAAGTGGATTTTTCTGGTTTTAACAAAGATTAAAGCTTGTTATTCAATAATTTCTTGGATTTAAGGGGGTAAGAAAAACTGAAAAGAAATGTTAAAAGAAAACTCAGTTCATGCATCTTCAAAATCAATTATCTACAAATATTTAGAATACCCATAGCAACAAACTATCTAGTAAAAACTATTTAAATCAACTTAAGCTTCCAAACTTAATTTGTTAGCAGTAATGAACAATAATAAATAGGAATGTAAAAATATAACCAAAGAAAATATTCTGAACTTAAACCAATTCTTCAACAAGAATGACAATCTCTAAATTGGGTGCTACTAACAGGTTAGCAGTATACATAGACTTAAGCATCATAAATAACTTTGAGCTGAGGAAGCCCAATAGGATCTAACTGCAGCTGCAAGCCAGCTCATTTCCCTCTACCCACCACCATGTGCTCCCAGGGCCCATCTCTGGCCAACTCCAACCAGATTGTTAAAACCTCCAGATACCCTACAGTCAGCAGAAAACACATAAATACATCATTTTTGGATGAGTTTTCTGGCTAAAATGGTTTAACAAAGGACCTGAGGTACTCAAGCAAGCGGAAAGCTGGAGCAAAAATGCACAGCTGGGCTGGAGAACTGCAGCCAGCACAAGGATCAGCTTAAGCTGCCTGGGCTGCAGGCTGAAAGCATGCCCTGGAACAAGAATGAGAGGAAAAGTCATGGCTGTCACAGATTTGCTTTATGACTGGGCTGTTTCAAGTTAATCACACACAAACCCAAGTACTGTTTACAGAGCTGGGGGGTGAGACTGATCCCAGGTAAGAACAGTAGACTACATAAGAATAAAAGATCTCAAACCCAAGGTATCTTGTTCAACATTTAACTTCCAAGAAATGATCGTGGTAACTACTAAAGTAAGTCTCAGAGAAGAGCTGGGTAAAAAAAACCCCACAACCTATTGACTCATTGCCAGTCAAATAGTCAGTCACAGTCCCTCTTATTCCCTGCTTCCTTGGTGCACCCACACTGCTCCCACTGCAGCAGGTTTCTGGCATTCACTGACCCCTTAGTGACTTGATTTTACTCACTAATTTGGCAAAAAAAAGCGAACTTGCCAAAACAGCAAATAGTTCTCCACTTACTAAGCTGACAAATCAGCTTGGAGGATCAGGAGCAGACCAGGCCAGTTCAAGGACACGGAAGCCTCAGGGCTTTCTTGCAGAATCAGCACATGACCATCACATGGGCTCAGGTACTCCAGCTAAACACCTGCTGAGCTGCGAGCCCCTCCAAAGCTTCTGCAGCACCAGGAAGCAAAGGACTTGGGATAGCTAACCGTTGTTGAGGACAGGAGCACCAGTTTGAGGTCCTGTTACACTCA
Source organism: Anomalospiza imberbis (assembly GCF_031753505.1). Taxonomy (NCBI): domain Eukaryota; kingdom Metazoa; phylum Chordata; class Aves; order Passeriformes; family Viduidae; genus Anomalospiza; species Anomalospiza imberbis. Next base: position 7,851,818 of record NC_089683.1, on the reverse strand, counting down.
GCAACGTCATCTCACCTTTTTGGTTTTTTTGTTCTGACCTTTAATTATGCCCATCATTTCTCGTATTTAAATTGCAAATTACTTGTGAGTTCTTTTTATGGATAGCCCTCACACCTATTGGACCTTGCTCTGTGTAGGTCAGGTCATTAGATTCTACAACAACTTGGAATCAGCAAAAATAATTATGCAATATCCAAGCAAACGGTATTTACATCCTAACAACACTGAAGGAAACACACACCAGACTTAAGGCTAGGTGGAGAAGCTGAAATACTTGCAAACTGAAACAGCATTTGCAAAAAAACCCAACCCACATACCTTCACTTTTGTCACCCTGGCTGAATTCAGCGTGAGGGAACACTTTGTGTAAGACCTCAAGGAGCTTGGTGAAGGTGCGCTCCAAGAGCGGCCGGATGACGGGGGACAGCGCGTGCCCCGAGGATGTGACGGCGCGCTGGGAGGCAGGCACGATGTTCTGCATTGCGTGGTAGAAATCCTGCGCGCTCAGAACGACTGAGGAAACGTCCAGCTGGAGCTTCTGACTGCTCATGTAGATCTGGGGGTAGCGGCGTCTCAGGGCAATCAAGGCAGCCTCAGTGCAAAGTGCTTTTATGTCAGCTCCACAGTACCCTAGTGCACACAGAAACACAAACATCTTCCATGAAACAGCACTGCTGTGCCACACCTGGATCAAACATGCATCCAGCTAAAAACAAATCAGAAATGATTTGTTGACTTAATTGTCAAGGTCCACAAAGCATCTGCCAAGAGGTATCAGGTCATAATCTGATGACAGTGTTGTATATCAAGAAATTAGACATGTTTATAAGATATATTAAGAAATTAATTCCACATGGAAGTTAAAATTACTTCCATTTTCACTATATCATTTGATATATAGTCTATTTCCAGTCCTGGGTTATAGGTCTGTTATTGCTCTTTCTTTTCCCTTAATATTGTCTAACATATGTGTGCAATTTTTACAGGCTAGTTCCCCTTCTCCTTTTCTTCTTTAATATCTCCACATGAATATAATCTTTAATAGCAAAGTAATTTTGTTACATTGAACATCACCAACTTTAAACTTTTACAGTCTGAGAAAATGAGCAATATAAAGAAAAATGTTTCATGAGTAGAATAGGAAAGAGATAGAATCTCTTGTTTAAAAGAGCATTACTAGGAATTCTTGGAAAAATGTTAACTTCTGCTATGAAGAAAAATGTTTCAGACTTTTAAGAGTTTCATAACTTTACTAATATAACCAAAGGTAGAAATTAAAATGCATTAAAATTTTAATTTAGTCTATCTTCATAAGTATCTACAGGTGGCTACCTATAATTGCTTAATCATCATTAGTGAAAAACATAGATCTGATAATTATGAAATACAGAGAGACTTAATACCTCTGAGTCTTTTGCAGTACTAATGGTTTGGGGGTTTTCCCCAGAGCTAGAAATTAGATTTCAAGTTTTTCCATCTCTCTCAGCAAGACACATTAATATGCCTCTGTATTTTGAGACACCATAGCTCCATCTTTCAAAAACTGCAGAACAGTATTCCAGTGAGAAAAGTCATTGAGAGAATTAGAGTCACTATAGGAAAATGTGTTGCACTGAGGTAGTGCCATATAAAAGTTCATGCGTTTGTAATGAAGTGTTTATAGAAGGTAATTAATCAATTCTTTAGTTAAAACTATTCTCATTCAACTGCTGTTTTACCAGACTTCCTCCTCCTCATGAAGTCTTACATTACTTGCATTTTTTCTACTCTGTTTTTGTATTAAAACCAAGGAGGGCAGGTTTAGATTGGCTATTAGGAAGAAATTCTTTACTATAAGACACTTAAACTGGCTGTCCAAAGAGGCTGTGGGTGCCATCCCATCCTTGAAGTTTCCACAGCTAGGCTGGATGTAGCTCTGGGTGACCTGGGACAGTGGAAGGTGTCCCTGCCCATGGCAGGGGGTTGGAACGAGATGAGCTCTAAGGTCCCTTCCAATCCAAAACATTCTGTGATTCTATGATTGGTCTTTCGGCAGCACCAAGTCACAAAATTGAGTCCTCTGCCTTGCTTCTCTCTCTTCAGCCTCTGATGTTCTTTCAGTGCTCTCGACATATATATTTTTACAAGATCCATTCAGCAATAAGAAACAAAGCTGATTCCATACACAGTGTTTAAAAATAAAAAAGGAAGCAATTAATATGCAAGACTGTAGACACTTTTCCATCCCCAACTTTCAAATATATTAATTTGAGGGATAATAATAAAAGATACCCACTTTTCAGCTGTAAAGGTGACTTAAATTGGATAAGACTTCAAACTGCACCTTTCTTCTACATACTTGATTGAAAGTTATTTAAAAAAAGAAAAATAAACCCAGACGGACCATCACCATAAATACTGGATAATTCCTGCAATTTTTAATCCAAGCTTTGCAATTTTTTAAAAAGGTCAGTAGCTAGAATTGTGTAAATTTGGTGAGTCCACACCATGACTGTTACATAAAACACATATAGCAATTCACATTGCCAAGTTACCTTGAAATAAATACACATTACATGTGAAATATGTTCAGATTTATCCACTATATTAATCAATAGACAACTAATTGTTTTCAGCACTGAAGTTATGTTATCTAGAGTTTTTGCAACTTTCATTTAACATGAAATCAAAACTATGCAGGCACACTCCAACCGCATGAAACTATTAGACAGTAGCGACTGGTGCATCAGAGAAACCAAACCAGGGTGCTAAATTTTGCATTGTTCTTTAGGTATCAGGTATCATGTTCCCATTTAAATTGGTCCACTCCTCATCCAAAATTCACACTAAATTAATCAAAAAATGAGTGAGGGGAGCACTAAACCAAAGCTTAAATCAAAGATGTGCTGAAGATATGCAGCACCCTGAATGCCTATCACCTTAGAAGCTAGTTTAGTATCTTTGTGAAAAGATTCAGCAGCTCAGGAGCCAGATCCTTCCCAACTTTTCTATTAACAAATGCTGTAACATCACTTTCTAACAGTCATTTTAATCACCACTTGTACATCTCCAAAGAATTGCAAAATTAGGAAGTAATAGCCTGTAGCCTATTTTTAAAATTAAATTCTCAGGTGATCAGATACACAATTAGTATCCATTTCTACCTCTCATTTCTCAGGAGCAATTACATTTGAAGACTAATAATTGGTGTCTCTTTTTGAGGGACTCTCTTGTGCATACTGTACATCCATTTCAGTGACAAGACAACTGCAAAATTCCTGTACCTTGAGAAGCATTAAAGAGCTTTTTCTTGCTAAGAAGCAAATACACACTGATCAAGCAGAAGAAAAACTAAGTAAAGTATTGTCAAAACAAAACAAAATGTATCATGCCAACAATAAATAACCTGATGCAGATTTTACCCAAACTGACTCTGTAATATAAATTCAGGGTTCAGTGCATTTGTTTCCATTTTTGAAGCATCCCAAGAAAGATGTTCAATTTGCCAGGCAAAAGGTACTGGCACACCTTAACCTAAAACAAAATGAGGATTCCTGTCAAGTACCCCATTTTCTTCTAGCCAGCACCATCAAACTCAGCTGAACATTTCTGAAGTACAATTTTCAAAGAGCAGGACAGCAAACAAGTGGACTCCTATGTAGGTTTCCAAAGAATGCACTTTGAGCACCAAAATTTTCCAGCCACCTCTACTGTGCAGAAATTGTGTACTCTTAAAATTTTCTTCTGCTAAAACCCACTTTAAACCCCACAACAAAGTGCTACTGAATGGGGTGAAGAATTTAGGTGAACAATTTTGACCACTTCTTCCACTTTATGTTGTGCAACTCCCTACAAAACTCTCAAAATGATTGCAGGGAAAGAGTTAGCAAACAACTCAGCATGATGACAGAGCTGAAAAATAACTACTAGGTTTATTTTAAAGAATTGTGAAATACAGGAATGCTAATGTCAAAATCTCCCCCACCATCTTTACATGAGGATGGGAAAGAAAAACCTAAATGGTATAATTTTGCCATAAAACACTCCTGCAATAATAAGCACGAAATATTTTTAACAAGCATCTTCAGCACAATAGTTTGTTTCTTTATAATTCTATTTAATAACATTATTTAAATAACCCTTACTACATTGTAAAAAGATTCATCTGCAAAATGCCAGATGGAGGAATTCACACTTTTTCAGTTGCTAGTATGTTTTGTTTCCTTCAAGATTGAGTTTGTAGGTAAGTCTCTCTAGCTACACAAAGTAACTATTCCAAACAAGGGAATAAGCACAAGAGATAAGAAATGATTTATAAAGTTCAGAGTATCGGGGACTCATCTCCAGTTAAGAGAAAAAATATAGTAATTATGTGTGTTTACTGAAAGCACTAACAAGACATAAGTGTGTGGTCTTCTGAGCAATGCTGTGCTCTCCCCAAGCTGCTTCACTTCATCTCACACACATTGCAGTCATGAGGCCATTCAGGGAAGTGGAGTCTTTAATTCTCACATACAAAGAAATCCACTAAAAGGTTGTAATCCATAACCTGGGACAAAAATCAACCCTCAGGAAATAACCTATTTTTTGCAAGTCCTGGGGCTTTTCCCTTCCAATTTCCTTCTAATTACGCCCCTGGATCGTAAGAAGTTCTGAGTCGCACATACACCTGCTTTCCCAAAGGCATTTGCTTTGGGAGTATTTCAGCAGTTTTCTTCATTATGATCCAAAAGCTTGAAGTTAAATGTTGCCAAGTCTGCTGAACTGGAGAGAGGTATCAACCATGTTGTGCCAAAAGCCTGCCAAGTCCAGGCAGCTTTTACTTGGGAAAGAAGGGGTGGTTTTTTTTTTGTTTTGTTTTTTTTTTTTGTCGGGGGGAAAGGTTGTTTGTTTCTTTTTAAAGAAAACCTGTTCACAAGAGGAATAGCAGACTGATAGAAACTATGTCACAGACATGTGTACCAATGAGTCTCACTGGTAATGGCCACAAAGAATCTGGAAAAGTCTGTTTAAATCTTTGTTGCAGATTTCACTTACAGAAATGATGAGGCACTCTCAAGGTGAAGAAGTTACACCAGTCTTACTTCAGCTGTTTTGAAAAGACTTTGTAATACTTCAAAGATTTTTGTCTTGAATGTATGGAAACACTTAAATTCCAAGATACAGACTGGAGACAGTCACGTGTACAGTAGCTGGAGAGCAGGAAAGCCAAGGAAAACAGAAAAGGGTGTTTCTTTTTGTTAGCTGACTTCCACAGAACTGACGGGCTTTCAAAACAAATGGCTTTCCCTATTGTCTGAAATTTTAAAATATTGTGTTCTCAGTGAAAAAATATGGAGAATTTTTAAAGAAACATCTGTGTTTTTTTCCCACCTATTCCCCTGTCTCCCACTACGCAGCACCACATGTTTGCATAATTCAAGCAGAATGTACATGAAAAGGGTTTGTTGTGTGCTGTGTTATACCCGGCAAAGCTTAAACTGGAGATTGCTGGATAGTTATGTTTTCTCCTCACCAGAAGATGTTGAGGTCTTTGTGCATCAAAAGCGGAGGGATGCTGCTTCGGTGAGAGATGTCCCTGCGGATGAAGAGGATAATTCGGATGTACTGTAGCTGACTGAATGGACTGATGCTCAATTTAAAGTTCTTAGATTCCCTGATGATGGATTCCAAAGCACAGGTATTTGAGACTGTTCTTTTTCTGAGAACTTCCATGCTCATCCAAGCAGATGACTGACAGAGGATGTATCTTTGCATGACAAGTTGTTGAGAAGATTTTGTGGTGTGTGCTTTTAGGGTCATTTCCTCTGTTAAATTCACTATACAAATATTTGGGTTTATTTTTGGGTAGATTTAAACAGCAGGCTTATCTTGAACAACCAACCTCCAATCAGTACAGCAGGTCTTTGCGAGCTCCAAAAGTGTATTTAATGTATTCATGTTGCGGTGCTTTTTTTCCTCCCCTACCTATGTCTACACTTTGAGGTTGTTCTGTGCTAGCAATCTGGAAAAAAAATCCATCTTTAGAAAGGCTGATTAGTTTGTTGGATTTATGCCAGAGGAGAGCATGCCAGTCAGTAAAAAACAAACAAAAAACAAGAACCTCACACACAAGTACTATTTTCTTTTCTTAGAAAGTAGACAGAAAAAAACCCAAGTCTGCCTATCTCTTTTGCAATTTACCACTCTAATGGGAAGTCTACCTAAAGATTCCAATTCAAACTTTATTTTGCTTCTCTTTAAGGGTATGCAATTTATATAAGGACAGTGACATCACAGAAAGGTAACACAGTTGTATTTTCAAATGACTATTAGCTACTCATTTTGTGTTTTAGTACGACAGAAACACATTTGTTACTACAACAAGAGTGTTGTTCAAAGTACAGAAGTTTAGAAAGGCAGAAAAAAGGAAATCTTGATACTTTTAACATACCCCTGAAGTTTTACACAGAAGAGAAAGCCTCTACAGTAAAAGTACTAATAACACTCACCAACACATTTTTCAGCCAGTTCTCCTAAGAAAGGATCTGACAATTTGGGGTTCCAATCCCTGGTATGAATTTGCAAAATGTGCTTTCGTGCCTGATTTTAAAAAGAAGAAAAGAAAATGAGATTAAAAAACTAGTAAATCAAATCCATATCATAGAAAAAATATTCTTTATTTGTGTGAATCTATAGTTACTTTACCTGCTTTTGGCATGTAACTGAGACATATAAAATAGAACTTAGCAATCTAAAGTCTCTCAAGAACAAAGCTTTTCTCTTCTTTTTAATTTCATATATAAGCAGTACTTTTTTCACCAGTTACACATTTTAATTTCTGTTTGATCAACATTATTATACATGAACTGATCAAATGATCAAAACTCATGTTCTACTAGGAATTATCATAGTTTTATAATTTCATTTTTAATTACTGCACCTATGAGTAACAGGTTCTGCTGTCAAAGGCCTCACCATTTAATAGGTTGAGTTGAGTAGCATAGCACATAGACATAAATCCCAAAACAATTCCAGCTAAAAGTTCTACAGAATCTAAATAAATCTATCCATATAAAAAGCACATTTAATTTTAAGTATAAATTCATGAAGTATTATGGCTGAGTTTATGTAAGTTTAGAAAAAGGAACTGAAATGTTCCTGTTGCCAACATTGTAATGCCTGGCTGTGCATCTACATTTTTTACATGCTTAGAAGTCTACAGGATTTAAAGTTATTTTGTCTCACCACACATCTCAAGCCCCCAGATAGTTAGGGTTCATTACACAAATCCATAGTTTTGAGATAAGCAATTCAGTTTATGGTGAATAATTTACTTTTGTTTAGTTTTAGCTATATCCTGAAGATCTGAAGCTCAATACAACTTTATGTATACAATATGCTTGTACTAAAAATGTCTTCCTAAATGAAACATTCTTACAAGCCAGAATGAATATTTTTATTTCATAAGCTTGGTTGTCAGGCATTCAAATGTTTAGTATACTAAAGATGTTTATTAATAAATCTCCTTTCCAGGTTTTACCTTCTTGTCAGGCAAGTTGAAAAGAAATTCCCTGTCAAAGCGACCAGGTCTCCTGAGTGCAGGATCTATAGAATCCAGTCTGTTTGTAGCACCAATTACAACTATTTCACCTCTATTATCCAGTCCATCCATGAGGGCAAGAAGAGTAGACACTATAGAGCTATAAGAGAGTTTTCAGAATAAGAAAACGTAAGGAACACTGCAAGAACTTTTCCATTTACAAACGCAACATTAATATATTCAAAAGAAAAAAGCTAATCTACAAACAGGTGCATAACAGTTTCAAGTCTCGTAAATTCCACTGGCCTCCTGGTCTGCTGGCCCCAAATTTCTCTCAGCAGAGTGGAGGGAGATGGACACATAAATACCACCACCTATAGAATGACAGGTACAAGTGTGTTGCCATACAGAGCACAGCAAAACTGAGATAAAAGCAGCCATGAAACATTTCAGCCAACAGAAAACTTTTGTAAGAAACGTTCTAAAAAATGACACGACAGCAACACAAGATAGGTTTGTACATCACACCGTTACGAATCAAAATCACAGGTGAGTTCAGTTCATTGATAAAATATTACAATTCATCAAGTTATAATAACATTTTTTCAACTGGTTATTCTATTGGGGTGGTAACAGACAATCTGTTTACAGCACAAAACAACAAATCAAGGAATGGCTGTGGAAATCTTGTAGTTAATAATGTGGCTGAAGGGTAATTGTCACTGCAATTTAATTCTCAGCAAATTACAGTTTGCCTGAAGGACTGAAAAGATGACTTTCAACACCAAAAAACCAATCTGTCCTTTGTAGTGTAAGTGGGCTTCAGAAAAAGTAAAAACCTTCCCTGTGAAATGAGAAAAAATTACATTTAAGAGTTCACCAAGATAATGTACCCTATACCAAGATAATGGCAGCATAGAAGAAATATTACCTGTGAATCTGATCTTGTCTGCTAGAACGAACTGGAGCCAAACCATCTATTTCATCAAAAAAGATTATAGAGGGTCTCATCAAGTATGCCTGGTATACAATGAACAAAACAAAAATTGAATTCACTGTTAATTCCTAATTTATCCATCAACATTGAAAACTGGTTTCACTAGAAAGCATTAACATGCTAAACTAACACATATATTGAGACATCTTTGTTAGAAAGTGTAAAGTCTGAAATGAAAACTGAATTTCCAACTCCAGCAGTGTTTCAAAGCAAAGCAGAGTGCAGTCTACTTCGAGTAAGCAAGATGGCACCAGTGTACCAGTTTTACTGTGTGCTGGACAGGTTAAAGACAAACACACACCTTACACTCCGTTACAGAAAACATGATCTTATCTGCTCATAATCTGTTTGTTTAGACATCTCTATCTGACAACTACTTTTCTTTGAGCTACTGCATTTTACTGCTTTGTGTGACCCTCTGCATCTCCAGTCTCTTCTAAGCCAAAAAAGAACACTAAAATAGATACACAACCAAGGCATCATGCACTCCCCTCTGTAGCACTTATCTTGAACATGCCAGTCGAACTCAAGCTCCATGACTGATTTTTTTTTTCCCCAAGTTTTACCCAAACTACTTTGCTTCACTATTTGGACAAATCAAGAGACTTCTTTTTCTGAGTTTCCAGAGCAAGAAAAACTACTGTCAGTATTCTCCTAGTCTTTTCATCTAAATATGCCATTTGGTAAAATCCTACTTAATTTATGAAAATGTACTGTTATTTAGTTTCAATTGCAAGTATCTTTGGCTACCTAAACCACAAAACACAACATTACACAGAAATTACATTAAAAAACCGTATTTTCTTCTAACCTGATCAAAAAGGAGTCGAAGCTGACGTTCAGATTCACCAACCCACTTACTGAGACAGTCTGCTCCTTTCCTCATAAAGAAAGCCACCTTTTTGTCTCCTTGACTGCATTCATTAGCTAGAGCTCTAGCTACCAAGGTTTTACCTGTTCCAGGAGGACCATAGAATAAACAGCCCCTGAAGATAAATGGATCAACACAGTCACAAACTTATTTTACGTCTCCTGAAAAACTCCAAGTCAAATTTTATAATGAAGACAGGGAGCCTGGAGAAGAATGACTTAAGATCTTGTATTATTATTTTGTAGCAGTAATGTATTATTAACATGTTGTAGTATTAACATGACTTCATAAAATCTAAGTTTGTTTGACGCTTTCAAATCAGTAAAACTTTGATTTGTAAAGAACATTAATCAAAGGCATATTAAGTTTCAAAAGATTCTTTTACATTAGTTAAATACCACATCTTTAAGTATTAGATTTTAAGTAACACCTTAATCACTGTTTGCTACTTTGGAATTAAGTAGTTAAGTGACAAAAATACCCCCAATTTTTTGATTGACTTAGACACCATGCACCCATTTAAATCACATACCAAGATGCCTCATTATTAAATATTATAATCCCAGTATAATAATATTGATAAACATCAGCACTTTGCTTTATCTAGTAAAATATTTAATAACATAATGGGAAAAAAGGCAAGGTACTACTAAATAAAAGACATGAGAATTCTTTCTTAACCAAATCACAAAGTTTACCTTCCTTACTCCCACAAGAGAAATACACTAGTTTTTTTTAATTCTTCATCCTGCTTATTACATATTCTGATAGACAACTGGGGTAGCAAACACATAAATCGATTTGAACTGTAAAACACTTCAGGGAAGAATCAACTTCCTATGTATTTTCAATTCCTCAGAGCTTAATAAAAAATGCAACAGTGAGAGAAATACACTTACCTTGGTGGTTGAATTTTGAATTTTTCAAATATTTCTGGATAGAGAAGAGGAAACACTACCATTTCCTTAAGTGCAAGGATATGATGGCTCAATCCCCCTATACTATCAAAACACACCTTAGGAAAAAAAGAAACCATATTAAGTTTATATTGTAACAGCTTTCCACAAAAACACCTTTACTTATAAAACATTTGATAACAAATTAGAAAATACATTGCATTGATCAACAGTATTTCCCTGAGTTCTGAAAGTGTGAAAAAACCAGTTGAGAAAGGCAACTCTTGGCTGCCCACATGAGGCTTATCTGGTTTCCAAGTTAACTGTGCCAGGGCTGCCTGGGCATCCACAGAGATCCAGCCTAAGTCCCAGAGCAAATGCTTTGTAGTCCAAAGGAATAGGTAGACAAAAGCTTTGGTAACAATAAAATAAAATTAAAAAAAAAAAAACCAGTGAGCTTTTTTATGAATTTACTTCAACATCAATACAAAGCTGTGGAGAATTCTGTTTATGTATAATTCAGGGAAGGAAGATAAAAAGCTCTAACAAAACCTACCGATTTATCAACAATCATTGGGTCAACATCAGCCAAACTCGCCCCGACTTTCACACGTTCTCGAAGGATTCCACTAGCTAAGTCTTCTGCTCTGAAGTTTAAAGGCAGGCATCTGTTCAACAGTGAACAAACACCCAATAAATACTGTTCTGCTTTCATTGCTTGGAGGTGAAGAAACAAGAGATTAAATGCCTTTACTACATAAAGAGATAACCTTTCCAGATTGGTAAACAAAAAGTAATCTTTTCTGTGGTGGCTATGGTTATATATCTGGAAGTTCCTTAGCATAAAGTTAGTTTTATACATCCATATGCGTATTTCAATCTGAAGAACTAGGCTGGCTAGATTATTTTGAATGAACACAAAATAAACAATATTTCCTTCCTTTAAACTCCTACTACACAGATACTACAGCAGGCCAACTACATAGTTAAAGGAAGGAAGAAAGGTACTAGTAAGACACAGGTTACACTCAGAACTACACTTCTGGTTGTTGTACGTTGCTTGAATTCATTGCAATGGAAAGGGAACAACGTGGCAGAAGAAGAGATGGAAATAAGATAAGGAAACGTTTTTACTGCAGAAATTTTCCTACCTAGTACCAGTGAATTAATTTACTTATAGATCTTCCACTTTTAGATTACTGCTAAATACATGTAAGGTCAAAAAAATGATGTGCATCCCAATGTGTAGAATGCATGAACTCTTACACAAGAGGAAGAGGGAAGAGCTGGGAGTACAACTGAATTAATTAGGACTAAGTTACACCAATGATATTTTAACCAAGAGGAGTTGTTTTTTTTATAACCCAAGTGAATCAAACAGCTACTCTTGTATTTCCATGTTTTTATCACTATTATTATCTACTCATAAAACTCCAAAACCTGTATTAATATATAACCAACACTCCCCCTAAACCGCATCTGCAGGTAATTGCAGGCAGAATCAAAAGTCTGCAGAACTCATAAAACATTATAGACTAGTTCTGCTTGTTTTCTGATCTATAATAAAATCAAACCACTATAAAGACTAAGGATGTTTTGATACCTATTTCTTGCTCTGGCTATGCTTTTAGATTTTCTTCTTTCAAAACGTTCTTCATCTGAAGAGGTTGTATCGCTGCTGTGAATGGCATGCTTCTTTCTCCTATTGAAGTGGCAAAACAAACAGGAAACTCAGTTTTTTTTGCAGTAGAATGGTATGTTTTGGTCCTTCTAAAAAAATGAAACTGAAATGCCAAGTACAGTATTGTTCAGGTTTGAGATGCATGTAAATTCTAGCTTTATCAAGTATCAAAATAATCTGAGAGGGCAACAACAGCTCTTACTGCCACAGTGATTATCTGAATTCAAGTGAACATTACTAGAACAGCAGAGCCCCATAACATGTGTGGTCCAGTCCATGCTACCTCAGCAGTGTGATCTGAATATTCAGTCAATAAGCTGCAATTGTACTTAAGAAAATTTCCAACCACTTTAGCCACCTCTAACATAACATGTGACATACCAAAGTCTCCTTACTCAGCTTGATGCTTTCCTTTACATATTCTTTGAAAAAAATCCATACTTCACAAAGTATATAATCTCTTTTTACAAGGTTATTAATTCAATAGCAGAACAGGCTCTCAAAACACATGTACTTCTGATCTGAATCCAAGTAAAATTACTATCCAAAGTCTGAATTAATTATTTCTTATTTTAGTATCACAGTATTTCACAAAAAGAAGTATTTCAGAAAAATTAAAGAATGTACATTGAATCTTCTGTACAAAAAGGTGTTGAGTTTGATATCGGTTGAAATATTCAGCACTTTTTGCATTAAGAAGTTGGTTACTAGTAAAAAGTCTTGGATTTTAAGTGAATATAATAAGCTGCATTATTTGTATGAACATGATCATGCACTTAAATAACTGTTTTTTGGCAATGGATAACATGGTCTATCAGTTTTACTGTTCAATGACCAAAAATGAGATACATTTCAAAATCTATCAAAGAGATTAACAAGCAATGGGGAAGACTTCTTATAACAAGAAGGGATAAAATGAGAGCCAAGTAATGAGTAGGCTAAAACTAAAGAGATAATAACTTTCACACTCTTCAGGAATGAATAGTAAGTACAAGTATAAATCCAGAGATTACCCAAAAAACGTCATATGCTCTTCAAGGAAAAAAAAAAACAAAAACACCAACTCTTATCTGTATTACAAAAAAACTTTAGAACCCTAAGATTCAGCTATTACTTTATTTACTTTATATATTTTCACTACACCATTAAACTGAGCAATAAGACAAGAGTTTCAGCTATGACTAGTATTCACTTACTTGGATTCTGTTCGTGGACAGATTTGTCTTTTCGAAGCTTTGAGTAAGTTTATTTTTTAAAAAATGTTTTAAGCTGTAATCTCATCTGTTTTGTTACATAAACCCTACAGGCAGTTTCCAAGACAACTTGATACATTCCAGACTTCTTTGACACAAAACATAAGTGTCAAAAATTATGCTTGCTAAATATTTTATTAAATGGTTGATAATTCTTGGATTAAATTTGAAGTGAAAGAAAATAAAACACATTAACCTGCTTTGTTCGGTTTTGTAGAAGAGTAAGGGGATATTTTTTTAACTGATGCCTTTGATTTAAATATTAAAATATATGGCCTTATAGAGAAAGCTACAGTGTGCCATGCAGGATTCCTTCCAGCACTTGTAGCACACCTGTTTCCATTCTGTGTAGCACAAAGCTTCTAGCAGGTTTAGACAGTGCCATGACACTCCTGTCTGGATGCTGGTCAGGGTCTGAATCTAGGATACAACTCAAGACCCACTCAACATGCGTGAATGAACTGTGCAACTCACTCAAGAATGGTCTGAAAATCAAAAGCTACCACAATGTGCTAGAGGAAAGCAAACAATTGCACACGAAAAGACCGACATTTACCTGATATGGCTTCTTCTTGCAGGAGATCGGTGAATATCAAACAGTGTATTTTCTCTCTTTTTTTGATGAGCTGGCACTGTAACATCAATTACAAAAGAATAACCAACTAATTTTAATGCAGCACAGAAGTGCTGGATTATCAATTTTCATCAATAAACTTATCACTGGTTTCTCTAAAAGCTTAAATTAAAGAAAGAATTGGGCAGGGGCGTTTGTCACTATCACTGTACGTGGCTTGATGCAGGCATGGGAATTCCATCCTCACCCTCCTCAGATTACCAGAGCTGTGTCTGTCATGGCACAGAATGTAATTTAACCAGGGCACTGTTATTTTGAGTTTATTTGCAGGACTCCATACAGAAACCTCTTCATAGCTGATAATATAGGATGTCCTAAAACTTCTCTGAACAAATAAACCACAGCAGTTCTCTATCAAAGAAATCATACTCTATGATCCTCTGACTTGCGGAAATGGTTCAAAGCTGCACCAGGGAAAACTCAAACTTGACAGGAAGAAGCATTTCTTTACAGAGAGGGTGGTCCAACACTGCAAAAAGCTTTCTAAAGAAGCGGTTGATGCCCCAAGTCTGTCAAAAGAGGCATTTGGGCAATGACCTGAACAACATGCTTTTTGTCAGCCCTGAAATGGCCAGGCAGTTGGACTATAGACTCCTTCCAACTGAAATACCTGAGATTTCTCATTTGTGATGACTGCTGCTATGCCATTTATGCACAGTTATGAATTAGGCTTACCACTGAAAAAGAGAAGCAGGCATAACAGTAACTATTTTTTCTAAGTAATCACCTAATTTAATAGATTGCTTTCTGCCAAGTCTTTCTTGACCTAAACCCCGTTCACCCCCAACCCAGAGCCCAGCATAGGGTGGTATGTGCAGAGTTCAATGAGGCAGCAATGCCACCACCACTGACAAACTGACAGACTGTGTCTCGGCAGTCCCATCCACACGCTGAACCCCAGCAGGTCAGGGTGGAAATCACACAGTGCTGCATCCCTGCTACTCTGTCAGGGTGAGAAACAGCCATCCAGCTATTTGCACCCCACATCCATGGTACACCTGCAGGTCAAGCACTGTCTGTTCCTCACCTATTGGAGGGGCCTGGTATCTCTCAACAGTTTTTCTCTGTCTGAGATTATATGGCCGATCATTTTCTTCCCCCTCAGCTTCTTCGACTTCTATATCTCCATCTTCTTCCTGAGACTCTGTTGGGCGATAAAAATATTTTCAGAACACTTCTGCTTCATGTCAGAGCTACTTTCATCCTAAAAAAATTAACTTTTTAATAGTAATTGAGAATTACTACCCATTTATTAATTAACACTAATTGTCAAAACAGTGGAAATTTGAAGGCCATGATAAATCTACAGCACATTGTCAAATTTTCTAGTTTTTTTATACAAAATTCTGGAAAGGAGAAGAAAAACAAATTAATTCAAAACAGCTTTAGTTGTAAAATACTTCAAACATCACTTCTATCCACTGTATTTTTCCTTCAATAATCATCCTTCAAATTAAGGATAATTCCTTTCTTCTCTTTTCCCATAGGAGTCTCAATAAATCATATCTTTGACACAGCATGAAAATAAGTACAACTTTATGATTCACTGTATCATTTTTAAACAAACAAAGAACACAGAAATACACTTTATAAACTCTGTGTATAAAGGCACAACATAGGCCCATCTGTTAACAGGATCTGAATTTTCACCCATGGATCTCAGAACTAGGACTGCATTCATATTCATTGGGACAAACCATACCTTCCACAGCAGTTTAAATTAAAAAATGAGATGCAGTATGCTGAAACCTGTATGGATGCCCAAAGCTTTAGTCTGATTTTTTAAGGAAGCCAAGCATGATGTTGATCAAGCCATCAAAGTTAGGCACAATCTCTTCTTTCCTGGTAATTTTTGAACCCATGGACCATTTTCATTCAAATGTTTAAAGGGAAGTAGAATTTCAAATACAGCTACAAGCCTCCTAAAATGTCAGTAGACAGAAAGGAGACTGTAATTAACACCTTACCCCAAAGGAAGGATGCAGGCCTAACTATTACAAATTCTTTCTGATAATTGCCACTCAGCACATGAGAAACATCAAGTCAGTTAGAACACACATAGTTGTAGACTACATTCATCACATCCTGATTTCCACCAGAGGATTGTTACAGGGAATGGAAGGAAAGCTCCAATGACTTAGTATTAAGAAAAACAGAACAAAGAAAATTTACTATACAAACATTTAGAAACCAGGCTTTGTTCTGCTTTCTGAAGTGCAATATATTGCTATCTTATGGGAAGGAAAACTTCATTTTTTAAGTATTTTGGACAAGCCCCCACTATCTTTTACAACCCATACCTTCTTCTTCCCCTTCTGTGGACACTTCATGGTGGTTCTGAATCCCATAGCTATTTCTCCTTAGTGACTTCCTCCTTCTTTTCACTCGAGAATACATATCCATGTTTTCCTGGAACAAAATTCACATGCACTTCCATCAGTACTGTCCCATGTCACTCAGTGTTAGTCCTAGTGCAGTAAATAACGCTCCACACAATCTCTAGTCCTCAAGTGCTTTTCCAGCAGAGCTCTCCATAGGCAGACTACAAAAGCAGTCTCATTTAATAAATGTTAAAGTAAATCTCTCAGACAGTATCTAGTCCACTTAACACACAGTGACATCAGTATCAAGTTTTCATGAAAAAAGCAGATGACAGTCCCTGGTTCTGCTGCTTCCAGGCTACCAGAGTATGCTTCAAACCGAAGAATCACCATAGCACATCAAGAGAGCATGACAGTGAATTTATCAATAAAGGAAACAGTGTAGAGCATTTCCACTAATTTAGCTGTCCACTAATTTAGCTGTGAATTTCAGTTTATCATGTTTTTTAATGTTATCCACTGAAGAAAATCATAAACCTTTAGACAGAGCTTGAGACAAATGTATGGTGTTTGCAAAAACAAACATGCTCTGCCTTGATATGACTTTTTATCAGAAACTCTGCACTTACGAATTCTGTATCTGTCCACATCCGTAGCCGTTCTACTTCACCAGACCGCCTGTTCCTCCTGATGTTAATATTATCCATTTCCTGTAGGACAGCTTCAGCAGTACTAAAATATATGCAACAGTTAACACACACAAAAAATCAGTCTTAGAACAATACCATGCAGAACTTTGGACATAGCATTCAACATCTTAAGTTGTCTATCAATTAACTACAAACCTAACCATAATAAAATTGAAAGAATATAAACTAAGTATGTGAAAGAAGAAATGCTGATGCTATTTAAGTTTGGGGTTCAAAGAAGATAGTAGTATTTTAACAAACTTTTTAAAATAATTTGGCTCAGTATAAATTGTAGCATATTAATTTGCAACTGCTGAGACCCTTAGATTAGGTGTCAGGTAAGATTAAATTTGCACAATAAGAAAGTAAAGCTTTTCACCTATATAATTATAATAATGGGAATGCAATTTATGCCTCCAACCCATAAGCTTTACAGTTTCTTATCCTGGCCTCAAAAAGACACTAGAACATACAGGATTTTCTTTTTGTTGAATCAGTAACATCTAGAATCTCATCATTCAGTATCTGACCTCACGATCATTTCTCATCCACTATTTAGTCATCATTTTCATTATCTGGAGTATTTGTAAACAGCTGTCAAAACAGTGGTGGTATGTTAAGTGATAACCCTGGCCAAGATGCTTCACTGCTAAAGAAGAGAACAACACAGTATTAGCCAGTCCAAGTCAATTATTTGGCCACCTGTCCTGAAGACCATGTTATTGCTCTGCCTGGTGATCAGAGTAGCTTTCAACTGGAATTCTACTATATTTATTTAATATTTGTAAGAAGACAGAAACCTTCATTTCCTTTTTTTCAAGCTGTGTAAAAGTAAATCTAAAGGGTGAAAGACTGCCTAGAAAGAAGACAGTGGAAGTTCTGGTGATGTAAGTCAGTAAGGCCACACTTTGATTATAAGACCTCCTCTCCACTTTAAACAATTCTTCCTAAATATCTGTGATGAGTGACAGAACCATTTTAAGTAAAATCATGCTGCAGTTTGCTACCAAAGAAAATAGGGTTGGAAGGGACCTGGAAAAGTCAACGTGCTCTGGCAGGCAAGAGCACACTACAGAATGCCTAAATCATTCCTGACAGACTTTTGTCAAACCTGTTCTTAAAAACCTCCAATGATTACGGGACACACTGTTACCAGTATAAGCTCATATACAGACTTCAGTACCATGATCTTATCAAATTACAACCTTCATGGTAGACTTTTCCCTACTGTTGATGAGGAGAGGGAAATTCAACTGCAACTAGAAAAATAAATGTAACTCAATGTAAGTTTACACACTGATACCAAGTAGTTACTGAGTAAGTCAAAAAAAGAAAATTAAATTAATAAAAGATTCAACAGAATACATTTAAAAATAAAGATCATACTTGACAATTAAATGTTTCTGTTTAAATCATTTTCCAGCTCTGGAAAAAGCAGCCTCTCAGAGATGTGACTGCTAAAACCTATTTTATAGGTGGGAAGATCAGGACACATTAAGTGATCTGCCCAGGGCTACAGAGAAATAATATTTCAAAAAAAGCATTTCTGGCTCCCATTCCTATGCTCAGACCAGACCGTGCCTCCCTGACCTACTTTGTCTGCACAGTAAATGTCAAAAAGTGACACCCACCCTGTGTGAATTATTAACAAATGGTAAAAAAAAAAAAAAAAAAAAAGAAAGCTACAAACTTTTGATATTTTATGATCAAAATCATACATGCAAAATCTAGAATGCTTCCAAGCACTGCTGCTAATCACCAATTTACATGACATGTAAGGTATCACTACATAAACAGGTTACCAAGAAACAAACTAGGGTGTGGATTTACAGCACGCCAGGTACTCTGCAGTAACTGCCAACATACAGCTCTATCCAGGTGTAAGGACAGAGTAACTTACTCCTCAATGAAAGCCTGGGAAGCTGCTCTGCATTTAGAGCGTGGACACCATGGCAGTCACAGCACAGACCCAGCTGTAACTCAAACCACAGTCTAGCTTGTCTCAATGCATCCCCACAGTAAAACACAGACATGGCACTGGAACACAGGGGTTTCTAATTTAAAAAAATCATTAAGGCACTTTGTGAGTAAAACTGTAGTATCCCCACATACCTGTTTACTAGCTGATCAAACAATAAACTCTGATTCAAAGTTTCAAATCTGTTTTTCCTGGACCGACAACTTTTTCTGACTTCTATATCTCCGTTTATGCAAGCATGGTCCCCATCTCCCTTTTTTTCCCCTCGAAGGGGGTGGCTTTTGAGAGCTAAGAGAAATTTGTATTACTACTTCAAAATGCAGGAAACAACATTTTCACAAACAAGAATTAATAAGAGAATACTTAGCAAGGACAATAAACCAAAAGTTATAAAGCACAGTATGAACTAAAGAACTGTATTTAATTCCTATCAAAGTTATTTTAAAAGTTATTTCTGCATATTCAAGCTTGTTTCCTTAGATGATAATATTATTTTATGATGAAAATTTGGCATTCAATTAAGCATTCGATATTTTTAAGTTAACATCAATACTAAAAGGTACACTTGGCCCACAGTTTCAATTCTTAGTTTTTCAAATACAGTATAAAAAGACCAGATACAACACACTGACTTCACAAGCAAATCTATACCAGCTACTCTGTACAGTGCCAAACAAAGAGATCCCACGGCTAATTGTGCCTTTGACACCACAATAAATAATAAAATACCAAATATGCCTAATGAAATAACACTTACGTAGAGTCAACACAAAATTAAACAAGACAGAACTGATGAAAAAGGGACACAAAAGACTAAGTGGTTTTAGCTGAGATAAGCAATGAAATGGCAGGTTTGTAAGGTATTAGCTTTTAAGAAGACTCTTCAAGGTAGCAGGAGCTGCAGACAAGGCAGGTCTCTCTAAAGCAATAGAGTTAAGTAATGTTAAGAACCACAAAAGGCCAAATTTCAGATGAGCAAAGAGACTAAGTAAATTAAAGAGACCAACTGAGAGAGGAAGGCCAAAATTAGCTCGTAACAGTAATTTGGGAATTAAGGAAAACATCGAGATCATGGCCAAGAGGTCTGAATTGAGAAAAGAAATGGATTTTCATCTAAAAATGTTCCCCATATCCACAGAGAGTATCCAAGATGGCCACAGAAGAAAACTGAGCAGCAACTTTTCTGGTCAAAATCATCAAAGGAATCAGTAAAGTTATCAGAAACATATGCCACTGAAAATCATTGACATAAAACTGTTTAATGCAAAAGCTGATACAAAAAGTTTTGCTATAATTCACTTACATAAGCTACGTCCATTTGGTAGTGTAGCACCAGGCTGAGAAGTTAACCTATGAGACAATTAGACATACAAATAACATTAACATTCCTCAGCCAAGCAAAAGGCACACAGTGAAAACGGAACTTTGACTGTAAAATGCTCCATGATACTCTGATTTTAAAACCTTGCAAAGAGATAATCTTCGAAGAGCCTGCTTCGTACTCAACACCTTAGTAAGGACAAAACTGCTCAATAGCAATTATATGAACCCCCCCCGCCCTCAACTGTCAAAGTATCTCTCTGATTAATCTCCCTAATCTTTCTTCATGCCCTTGTCCTGTTAACTCTCTCCTTAAACTTCCGAACAGAACCTTGGTATAGCTCTCCAAAGGCAACCATCCTTCTAACACCTTGGATAAACCAGCAGAAGTAACAGAACTTTTGGAAAGTCTTAGTGACTCAAGATCGCTGTTAAGCACAGTGCTTTGGATTTTGGCAGAACCAGCTTCAGATGCAAAGACAAGTTACAGTGGGTTCTAAAGGAGCAACAATATGATTTTTCAGTACCCTGGCCCAGTTTCATTTGACACAATGATCTAAATTCTCCCAGCTGCATTAAGTATTTCTTTTTGTATATTGACATTTCTAGGAGCTTCAGTACAAGTCTACTCTTACAAACAAAAGAAACAGAAGGTGCCCAAGTTTCAATACATTCCAAATGATCATGGCTACATTTAATTCATTCTGTTTTAAAAGAGAAAAATGAACATAAGAAATATAGGAGGTCTGTTTTGAGATTTACAGAGCTTTTAAGCAAACTTCATCCTAGCAGTCGACAGTCCAGCAGTGACTTACAGTCACTCTTACATACAAATCATTTCAAGAATAATTTTGACATGTACATAAATATGAAATACATATCTACAAAAGAATTAGTATTAACTGAAAGTTCATGGATCAGGAACATGCTGTGTACACTGTCTCACAGCCACTTGTAACCATGTGAGGAATCTTATGAATACAAGGATGCGTTGTAAAATACTATGAAATCAGAGTTATAAAATAAAATTAATTACTTCTGCTTCAAGTTCTAAAAATGTGGCAAGAGTGAGGCTATATTCAGTAAAATTGACTTACTAGGCTGAACAACAATAGAAATAAACTTGACCGTTACCCATTCCCTAAAGATGGTAACACTGATTCCCTAATTAAAATACCATGTCTTCTTATAGCTTGAGTACATAAAAATACCAATTACCTTACTAAATTTGGATGCATCAAGAAGAGAAAATTCAGACTACATCTCAAATAAAATTACTTTATATTTTTTGCACAAATATGCATAGAAAGGAAACAGAGATGAGATGATTGATGCAATCACATTCCTGGAGTCTTAAAATGAAGAAAATAGTGTGAAAATAACATGCTTCAAAAGTACACTCATGAGCTGCAGCTGACTCCAGAAATAGCACAAGTGGGATAACAACACAGAAAAAATTTGGTATGAGTTCCTTCTTCTCTTGGCACCAATTACCTGGACTGTCCAGTTGAGATGCTCCATTCCTCTCGCTGCCCAGTACTGCGCGATTTTGATTTGTCTTTGCCCACAGGATCAGCATGTTTTGAGGTACGTTTGGCAGGAGGAGATATGTGGCTATCACTCAAACTAGCATCACTACCTTCATCTTTCTGAAAAGAAAAAAGCATCAGATGATACTTACTTGGCTCATTTGCAGATATCCTTACAGAAAAAAGGTAAACTTCAGCTCAGTAAGAAGAATGTCTCTGTCAAACTCTTAGTGACCAATCTGTGTGAAATATTAGAAGTGTTTATTCTGAAAACATTACCAGAAGCTATAAAAATATTTGATTTCAAATATTAAACTTCTATAATAGTTTTTCTGTATTTCTGAACAAGTATTGTTTGTATAAGCCATTGTATTTTTTATGTATCATTCACAACACTGCTATTCTCACCTTACTTGCAGAAGAGCTAGTAATGCCATAAAGAGAAAAAAGGACTGTGGAAAATTATGATACTTAAAAACACAGCAATTACTTATTCCACCTATGTTGTTTTGCCTTTAAAATGCTTAAACAAACATTCTTCCTTCCTGTAAGAGTTTTCCAGTACCTTGTTCTACCCATCAAACTGTCCAGCACACAGTCAGGAAATGTCCAACATGTTCATTAGCAGCAATATGCACTAGCCACATTACTCTTAACACCTTTAAAGAAGCACCTAAAGAGTACCAAAAGGGGCCCTTTTTCCTTTGCACTTATCAAACCTAACAGAGACAGAAACTCAAAGATAGTAGCGAAGGATTACTTCAAAGTTGTACACAAGAAATGAACAGACAGCAAACTTCAGAGGATCTGCTTGTATGTAGGGGAACTACCACAACAAAACATAAAACCAGGATTCTATTAACTACAAATTTTAGCTCATCAAAACAGTCTTGATGCCATTCAGTGTGACCCTGGGCAAACCTCGTGAAGTTCAACAAGTCCAAGTGCAAGGTCCTGCACCTGGGTCCGGGAAATCCCAAGCACAAGTAGAGGTTGGGTGGAAAATGGATAGAGAGCAGCCCAGGAAGAAAGACTTGGGGGTGTTGCTTGACAAGAAGGTCCCCACGCTGTGCTCCTGCAGCCCAGAAAGCCAAAAGTGTCCTGGGCTGCATCAGCAGCAAAATGGGCAGCAGGTACAGGGAGGGGATTCTCCCTGCCTATGCCCCCACCTGGAGTCTTGTGTCCAGCCCTGGGGCCACAACATACGAAGGACATGGGCCTGCTGGAGTGAGTCCAGAGAAAGTCACAAAGATAATCCAAGGACTACAGCAGCTCTGCTGCAGAACAGGCTGAGAGAACTGGGGTTGTTCACCTTGGAGAAGGCTCCAGGGGATCTTATAGAACCTGCCAGTAACTAAAGGGGCTCTAAGAGAGCTGGAAAGAGACTTTTTAACAAGGGCATGTATTGACAGGACAAGGGGGAATGGTTTTAAACTGACAGATGGCAAGTTTAGGTTAGATATTAGGAAGTAATTCTTCCCTGTGAGGGTGGTAAGGCCATGGCACAGGTTGCCCAGAGAAGCTGTAGCTGTCCCATCCCCAGAAGTGTTCAAGGCCAGGCTGGATGGGGTTTTGAGCAATCTGGGATAGTGGAAGGTGTCCCTGCCCATAGCAAGAGATTATGAACTAGATGATTTTTAAGGTTCCTTCCAACCCAAACCATTCTATGGATTCTATGATTCGAAAACTAAATATCCTTTATCGCAACAATAGAGAACCAATTTTCAAATATTAAGGTCCAAGAATTGTCAGTAAGAACTTGAAGTATGACAAAGAGATAATTTTACTTAAGCACAAGGAGATGACCACAGAAGTCCCATTTGTTCATCAGGCTTATTAACAACAACAATCTGATTTGTACTCCAGATATTTCAACATCACATGTCACGTAGTCAAGAAAATTAAAAAAAAATAAAAGGCTTATCTTTTATGAGAGGAAGACAGAATATCACAGCACAGTATTTAGAAAGTGAAATCCAAATGTCTGGGTGCAGTTTGACAAGACAGCTCAGCATCACTGTGACACAAGGAGAGCCCATGCACTCCCTTGCCTGACTACACAGGACCACTCCAACCTCCTTGAATCTTCTTCTGATGTTTCTCTGTTCCATCCATAAACCAGACCAGCTCACTAAAGCTTCAAAAGGTCACTTCCCTTCTGTTAGATGAATTTCCTACCTTGTCAGTGATCTTAATCATTTCACTGAAGGATCAGAGAAGTACAAGATACTAACTACCACCATTCCTAAATACAAAACATCTGCATCCTGCATAGGTGCAGCACCTATACACCTAAAATACATGGGCAGCACCTGGCTGGTTTCCGTAACACTCTGAAACTACAAAATATCAACTTTTTACAAAATTTTAGTAGCCTTCATATTGACTTCTGAACACTGTAAGTATTTGTGCATATACTTTCTGCTTTATTATCAGTTTACTTGTGGACTTAGAGAAATACAACCCTGCTTAGGTCAATTTTAGTAACTACTTTCCGAAACTACACAAGCTCCCCCATGAAGGATAGAAGCAGAGTTTCAAGGTAAGCCACAGAACCAGTTTAAAACCTGCTAAGCAAGACAGAGAAAATGAAACTAGGAAAGATGAAGCAGCATGTAACAAAGCTTTAGAAGGGATAACATTAAAGCTATTTGCCAGCAGTGAAATTAATAATGCACAGGATGCTGTATTCCATCTCCACCCCTTTCCATGCAAAAAGCCGAACTCCTCTGAGTCCCCTATCATCACTTTTCTCTGCATTTCCTCCAGTGCCTTGCCTCTGGTCCCAAGTCTCAAGTTCAGCTAGGATCTTGTCCTGTCAGCTGGCAGTTAAAACAAAATACTGGCAATGGAGCCAAATTCTGCTAGTTCAGGTCTCCCTCTGATACAAATATTCATGAAATTCATAAAAGCTGAGGATCTTTGAGATCTCTAATGCTGGCAAATAGCTTCAGAAACCGGAATAGCAGGCTGTCAGTGTGATCACATGAGCGATCAGTTCCTTGCAGCTGCCTAAGGAACCAGACTAGCAATTAAGGGGTTTATTTAATTAGGTTATTCTTTGTTTAGGCTATTATTTTCAGCTGAGCCTCACTTGTCTGCATATTAACTCTATGCACAAACTCAGCAAGTACAAACCAAGTTAAATTTTAAGATACTCAAGTCCAAATACTAACCTACATTAGAGTACCTGCTATGTAAGATGCACTAACACAGAAAATGTTTTACCATGAAGTAGTGACAAAGCTACTACAAAGCTGAAATCACTGAAATTTTAAATACATTACCAAGAATCCAAGCTCCATTTTCCAGTTAACAAACAATTTTAAAAATTCAAGCTCTAGGGAATTAAATCAGACTACTATCCAGAACCTTCACTACCCACAGTAAAATACAGATATAGTTTTCATAACACTCAAGAGATTATCCAAACTGGGATATGCTAGAACAAGAAAGAAAATTAATTTCAGTTTGGGAAGTCTTTACAGAGAGCAGTCTATCCACTGCTTCCTCCCATTTATAGCAAAACAGGTCTAATGATTCCACAGCACCCAACTTGCTCCCTCAAGGAACTGGGTCTCAAACCATTTACAGCGTTAATGATTAAAAATAGCAATTCAGTTTCAACCCAGAAACTTATTACTTCAGAGCAGGTATCATGAAAATGTTCTGGGACTAGAAAGATATGATACAAGCATCAAACTTAAAAATTAAGAAATTAATAATGCAATTGCAGTAGTAGGAACCAATGCACTGCACTCAAAGCTCCTAATGAAACACTGGCACTGAAGCAAACGCTCTCACATGCTGAGAGAATGCAGAGAATATGAATTAATAAAATCTTAATCATGTCAGAAACTGCCTTCAAGCATACCAAAGCAACAAAGAAAAAGCAAGCACAGAAGAATCAAAACATTACTTTAGATAGTGTCAGAAGATACAAAGAGAGAAACAAAATTTAGTGCAATAGCATTGACCCAAAAGAAAAGAGACCCAGCAAACACCAGCTGTGATCCAGAACAACCAGAACCACCTCTTACGGAAAGCACTCTTGCTACAAATGAGTAAGGAAATAACTGGCATTAACATGATACCATCCATGATCTAGACTGGCAAAGCACAGTCTTCATTATCTCTGGATTCAAAAGTAAAATGGAGTGTGACAGCTGAATGAATACTACAAATCACCTGTTGAGCTACAATTCAATTTAGGCAGAGGCAGTGGGTGGCAAACTGGTAACACACCTTCATTGAAGGCACTTGAACGATGGTACTGATATATCTAGAAACAAAAGCTAAAATTAATAATAAAGCAAGAAAACATATATCGCTGCATAGTATCTCTATGCTTTCTCTCCTTTGTATGAAAAGGAGAAAGACAGAAACACTGTTTAATACCCATCTATGAGCAAGCTACAAATACACTGGTATACATCATTACCTGTAGTCTCTTCTCTATCATCCCTAAATTTCAAAACACTAAGTTGATACTAACAGAGCTTTATTTAAAACATGTAGAGTCCTTAAGTTTTGGAAAACACAAACTAGAAATCAATTAATAAAACTGACCTTTTCCTCCTCAATTTATCCTCTTAGAACAGTGACTATGCCAGTACAGTCTTTCAACAAGACCGAAGAACACACATAGGAGGGGAGTACTCACTGACAGTGCCTTCAGGTGTATCACAGGAACCAGCTGACTAAAGCATGACATTTGATTAATTCCCAAGTTAAAATACAAAGATTACTTATGGCATCTTTGAAGGGGAAAGGGTAGGGGGGTTTTGTTTCTTCTGTTTTTTGAATTGAATCTCCTGGCCAACAGAATAACCAAAGAACTCTCCTTAAACTGCTGGTCTGAACACCCAAAATAATCCTAATCCGGTAGACACAGAGAATGAGTACAAATCACCTCTGCCACTGGCATCTCCAAGCATGTGAACACAAGTTCACCAAATTCTCAAGTAAGAGATGATATAACATTCAAACCACAACCACACCTTACAATTTCTGAAAAAGACTGTCTGGTTTGCCAGAGGTTGGTCTGTACTCAGACACAGGCACGCAGACATGACTATCTGAGTTATCCACCATGGCCAAACTTGCTGCCCTCGCTGTACAGTTTGTGGGGCACACCCTGCTGAGTGTCTGCCACGCCCTGAACACTCACACCACTGCTCACACAGCTCCTCAGGTAACTTTTCAAACCACTCTCTTAAACGCTGCAGCAACTGTTTTTTCTACGGCCTCTTCCCATGTCTAAAACACATTAATGCACTGACATTCAGTCTTCAGCTAACCAATCCTATTTCTCTGCATTCTGTTAAATGCACAAATAGCTTGTCTTTTTAAACCACTAAACAAACACAAAAGACCCTGAAAGTTACTTTCTCTTAATAATATTGAAATAAACATTTTCAAAAACTCTGTTTCAGCCACAGGTTTAAAAAAACCTCTGCTTCTAACTTTAGTTAAATCCTAGCTTCTGATATTGAAATGTAACTTTTCCCTCTTCACTTGACTCTCTGAAAAGACAAAAATTTCAGATGTTTCTCAATCTCATTTTTACTGACATTGGAGAAACTAAATCCAGGTCCCCTTTTTATTTCTAACTTTCTATTTTCTAATTTAAAATTCATCTTTTGATTAACAACACATCTTCTTGGATGTCCCAGATTATTAATCTGGATTCTTATCTTAAAAATACATGTGAAAAAAATGGTGTGCCTTTTCTCCTACCAGTTCATGCAAAGTTCTTGAAATGGGCTGTCCATTAAAAGATCTGAACTACTCATGGCTCTTTATTGCATTTAATAATCTTTTATATCCTACAGTATAAAATGATAAAATCGTCTTTCCATACTGAAACTGTTATTCATGAAAAAAGTGACTGTCACCAGTACCCCAATTAGTTAAACTCATGTCTCATCCTTGCCCTCATATAACTATTCAGTTAACAAATAACTTGCTTTCGCTGAAACTATAATGCATTTTAAACACCAGTAAAATACACCAAAAACATTGTCTAGCTGTCTGTCCAGTGATTCTGGAAAAGCCACTTGTTCCTTTGTGTACCAGTTTCTGCAAAGGTAAGAAATATGGATTAAAACATTAACTCCTAAAAAATTTAATTGCATTAAAGATCTGCGTTAAAATCTATTGATGAGAATTAGTTAAGAGCTAGGTTTTGTTTGCATTAAGCTAATGCATTTTTAGGCTAGGCATACTAAGCAGTTTTTAAAAATCAGAAGGCTTCACAATCTGAGATATTTTAAATTTTGTTTGGTTCCAAATTCTACTTACTCGATCAATAGATTTTCTTATGATGTGATCATGTCATCTGACCAGAATCTAATAAATCCTTTCAAATACTATTTCCTTTTTTTCTAAGTTCACCACTTTGCTTTATAAATCCTTTCAAATACTATTTCCTTTTTTTTTAAGTTCACCACTTTGCTTTATAGCTTCTTGCCCCCCCCAAAAAAGGGGGGAGGAGTAAAACTCTCCTTATGCTTGGTACAAATGTTCCAAGTAGCTGAAACTCTCTCATGATCATGCTCAAATCAGGTACCACACCTTGTCTTACACATCCACAATACGCCCCAATTTCAGGATGACACACCACACTACCCACTCTCTCCAGCACCAACACATCCTCACAAGCTCCTCTCTTCCCCACCCCAATGCACATTTCCTGGCAAAGGCTTTCAGCCCCTCATGTAGGGGAGAACTGGCTGACTGCTTAGCGGGAAGAGGTAAAACCTGATACACATGTCTGGGGAAAGAAGCT
The DNA here is from genome assembly GCF_031753505.1 of Anomalospiza imberbis. Taxonomy (NCBI): domain Eukaryota; kingdom Metazoa; phylum Chordata; class Aves; order Passeriformes; family Viduidae; genus Anomalospiza; species Anomalospiza imberbis. The sequence goes on along the minus strand of NC_089683.1, from coordinate 7,823,358 downwards.
AACATGACTGAACTTGAGGTCGAGCATAATACAGCACCCTGTATTTGTGATGGTACACAACATACTGCTGCAGGCTGAACATCTACCTTTGTGTCCTAAAAATCCAGTGTAAAAGCACTTTTACTTCAAGGCCACATTGGATGGAGCTCTGAGCAACCTTGCCTAGTAGAAGGTTGGGAAGAGATGGCAGGGGGTGGGGAAGAGATGATCTTGAACATCCCTTCCAAACCATTCTACCTCAGCCTTCAAATGACAAGAAGCTGAGAAATAAATGTATTGGGATTAGAGCACATTAACTACCTTAGTGAGAACTCCAAGTTTCATGAAGGCCCTGATGCGTTAACCTTGCTGACAGCTTGAAAAAGAAAACATCATCAGCTTAAAAGAACGCATCTCCTGGTTGCAGTTCTCTAATTTCCACTTGTTTGCACACAGTCATTTATCAGACATTGGCTCTCCACAGGTGTTAAGGAAAAATAATGTTCATGCTTAAGTGCTTGATGATCTTGGAATAAACAACTATTAACGATGTATTTCATTAGTGGTAATGATAGTAAAGAATGCCTCAATTGCAGGATGATCTGAATCCTTTTAACATTCAGCTTCTGTAATTTTTTTCCGTGAACAATGTTCACATCAGTAACAGCCACTAAGAACACAAAGAATACCATAATCTGAAATTTTCAGAAGAATAAATTCACCATTTGGTCAGATTAAAAAAAAAAAAAAAAAAAAAAAAAAAACCAAGCATATTTCTTGCACTGGAAGATCTGCTTTATTATTTCAACAGATTTCCATTTCCATTATATAAATAACCTATAATTCAGGTTATTTAATACATGTGAAAGCTTTTAAGAAAAGCTAAAAGTTTACAAGTTAAAAATATAAGTGCTGTTAATTGGGGATTTTCACACCTGCAACCATTCCCACTGCCTGTTCTAGAAAAAGACACCTGTTTATATCCACACCGAGTGAGTGCCTGTCAACAGCTTCAGTGTGACACACAAAAAACTCTTGCAATCTACAGGTTACTTGGTTCATGAATGAAAGGGAGAGTGACCTACAGAGCAGCCTCTGCCAAACTGCGACAGAGGCCATCAATACTGAGCTGAGGTTTATCCTCCCATCATCAGCAGCCCGCTCCACCAGGAGCGCTCCTCTCTTCTCTGTGCCTTCACAAAAATACTGTGAAATTTCAGCTGATAATCAAATCAGAAGGATGGAGGGGAGGCAAGGGAAGGGGAAGCCAAGAGATGTGGAGAAGAGGATTAGTTTCAGCTGGACCAGTAAAGTGATCCTGATCCTGCTGATCAAATGGCCTGGCAAGCATTAATACTGGCGAGTCTGTTGTTTTCACAACTGCAGAGTTCACAGCTCGCAGCACATGTGAAATCACACACCTGCAGAAGAGCAAGTCCACTGAGAAGAGTTCTCTACTTGCTGTATGGGGTCCACACCTCACTTTGAAGTATTTCTAGTCGATCCACTTAAAGGAAATTTTTAAAACCACTGATCCTCCTTATTCAACACTGAAGGAATACCAAAAGCAACACATTTTTAGTGAGAACTACATTAACTATTTCTGTGAGTTTCTAGACTCTGTTAATAAAAACTTTTAAAGCAGAAATTGTATTTATGTAATGAATTGAGACTCAAGAATTATTACAATTCTGATGTGGAAAAATGAAAACATTTAAATGTTTTTCCTACTCTCAGTCCTTGAAAATCCATCTTGTTTCTCTGTAACAGTCACATTGTAAACAAAGCTTATAGGACATGGCCTCCTTCAATACTACTATAAACCTAAATAATGACACAGAATTATCTAAAAGAGGATAGCAAAGAGGAGAACAAAGTGAGAAGCCCTGAACCAAACTGCTCCCCAAGGTTTGGACATGACCAGGAAACAGACTCAGTAAACTAAGCAAAGAAGTGTCTGTAGCAAGGGAAACTTGGAAGGTGGCCTTCTGTGTTGATAAAAAATAGGATTAAAAACACTTCTGCACCCCTAGCTACAATGCACTTGAAGACAGTATTTTCAAAAGAGAAAAAAGGAATTAAAATTGTGTACAATTGCGATAGAAATCTTAAGATTAATGTACTGAAATTTAAATCATAATTAAAACAAAATTCTAAGCCTGAGCGATAAATCAGAGAAATAATACAGGATAGTTATTAAGTATTTGAAATGAGGGATTGCTGAAGCACAGCAACAAATTTCACTGCAAGTAATTTCTTCCACATGTAGAAAATGAACAGCTTCTTCATTTCAGGTTGTTTAAATAGCTTGGCTCAACTATTTATCCATTTAAAATGAAGGAACTGACTGGAGGCTGGAGAAAAGCAAAATGCCCCCTTCCCACATTATGAAAACAACCAAACCAAAGCAACTGCTCCAAGTGCAACTGGACACAAACCTTCTATCAAAGCTTTACATTAGTTAGGCCATCAACAGACTCTACTAGAAGCATAAAGGTAAAACCACACAGTTCAGTACAGGCTACAAGAACTGTGGAACTTGGAGACGCTTCTAAGTTCTGTGTTTCTAATAGGAGAGCTAAAGCTGCCTCCTTCATAACTAGTTCAGCTGGGGCTGAAGCTATTACAGCATACACATACTCAGTGCAAAATGAAAAGGCTTACAGAAGATTACAGCTGATCTTACAACTGGCTGAAAAGTTGCCTGTTTTAGTAACTACCAAGCAAAAAGAAACTAAATTTATTCAGAAAAAGAATCCAAGCACGTATAAATGCAAACCAACACTTGAGCAATTTAAACCAGAATTAATGGTTAAAATAAACCATGAAAATCCCATCAAAGGTAATGAAGACAATATTTCAAGAGTGAAGTCAGACTGAAAAATTGTTTTGAAAAACCAGCAAAGCATGAAGTGTACACAAAAAAAAGGATAAGAACATACTGTCAGCTCCCTTTGCAATAAATGGGTTCATAAGTGATAACACCCACAGAAAAAGTAATCTATTAGAGCTAAAACATCTAATAAACAATCAGCAATCTTTCAAAGGGTCACAGCTACAAAACAGCAGACAAAATTCTCATCAATGAAAGATTCAGTTCACTGATGCCTACTTGCTGCATGCTTTGTTTTGAGATGGGTTTAATAAAGTTTTACAGAGAAATCATTCAAAGCATCATTAGATTGGAATTAAATTTTTTTCCACAGCATAGCAAACATTCAACAATTCAGGGCAGGGTGTGCAAAACCGTACCACATGCAACAGAAACTGCAGGGGGATAGAGGTGATCAGAATATAATTACCTGAGCTAATTATCTTGCATAACCCCAAGCTGTATGCAACTCTTGCAAAATTGTCATGGGCTGCCTCACAGCCATGGGTCAAACCTTCTGTTTGAAGTTCAGACAGAGACAGTAGTTGGAGAAGCAGCTTTTATTAATATTACTTTGGGACAAGCCCAATGTTCAGAGGAAGCAATGCAGCACATGAAACATCAACACCATTTCCTGAGTACTCTTTGGAGGTCTTATCCAGTCACTGGATTAGCCCTTGGATTGCTTCCTTTGAAGGTCCTGGAACAGTGTGACAGCAAGGATAGCCAGCTTCGAACAGGATGCACCACTGCCTCCCAAAACAAACCACGACACTTCACGTGTCCTGACTTCTCAGAGCAGCCCAGACTGATCTGGCACAACACATAAGAAGAATTCAAACTCAGGACAGCCCTTCAGAACCACAAAAGGATCACAAATGCCAACTGTATGGTATTTTGACAGAACCCTGAACAAAGACTGCTTCCAACAATTGCTCCATTTCCCACTGCTCACAGCTGTATTAACACCACACAGCCAAGGAATGGCCTGCATGACTCATTTCAGAACACTGATTTTTCCCCGCTAAATCCCAAAAGAGTAGCAGACCACTAAACCAGAAAGAACCCGAGATTTTATTACACACCAAAAAGATGAGCTTTCCTGGGAGTCTTCCTTTAAATTAAATTGTTTGGAATAACTTCACAAGGTTTTATATTTCAGGATGTATTTCAAAGAACTGTAAAAGCATTAGCCTCGGCACCTTTACTGATGCTACTGCAAACTCGAACACAAAGGCAATGCAGTTCTTTAAAACACCGATGTTGGACTGGAGCTTTTTTCTTGAAGAAAAAGAAACAGGTGGCCAGCAAGTGTCATTTATCCAGCATAAGGAGGAAAATCTTTTTCTACAGCTTTATTCTAAACACCAGAGCATCCAGAACACTGTGAGACACTACACAGACAGGGTCTTTCATAAAGGAAAACTTGATTTTTAGAAAGCTCTATTGGTTATATATAAAACTTGTAATTTAAGAGAAATCATAGTAAGTTTTACATTTCCTACGTTTTCACTGACCATTAAAGGCTTTTTGAAGAGTAAAATGCAGCAACAAGTTTATGCAACAAAAGCTGAAATTATCACCCAGAAATCAGAAAACACTTCTATGGCTACAGACTGAGAAACTACAGTGAGAGACACTGAAACACACTGGCATCTCAGGGCACAGAAATGCTGCTTAGCTCTCTACCTTTCCACACTCCAGCACCCGATGTGACTCCTGCAGCCCCTGACTGCTCCCATTAGCAAATAAGTACAATGGAGAGCTCTAAGTTGCACCGTCCAAGTTGAACAATGTTGGCAGCACTACTTTTAGCGAGGATCATGCTTTACAATTATCACCATGCCCTCAAGCAGCTCTTAAGGCACTGCTAATGCTTTCTTGGCTAATTAAATTAAGCTAACCTTGTATACATTTCTAAAATGTCTAACTAGTACACTGACATGACTGCAGAGTGTCTATTACACAATAAATTCTCGATCAATGCTTTTGATTTGTGCTTTGAGATGACTAAGAAAAATCATTTCAATTGCCAAAGAAGTGTTACCAGCAATCACAACTCAGTGTCTGAAAACATCAGACATCAGTAGATACGAAGTGCAAATTTAACCACTTATGGTCACAGGATCCTCAATGTTTTCATAGTGTGAATGAAGTCCACTGAACCTATATGCCTTCTGTTAAAATTATGTGTCTCTGTAGAAGATTTTGATGAGCTTTTCTTGTCAGAATGCTTTAATATAAAGCTAGAACACTTCCCAAATTTTAATGCTCAGAAGAAAAAAAAATCTGTATTTTTATACACATATGTATAATTTGTATAACGACAGAATGTATATTTATGTAAGCATAGCTTGAAAATCTACTAAATAGTGCATAAATCAGTCCTGGAAACAGGAAGAAAACAAAGCCCAGTTTTTCCCCTCTGTATCCTCTCTATGCACTCTGCTATGACATCATCTTAGACAATAAACTTCTTGGCTCCTTGATCCATTTAGTGAGGGATTTTGTTCATTTTAATCTGGCTTCTGGTAAGCAGACAGACACACATGTATTCATCTCCATCACTGACTGCATGGTCGCCAATCAATAATTCAAACCAGTTTACTTTTCAAAGCCTGACGTCACTGCTTTCTCAAGCTGAGCGAGTACTACTGAGGGAATACACTGAACTGATAAAGGCATTTAGACTATTAACAGTCCATTTCCACAAAATGTCTGTTGCCTCCAGACTCAGATCAAACAAAAAAGGACACTATTCACATATAACTCACCATAATATTGAAACAGAAGACTAGAAACATAAGTTCTTGGAAAAAGAGAGAGTGAAGCCTATCCTTATAAATGTATGCAAAAAACCCAACCAAATGGAAAAAAAAACCCACAAAAAAAAGTATATCAGAAAAAGCCAAGTGGAAAAAAGAAGAAGAAAATAGGAAATAGATACAGAAGAATTAGAAGGCGAGTCCTATCCTCTCATTTAGTCTACTCAGCATCTTACAGGATGCCGTTAGGTCACTCAGGTTTTTTTGCTAATAAGGAACAGACAGATGATCTTTGAAAATACATTCTGAAAGGTGGCTGCAAACATTCCCACTGAAGAGCATTTCTCAAGGAGTCCCAGTCAAAAGCTCCATGCAAGAAAATTAAGTCACATACTACAAACAAGAAGCATCCCATATCTGCCAGAGCTCCAAACTCTAGCTGCCCATTAACCCGATTAACTGCTGGTAGCAAGGCTGGTTTCCTGATGTGACACCCAAAAGATTTAGAAAGGACAGACTGTTCCAGTCCACTGCAAAAAAAAAAAAAAAAAAAAGAAAAAAAAAAGAAAAACACCAAAAAACATACAACTGCGTGAAGACGATCCCAGCACGCTTTCTGAACACAGCCTCACTATCAGTCTCCCGACAGTCACTTGCAAAAGCAAAGGCTTTGTCTCCCTACTGCTATACTTATTCATGTCCTAATCACTGAGATCCTTCTCTGGCACTACTTCAAGAAGATTCAGAAGCTCAGAAAGACACTGTATTGCTGACAGTACTTACATCTGAAGAATAAAAAGAGTTGTTCAAAACCAACTTTAAAATACAGTGAGATATACACATTTTACGAAACACACTGGATGGGGGAAATAAGGAAAAAAACCTTCTTGGATAACTTCTGATCATATATGGCAATTACATCATAAAAGGAAAGAAAAAATCCACCTCAAACACATGAGATGCATTGTGGAGCAAAACAAGTTCATTCCCATACACCAAAATTTACATTTAACTTTAGAAAAAAATGCTATTTTAGATGTGTGGGCAGTATCTTGAGAAGTATTTACAATATTCTACACTGTTTTGCACAATCTCCTTTCCTCACACCATGACAATAACATAATTTGAACATTTTAATGTTTTGTAGTAAAAAAACACTGTTCATGAATTAAAAATACTTGGAAAGAAGCCCAAGCTAGTTTTCTTAGGAGCAGTAAACTCCTTGAGAAGTAAGCCAGTAAGGGTTACTTCAAACTTTGCTTCACAAACCACAAGACCCGCGATATGAATAAACAGAAACTGCACAGTAGAACAAGCAGAACAGCTTTTTACAGCTATGGTGCTGCATCCCCAGGAGTCCACTGAAATTAAACAAGGAAGGAACAGGGAACAAGGAAAAGTAAGATGGGGGAAGGGAAGAACTGTGAAGTATGAAAGAACTGAAAGAGAAGCACAGAAGGTATAGAATATCTCATCAGTGATTTGTATTTGGTTTAGTGTTTTAGACCAAATGGATGGGGTAAAAGGTTTTGTGAGAATTCCAGGTGACATCCTTCTGACATGCCTCTGGCTGCTGCTGCTGTTTTTCTACTTGGCTGATTAACTTCCTCCTTTGCACGACAGGGACACGGTCAGTTGATGCACCACTGTCAAACACTTGGACCCTCAAATTTTACTTCCATATTTGCAGTGCTTTTATTGATTTTTATTGCTTTTATTGAAAGACCTTTAAAGCAATACATGAAGTTTCATCAACCAAAGAAAAAGTCCTGCCTACAGTTCCTCCTGTGGGAGGAATTTCTTCTCAGACAGGTTCATTAAACATTGGGAACGGGCTGCCCAGGGAGGCAGGGGAGGCACCAGCCCTGGAGCTGTTTAAGGAGAGACTGGATGTGGCGCACGGTGCCATGGTCCGGTTGACAAGGTGGTGATCGTCACAGGTCGGACTCGATGATCTCAGAGGTCTTTTGCAACCTCACTGATTCTGTGATTCTTCGATAATTAAAAAAAAAAGTTGCAGGTTTTGTCAACAGAGCTGTTTAGAGACAAGGAAGAAAGGAGACTGCCGAATTCTTTCTTCCAGTTACAATTTACCAAATGTTAATTCTTCAAATCGGGCTGTAGAATTTCACTTGCAGTTAGCCCGTCTAACCCAAGCTACCACAGCAAGTTCGGCTAGGAAAGCATTTAACTTAAACTTGACGGCAAAAATCACACCCTCCGAGCCACAAAAACGGGGCGGGGGGGCTTTCCCGAACACCAGCTTCCTCCCGTCGCAGCCGCCAGCCGAATCGAGGTCATTTAGGGAAAAGGGAAAAAAAAAAAAAAAAAAAAAGCACACACACACACACACACACATATACACACACACGAACCAAGCCCGGGCCGAGGTTTATTGCGAAGTTGCTGCGGGCGCAGGTCCCAACTTTTGTCTGGCGGCGGCAGCGCCGGGCGCGGCCGCAGGGGGAGCCCCGCGCCGCCGGACCCCGCCGGACCCCCGCCCGCCGCCGGCCCCGCCGGGCACCGGCACCGCGGCCGCTGCGCCGCCGCCCCCGCCCTGTCAGCGGCCCCCGCCGCCCTGGCGCTGGCCCCAAAGGGACTGCGGCTCTCCGCAGCTGCCCCCCGCGTGTCCGCCGGCTCCGCGGTGCCTCCTCGACGCGGGCTGCCCGCCGGCCCCACCGTCCCTCCGACAGCCGACAGCCGTCTCGGCACCCGCCCCCCGCCGGCTCCCGTGCCCGCAGGCCCCCCCCCCGCCGCGGCACCAGCGACACTGTCCCCAGCGATGCCCCGGCCTCGCCGCCTCCCTCCCTCCGGTCCCCGGTGGACTCCCCGGTCCTCACCCGCGCTGCCGCCGCCTCCTCCAGCCCGGCCGCATCTGCCTTGGTGCCCCTCTTAGAAGAGCGGGTGCGGGACGAGATGAAATGGCTGCCGGCCCCGGCCGCCGCGGCCGCCGCTTTGCCCAGGGGGCGCAGAGAGCTCTTCCTGGTGTTCACCATGGCCCCAGCGAGGGGGGACACGGGGGGCGCCGCCGCCGCCGCCGGCGCGGAGGGAGGAGGGAGGGAGGGCGGACAGGCGGGGGCTCGGGCAGGGAGGGGAAGGGGAGGGAGAAGGGGGAAAGGGGGGAGGAGGGAGGAAGGAAGAAAAGCCCTCCGGGGAAGCCGCTCCGCCGGGCAGAGACGCAACCGGAGCCGCGCCGGCTCCTCCCGCCGCTGTCGTCGCCGCCGCCTCTCGGGCTCAGCCCGGCTCTAACTGGCCGCCATTACTGTCCCTGCTCCCTTTCTCTGCTCGCTCTGCGCCGCCCCCGCCAGTCGCCGCCGGGGGGCGCTGCGGCCCCGGCGCGGCCGTTCTATCCCGGCGCCGCGCGCTCTATGGGCCCGGCCCGGCCCGGCCCGGCCCGGCCCGGGGGAGGCGGCGGCGGCCCTGGGTCCCCGGGGAACTGCTCTGGCCCCGGCTCCGCGGCGGGGACCGAGCGCCATACAGCCTCGCGGCCCCGCCGCGGCCTGGAGAGCCGCCGGCTGGGCCTGGCCCGGCGTGACCCCGTGGGGCGGGGGAGCCGCCGCCGCCGCCACCCCCTGAGGGTTGAGCCGAGGGCTGGGGAGTTCAAGGGCAGGGGGAGCGGCTGCCCGGGGCCGCGGGGGTGAAGGGCAGCGCTGGCATCCGGGACAGGGCTCAGCCGCCCGTCCTGGGGGGCTGGAGTCGTCTGCTCGCCCAGGGAGGCTCTTGCCAGGAGCTGACCGGACAGCTTGGGCGAACAGATCTGCCGAAGATGAGATCTCCATAATTCCCTGTGGAAAAGTCTTTTCACACTCTGGTGAGCTTCATTTTTAAGAAATCACCTTGATATCCAGGCTATCGGGAGTGCGCCTTTGCTTCTCCCATCGCGCCAGTCACCGGCACCGTCCCCTGTGCTTTGCCTCAACCTGCGCGTCGCGTTCCTTGCTCGGTCCTTGGAAAGCTCACTTCTCCCCAGCTCCCTCCTTATCGCAGACGCTTGTCAGAAGGGCGAAGAATACAACGCGTTACTCTACACCGGATGCCTAAATGCTTTTCGAATTCCTCACAAACTATAAGCCTTCAGCCTGTCCACGAACCCAGTCCCTTCTCGCCGATGTAAGAATCATTCTCTCACCACTTGTTGCCCTATACAGCACTTACAACAGTACCTGCACATAAGCCCGGAAAACAAAAGCTTTGTGAAAGAAACATAGCTGAGGAACTCAAGCATACAGCTGTAGGTGACAAAGTCGCAACCTTTCAATTTTCACACTGACTGGTTTGGCACTGCTGGGCAAGTAACTTCAGTGCTTCTTATTTCTTTAACCAAAAAGGATAGTATAATGAAATTACTGAGCATGTGATTCTCGCTGTTGGGCTCAAGCAAGCATTATCAAACATTTTTACTCTTTAAAGATGGAAAGTGCGATAATATTTTAGTAAAGAACAATAAATTTTAAAAACTATTATTCTGTTTTACTTGCATACTCCCACATCTTTTTCTTCAAGATTACACTCTGCAAAAGTATGGTAGAATGTGTACTTAAAAATAGAAAATATGCAACAATGAGGTTGGGCTATATAATAAGAAAATCAGTTTTTTAAATATCCAAGCAAAAAAAATACTGTGAATATTTTAGTTTTATGAGATACTCCAAAATACAGTGCATTTCAGGGTGGGAACTGTAATGTCTCATCTGACATTGGCTATTTAGAGCTTGTAATCTATGTTAGCAACAGTGCTTCATCTCCTGTCCCAGAATCTCCAGTGTCTTTCAAAAGTAGAGTAGTTCTGCTCCATGAGATTGGTTTTGGTAGGTTTCATATTCTTTGTTTCTAAATTTATTTGTTTAAAGGATATGAAGGGATGTAGTAATTTCATACACTTGTAGGCTAAAGGAGTATTTTAATTAAAAACCTACAAGGAGTTTTGTGAATGGTATTTGGAAATCTCATCCTTTTAGCCTTCAAAAATAGGAATAGAAGGAAACTGCAAGAGACTGCCCCTTACCAAACACCAGGAGATATGTTCAGTAGCAGTATCACATCATATATATAATGACAAATAATGTACTTTAACATTTTTGAGCTGTAGTACTGATAGACCATGAAACTCCAGTATGGTTTTCAAATTCTACTGGCCTGGAAACTAATGTTGATCTTCAAGTTTTTGTGCTCGTCACAAAAAATATCCCCATTTTGGGAAAACCAACAGATGAGTGGCCCAAAAAAGGGCCCAGGCTGCAGCAGTTACAGTGAATGTCATAACTCAGGATTGCAGTCATTGGCAGGGCTGTTTGGGGAAGCTTGCATAACATCTGCTTGCAACATGCCTGATTCAAACCAGCACTCTTCCTCTCATGAACACTGATGAGTTTTAAAAAGTAAAATAAACTCAGTCAATATGCAAGTAAATTGATTTTCCTGGGTGCCTCTCCAGATCTGCTTGAAATAACACAAATTCCCCAACTCAAAAGCTATTGAAGCTATTTATTCTATATTTGCTAGATTTTTTTTTTTTTTTTTTTTTTGGTGTGTGTGTTCTGATCTCATTCCTGTGAGCCATACCCAGAGAGCACTCTTTACGATGCCAGAGGGACTACTGGGGAGAGATTGATGTAGTTAAAAATCCCTGATCTCTGCTTTGAACATTTGTAGTGCTTCATTCTCATTGTGTTAGCATGATAGGAAACATGGAAAGACATGCTTCATTTTGGATGTTTACTCCCTGTGTTGTTTTTCACAGATGGCTTTGTTTACAGGTTTCTTAGTTGTCTTGTTCCTCTTAGAAGGTGTGGCTGGTTATTTTGACTCAAGTAGCTTATGGCTTTATAGCTTCCATGTCAGCCTCATCACCATTTTTAGTACTGACGATATAAATAAATCAATCATAAGTTACAAGGTTTGCTTGGTAGCTTTGATTGGATTTTTTTTTTAATGCAGAGAACATGTTAACATAGGATTAATATTTTATATCACACATACTTAGAGATTTAAATGTGGTTTTACAATGAAAGATGAATTACTGTAGAAAGGGATTTAGAATAATTTCACTAATCCAATAATTTACTTGTTCCCATTTTTTCTATTGGTTGTTGGTTCAAGTGTCGTATGAAGACAGAACAGCATTAGAAACCTATTTAGACTCCCTTCAGCACTTTATGTGCATTAAATGCTTGGTGGGGGGAAAAAGTAAGAACTCTGAGTAGTGAGAGACAATGAAAAAATTAGGAGGAGAAGGACTGAAGCCACATTCCACTATGTATTACATTTTTAAAAATTTGTACAGCTCATTCAGTTTCAAGATTTGTAGTTTGGTCTTACAGACAGATGTCTGAATGCTTCGACAAATAAATGCCATTGGGAAGGACCATATTTCAAATAAAACCAGTTTATAATGAATGCTGAAGCTTACAGCAGTGTTCAATGTCCTTTTACCTCCAGTTGTTCAGAAAAGATATTAAGGTATCTGAAAAATGTATTAAGAAGAAGGCACACCATCTGCCAAGGCAGGTACGCCACTGGGAAATTGGTAAAATATAAAAAAATACTTGAGCAAAAAAGTCCCTTTCCATTAAAAAAGAGTTGGGGAATGAAGCCATATTGGGACATCATGATGTAAAAAGACATTAAAAAATTACCCAGGATGGAAAACCTTGTTTGCTACATGAATGGTATTTAATGACACAAGAATTATTTGGAGATGGATGATTTTGTTGTCACATGTCCCTATTTTACCAGGAAATCAGGAATTACAACAAAATAAAAAGTCCTTCATCCCTTATTCAGAACTTTTGTACAGAGTTTCTTTCTAGTAAGGACCAGAGGGCTCTATTCAGTGAATTACCATTTGCTTCAATCATAGGCAATTTACCAGAGATTACTTTGCAATATCTCTGAATAGCAGTAACATTCCAAAGAATGGAAATCAAATCATCTTTTCAGGCCTCTATTTATAAGCTCATATGTGTGCCTCTCAATCATGCTGTCAACTCCTCCTGGTTTCTGTTGAATCTTGAAATAAAAAAAAAAAAGATTCACAAGAGATCTTGCTTTTGTAAATGCACCCTAAGCTTCTTCCTGAGGGGCATGTTAGGAAATTAAGATTGTGTGGTTACTCCTTTGAGAACTGTCCATTATGAAGATAGGCCCATGGGATATAAGTTTGGAAACTTCAAACAAGCAGTGTCCAGGAATCAGGATTGGTACTACCTTGAACTGAACAGAGAACATGATGCAATCACTCCACATTGCAGGCATTTTGCTATGTTATTATTATAGAAGGCTCATTATTTGAAGACTACCACTGTCATTTAAAAGTGGATAATAGTTATGATTTCAAATTAAATAATTAATGTCCAGCGCCATTATCAGCACACCTATCTGAAGATTGTTTTCCACACTAGATAACATCAGTGCAACTTGAAGAGGGATCAGAGAGTAGGTTTCTTAGATAACATTAAAAGAGAGTGGTAAAACTTTCCTCCTAATATTTCAAAATTTTCTTGCCATCACATCTGGCCATTAGCTTCCATAATATTTTTCCTGTTGAGCTAAGGTCACAGCAGATAGTTTTTCTAATAATAATTGTGTGAAACTCATAGGCTGATGATATTGCAGCCAGGCATCTGCAGGGGCTGTTTTTCACTATCATTCAGGCAGTAAATTACTTCCATCTTGGACAAAAGTGGCAAATCATCTTACTTTGGTGCTTATGATCATTAATCATATGAAAGTAGCACCACCAGCCTGTTACTATGCTGGGTGATGTATAGCTTTGTAGTAAAAACCAGACTCTGTCCTAAAATGCTCACAATAAAAATAGGCATTTATGAACACGTGTGTAGATAAGCTTCAGCACCAGACAAATGCATAATGACTTGATTAGGATCACATGGCAAGTCCATCAAAAACATTATTGGTTCATAAATCTCTCTAGTCCTCACACACAATCTTAGGTTTCGAAGTGTGTTTTTTTTGTTACAAGTCCAAGAACAAGTTCATAAAATACACTACCATGTCATCATTTTAGTTTCACTTAAAAGTGTCTTTGACAATTCCAATACATTATTTTCAAATGTGTGTTATCTGGTACAAAGAGTTGCTCAGGCTGCCTTGACTTTTCATGGGCTTATGCATTTCACACTTATTTTAAAATTGAAGCTATATTCCATTTTCTTGTGTACTTACAGTCCAAGAGTCCAGCAATGTGTGGATACTTCTTTCAATGCATGATTGTCATGAATGCTGATTCACCCATGAAACAATGACTTGCTTTTCCAGTGCACAGCTGACTTCCTAGAAGCATTGGTTCCTTAAGCTACTTCCCTCTGTGTGGCAGCCTGGAAGGTTTAACATTCCTTCAAGGACCATTCATCCTATGCAGAGGAATGTGCTGTCTTAGTCAGTGGAATTGCCATTTGCAGGATAACCAGACCCTGTTCTCCTATTTATTTTGCAGTCCCAGTTCCTCACAGTGTGTTCCTACTCCGCGTGCACACACTTACAAAAGGCTTCAGGCAACAGCTCCTCTCTCAAGTTAAGGTCAATCAATACGGCTGATCTTTAATTATAGGTAGCTGACAGTGTCCTCTGGCATAGGCTAACCTTGTTAAATATAAGGTTTAAAAATATCCCTTTAAAATTAATTTTCTGCTTGTTTTTAGATGCCCTGTGTGTGCTGGTTCTTCTGTGACCTTGACAGGTCTGGCGGTGACAGCTAAAACCCTGCTCTACTTTGTCAACACTGAGATTCACTCCTACGTTATAAAACAAATCTGGGGGTTGTCACTATCTTCCACGCCACTGCATCTGATCTCTCCTGACAAAGGGGCATGAGATGGTTGTATTCATCTCATGAATACCCTGTTAGAGGTTTTTCAGCAGACACAGTCTGGGCTGTTTGCTTCTATTCACCACACGGTAAGAAAAGGACCATTTGCTTCTGTTCATCTAGTGTACTGCCAGAGAATAAGCTGTATTAAACGCACAGAGTCTAAAAGGATTTTAGTGATGTCTTGATTGTAACAACATTCTAACTTGAAAATTTTCAGCTTTAAAGGAAATATTTTTTACATTATACAAGAGTTGCAGTTCTTTCTTAAGATTTTTGTTACTCCTATGCTTTGTCAACAGTTTGACTCCTAAGAGAGAACAGCACTACTTAGAAGAGCTTTTAAGAAACCAAATTCACTAGGACACTGATTCCTATTGCAGTAGGTCAGCATGTCTCCAGCTGTACTCTGATTTCCCGTAATAAACCTAATCTTCTAAATCAATAAGTGATTGCAGCCAGGACACCTGCACCATTACACCAGGTAAGTCCAACCTCACCTCCTTCTATGCTTACCTTTGGGTCTGTCAAGTTGTTGCTGAAAGGACCCCCAGGAAAAGGTTAAGCATATTAATGAACTTGTGTGTTTAATGAAATGGAGATAGTGTACTTCAAATAGTGAAAGAAAATTTAAAACAGTCCAGCACTGCAAAACAACTTTCCGATGTTTTAGCTTAGGGTTTTGTAAATTCCTTGACTTTTCTACAGTCATGATATCTAAGTTTAAGTTCTAAATATATAAAACCTGTTTAATAGAATCAGTAACCCTTGTAACAAAGAAGTATCTTCTATTCTAAAATGTCAATCTATTTTAAACATTAAACAAAACCAGGGAGAATAGAATCTCTGCAGTCCGTGTTTTGAAATATAAGACTCCATGTATTTTAACGGAAACAAAAGGCAAATTTCTTACTATCTTCCCTGAAGATTCATAAGTAGGAGCTCTAATTAGATCTCATCCAGTTAAAATGTAACAATTAATCCAAACTGCCTTCAAAAGGATCAGTGCATTGTGACGTGCATTATAAAGAGAAATAAATTATAGCTGTCAAGTGTCAGATTTTACTTCTGTTACTCACCCATCACTGAACTTTGAGACTAAGCATCTTATTTTAATATTTCTGAACAATGTGATTTTAATTGTTGTGATTAAGGGATTGCAGAAACGTGTCCCACGTGAAGACGACACTCAATGAAGTATTACCTCTGCTTTCAGAATTACCTTTGATCGCACTTGTAAATTCGCAGTGGATTTCCCATTAATTAGTGTGAATTAGATAGTTGTGGCTGTTCAGTTTAGGTTAATTCTAAATGTTTTACAGCGCATCGCTAATTATTGGTGGGGGGAGAAAAACCCAGCCCTTATTAAACAGCCCGCAGGCGCAAGGGATGCGTTCACTCTGCTCCGTGTGTGTTTCCAGGGGCTGGCAGCTTCTCCGCGGTGTTGGCCTTGGATACTTGCATAGCTCCTCGCACCCACCCCGGGACCTCCTCGTCCCGCACAGAGCGGCTTCCCCAAGGCCCAACACAGCGCAGAGAACTCGGCTCAGTCCTTCCTTCCCCGAGGATCCCATCCCATTTTCCCGTTTGATTCGCCTTCGGGAGCTCTGCTTCCCAGACAGCGCGCCGCTCTTTTGTCCTCGGTGCGAGGCCTCGGCTGACTCCTTTTCACTGTGTCAACACCGGCCCGTAATTCGCGCTCGCCGCGCCATGAGCCATGCCCGCTCTCCAAAGGGCTCAGCGCGCGGCTGCTCCCGCCGGCTCCGCGGGGCCGGCCAGGTGCCCAAACACAGGCACCGTTCCCCCCTGCTGTAAGTGCCGCGGCTTGACAGACGGACACGCAGGCCGTGTCCTTTGTTCCGCAGTCGGGACAGAGCTGCCTTCGCAGTCTCAGGCCGGGTAGGGATGTTTATTTCTGCCGTGCTGCGCCAGGTCCTGCCCAGGTACCGCCGCAGCGACGCGGGGGTTCCGGCTCGTAAAGGGGGTTCACGGCGAGCCGCAAATACGCCAGCCCTCGCCTCTCCCCGGAGGACAGGACAGAGCAACACAGTGCAGGGCCATCCCCGGGGAAGCCGCGTTTCCCCCCGCACAGCGGGTATCGATCCTCACGGACACCCCTTCGCTGCCCCGCAGCACCGGGGCGGAGCTCTGCCCGCCCCGCCCGGCGCCGCCGCGCCTGCGCCGCTCAAGGCGGGACACCGAGGAGTTCCGCGGCGGGCGGGCGGTCCCGGGCTGGGCGCTGCGGGACGGGCGGGTGAGTGAGTTCGCTGCGGGGACAGGCTGGGCAGGGGCAGCGCGTTCCGCAGAGCCGGCGCTCCCTCGGCTCCTGCCGGCGCTCAGACTTTGCCCGCGGCCGTCCCTGGGGCGGGCGGGCTGAGCCTCCCCGCTGCCTCCGCCCTGCTCCGAATCGGCCGCGTCCCGCAGCAGGCGCGACCCTCGGGGGGCTCGGCCTGGCCCCTCCCCGGGCGATCTGCCTCCGCGTCGGTACCGTGGTATTGCCTCATCGCCTAAAAATACCTCCTGGCGGGCTGGTTTGGCAGCGGCGGGAGGCGCGGAGCGTGTGCCCGGCCTGGCTCTCGGGGTGCGGGTGAGTTCAGGTGTCGCAGCCGCGGGGTTGTCCCAAAATTGGTTCTTTGACCTGCTGTGCATGAGGCTAATCCACACACAGAGCCAAGGTACTTGATTTATTTGCGGTTCTGAGCCGAAAGAAGGGCTGCGTGGTAAATCCACAAAGCTCGCACGACTATCAGAACTTCTCGCTCTTTATACATGTTAGCAAACATAGACTTTAATGTTCACTGGCTACAAGTTTGCATAGTTCTCTTATTAGTGACTATTCTGTCTTTATTAGTTAAATTATTCCCGTACTTCTCATGCTAAGTAGTCTGCGTGCTCGGTCTTCTGTTAGGTAGGTGGTTTTCTTGAGTTGGTGATCTATAAGTTGCTTGTCATGATTTGCCCTGCCGAAATTACCTGTTAATCACTTAGAAGTGATTTCAGCACAGTTGCTGAGCTGACTTTATTAGTTTCTTCCTTATCGTTCTGGAAGTTCTGCCCAATGTCCTTGTGGCCTGTAAATTGTGCATTCTTTGTGTCCACCATCAGTGGTATATCCTTCATCCCAAGATTTGTTTAGCCTTCTCCCCTTTAGGTCTGAGATCGTTGAAGCACATCAAGTCCTAAAACTTAACAAGACTATTCTACAGACAAGTAATTTATCTTTCTAACACCTGGACATCAAGGTTGTGGACAGGTTTCTTTCTGAGTGCACAGCTCCTTTAGCCAGCTGGAGAGGAAGCATGAATGCTGTGGTTTGTACCTGAGCACATCAGTCACGTTCAGGCCATTAGGTTTGATGCTCATCTCGCTATTCATTTGTACTTGCCATTTCTCTGTAGCCTCCCGTCTCTCTGTGGCACGGTACAGTGCAATTTTCAGCTGTAATTTCTGTGCTGTGCTGTGAGCAGCTCACAGCTGGAGAGTTTGTTCTGCCAAAGTTAGTAAGGGGTTAGCAGGCTTTCGGGGGAGGGGGCTGCAGGTGCTTCTGTGGGTATTTCTGCCCTTCACAGCAAGGAAAACCTCACAGATAGTTTCTGTTTTGTTTCTCTTGTGTTAAAATAACTGGAAGTGTACAGACAAAAGTATTGACCATAAAATTATTTGCCAGAAAAAATATTCCTATTGAGGGCTGCCCGTTTGGAAACCCTGGCTGTGAAAGGCCACTGCTGGGTCAATGGCTCATCTTGGTGGGGCTGGAAACCCCTGGGGCTGTATGGGAATGGCCAGGAGTATCCTAACCCCAGTTAATAGATGTAGCTGTGGTGGGCTGCTGACATTTGCAGCTTCTCCCATGTTTTAAATTTAGGTTCTGGAGGTGGTAGTTCAGTTCTGAGGTACTTTTTGCCACTGACGCAAAAATTACGTACAAAAGTTGTTAACATTTTAAACAGCAGCCAGGGATGTCTGTCAGAAGTTGGTGGGAGGAGGTGGTTTGTGCTGGCTGGGTTGGCATGCTGAGCTAAAGTGCTTGCAGTGCGTTCTGATGGCTCTGTTCTAACAGCTTTTGGCCATAATAAACATCAATATGCTGTACAGGATGATTCTTCACGTAGAGAGATTAACACAAACATTTCTTCTAAGTGTAATTGCTGCTGTACTGTAGAAGGAACAGCAGCTTTCACAGCTGACCAGTTTTGAATACTATTCATGCGCGATGGAGGCCAGTCTAATGTAGCCAAAGAGCTAATTTGAAGAGCTGCTTCATTGTGTCTGTTTCTTTTTAACAGCTCTGATGACAAGTCACAGAGGATCAACAAAAGCAGATGGCAGGAGGTGGCTCTTGTTGCTTTGGGGAGTAGCCTACTGGAGTGAAAGATTAGAAGATAAGCACATTAACACAAACCACAAAGAATTACTTTGGGCTAAATGCAAAAAAAAAAAAAAAAAAAAAAACCTCCTACATGCCAGAGTGTTAAAACTGAATTTGAGAGAAGTTTGAAAAAAAATTACACTTTTTAAGCATTCCAAATTCACTCTGCTCACTTGATACTGAGAGTTCTTTTTTTCCCAAGTGCAATACGGAGTTCCAAGAACAACAAACAGATATGCATATATCATCATCATGCACCAGCACAGGCTTGCCTGATAGATGCAGGGCTCTGGCAGAACATTTGTAAGGGGAAAAAAAGAGATTATACCTCATCTTGTGTGACATGTCAGAGGTGTGCAAAATATGTTTTGACTTAATGCGCAACAGCACCAGTTAAATTTAAGGTTGACTGGTGTAGGGTTTTTTTGGAGGCTTATATATTTTTCTACATCATGTATGGCACATGGATTTTAACTTTCAAGTTGAAAGAATACCAGTGTTCAAGTACCAAGGAGCATGAATTAGTACTGCATGTGGTGGGTTTCATTTTGTGGTGGTTTGTTTTATTTGTTTTTATTTTTATTTTTTATTTGTGCTGCAGTGGATGTTGTTTTCCCCTAAACTCCACATCTTGTTAAATTAGATCACAAACACGTAAAATTCATATTAGTGGTGTTGTGCATACTGCTTTGGTCAGGAGTGTGATGGCTGTCACTGCTTAGTTTGATGCCACACATAATGTCATAACTTAGTCCTGAACCTGCCAGGAGCAGATCATCATCTGTGTAACCAGTGGTTGTCAGGGATAACTCTCTGAACACAGTTGCTACTGAAAAATTCTGTTTTCCTGTGGGTTTTTCCAATTGTAGTGATTTTATTTTTTAAGGGCGTTTTTGGAACTTTCTGGCTTTTTGTGACTTTCTTCAGAGCATTCAAAAGTGACTGTAATGAGATCAGTGTGGGATTCTTCTTTTTTTTTTTTTTTTTGACTCAGCAGACTAATCCTCTATCATATTTAGTACTTACAAATCCAGGATTTTCATGCCAGCTGACAGTAGGCCAGAAATGATAATTCACAGTTTCTGAGTTGCTCTGCAGCAATGTCTTGAGGTAAGGTAGGAAGGGTAACCTGACAAATCTTGCCCCTTTTAAGTAATGCACAGTTAAGGTGAAGGTCACTCAAATGCCTGCAGTGGCAGTGCAGTTTTTCTGCAACCATCTCAAAAAGCTGTGTAAAATCAGGGAAGTTTAAACCATGCCACTCAGGAAAGGATTGTGATTTCTCTTGGGCATGTATTTTCACATCACACTGTTATTATTGTGAAATGTATTTTGTACATTTATGAAAAAGTAACCTTGCTCCTGAACGTCTGGAACAGATGTGTGGTTCATGTGTCATTAAATTAGAAACTGCAGGAAAACAAAGAACCATCTGGAGACTTGGTGGGGGGCAAGGTTGAGGTTTCTGGTTAAATGTATTATCAACACAGGAAAAAATATAAAGAGTGCTTCAGCTACAAAAAGAGCCAAAGTGTGATAAGCCTTTTGTTTGGTTTTGGTTTTAAACCATTTTCTCTTTGTAATTAGGGGAAGCACCAGAATGAAAGACATGGACAATATCAAAACTGTAAAGAAAGAATGGTAGGTGCCAGTTCTCCTCATTTTTTGTCTTCTTTTCCCACTGCTGTTTGTGTGTCCTGTCATTACTTTTCAAACTTTGTTAAATTCTAAAATACAGTATTTTTACTGTATTCATCTGTTCACATATACTGAAAGTTTCAAAAAAATCCTGTTGTTTTGCTGAAAGATTTTTCATATACCTGAAATGTTTCCTAGATGCAAGAAGCTGTGTAAATATTTTAATTTAAAATAGCAAGGCAGACTTTCAAATTGCTAACTCACTGTGCAGCTCTGCATCTGATGTGGAGGTGTTTGCTTTCCAGTTCTGTTTCTGAGGTAAAGCATCGTGAATACCTACATTAATGCTTCAAGTTTCTTTTGTTCTATTAGAAAACTAAAATGCAGACAGCATACTTTTGAAAATTGTTCTTTAAAGTTATTGAGGTTTTCTTTTGTTTAAGATGTTAATCTCCAGGGATTCTTAGTGTTGCATAGGTGCACTGCAAACAATTCAATTTTATGCAAATGTATCTAATTAGTATTCCAGTATGTATTGCTGCTCTTGAATTCAATGCAGAGTTTTATGTAAAATTGGATAATTTTTCAAGAGCTGGGATTTTTATTTTCTGAATTGCTTAAAATAGACTTTTCTGAATCTCCCATAGGAGTAACTCCTGCAATGTTTACGAAAAGCTGCATAATCTTCTTACTATGCAAAGAACCTATACTGAGATAATCATTCAGGTTGCATATTTGTGCATATTGATTGGTGAAAATCTAACAAACAGCTGTCACATATACAATGTTCTATAAAAAGATGTGGTTGATGCATCTTTTTTAATACCCTGGCAGTCTCCACAGTGTTGAAGGCTTCCATTGTATTTCTTCAGTGCATTCCAGGGGTGTTGCGTTACTTGAGTTTCCCTAATGCACTTTCCAAAACAGTAATGGTGGTTCTGGGATGGTGCTAGGAATGGGGAGATTCAAGCTGGGGTTGATGAGTAAATCCTAGGGCAATTTTCTTGTATTCTTTAAAATTTATGGCAAAGGAACCCAAGCTTGTATCACAGAATTGCTTTAAGGAAAGCCTTTCATTGGTGTGCAGCTAGGTGTATGATGGTTAAAGTATGAATAATTTAACTTGCATTCCTGGCTCTGAGACCAAGTTTAGAAGCTTTGCATAGATTAGTTCATCTTTTCCGATTATGTTCTTCAGCTTGTGCTTTTGAAGTCCAAACTGTTGCAGTTAGAGATTGGTAAGAAGTTTATAGAAAAGGCACAATGTGAAGTTGACCTGATGCTTTGTACTCAGTAAACTGAGGAAGTTGGGTGCAGGGGAGTGTGCCTTCTATACTTATTGGTACTGAGATTTTGAGGTACCTTCTTGTCTTCTAATATGTTCTCTGAGTAGTCATTTTTGCTTCTGTCTTTGTTCTGCAGGGTGTGTAAATCAGGAACTGATGATCAGATTTTGAATGGTACAGAACAAAACTGTGACTACTTTGTAGATAACCTTTTTGAAGAAGCTCAGAAAGTTGGTGCTGTGTGTGTGCCCCCAACTACAGTCAAGAACGAGGTAGGCAGTGAAGAAAAAAATAGTCATATTTGTTGTAACAGCACTCCAAGACTATTCTGGAAAACAGATAACAGAAGTCCAGCAGTCTTTTCCAGTACATCAGTTAAAAAAATGCACACAGAATTCAGAAAGCTGTAGGAACAGCCTCCCATCTCCCAGTCAGCCAGGCCTTTGCTGCTGGGCTTTTGGCTCTCACTGCTTTATAGTCGGTTTGGAGTCATTCTAGAACTGATGCTGGCATTGGGTAATGCTCTTTTGCTTTATTAGGAAGGAGAGTGAGGTGAGCAGGGGTTCAAGGAATGACAAGTACTGTTACATAAGAAGTTATTTAAGGAGCTGCAGCCTTTTCATGCAGAGGCATAGCCCAAATATTTTTCATTTGGTCTTATTCATATAATTATGGTTGTAGTGGGATGTTCAGTGTGGGTTTGTATCTCAGTGAGTCTGTCCTTTTCATGTTTTTCTGTTACTCATCAGTGACTGATAAGGGGAGGGAGAAAAGGCCATGTAGAACAAAGATGACAAGAAGAAATTTGGGGTGGGCATTGCTAGAAATTATGTTCATAGATCCTTAATTGACCCTGGAAGAAATGAAATGTCAAGAGCAATATCTTAAATTGCAGTCCTGAAATAGTGTTCCATGGCATTAGTTATGTCAATGCTTAAATGGGAAGTTGGTGTGGAATAATTAGTCCATGTTAAATTTGCATTCTGGCTCACTGTAGAGGAGCCTTCCCAAAATTAGAACTCTTTCCATATGCATTGGTGCCATGAGACACAAGAGTTTTTGATGGAATCTAATCTTGCTGAGTGCTGTCTACTTCTTTTGACAGATCACCCAATGGAGAGACAAGGAATTCTATTCAGCAGTTTGCACTTGCTGTTTATTTATGTAGCAATCACCTGACAAGTCAAACTGGAAAAAAAAAAAAAAAAAACCCAAACTTGTCAGGTACTATCAAGCCTCATTCAAACAATTTTCAGCTGAGGTGAATTCTGCATTTGTGGCCTCATCTGTGGCCAAGTATCTGCCAAGACAGTGTTACTGCAGGGATCAGACCTCGATAACCAAATGCTTCCTTCAATAGCATGGTGCATTAATAGGAAAATACAATCTCAAATATCCATCTTACAATTGGAGAGATTTCAGTAAATATTGCAATGGTTATAAGTTGGAGTAGTAGATGATTTTTGGCAAAGTTAAGGAATTACTGAGAATTTTATTTTTTCATTCCCCTAACCACCAAGGTTTTGAATACACCCAGGAATTCCAGGGTAACATAAGTGTATGACTGTCTGAAAGTAAATTTTCTGATACTTGCTTCATTTCCTGAGTGAAATGCTTCTGCATGCATCATCTCAATGCCTTTACTTTGAGAAAATCCTCCTGAATGATTGGAACAAGGCTTTACCCTAATAAATCCCCAGCTGGACTATTCTGGCACTTGGTGTTCCAACACCAGGCATGTATGCTCTCAAATTAGCTCTTGAAGAGTTGCAGCTGGCTGGGGTAGTCCAGCTCTTTTTTATTTTTTTTCCTCTGCTGAATTGAAGGAGTGTTCTTGATCTAGGAAGCCTAAATGATTTGGGGAAGGTTTGTTTATAACCCTGATTGACACAAGATACTTAGAAATGTCACTTACCCCTTGCAGTTGCTGTGCCTGTTGGCATGGGGCCAAGGCAGATTACAGTGAGCCTGCTCTCAGTATTTTTAGTCCATGAAGTGGATGATTTATAATCACAGGGTATGTGGATATACCAAGCTTCTTTTTCATCAGTGCTATAATGAGAATTGTTCTTACTCTGTAGGTTGATGTAATCATTAAACTTTGGAAAAATGGGTTTACGGTAAATGACGGCGAACTTCGGAACTACGCTGATGTTGCGAACCAGCAGTTCTTGGAGTCCATTAAAAAGGGGTAAGCGAGTTTTGTGTTCTTAACCAGCCTGAGTTAATGTGCTTTGGGTAGCACTTAGCTTATGCTCTAAATTTTTTACGTGGCTTTGCTGCACTGCAGTGTCCCTGTAGGAGCACAGGCCCTGCCAGTCTTGTTCCTGCAGTGCTAATGGCTGTTGGAACATCAACAGGTTTAACACAGCTCTCAGTGGCAGTAGTTGTACAGTTGCCGATGAATAGATAAAAGCCAGTGTTGGCAGGGGGCACAGCAGGTGCACAATGAAATAAAGAATAAATCAGTGCCCAATAAGAGCTACAGATCAAATGGTATTTTGACTAATGAACTCAATGCACAAGAGGTTGAGCATTTCTGGTTTTATGATCTTTGTTTTCCTTTTGTTGATGAAAAGCCTTAAAGAACATACAGATGTTCTATGTAGCATCAAGCAACTCTGATCAGTCTTAAAGTTCTGACATTTTTCCAAGTGCAAACTTGCTGTTGTGTAAATATAACAATCTTACATAAATTCCTGTGTTAATAGCCATCTTTTATTTTTCCCTGTATTAAAAGTTTACATGCTGCCCTGATTTCTTCTACTGTTTGCAGTTGTTGGTTTAAAAAAGGAGTTTGACCATACTAACCAGTATTATTTTGAGCCTTTAGTTTGTAGTCTGTTTCTTCACCCCTTACAAATGGAGAGGAGAATATAATTTTATGGATAATGTAATTTAATACCTCCTTATCAAGCATGTGAAATTACTAAGTCATTATATTTTTGTTTTCCATATTTTGCTAGGCCACCAAAAATACTAATTTTACACTATTTCTCTTGTATGTCTGTCACCTATGTTAGTTGCAACAGCAATTAACTGCACTGTTTAAAGCCTTTTGTGTGCATTCATCAAAAGTTTGCCACTTTTATTCCACTGTTTGCCTGTGAAGATGCTAATTATGGGATGGTTTCTGCATAATCATTGATGGTGGAGAAGCATTTAGTACAGCCCCTGTGCCAGCTGAGCCCCACCACCCGAAATTGTACGGTCTGCCTCAGAGCTCAGAGACAAAGGCATTGTTGTATTCTGCTTCATGCAATTAAAGCATTACCAAGGTGACGTTACTGCACTAAAGAGTGGAGCTGTTAGCGATGATATAATTTTTTGAAGTTGAGATCTGTGTTTGTCAT
The DNA here is from genome assembly GCF_031753505.1 of Anomalospiza imberbis. Taxonomy (NCBI): domain Eukaryota; kingdom Metazoa; phylum Chordata; class Aves; order Passeriformes; family Viduidae; genus Anomalospiza; species Anomalospiza imberbis. The sequence continues at coordinate 7,798,269 of NC_089683.1, read as the reverse complement.
TAAATGCATTGTGTCTAAACTCAGTTCTTCCTCTTTAAAAGCCTTTTTCTTTTTTTTTTTCCCTATGGAGATTAAATAATTGAACCTTTTGCAGCAGTGTATGGCAGCACTGAACTTCCTACACATTAGGTGTTTAGAATGGTAACTGCTGAGTAAATTTGAACATCATTTAACAACTTGCATCATAGGGATTTTTAAAATTATATATTTTCTAGTTAATTTGCTGTTCAGGAACTTGAAGTTATTTGTATGCTATGCATTTAACCTAACTCTCAGTAAATACTTATGAAGTTACTTTTTAAAAGCAGCATCCTTCAAAGGCCAAATGTTGAACAGGTATTAATCATTGGTCTATTTTGTATTATGAAAACAGTATAGTACCTTTTTTTTGACCTTTTGTTTTTTTTCTTAAGGGAACTGCCTTTTGAGCTGCAAAAGGTTCTTGATAAGGAGGAGGTAGAAGTGAAAGTGGAAGATAAAAAGGATAAGGTGTATTTGTCATCGAAAAAGCCAATGTTTCATCCCTTTTCTGGACACGGTTACAGATTAGGAAGGTGAGTAGGCTGATGTGATCTATGATTGAGTAGCTGAAGGGAACTATACCTATGGTGAAGGACCAAAATTCAGGAGGCAAGTGATCTCTGGAGTTTTCTAATCTAAGCTCCTGCTCAAAGTGGGGTCATCTGTGGGAACAGATGAGGTTACTCAGGCTTTTATCCAATTTGGTCTTGAAATCCCGTAAGAGCAGCAGTTGTGCAGCCTTCTTGAGTGCTGGACTGTCCTTATGGGAAAGAATTTTTTCCTTATATCCAATCTGAATGCCTCTCATTGGAATTTCCACCATAATGAGCATCACCCCCTCCTGCAGACCCTGGCAGGCTGCTTTTAGGTGCCCCACAACCACCACCATCTCTTCCACAGGCTGAACAAGCTGCTCTCCTCCAGCATCTGCTGACAGTGTGAGTGCTCCATCCTGCAGGCATCTTGGTGTCTCTCCATGAAGCTTGGTGGATAATTGGCTCCCACAATCCACTGGATGTGTTGCTGTGTTAATACAGCCAGGAAGCTTTTAGCTTTCTTTGTTCAAGGTCTCAATATTAGTAGAATTGTTTCCAGCTGAAATGCTGTCACTCTTCTATTCCATGACTTTAGAGAAAATAATCTCTTTTTAAGCTATATTAGCAATAGTTTGAGAAGAGGGGGGAGTATGACAATCCCATAAACAGAACTGAAGAAGTAAGAGGTTATTTTGCATTCTCTTAAAATTGTTCAGTAATTAATCATGCATGTATTGCAGAAAGGCATTTTTGCATTCTACAGTGATCCATGTCTATTTTTTGTAGTTGGAGCGTGTCAGCCACTCATGCCAATGCTAAAACTGGACTTGATTTACAACCAAACAACTATTGTATTTTGGAAGGCTGTTGTAGGGTGACAAGCCAGGGGTTCATTTATTTGATCCCTGTGACTTTTGCTTACTCCAGCCACATTATCTGCTTGACATATCCCTGTCATACAAAACTTGTGTGCTTATAAAAGCAGGCTTCAGCCTAGGGACCAGGACATGTTCAGTGACCAGGTGACACTGCTGAGTGACCTGCAGGCTGGGGTACCTAAGCTGTGGTGCAGCCTTAGGTGAACAGCTTGTTTCAGTTAAGTGGGAAGGGTTTGGCTGCAAAGGCTCAGAGCTTGTGCTGAGGGAAAGCCTGACCTGGGCAGGAACAGCTGAGGCAGGGGAATAAGATAGTGTGCAGAGCAAAAGACTGATAAAGGTGAAGGGTGCGTGGTTCCAGGCTGACTCAGAGAAGCAGTTATCTGTTTTATGAGTTTCATCTGTTTCTGTAGTACATTCAGTTACTCCATGCTTGAGTAGATACAATGGGGAAAACCTTCCCTTGAGAGATAGGTGAGATGCTGCTAGACTTGATTTTGATGGCATGGAAATCCTGAGCAAGTAGGGGTCAAGAACTTAACCTTATTTTATCTACCAGTAGAGCTGTTCATAACAAAACCAAAAAGATCTTCAGTGTGCTGGGTTTCTGCTGCTAACCAGTGCTAATGCTAGGGTTTTCAGTCACTTGTTGTGCTCTGCCATGCTTACAGCAAGTAACAATCTTGCTTCCCAGTAGGCAAGTTAGGTTTCAGAAACATGCTAATCTGTGAATTTCAGTTGACTGGTCTTGTACACTGAGACATTCTACAACTTGCTCAGCATTTTTTATTTCTTTCCTACTCTAGCTTGTCTATTCTGTGCTGTGCTATCAAAGCCTTTTCCTTACAAGCAAGTAAATATTAGTGTTGATGTTGGAAACATGAGCCGTAAGTGTTCCTACTCCATAAAGCAGTGCTCACTTTCTGCAATTAATAAATGTCCATTGCATGGATACACCACACTTGCAGCAGAAGGGCTTTGTGGGGCAGCAACAGAGCTGGCTGAGACCTGGAACAAGTTTTAAGCTACAGAAGTCATTTTCTACAGTTGTATTTATATGATTAGTCAGAAATGAGAGAGACAAATGACTGAAGAGCTTACTTTGGCTTGTAGCCTAGCTAAACCTCTGCTTAACAAATAAACTTATAAAATTAATATTGTATATTTTGTCAGTGTTCCCAGGTGGAGGGATTTTGTAATGGATGAACCATTATGAATTGGTCTATTGACTAGTTCTCAAAACTTTTGTTGGAGGATCTAGAAATAACGTATATGTTGATATAGCTCAGACAAGCTTGATCCTCTGCCTTTTTGTTCTATAGGAGAAATAAGATGTATCAGAATTTTCCAGTGTACCTTATGAACCTGTGTAACTAATGAGTATACTTTGTTTTATCTATCACTGTCCAGCTGAATTTCATAGTTTGAAATTGACTAGATTTGCATCCCCACTTTTCTATTGAGCTAATCTATGCATCTTTGAGACAGCCTCAGAAACATCTTAATTAAACTATTGACTGAAATGCCTTGTAGCAAAGCGAGCTTGCTCTGTAACCTCGTTAGGCTAAAGCATTGTGTGTCAAGCTGCCTAACTATCAGTCAGGGTAAGGCATGATGCCTAACTGCTGGGCTTTTTCTTGCCAGGAAACTGTTAGGATGCTCTTGCATCTCTTCGATCTCTAGTTTACATCTTCTGTCGATAATCTTTTAAAAGGAATAAGTCTTAAAAGGAGTAAAAATGCTTCAATCTCAGGCTAATAAGACTTAGATTCTTGGATTTTGGCTTTAGTCAAAGCTCCCACCACTAGATGGCTTTATCTGTCATTTCTGCAAGAGAAAAGTTTTTACGTATAGAAGTGCTTTAAATCTTGGTGATACAGATGTTCTAACTTTCTCTTAAAGCTTCACTTAATGTGCTGGCTTCAGTCTCACACACACTTGCTATCGAAAGAATCACCTCCAGTGCCTGCTGCATATGGAGATGTGACTGTGGGGGAAGTTGGTTTGGGAATGACACCGAAATCTGTGTTCATGCAAGGCAGTTGTCTGAGCTACAGCTGTGACTGATGTAGCCCAGCCCAGCCTGAGCCAGACGCCACAGCTGAGCACCTCTGCAGCCTCTGCTGTCCTGGAGGCAGCTCACTCACATGAGTTCTGCAGTGTCTGAACCAGCAACTAAACAGGGAGACAGCAAGAGCTGGGCATTGCTGGACTGAAGTATGACTTGATTTTTTTTTTTTTTCTCTGCTTGCAAAACTGTTTAACATTATCTTCCTGGTACTCAAGCTTTTATTCCTGATCTGGAGGGCAATTAAGTTTTATTTCATATTGAGGTCAAGCATGAACAGAAGTTGTTTGTGAGATAGTGAGGCAGGTGGGTGCTAGTACATCACTTGTATTCGTAATGCCAGAAAATTTTACAGATGTCCATCCTGTAATTTGTTGGTGCCAAGTCCTTGTGCCCCAGCTGATTTCTGTGCAATGCAAAACAGTCCTGTACCTCTTATCTGTCTCCAGTCACAGGGAACATCTCTTAATGCTCACTTGGAAATGAGATTTCTTGATTCTCATTCTTTTTGCTGAGTTTCTGTGGAAGATACAAAAAGGTGCCTCTGCTGGCTGATATCCTAGAAGTTAGGGCAGCACTTAAGTGGGCAATAAATGTTTCTGAAATACCTCTGACTAAACTTGCGAATATGACTCCAGCGTTATTAGCCCGAACATATTAAGTCATTAGCTAATAATAAATTAGCTGTGACTTTTCTGCCTTGTGAATAAATTAATACAGGTACAAGAATGTAAAAATGGGGTTTGTCTGCAGAGCAGGTGTGCAGTATAGTTAAGACTGTTACTCTATGGATATCAGTTACCCACTTCTCTCTCTCGAGAAACTGTAACTCACCAGTTTTCTGTGCAAAGAGCTTTTCTGCAAACTGCCATGTAGTGTTGATGTAGTCTGTGACCACAGCTGAGCTCAGAGCAGAAATGGTAACTCCTTAAATCACTGCTATTGTTCTGCAAGCAAACATCTGGTTATACTCACGGGAGCTGAGAATGTGCCCATTGGATCAGGCCCAGTGAGGACTTAAACTGTGCATGCTGAACAAGCTTAGTCATGAAAGAAGCACTAAGCTCTAGGCATTTCTTCAGCATAAAACATTTTGCCAGCAGTTTTTTTTTATTGTTTGTATTTTAAGACCATTCACTTGGGCTGAGGTCCGTGTAGTCTGTCAAGTCATTTTATGAATCTTTGCCCCTCTGGTTCAGTCAGCTGCTGAAAATGCCTTAGGAAAACAAAATCCAACTGCTGTGTGCATCAGTCTGGATTTTTCACATTAAGTCAATTTTTTCTGATAGATGAGTAATTCTTCTAAGCTGAGATAGATGATGCTAGAGTCTAAATCAAGGCTAACAACATTCAGATAAATTGAATTACTGTAATCACATTACGCTAAAAATTAACTTTGAGTATGCAAATTCAATACTCAACCCCTTTAAAGTTTCACCTGTGTGATTAGAGTACAGAAATGCATGAAGACTCTTCAGACAGTTTTGTCTCTTGTATATTCATATATAATTCTCTGGTATTTAAAGTTCCTTTCCATCTTAAAAAAATGTTAAACACAAGCAAACTGAAATTCTTTAGCGTGTTTTAGTCTTTAAGGGAAAATAATGGCATATGTGTAGGAAAAAAATAAGGAAGAAAGAAAAAAGCTGATATTTATGTTAGTGTTCTATATTTGTTAAAATAAAAAGTCATCAGTGCACTCTGCTACGGGGTAGAAAGCTCCAGAAACAGAGGTCTGGGGGAAAGTTTGAGCTTGCACATGAACACAGAAGCCATAACCTCATGTGGCTTTTCTTTTCAGTGCTACTCCAAAGATAATCTCTAAAGCAAGAGATGATCATCCAGGACCTGATGACAAAAGACACCTGCCTTTAGTACCCTTGAATGATTTGGAGCCTATCACCAATGTCCAGATCTGGTTAGCTGATGGGGAAAGGATAATTCAGAAATTCAATGTTTCTCACAGGTAAGATTTATTTAACCACTGTCATATATATTGGCATCTAAACTATTTGTCTTAATGCCTGTACATTTAAGTCTTTAATTTTTATGACTAATCTACCTCCTCAGTTCACTTAGCATTGTACTGCTCTTCAGGTGTATCTGGAAAACCTCTGAAATTTTGAGAAATCTTATAGCTGACAAGAGAGCATAAGAGAAATGTGAACTGTTAGAAGTCAGTTCATAACTGAGTGTAAAGGAAAATCTGAGGAAACTGTAGGAGCTCTTTGCAGGTTAGTGAAAGTTAAGGTGTACATATTGCTCATTACTAGAAGAAATAGCTTTTAACATGATAGCTCTCTCACGAAACAGCTACATCAGGAACAAATGGCTTTGTAAAAAGCCTGCAGGTCATTGGGCATAGGCAGCATCACATGTGAGAGCTCGAAAAAGGGACTTAGAGTTAAGCCAGAGAAACCTCTGGGGAGGGCTGGAGTTAGTACACTGGGCAGGGAGATTCATCCCCTGCATGTCAACATGGACAGAACAGAATACACACAGTGTGTGTATTAATTAATTCTTAATTAATAAAATTTATGGTTCCCAGAGAGGCTTAGAAAGGAGGATGATGTCAGGTGTCAGCACAGTGCATGTATGCAGGAGCTTTGAGAAAGTGGGATTAACACCTTACCATTAAATTGTAGAGCTACTGTCTTTAGAGACCTTTCTCAAATCCAAATTTGAGAAATTACTGCAGTACTGTACAGTCATGTCATGTGGAAAGGATATGTTGCCTGTGCTTCTCTGTGAAGCAATTTAAAGGTATCACAGATTTAATACAACCCAGGCTGCTGTCAAGATAAACTGTGAATGTCTGTGGCTGGTCAGAAGGAAAGCTCAGCTGTTGAAGGTTAATGACTGTAGTGTTTTCTTTGACTTGTACTAATTTATTACTGTTAGTAGCCTGGGATATGTACTGAAACACTGTTGTGATGTACTGCTGAAGGGTAAATTGCTCTTTTAATTATAAATACTTCATTGAAGGGCTTCATATCTCAATGATTCGAGGTCCTACACACTTAAGTATATTTAGAGGCTTTTTGTCTTCATAGTAAATAGCCGTTTGAACAGCTGCTAAGTGCTTTTGAGAGGAAAAAAACGTCTGAGATAAGCAGAAAAACAGCTTTACTGGTGTAATGCTCTTTTTGAAGTACTATGCAATAAATATTCTATCATAACATATTCTCTCACCACAAGACCAGCACATTTGTGCTGTACACAGTACTTGTGTATCACCTGATAAGAACCAGAGGGAAATCCTTTTAGAGCACATGTCCTTAGAAGTGATGATTGTATACACAGCACTCCTTTCAGTGCACGAGACAGTCAGCTATTTGTCAGCTAAGGTATAGGTTAATAGCATGTAGCACATATGTAGCATATTACCCAGTGTCTGGGTAAATTGATCACTTTTAGTTTTTGCAGTTAGATTGTGTAGGTGCCACAGTAACTGCCTACTTAGATATGAGTTGATTACTGGTGAAAGATGGGAGCAGAAGCACAGGAGGCATTGTAGTGTTGCACTGTGGGGAATTGAAACATGAGAGTGCAGCATCTAGGAGAGCAGACCTGTAGGAATAGCACACAGAGCTGTGTCCTGGATTGAGCTCTATCCCCTCTTCAGCACTTACTAAGTTTGTGTGACCCTGGAGCATCAGGTATGGAGCCAGGGTATGTTCACCCTGAAGCAGAGAGCTGGTGGCTAATTGCCTGAGTTGCTCTTGGAACCCAATGAAATTTGATATAATGCATGTAGACACCTGTAAATGTCCAATCAAAAATTTAGTCCTGCTTGAGGTTTTTCAGGCTCTTGACTTATAAGACCAAGCAGTGTCTCTGTGTTGAGGTCTGCGTGCACAGGAATTAGTTTTTGTTTTTCAGGCTGTGTCTGTCCTGGTGAGTGTGGCTAAGGCATGGAAACTCTGGGGTATCTGTGCTGCTAAACTGTTAGGATGGCATTGCCCCAAGCCAGCCAGCACTTCCTCAGTCAATACCTAGCCATCCATGGTTCTGCTGTTAGCTCAGGTCCTGGACCGTTCCCAGGAGACAGTGAACCTCATGGGAGACCCTGTGCATGGGGGAGAGGAAGGATGAATTTAGGAATTTGCCAGCAGCCAGTCTGCCAGTTGGCCTCAGGACCAGAGAATGGGCATTGACACTATGTTAATTTTATTCATACAGATGTATCTTCTCATCTTCATTTTCTAATTAAATGAGTCGATCCTGATTCTTCCACAGCAAAACTTCTGTCTTGCTCAGTTGTTGCAAGGTTCTTCATAAGCAGATTGAATCTGTAGTGAATTCACCATGCCCCTGCTTTGGGGGGATGGGACTATAGTTAGACCTAGTCAATGTGTCAGCTGTCCAAATAGGTTTTGCAATCCCTTTTTCTTTATTTTTATTATGGTTCCGATACATGAACCACACACTGGAGGCATCTTTATTCTAGCTCTTGGCTACAGAACCCTCAGGTAAGAGCTCCACCAGCTGGTTAGGAAATGGTAGGTTTGTATAACTACCATCTGAGCCACAGTGGTGCATTTGAGTGCTCAGAATAAGATACACATGCTTGTCCCCGTGGGACTACTCAGAGCATGCAGACCTTGGTCCTTGCCTCCAAGTGGATCAGGCATTTCAGGATGCCACCTCATCTGTATTGCTCCAGTTCTGTGCTGTCAGGCATTCCATGCAGTGGTGTTTCATTCCTGTTCCATGGTGGCTGTGTTATGCACGTGTGTGGGGATTGCAGTGCCAAAACTCTAATGTGAAGTTTTTCTTACTCTTTTCTCAGAATCAGCCATGTCAGAGACTTCATAACAAAGTATCAAGGATCTGAGGGAAGTGTTCCCTTCACGCTGACAACCTCTCTTCCTTTTCGAGAGCTGCAGGACGAGACACTCACACTTGAGGAAGCCAAGTTGCAAAACGCCGTTGTTGTTCAGAGACTTCGGAAAACAACTGAACCTTTCAGACTCTTAGTGATAAAAGCACCTGACAATGACTACAAAAGTGCTGCTACACCTAATGGACAACTCAAGAATGAGCAAAAAAATGCTATCAATAGTACAAGATCAAATTAGCTTTTAAGTGACCAAAAATCATCTGCAGGGTGAACTAGGCAAAACCAAAAATGTAACCAGCAATATGTGGATGCCCTCACATCCTCATGCACTGTGCTCTTAGAGAGCAGAATGGGTGCTGTGCTGTCGTCTGCTATAATAGAGGTATTTTCAGCTAAATTGGGTGGTCAGAGCTGTATAAGGTAGCAGAGGTAACTGTACAGCATATTATCCTTAGAATTTCCTTAGGTAAAAAGCTTCTTAGTATTTAATAAGTGGGTCTAGGTGGAACAGTTCTCTGAGACTTAACTACTGATAGCACCTTTTAAGGAAAAATAGTATTTATTTTTGCACTTTGGACTAAAGTGAAACATTTCACTTACATTGTAGTGTAAACTGTTGCAGTTTGCATTCTTCTCACAGTAACTCTTTGACAACCAATACTGCAGGCAAGCTCACATTTGAACTCTACCTTGAAAATGTTCAGGATGTAACTTTTATCGCAAGATCTGCAGTGTAATAATGTTCTGTCAAGTCTTCACATGGTGGTGGGTGCATGTGTGAGAAGATACAAATGAGATAGTTTGGTGCATACTGCATATGAAGTGCCTCAAAGTGAGCTCTGAAGGAATTGTTCTGATGAATGGTTGAAGTGGTTTCTGCTTCTTTTGGGCTGCTGTGGGTGTCTTGCAGATCAGGTGATGTTGAGCTACCTAGCTCATTAGCACAGTGACCCACTTGTAGCTTTGTCACACAGAAACTTCAGCTTTTTTGGCTACTACTCCAAGCAGGAGTAGTAGTTTAGAGGGACACAGTTGTTTTTATACTGTTTATCTGCCTCTGTCCTGAACTGCCCAGCTGATGGAGACACTAATTGCATGTGGTCAAGTTTCAAAGATGTTGAAAATCCTTACTTGAAAACTGACATTTTTCTCTCCACTTTGCCCCATTTCCATCCAGATCTTTTATTTTGCTGTTCATGTACTTGAGGCATAAAGTTTGTAGCCAACTATTCCATGTTTTGCTAAAAGAGAAAACAACAGAAAGACTTAATATTTTGTACTGTGTTCACTAAGCATGTGGGTTTGTGAATGGAACTAAAATCTCCAGGTAAGACATATCCCAGGATCTTCAGCGAGTCCCAACTCCTCTGTGCTACCTCTGCCAAAGGATGGGTGTTGGGGTTGTACTTCTTTTGTATGGTTAAGTGAAAGTTGGGTTTGGGCTTTCCTAGTTTTGTTATAAATAGAAAATTACTTCATTTGAGCAACTTGTATTCTAAAAAGTAGTGAGACTTCAGACTAGGGGTGTACTCTCCTTCATTCCCAGGGTTATAAAACAGGTTTGCTTCAGCATCTCTCATGGCGTGTTTAAAATGAAAGTCAACCGGGCAAATATCTATTGTGTCCTCAGAAAGCAAATCTCTGGTAATTGTGTGCTTTCCAGTGCTATAAACTTCCTGTACTACTGTGCCATTCAGGTTTATGTAGCAAGTAGTACAATTAAATTTTCCTTGCTCTTGCACTGACTCCTATATGAAAAACAAAAATATATATGCAGACAAATATATTAGTAAAATTGAAAAGACAGACAACCTACAGACACAGCTCCAACCCTCAATATCCAGAGCTTCCTGAACAGGGGATTTTATTAATCGGTGCTTCTAAATTTGTCTTAATATAAAACCTAGCATTAGAAAAGCAGATGTGGTTGATTGTGAGCTCAGTTGTTCTATCTAAAAGGTGCATGAAACATCGAAAGTAACGGTGTACTAATATTCATGCATTTGCAGCACAAAAATTTGAAGAAATAAATAGTGTAAGATTGAAATTGAAAGGGGAAGTGTAAAATTCTGAAGTGGGTAGATTTTGCTTGCTATCCATTGGCAGGAGTAGTAAGTATTTTGTATTTGAACATTGATAAAATGCTACCAGCATTTTAAGAGATTGGACATTTAGCTGCTTTACTAAAACCAACTGACTGACTGCAGCTTTGGTGTACTTGAGTGTGCATTTGCAGTTTGAGTGTGTCATGATCTCAATTACGAAATCAGAGAAAATCTTTGAAAAGTCTGAAGTGATGCTGGCTGCATTAATCCCGTGCTAGATTAGAAAGTGACTTTAAATAAAGGCAACAAATTGTAATTGAATAACTTATTTCCTAATTTGGAGAAAATCTTTGGAATGAATAGAAGACTTTCCTAAATCTAATTGGTTTTGGTCAAGTTTGTAAAGACCGATTAGCTACCTGTAGTGTCTGTAGACAGCAATTGTGCATTGCTCAAACAACAACATAACTGGCTTGATCAGTGCTAGAATTTGTGAAGCACACAAATACCATCAGTTATTAAATGTTTCTTCACAAGCCTTTGCTTTTTTGAGTAAAGCCTGTGCTTGAAGATATGAAGCCAAGAGAAGAAGAGCAAAAGGAAATGTTTTCTGTAGTTTTTCCTTTGTGAAGAAACATTCAAATGCAGGAAAAAGGTGTTTAATGTGTTATGAAGACAGTGTGTAAAGACAAAACAACCTAAATGTTGAATTTGCATGTTAGATGCATACCTTGTATTTACCTTGGGCCAGTCTCTCTGTTTTGAAGCTCCTCTGGCATCAGCCTCTAGAGACCCCCTTCAGAGTTTTCAGTAAGGCGTGTTAGGGCCACATCTCAGTTTTCTGTTAAAGATCTGGTTTGTAGTAAATTCTTTAATGCCTTGTTCTTTCAGAATTTTGCAAATTTGCTATAATTATTCTTACCAAATGAGGCTGCATAGGATTTAAATGTAGTACTTGGTTTGGCATGGTTTGCAGTGCCTGCCCAGTACCCACCAGGTGACCCTGTCAGGAGCAGAGCCCTTCGAATCAGTCACACCAAAAAGCCCTGGGTGTAGCGATTGATTAGTCATCATCTCCTCAAGACAAGCAGGTCACAGGTCCTGTTGGCTTTGTTAAACCCTCTTCTCTTAGGCTACCTTACTGTTGAAAGGATTCATACTTCAAAATGCAATTTGTCTTTCCTCTGATGCAGAGCATGCGTGCAAGAGCACTTTCCCAGGGGCAGGGTGGTGGTGAACTCGTGTACCCTAGATAAGAGTGTTGGCTCGGGGGCAGCAGAATCACAGAATCAGTGAGGTTGCAAAAGCCCTCTGAGATCATCGCGTCCAACCTAGGACCGATCACCACCTTGTCAACCGGACCATGGCACCGAGCGCCGCATCCAGTCTTTCCCTAATCAGCTCCAGGGCTGGTGCCTCCCCCGCCTCCCTGGGCAGCCCCTGACAGTCTCTAACCACCCTAAGGGCAGAACCCAGCAGCCGCTGTCCCCGCAGCGTGTCTCAGCTCAAGGGCGGCTGTTGTGTGATCTCCGTCCAGCTGACAGCGTTGCTGTCCGGCGTGGTTCTACATCCCTGCACTTCGGGAAACCGCGCATCTCTTCAAGGGGCAGAGGAGGCGTTTTGGGGCTGGATGAAAACAGCTCCGGCCCCTTCCACCCCCGTGGCCCGTCCTTGTGCCCCGTCCTGGATCCCCGCACCCTGTGGAGCCGTGACCGCCGGGAGCTGCCCCGCTCCTCTCCCCGCGGAGGTGCCGGCGAGGGACGGAGGGCGCGGGGGATCCCTGTCCCGGGCCGTGAGGGCAGTACCGACGCCTTCGCCCCTCCAGGGCGCTGGGAGAGGGCGGCGAGGACGCCGCCCGCCGTCCGTCGGCTCCGCTCCGCCGCCCCGCCCCGGGCGCAGGTGCCGCACGGGGTGGGATGTCCGCGGTGCCATGGCGGGGGCTGCGAGGGACACCCCGGCGGGCGAGCAGGAGGTAGGGGGCTGCGAGGGGCAGGGCGGGGGGCTTGGGAGCCCCTCGGACACAGCCCTGGGCGAGAGCGGGGTCCCGCCACGCCGGTGTTTCGCTTCCATCGCGGGCGGGTCGCGGGCACTCGGCGGGGCCGGGGCAGCCCGGGCGCGCTGAGGCCGCCCGGGTTTGTGCGGGGCTTCGTGCGCGGCCCCGCCGAGTGCCTGGAATAGCTCGGGAACCCTTCCCGCCGCCCCTGCGCTCGCCGGGCAGCGCCGCAACCCCGGCGTTTTCCCTGGAATGCGCTGCACGGGGTTTGCTCGCTGGCCGCTGCGGTGCCAGGGCAAAGCGCCTTCACTTCCCACCGCCTGTCCCCTCCAGGGCTGCCTCCCGGACCCAGGCAGGCGGGATGCGGGAGGCAGGAGGGGTTCGCTCCCCCGGAGCCTCAGAAAATCCCAGTTTTCAGGGGCGTGTTGTGGTGTGAGCGAGGGTGTCTCACGCTGCCTCCTCAGACTCGGTGGTCGCCGCAGTAGGAGAGGGAGGCAGGTGAGGGTGAGCGAGGACTTCCCAGCTCCATGGCTCTTGAGGGAACACCAGGTGAAACGGGCAAGGGGCAGCTTCCAAACATAGTGGATGAGGAAGACTTTCACCGCATGTTGGGGGGCATTCAGCTCATGGAGCTCTTCAGACACCTGGCACGTCCTGTTCGGGCTTGAATTTTTGTGTTTGGAAAGCACCTGGGTGAATTCATGGCACGAGTCTGCAGATGTTGCACAGATGCACCGTGTTTGTCTCACGGAGTTCCCGAGAGCTGCATTGCCAGCAGCTGGAATATCCTGAGAAAGCACCAGTGTTTGCCACCTTAGATACACACCCTTTCCTATGTGTCTGCACACAAGCCCTGCTCCTGTTTTCTTCCACTCAAGGGTGGGCTGATGTCACTAACAAACCTGAAACCAGCCCTCGAGATGCTCGGTGTGAGGGACCCGAGATGCCACCCGTGACTGCCACACTCATGCTTTCAAGAGGCAGTTGTTTGGTCACTCACAGAACAGAGTTAATTCACTCACACTACCAGTGTTAATTCCACGTCGAGAGAAAAGCTGACTCAAAAGCTGCTCCTCGCTAGCTACATTTCATTGTTTCTCAGATAAACCTAGACTAGCATTTATCTTTGAGTCACAGGTTTTGCTCTCTGTTCTTCTGCTTTTAAATTACTTGTTGGTTCAGTTCTGGACTCTGCTGATAACGAATAGCTTAGGACAAAATGCATCTGCTCCCTATGCCTGTAACACAGTTGCTGAGCTGTTTTCAATGAGCTGAAACACTTTCTGTAGAAATAAGATGTTCTGCTATAAATATTGTATTCAATTTCTGTTCTGTTGGGGAAGGGAAAATTTACAAGTATGGTTTTAACTTACAAGAGAATTAAAAATAAAGGAACTACAGTGTAGGAGAAGCATTAATTTTCCACAACAACGTTTAAGCTTTCTATTTAAGGAGCAAAATCAAATCTCTCAGCTATTATGCTTTCTTGGTTTGCCTTGAAACACAATTAAATTTGACACGATGGGAGCGTGTATAAGTGAGAAATTGTAAAGCTAATCTGAGAACAAAAAAAAAATTGTAACTTTCTTTGACCTTCTGTCCTCTTACCTCTCATGCCATCATCTCACATTTCTCCTAAAGCTTGTAGAAACAATTTGATATTGAGGTTCAATTACACCACAGAGGTCTCAAAACAAAATTCTGATAGTACTTTTATGTTTCATTCCTTATTTGACCACTGCCTATCCATTTCTGTCTCTAATTTGTGGAGTACTTTCAGCTTGCTGATGAACCTGCACAGGTGAAGGCGCTTTTAACTGGATTTTGCAGGAATCAAGCATTTTGTGTTTTTTTGAGGAAGCAATGCAGCAGGGACACCCAGCCCTTGGAGGAAAGCCCTGCGAGCCGATGATAGCCAGTGCTCTGCCGTTGGCCACACAGCCCTGCTCAGTGTTATCCTTCCCAAGGCAGCTTCTGTCAGCATTTGTGAGCAATATCATGCAAACCCAACCAAGGCTGGAGGACTTGCTGCTGTAGATCCTGTAACAGACAGCTGCCATGTGCATCTTCTGTGCTCTTAATTGTAGGAAGTTAGAGAGAAGGAAATGCTTCAGCTTTACTGGTGCAGAGTCCTACCTTCATTTTACCACTTTCCATTGCATGCTGAGGCAGAAAGTGTGGTTGTTACCATATGAATTCAACATGGAGAGGCAAAAATCTGCTGTGGCTGTTCCTTTTTTGAAAGACACACCTGAATGTAGAGTCTGAGGAATTGCTTCTCACCAGCTAGAAGCTCAGGGACACTCAATGAAATTACCAGGCAGCAGATCTGTAGTGACAGTGGCATTTCCTTTCACAGTACATGTCATTGCCATGCAGAACTGCTGTGGTGTTTATGGCTTAATGTTCAATCAAGTTCCAAAAGCAATTAGGCAAAATAAAGGGAAAGCAGGTATGGAACAGAGATCAGGATGTAACCTACCTTCCAGGGGGCTCATGAACTGCAGATTCCCTGTGTTTCTGTGGGTTAATTTAATTAAAACTTAACTACTGCTGTGACCAAAGTATTAACTTTTCTTCAGGGGGATCTGGGAGCATGGTTCAGAGAGTAGTTGAGCAGCATTCTGGGTGTGTGTGGAATTGCAGTGAGACTTCATAAGAAAAAGAACTAAGATTGTCAATTTTCTAACCATAAACTTCTGTAAAGACAGGAGTACCACCTGCAGCCTGTAAGTGTAGATCTTGTTTGACCATTTTGTGTACCATTTCTTAAGAACTTAACATTTTTTGTCTTCTAAAAACATTTTGGAATCATGTATGTTATATAGAGGCATTTACTTTTTCTTTTACTACAGCCTTAGCTATTGAAAGGACAAGGGGCAATGGTTTAAAAGTAAAAGAAGCATGTAAGAATGAAATTCTTTACTGTGAAGGTGTTGGGGACCTGGCACACCTTGACCAGAGAAGCTGTGGCTGCCCCATCACTAGAAGTGTTCAAAGCCACGTTGGATGGGGCTCAGAGCAAGGAAGGTGTCCCTGCCTATAGCAGAGGGGTTGGATTGGATGATCTCCAGAAGTCCTCTCCAACCCAAACCATTCTGTGAGTCTATGAAAATTACTAGTGAAAGTAAGTGTGAAAGCAGCATTACGGATCTAAAAGGGTTTTTTTTCCATTTTTGAGGTTGCAATACGATACAGGATTTGCATAGCAGTGGTTTATATCTCTTGATTTCAGCTGAAAGTCATCTTGCCAATGCTTGGAGAGCAGGAGGGAGAGTATCAAGGGAAAGCAAACTTTTAAAGTAATTTAATGACTAAAAAAAAAAAAAACCTATAAAAGGGAATGACTGAAAAACAAAAAAACTGAGACAAAATTTTAAAGTACACAGCCCTTGGAGCAGTGCTCAAGGGGATGGCAATGAGTCAAGCCAGTTCTGTGGGCCCACAAGTCTAGTAAAGCTCATATTTATTAGTACTTATGTATGGAAAATGAAGAGTTACTTTGGAGAGCAGATACGTGTGTAGTCAGTTTGTTTTGTTTGCAATCTCTTATCAAATTACAGAGTATAATTGTTACAATGAAGTCTGTCTGGTGATGGTTTATCACTCTTTTTTTTTTTTTTTTCCCTGCAAAGAAGAAAATTGCCAATGCAGTATAAAGTGAAGCCTGCTGTGGTGATAACATTTTGCAGTTCATGCCCTGACAGTGTCCACTTTCCTTGGGTGTAGTAATGGGATCCCACCCTGTCTTCTTCTGGGAAAACACAAAAAGGAAGGAGTCCTGATACTTGTGCTTGTTTGTTCACACCCACTCTGATAAAACAGTTCAAAGGGAAAAGTTTAGATGATGAAAGGCATTGCCCATAAGTCTAAAACTTCTCAAAACTGTTACAGAGTAAAGATGATGTGTTAGTAAATTTAAAAATGTTCAGAAATTAGGTAATGTGTCAGAATATCATCGTGCTGGATTTAATTTCCATATCTCTATTTTTATCTTCATCTAACATAAGAATCAAGGGCTTGTGTAGTCAGTTCAGAGAGAAGACAGACACAGGATTAATATTGCTGCTCCTCTTCATGTTTCCTGGCTTCTGATGATAGCAAATTTTAAAGAGGGACTGAAAGCCTGAAAGTTAAAAATTTGATTTGATGCGTTGTTGCTCTGAAAGGAATACAGATTAATAGAGAGTACTTTTCTTTCTTCATTTTGAATTTTTTGGCATAAAATTAAATCTTACACTTTTTAAAAAGATTTACAGTATCCTGGAACTTCTACTGTTGAGAAAAAAAACCTATGTTTTTCGTTAGAATCTCTATTAGAAACAGTGCAAATTTTGTATTTTAATTACTGGCATGTACCTTTATTTTCAATATTTATTTTATTCTTATTTGCCTATTATATTTGAGAATACTCTTGCATGCTTATGGTACTTTTCAAACATCAGATTGCAAATAAGAGAGCACAGTTTTGCAAAATGTTTTAAATACACTTGGATGATTTTCTAAAAAATCTTGGGCCCAAAATTACTTACCATATGATGCCAATTTTCACAAAGATATAGAAAAGTTAAGTCAAAAGGAAGATATGCAAAGTCAAGTGACTTTGCTAGTTTCAAACCAACATTTTGTGACAAAGGAAGAAACAAAGTACAAATGTTTTGGATCTGTTTGGTCTGTGGAACTTTCTGTGAATGTTGTTTAATTACTGTGGTATGAGTGTATTTATTAATTATTATTACCTGAAAGGTTAATAAAAGAAATATTTTTTAAAGTAAAAGTTTTTAACCTTTAAAAATATGAATTAAGCATTCAAAGACAAAACTAAGCTCAAATAATAGTGTAGTGCTTCTCTGCTGCTTCTTGCTTGTTTGTAGACTTGTTTCCTTTTAATGGCTTGTGAGAGGATGGTAGATAAGCCTGAGGGTCATCCCAGCTCACTTTTAGGAACACTGTAATCTTTTTTCAGGGGCTGAATTAGAGAACACATTAAAAATCAAAGTAATGAGCACCCAAATGCCTGTTGATGATAGGGGTTGAGGGCATATGGATTTATTAGTGGAATAGCTGTGAAGCAAATACATTAAACTGGTGTTAAATATAGACTTTAACCTTATCACTTGTGTAGCTTTTAACTTGTGTACCTTGGTTTACTCATGGTTTGTTCTGTTCCTCTCACACAGGGGTACAGGCTCTCGATGTGCAGCAAACTCTGCTATGCCATAGGAGGTGCCCCAAACCAAGTGGCAGGGAGTGCTGCTTCTTTCTTCCTGCAGATCTACCTGCTAGACATAGCCCATGTAAGTAGCACAAGAAACATTTGCAGACTATAGACTTACCTCTGATATTGTCAGTCAGGTCTCTAGAATGATAAAAGGGGAATTATTCAATAAATATTTTAAATTATCTTGTTGTCATTGCCTCTAGCTGTTTAGCATCCTGGAAACTGCATAAACTTGTCCAGAATTATTTTTTTCCCCCTACTTTTCTTTCTGTCTTGAGATGGCTGTTGTTCACTTTTAGTTTGGGATCATTATTAGAACTTTGGGTGCTGTAGAGCTCATACACTTGCAGACACAAGGAAAATCAGTTCTCAAAATTCAGTGTCAGGAGTCAAAGTGTATAAGATAGGAGACATCTGAAATCATTAACAGCACCATGCTGAGGTTGTGAAGTTTTTTTCATGGTTTAAGTTTAAAATCACTCCAGTTGCAGCCAGTAGCCACCACAGTCTTAAGCTGTGCCAAAGGAAATACAGGTTGGATATTAGGAAAAAGATTTTTACGGTAAGAGTGATAAAGTTCTGGAATGGTCTGCCTGGGGAGGTGGTGGAGTCACCATCCCTGGATGTGTTTAAAAAAAGACTGGATGTGCCACTCAGGGCCATGGTTTATGTGAGGTGTTAGGGCATGGGTTGGACTCGATCTTAAAAGTCTCCTCCAACCGTGTGATTCTGTGACAAATTCACACAATTTTTTTTGGTTTGTCTCAGCTTTATTTGTGGCAAATAAAGCTGAGTTATCCTTCCTGAAGGTTCTTTGCTTCCAGTCTGTGGCTCTCTGGTGCAGAAGCAGACCTGGTGAAACAAAGCACTAGGAGTCATCCCATTCATCTGACTTTCAGCTGCTCTAGCTAGATTTCAGAACAGCAGAGACACGAAGAAAATCAATCCATAAGCAATTTTTACTGTTTTGGATTTTCTTGTATGCATGCATGGTAACTAGGGCAAGGTACTAGGATGGAAAAAAGTATTTTAGGGAGTTGAGGCCAAATTGCAAGGACTGTGTGAGCAGCTCTGAAGCTACAGGTGGGACTGCAGCACTGATGACTGTTCCTATTTGCTGGAAAAAACAGGAGGTTCTGTGTCAGATATCATTACCCGTTTGCTGTATAAAGACAAGATATTATGACTGGAGGTGTCCAAAGTTTGGGATTATGTTTTCCTATAATAGTCTGGTATTAAAAGCTGACTTGTGACTTAATAAAATTTTTGACGCAGTAAGGTGTGCATGTACAGCTGAGAACATCTTGAGTGTCTTGTTGAGATCAAAGTCACAAGATGTAGAAAAGGAGCCAGTTTTGGGCAGCAGTGTCCAAGATGTCGAGTGGGTGGTGTGGAATCTGAGGAGCTGGAGGTGGAAAAAGGAGCTTGAGGGTACAGCAGAGAGGTGGAGCAGCTGTAACTAAAGCTGTTGCCCACTGACATCAAGGATAGCAGTACAAACCATTGGAGATGATGAAGCAGGAACTAAATGAGAAAGACTCTAGCACCATTTCCCCAGGGTGCTTAGAAGTATGGCAAATTCCCCATTCTTTGCTTGTCACAGAGACTGAAAATTCTCAAAGCAATGGACTGTTCCTTCATGTGTTTGTGTACAGTGTCCAGAAAGCTGGGAGCCCATCCTTGCATCTTTAGGCACTACCTAAATAAGTGACATCAAAATAATTATTTTATTAACAAGCTTCTACTGAAACCAAATAATTTTGCTTAATGTTGGTAGTGATATACTTACACTTTCATTAAGGGGCTTAATTATTTGTTTCCTGATGGTTTAATTTGTTCTCTGAAGTAGTCCTGCAGGCACAGGATTTATTTCAAGTTCTGATAAATAGCTCTGAAATCCTGTGTTCTTTCCCACACATTTTCAGGGGAGAGAATGTAATTATATAGTTACTACCTGGATTTATTTCTTTCCCACTTAGAGAGCAGAACTGTTTTAGCTTCTTGAAAGAATGTGAAAGTCACAGCATGTAATCTTTCATAGATAATCTGGATCTTTTCTAAGAGAATTATATTTTCTATTAATTTTCTGTAACTCACAGTTTTTCGGTTTGAATTCGTTGTTCCTCCTCAGTTACCTGTATAGACTACAGACATAAATGGAACTCCAAACCACATGGGATCCTTGAGAGAAATTGCTAGAGGACACCGAAATTCTCTGATAAAAGGATCCTGATCTTTATTCCTTTCAAGATGGGTGAATTTAGCATATTTTGTCTTGTATTTTCTTAACACTGAGAAGTTTCTGGCATTGGTGCTGTCAGACACTGTCTAGATTTAAGAGAATAGTGCAGCCAAGGGATGTATAAGCCTATACCAATGATGAAGACAGGGTGACCATACAGAATCCACTCCAAACATGAAAGAGATTTTGCTTTTTCCTCAAAGCTTTCTTCCACAAAATATCTGAACAAAACCCAAATCTGTAACTCACGTAATTTGTACGTTTTTGTTCTTGTCCCCCTCACAACTGCAGTATTTCAACCCCTCTATCTTTCTGACTGCTATTTTGTGCTTATTTTGGCTGTGCTGTCTCTTGAGGAGAAATAGTGACCTATGGGCAGTCCTGGTGCAGTCCCTACAGCGAGTCTGCCTCAGGGCTGGTGGGCTACTTGCCACCCTTTGATGGCTATGGGAGGGCACGAGCCAGCTAAGGTGGATCAGCAAGAAGGTGGGACACAGTCCAGTGCTCACCCCAGCTTCATCCCACCATGCAGCAACAGAATGGAGAGCCACTGTTGTTGTCTGCTGGACACTGCCATTCCCAATCCTTCCCTGTTCACAAACTTTCTGGGGTGGAGCATGTGTCTTGGAGCTGGTGGTGACAGGAACATTGGCTGCCACTGCAATTTCACCTAATTTGGGTTAAAATGCTATGGGTGTGATATCAGAAGTTCATAGCACCTGCCTTTTGTGCTGGTCATCCAGGACATTTAAAGGTCACTGCTTCCTACTTTCACCTCTGAGAGAACACCTACAGCAAATTCTGCAGGCAGGGCACCTGCACCAGCTGCATTCCTGGCGCTGCTGCCTGGGAGACAACATCCTTTGCAGGAAAGCAGGGGATACCTGCTCAAGCTTGCTGTTGTATCAGCTGCGTTTTCCAAGCCTTTGGAGCATTGCTATGTTGAAGCACAGAGATGAAGGGGTCTTGTCTGCTCTCTCTGTTTAAGCCACAGAGGCTCTTTCTGCAGCTTCTCTCAATAACTGATGTGAGGAACATTCACATCTATATAGGTTTCAATGACTTTTTTTTCAGGACTATAGTTGCAGTGACACGAACTGAGCACTTGGAAGAGAACCCACCTTTTTTAACCATTGTGTGATGGGAATTCCTAAGCTCTGAACAGATACATGTGAAAAAATCCCAGCCTTGCCTGGGTTAAACTGTATTTCTATATAGGCACTAAAGTATGGTCCATCTGAGTTAATTTCAGAGGTTTTTCTACTTGGCCATGTTATTCTTATGTAATCCATGAACATTTTTCAAGTGAGATGTGATGGACACATGCTGGCAACTTTGATTTGAACAGATGTGCATTGCGTAATTCAGTTGTCACCGCTCAGTCCCAGGTGGATAAAGTCTGTTGTGCAACAACCTCTTCCTCAGGCACATGCCACCAGTTGGAGCCTTGCTGCTGATCTCAGGAGAGGAAAAAACATTGCTGCATGTAAACAGCCCCCTCTACCATTTCCTAGATCAAGTCAAGATAAAGATACGGGGAGATGGAGATGCGTGGGAGTAAGAGGGTAATCACAGAGGGACTCTGTCAGATTGTATGACTAAAACAAAGACTTTGCTATTTGTTTGATTAATTTTCCTCATCCCAAACATATTCTGGATGTTTCCTTCCTTGCATTTTCCCCTTCTGATCCCTTAATTCACAGCACCAATCTCAATGTCTCATTTGTTTGCTATGGGTAACCAATAGGAATTTCCATGACAGCAGCAGACATGTTTTGTAAATGAACTATCATTATTCTTTAAAACAATAAAACTGAGGTGTTTTCTTTCTGGAAAGTTGCTTTGTGCTGTTTCATTGTATTGTGAAACAACGGCTCTTGTTTACTGTATTCTGTCTACTTTCAGATTACTCCGTTTCATGCCTCTTTGGTGCTGTTCATTGGCAAAGCCTCAGGTGCAGTTACTGATCCTGTTGCTGGCTTTTTTATTAGCAAAAGTAGATGGACAAAAATTGGCCGGCTCATGCCTTGGTAAGTATAAATGTGTACATATCTTTACATATATATGTGAATATTGAGTCTTGTAATCATATAGCCACCTCACTGAATTAGTCTCAGGGATTGTATTCATTCACATATATAAAATAAAAACTAAAAATTGCCATGTCATCTTTAACTTGTTCACACATGAAAACACAGAAGAAATTTTCTATCACTGGAGATGCAAACAAATAAAGCCAAGAGACTGTATTTTTAGCAAAACTGAAAGCTGAGATCTAAAACTTTCTTAAATCTGTGGCTGAATTTTCATCTTTGTCTAGATTTCTTTAGTTTGACTTCACTCTTCCAAAAAGTTGGAACTTACTTCTACTTATGTCCTAGAGTGCCTTCACATCTCACAATCAGCCTTTCAGGAGCTCCTTTAACTGCCCAGGCCTTTCAGTCCAGGGAAGGATGCAGTCCCAGCTGTAGAACAGATGTGTGCATGGATGTGGAATAGATGTGACACCATGGCACCGAAGGGCTCAGCAGCCAGCACTGCCATGGCACTGTGTGAGGTTCTTCTTACAGCACTCAGCAGGGTCCTGCTTCTCTTACATCCCATAGTCAGAACAGTCCATTAAAAAGTCACCATGACTCTTACAATGAGTGAGATGTTGTAAGGTTTTATTTTTTTGTGAAGGAAATGTGTGATGCTTCACTGTGACATCTTACCTGCGTGCACATGCTGTCCATGTGCTCTAAGGAGAGGTCAGAACAATGAATGTTGCCCATATAGGAATGAGATTGAGAGCTGTGAAGCACGAAAAATTGGAAAAGATTGGGCCATGCTAGAGGAACTCATCTATACCACAGGGCATGTGTTTGTTGGTTTTTAGTATTTTGGAAGCCAAGAGGAAACTGACTACTTTGTGAAATAGGGAGTCTGTCATTATTTTATCTCATACATTATACGGATGTATTGTACAATATTTTAAATTAATTGCAAATTTTTAATTGCTATAACCCACAAACTTGATTTACAACAAAAATCTAAGAGTAAATGTGTCGTGAGCAAGGAAGTTGAAATTTCAGGGAAAATGAGCACACTTTTTTAGCTGGTTCTCTTGCTGTTGTGCAGTTTTACAGCTACAGAAACTTGTCCATGGGCAGATTGTACTGACAAAATAGAGAAGGCAAGTACACATTGGGAAAAGGCTGAGATCAGCTGCTCTTGGCCCAGTAAACAGGGCCTTCAGGTTGAAGTTAAGCTTTTTGTCAAGTCTCATGGGAAAAGAGGAGCTTACTGCTGTTTCTCTTTTCAGGATTTGGTTGGAAGCCGGGTAAATGGTGTGGTTTTTAATGACCACTGAATTAACCAAGTAAGAAAGCTATCCAAAAGGAAAACAATGAAATTTTTATACAAACTCCATTAGAAGTATTCTGATGCTTTATTTCTCTTTTTTAAGTTCTCTGAAAATACAGCAAGTGCATGTGTTTATTGTTAGTGTTACATTGATGTTAGAATGATTCCTGTCCTAGCACAAGCATGAATTTATCAGCCCTTTTCACTGCAAACCAGCTCCAGCACCTCTTGCACTTCTTACAGAAAAAGTACTTATCTAACACCATCTTTCATCAAACAGCTGCTTTATTTACAGGAGGATTTTGTCTGGGTTTTTTTGGCAACACTAATATTTTCATGTGAATTCTGTTCCTAGACTTTGAGAGTCAGGCCATTTTTTTTACAAAGCAAAAAAATGGGTCTTCCCTTAGCTTAAAAATACTTGAGTATTTTGAATTTTTTTCTGACTTCTTAAGAATCTAGAGTGAAGCAATGGATTTTTTTTCAGTCAGAAAAGCTTGCCAGCTAAGCAAGAACTTTAGTAAGGGAGGTGAATGTTTAACTATCACTTAATACTGTCCTCAATATAACACGAAGTCATCAATCACTTATTTAATGGCTTTAAAAGGCAGAAGCAGCCATTGACTTGAAATACTGGTCGAACATTTTGTCACAAGAGATAATAGCTGACAAAAAATTCAGCAGCTCCAGCAAGGCTTTGAAAACTCCCTGGCATTAGAGAGGAAAGGAAAAGTGGGAAAGGGAGAACAATACCAAGAGGGTTGTTGTGAAAAAGTTGCATGAAAAAGTGGCTGTGAAGATATTCAGTGTTGACTGCCTGGACACCATCTGGAAGAGCTCATGCTTTTGGAGAGGAAGGTAGATTCCCTGAGATGTGTTAGGATTTTACCTTTATTTTTGTTTTCCATTGCTGTGGGTGAACTGTGTGCTGGGGACTGGAGGGACAGAGAATATCAGAACCTGGCACTTTCCTGGTAAATGTTCAGCTCCCAGTGATGCAGTCCATCCCAAAGAGCAGTGTGGGAAAGCCATTGTTTTACTAAACTATTTACCCACATTACTCTTTTGTATTCCAGGTTTTCAGTTCACGATTGCAAAATAATCAGCTGACCCCCAATGTCAGTAGTGCTGTTGTGAAGGGATTAATCTGTTTTCTCTTTTATGTGTTTGGAATTTTTTTGTTAGGATCTTGGTCATCTAAATACATTGTTCAGTGCCTGATTTACAAGAATACAGGACAGGCCTGATGCTGCAGCTCAGACTTTTAGGAAATAATAGCATCTGACCAATTCTGGATCATGGAGTTTGACAAATGCTATCTGCCCGAAATAGGTTTTAGACTAATGTCATTAATTGCTGGTTAATGGCAATATCTGGAATATAAGTTTCTGTGGTTCTTTTTTTTAAGCCACCTTCCTCTCTGAAGATGATCCTTTTGTGTTTGAAGCTATTAGGAGTTAAATGGAGGAAATTATCATATACCCAACTAGACACAGAGTGTAGGAGCTTTCACAATGGGCTGTCCATTGTCTCTTTTGCTTTTTTGAGTGTTTTTAAGTCTATCAACATATTTGCACTTGCTTGAAGTAGCAGTGAAGACACTAAGTTCAGGGGAAAACCAAAGGCACTAAAATTAGAAGGGGGAATCTCAATAATAAGTAAACTCATATAAAAATTTCTGGAGTATGCAAAGACATGATGACAGATCTTAGTTTTTAGTGATTCTTTCTAATAAATGTGTAATCTGAGACATGTGCCAAGGAATGGCAATATAGGTGTGCTGTTACAGTGCATGTGAAAGGAAATTATGTCTCTTCTGAGTGGGATATTAATTTAAGTATAGCTCTTTTCTTTCTGATTTGCTGGGGTTTTTTTCTGCTTTATGAAAGTGTTAATCTGGGTATTTATGTATTTAATATTAATATTAATATATTTTATATTAATCTGTATATTTAATGCACACTAATTCTGATATTTAAAAGCATACATTACTGCAGTTAGAAAAACTGCACATAAAATAAATTGTTATAATGTTTATTAGCAGGAAAATTTAATGCACTTTGCCATCATTATTTTAAGATTGTCAGTGTGTGTTAATTTTCTTCTCAGGGTGCTGGCATGTACACCCTTCACCATAGTCTCCTATTTTTTAATGTGGTACCTGCCTCCGTTTGTCTCAGGAAGAGTTGCTTGGTATCTGACTTTCCACTGCCTTTTCCAAGCACTGACCACAGTAAGTAGATTACAGGTCATGATGTTCTCAGCAGGAACTTGCTTGTTGTCTGTCTATATTAGAGCATTCATATTTAGTAAACTTGTTTTCACATCTTACTTCAACTTCTAGTGAGTTTAAGGCACAGGCAGATGCCCTTTTATCAAACTCTGCTGGTTTATGGTTTTTGCCAGGTTACCTCCAGTGTCCTCAACTCATCCTTGTATAGATGTTCAGATTCCTAATTCCGGTTAGACATCCAGCTTCTCATAACTTTTCTTCTCAGGAGCAGATGAAGAATTGATGAAGAATTCTGTATTCCTATGTTAAGTTTGAGTATTTCCCTAAGTCCTTTGTTTCCCCTGTAGAAAGATGGTCCAGAAGACATCCATAATGGTTTTAAATAATTTCTTTCCTCTTTCAAAAGAAAGAGAAGCACAGGGTTTCTGTGGCAGAGTTTTGAAAATGTACACATGTGCCATTTTTGATGGCGGTGAATAGAAATGCATTTTGTACAAACATTGTACATGCAGAGTCTAAGACTTAATTTGGCTACAGATCTCTGGGATGGTGGGAACACCACAGAGAACTTGGTTATTCAAGCAGGTTCATGTCCCAGTCCCACTTATGCTTAACTCAAATTAAGGAGTGTGTGGCACAGTGGTGCTGAAAGACAGAGTCGTTTTCACTGTTATCTCCTGGATTTACATGATTAGACAGATATTTGAAATATTTTGGGTATTTGTGTAGTCTTCTGCTTGAATAAAGTGGAAAACTGTGTTTCTTCTTCATGGCTTTGCTTCCTGTTAGTTAGCTCAAGCTAGGAACATGATAGTGTTCTAGTGCAAAGAAAGCAAAATTCTTTTCAGTCTCTCTGTGAAGGATGTTTTCCCAAGGAAACTGAAGAAGCACAACATCAAGGTAAACACTCTGGGTATTTTATTGTTTATTATGTGTGCTAAAAAATCGGTTGAGTGTTCTCAGTGTTCTGAATGAATGTTCTAATTAATTCCAAGGTCCCATTAAACCATTTTCCTGGATATCAAAGGAATACAGCAGTTTTACCCTGACATTTCCTATGTTCTTTCTTTCCAAAGTTATTCCAAGTACCATACTCTGCCCTCACCATGTTTCTCAGCACGGACCAGAAGGACAGAGATTCTGCAACAGCATATCGTGAGTGTGATCTGGGCTCTCTCTTGGGCAGTGAGTTTTATTGAAAATCCTTCTTAATCTAAAGGACGTTTCTCGTGATTTGTGTCCCTAAACTGGACTTTTATAAGAATGTTTTAATATGTGATGAAAGCTAATTTGTCTTCAAAGGAATTGCATTTTTCTTGTTAAATAAGAGACGTTAATATTTAATTGTCTCAAATTGTCTGATTAGCTGTAATTTCTTTTTGGTTTATTGCTAGCCAGAGGAAACAATAAAAAAATCACTCCTAACCAAGTCAGGGTAAGGAATAATTATTTAATTTCAAGGTGATTTGCGGGGGAAAAAACAAGAAACATTCAATTAAAGAAAGAATGAAAGTAATTTTGAGGAGTTTGTTGTTTTGTTTTGTTGCCTTCTTTTTTTAGTTCATATTTCCTTAGATTTACGTGTTTCATGTCACTCAATATGAAATTCAAATCCCAAACCTGTTTTCTCAGAAGAAAATTTGAGAACTCATAGAACCAAGACAGTTAACCTCACCAAAAAGGAAAGTAATTTTGTGTGCCTGTTCACACCAACTGAAATATCTTTTTTAATTTCATCTGTGTTTTTTTAATTAATTCTGACATATACCAGGTAGTTTAAAGGCAGATCTTGTTGTAATATAGCTAGCACTCTGAGTGTATTAGTTAAAAGAATGAGGCTTTCCAGACCCTATCTCTGGCTCTTCAGCAACCAAAACCAGATAAACTTTTAGCTTTGAAGCAAATCAATCAGACCAAAAAAAGTGCAGTGAAAATATTTTCAAGATTTCCTGAATAGATCATAAATTGAATGCAAGAACAGTTTCCTCCCCTCCAACTCTCTTCAGCTCTGTTCTCATGCCTTCTTTACTGTGTAACTGCATTAAGCAAGGTAAAGAGAAAAAAGTCAAATATTACATGAAAGACTTCTCTGTGTCTTAACTTGTCCTTAAAGTGTTGCTTTAGAATAACTTGTCGGTTTTTTGTTGCATCTGTTTTGTCTTCCTGGCAACATCCCTTTTCTCTTCCATTACTCCTTCTAACCATCAATGTACTTGATTCTGTTGAAACCCACAGAGGCACAGTGAAATATCAAGAAGTAATAAAAATGTAATGTCAAAAATTCTAGATACGACATCCCCTGAGCAACCCATTCCCTCTCCAGAGACTTGGAACTGCTGTAATTTGCTTTGCCATCAACTATCTTTACGAAAAAGTCTGGACTGGCAGTCAGAGGACAGGACTAAACAGCAGGAGATTCCAGTTGTGTTATATTCTTTAGCACTGACTGTATTCTGAGTCATCTGGCCTAAATTCTAACTAAATCCATGTACCTAGTGTTTTCTATTGTCTGGTTTTATGTCTTCAGAGGCTGTGATCCAAATAAATGTGCTTTCTGATCTGCTAGTCCCATGCAGGGCTTCACAGGCATGTGAAACTTGCACTCTTAAAAGCTGTTGAACTCCGTGGCTGAGAGGTGTCACACATTTATGGTGTCAATTTATTGTTCAGAAAGGGTTTAACTTTTGAGTGTACAGCTCTGCTCCTAAACCAAATTAAGGTAGTGGAATGAACCATAGTTTTGACTTGTCAAATGTTGGTATTTTTGTGCATGTTGGTATAATATTTATTTGGAGCAAAGTTTTCTTGTAATGGTTATGCTTATGTGAGGACCTTTTTTTTTTACCTTTTCCTTTTTTGGTAAGTGTTTTTCTTAGACACTTCTGCCTCTCTTTGGGCTTCATAGAGAATTCTTCCTGTTGATAGACTCTCTTGGATGCAGTCAGTTGCTCAGGCATTTCTTAAACTGTAAAAGAAAAACAGTTGTGTAATATGAAGTGTGCTCTTAAAAATAAGGTTGGGATCAGAGGATCCATTACCCTCTGCTGGAGACAAGCAGAACTGCTTATTATAAATTTTATTCTGCTGTTGTTATTAATGCAAGGTAGAAATACTGGATTCCAAAGTTGCTTTAACATAACTCCTACTTGCATTCTGGCCAAAATATAACTTACTTGAAGGTACAATCTGCTGGCAGATCAGCTTTCTTGGCAGATGTGGAAAGTAATACATCATAAATTCTGAGTACACAAGAACTTTGGAGGATACCTGTTCCTCAGCTCTTGCTACCACTTAGAAAATAAAGTTTCACAGTGGTTGTATTTCTGGTGCCTCTAATGATGCTTCTGGGTTTTATTCTATGCAAGTTCTTGATAAAATGCAGATGTAGAGCCCTAGAAAAGGTTTATGAATGTGTAGGCGATGTTTTGAATGAAAGGTGTGATTTGAGGGCATTGCTTTGCACTGAATTTGGAAGCTCTGCAACGCCCAAGTGAGACCAGTTTGTGTCCAAACACTTCAGACCAGACTGGGGTTAGATTTTCACCATGTACCAGGATTTTTGCGTGCAGGGACTGAATTGCAGCATTGCTGGTAAGATTGGATGTGAAGTTTGGGGAAGGGGCTTTTTTTATTTCCCATTGGTTTAAATTAATGATAC
The DNA here is from genome assembly GCF_031753505.1 of Anomalospiza imberbis. NCBI lineage: Eukaryota > Metazoa > Chordata > Aves > Passeriformes > Viduidae > Anomalospiza > Anomalospiza imberbis. The sequence continues at coordinate 7,769,189 of NC_089683.1, read as the reverse complement.
ATGGCACCTCAAATTTTCCACTCAAAAGCATTCTCAGTTTGGGAACAAAGCAGCAATGGTTTAAAAGGTCTAGGTCTCCTAGGGAGCCTCTCTTCCCTTTTCCTTACTGGATCTTGCACAGCTACACACAGCCTGCATTGCTGCACTGTCTGAACCCCTCACAATCTCTGTGCCTTGCCCTCCCTTTAGATGGTGAAGTATTTTTATTCCTCTACAGGGACACACAAAACGTCACATGTCTGAGGTCACCTAGGAAGGCTGTTATAGATCAGGGGACTTGAATAAACATGAATCTAGGAGCTTTTGAAACAGCTGTCACTTCCCAGAGGGAGTATGAGAACCACCAGGACACAATCTGCTCTGGAAGCACCCCTTCAGAATCCTCCATGGTGCTTCTCAGAAAGGAACATATGACCCTGGGAGCCACTGAAAGAGAAAAAATAGGAAAAACAAAAGCCTGAAATTTGGGTCAATGAGAAGTCCATTCTCTCACAAATCAGAAGACTTTTTCCCCATCCTTAATCTGTTCATGCACTCAACCCTAATGTATCTTTATGCAAAATGTGTAAAAAGTCTCTGGAGCTAGGACAGGAATTCAGTTTATCTCCTGGCCATGGGGAAGCTGGATATGGCCATATTGCAGGGAAACAGGGAGAGTAGGCTTGAAATCCCTCAGGGTAAGGAGGGCCTAGAACCCAAATTTCTCACCATTTGCCTTAACAGAGCTGTAACACCTGGTTGGGTTGTTGATTGTTTTCATGAGATGATGCCCATGGTTAGATTTTTGTTTTCCTAAGTGGAGGCTTTGGTTGGCTTTTTTTTTTTTTCCAGATGATCCCCTTTTTTTTGGGTGAGAATGAGTGATCTGAATCGTTCTCTGAGGTTGAGGTAGATAGTTTTGCCTGACTCTGGCCTTAGGCAATTAAGAAAAGCACCTGCTGTTTCCAAGAGCTTTGTAGCTGTACTATTTCCATAAACCTGAGGCAAGTATCATTTTATTTTACAGTTGGAGGACTCAGAAGTCTGATTAGATAAGTGCTTCACAAGTTGCTGTCGAGTTGGAGTTGAACAGTCTGATGTCATGACTCCAAGTCCTACTTTGGAAAAAAATGGCATTTAAAAAGTAGTTCCACTCTGGTCCTCAAGATGAAAGATCTCCAAGTTATCCCCTTGTGGCTCCCAATCTCAGCATTCACATCTCTTATGCAGCTTGTATAGAAAAGGCTCTTTCATGGATGCTTCTTCTCAAAGCTGATGAGAAAATAAATGACAAAACTCTCTTTCCTTGAAACTGTTCTATTACTGACCTTTCAGTTCTTCTGTTCTTGGCATTGCTCATTCCTGTAAGAGAAGTGGTTTGATAACATTTCTCTTCAGTGAGACAGACGAGCAAGATTCTCATCCTCAATGCACATTTATGCTTCCATTCTTTAGGAATGACCATGGAAGTGCTTGGGACCTTGATTGGAGCTGCACTTCAGGGGCAGATTGTGGCCAGTGCTCACGTCTCTCCCCACTGCACTGTGAATCCCTCAGTAAACACCACTGACTCCTGGCATGACACTCCCAGCATTCCAGACCCTTCAGACCCCTTGTCTCATCAAGTAAGTGTCTATGGGAACACACTAAGATATCCTATGGAGAAGGGTGGGGAAGTTTCTCTAATACCAGATCATATCCACCTGGATGAGCATGAACACTACTTCCTTGAAATCAGTGATGCTGGAGCTGAGGCAATGACCTTGTCACAAACAGTGCTTTCCATCTTTGCTGTCCTTGCAACCCCTCCTCAGTATGACACCAGAATTTCTTTGAGGAGCTTTGCAGGAGGTGCCAAACCCATAAAGCAGCCGGGAGGGACATGGCCACCCTTCCTTTTCACTAGGGGCTGATTTACAGTTTGTAGAAGCTTAGTAAGAAAAGCACATTTTACCCCTACAGAAATACTCCATCCAGTTCTGGGGTCCCCAGCACAAGAAAGACATGGACCTATTAGACCAGAACCAGAGTAGGGTCACAAAAATGGTCAGAATTTTTTTTTTTTTTTTACAATGCGAGTGACAAGGTACTGGCACAGGTTCTGTGGATGTTCCATCCCTGGAAATGTTCAATACCAGGTTGGATGGGGCTCAGAGCAGCCTGGTCCAGTGGAAGATGTCACTGCCCATGGTAGAGGGTTGAAACGAGATGATCTTTGAATGTCCCACACAACCCAAATCATTGTATGATTCCATGGAAAAAGGGTGGCTACAGTAGGATCTTTCAGTTCAGCAACACTGATTTCCAAAGGAGTTACCACTGGAGATCTCCTGTACATGTTAATGGCAATTTTGTGAACCAAATTCTAAGTCCTATTCGGAATCTGTATTTTTGTGAAGGTACAAAGCACTGTTAAATGTAAATGGTTGGTAACACCCCATTAGTGGGGGCAGATCTCAGTGGTTAACATGTGGAATGAACCTAGGGATCCATGCTTGTTTATTTAATTTTCCATTACAGGCTTTTCCTGTAATTTTGCACAAATAATTTAATCTCCTCATACTTGAGTTTTATATTTTTTGAGAAACAAAGAATGTTTTTTACCTGGGAGGAAAACCTAAAACCTGATCCAAACCTCAGTTAACACAATTTGATAGTCTTCCATTGTTTGCAGTAGTCTTGAAACAGGCCTTGAATTAAACAATTACATTGTGTAGTGGTTTTTTTTTTCCTGTGTCACTTGTGAAATCAGCAGATTGTTGGTTCCAATTTACCAACTGCTGGATTCATACTTTCTTTTTATACTTTCATCTGTTGCTCTGTCAGTGCAAGTCCCAACCAGTATATAAAATACCCTATGGAGAAGATTCCTTGACCTGAATCTAATCTCAAATGCTTGATGCAAATGAGGAAGTACATATTTGTGCTCTTCCTAATGCAATGGAGTAGCTCCTATTATCATGCTTCAGCAGCAGTAAAATCACAAGCTAAGGTATGTTTTTATCTATGTTTTGGATTTGCATACTCAGGCATCAGCACTGGTGGTCCAGGACGGGGTCAAAGCCTTGCCTCCCCCCATTCTCAGACACTATTCTTTGCCTCTGTGCCACCTGATCCTTGTTTTTTTTTTGGTACAGACTTCTCATAAAGCTGATCTGGGCAACAGTCTGAGGACAGCTGGGCTGCTTCTCTAAGTGGCCATGCCATTTTGTGGCTGAATAGTGTGTTTTTGAAGATGCTTGTTTAGTAACATGTAGTGTGTGTTTTAATGAGACAGAGAATGTCATTCTGCCTTCCTTTTTAGCTTCTAGGACAATGGTTTGATGTAGAACACTTCTGTGTTTATTATACCTCTGTGAATTGTCAAGACGAATAGCTTGAAAAGTCATGGAGCAAGCTGAATTTCATTGCACAGCTGTTTCCCTGTCTGAACCTGCTTCACACTAAAGTCCCCAGTTTCTATTTTGAAACCTCTGAAATGGCTTTCAAGGGGAAAAAATACACAATCTTGATTTATTTCCTTTCTGTTTAACCATATGTGCTTTCCTGTCCTTTTTGAGGTAGGAGGGAGATGGAGAAAGAAACTTCACAATGGGTTGAATGTCAAGTAGTTTTTTATTTTGAAAAACTAGCAAAAATCCATAGCCTAAAGTAGCCAGACTTTGTAGGTAGAGGCATTATCTTTAATTAAACTAGACACTAAGACTGGGAAATGATGGGAAAGCTGTTAGACACAAACATTTTTCAGATCTGAAGACATTGCAGTATGACTGGAAACCTGCCCTTTCTTCACACAGCAGAATATGCACCTAATTAATTGCACAATAAAGAGGAGATCTTGAATTGGATCTTGATGGATCTTGAATTTTGGTTGTATGGCTGATGGGCATTAAGCTACAAGTTGAGGCAAGACTAGATTAATTGAACTTGAAGTACCTCCATCAGGAAATATTTAGAAGAGGGCAAATCTTGACTTTCTTTTAGTGCCCTTCAGGAGTATGAGCCTGACTCTTTTTGTCACAAGGACTAATTCTTAGCTGCTCAAGAGCACACCTAGTTTTAAAAAGCACTTAATGAACAACTGGTATTATTTTGTTCCTTACTGAAAAAAAAAAGAATTGGAAGAAATGGCAATTTTTAAGCTCTCCTGAAGTTGTTACTATAAGCTTATGAATGGATCTTTATTACTGGAAATCAAACATGGGTCTTGATAGAGTTATAGATGGGCTACCGAGTTTTGTTCAGGGTTAGAGAATCTTATTTGGCCTACCATGAGTATCCTTGATGGTTTAAGCTCCAATTACATTTAATGATGACCTATGAAACACAATATTTAATTCAAATACTTCAAGCAAATAAACAAATACATAAAAACAAAATATAAAATTAATAAAGGAGTCCTGTTACTATCCTTTTTTTCATCCCCTTCTCTCCTGGCTCAGCTACATTTCAGGCTGAAATTGCCTTGTTTAAGTGAATTCAGATATCTCCACTAAAGCACTGTGAGTTCTGTGCAAACCATAACCAACAGTGTGAAAGTACTTTGTGATTTAATTTATAGCTCTGATATTAAAGAATCCCAAACCTTTATCCCATATAAAGAATAGCCCTGCATTCCTTTATCTCACCATATTATTTTCTGAAATGTAAACATCTTAACAAAAGCTGTTTTCTTGAAAATTTTCTATTCTTACATGGTTCATCTGAATGCATTTGCACCTATACTGTGTCTTTATATTTTGAAGTACATTCTTGTAATTGAATGTTTTTACCCACACTTGTTAGACTTATAATAGTTTCATCTACAATATATAACCAATAATTTGGAATTCAGTTTTCCTATCAAGTAATCATTGTTTCATAAAGCTCTATAAGCTATCTTTGATAACACAGTATAAGGTAAATTATTACATCATACTACAGAAAAATATTTTTTAAAGCTTTAATCCAAAGTCAGTGTAATCAGAGTTAGAAACAGTAAATGTGATCGGTGGTGTGGGAGGTATCCTTGGATGGTTTGCTCCCCTGGCTAAAAGGAAGCAAAGATTTCTGAATTTGCTTGGATATTTCACTAAATTACTGGGAAAACCAGCATGCTAGGTACCGTATTCTCAAAACATTGGCATGTAAGTATGATTTCTAAAATTCATTATTATCATCATGTGTCATTATTATCATTATGTGTACATGCAGAAACAGTAGTAACTATGTTTACATTAGTACTGAGAACTCTCCCATACGCCATGAAATTCCAGATTGCAGTCTGTGTAGCCAGATCAACTGGATTTACTGAAAATTAGAATGTCTCCGTGGATGATGCATGGTTTTGATTAGGTGACTGTGTATGTCTGTAGTTAGTCTCAACATAAGCAAATTTTTGAAACATTCAGGTTGCTAACACAGTAACCCTTTTGTTCACTGCTTCTTTTTTTTTTTTTTCTTCAAGAAATATATACTTATATGCCCTGAATTTATCCTAAGGCAGGTGTGGTTTATAAATGAATTGCAGAAGTGAACATTTTTCAGAGAGGTAGTAGATGCATTTGGCTGTATGCAGATGGGCATTTCTTCATTTGCAGGTGGTTTATCAAAAAGGGACTGAAATTTTCATAATGTCATGTCATTCTGTCAAAATTTCAAATGTCTTTCTTTCCTTTTGAAAGGCAAAAGTTTACATGATTGCAGCAGGGGTCATAGCAGGTGTGTATCTTCTTGGAATCGTTGTTCTTTTTCTTGGAGTAAAGGAAAGGGATGGTAAGTTATATTTAAATATGCCTCGATTTAATAATAGTTATTTCACATTCATTTTTTCAAAAGATTTTTATTTTATGTATTCTGCTTCTCTTAGATCCTTATGCCTTAAATTCAGACAGAGCAATTCCTTTTTGTAAGGGGCTTGCACTCACCATGAAGCATGGTCCATATGTGAAGCTTACAGCTTCATTTCTTCTCATCTCGACAGCAGTTCAGGTAACTTCAGACCCTCTCAGTCTGTGTGTTGGCCTCATTCCACTCCCAGCATGGGAGAGTATGAAATGCAAATAACCTTTGGCTGGTAACTGGAGGGGTGATCTAGGGGGTGTTGCCTTCCCCTGTAAATCAGTAGGGAACCAGAGTCCTCTTTTGGTGCCTGGGGTCCTGTGTGGCTGGAGATGGTTCTTACAAAGGAGAAGCATAGCCAAAGTCCTGACCATTTAAAGAATTTTTTTCCTTTCTGTTCTCTTTTTTTTTAATAATAAAAGATGAAGAACTAGTCCTAGTGACCCATCTGGGTCATTCTGTGTTATCCATCCACAGTCTCCTGTGGTTTCAGTTGCTTAGAGAATGCTTTTTGTCTTCTGCCTGTTCTCTCTGTGTGCCCTGTTTAAACTGTTGCCCCTCTCCTTTGCGTAGGTGACTGCTCTCAGATAGTGGCTGAACTGGGTCTTGTGGAGTCTTTTGTGATGGAAGGCATTAGGTCAGAGTAAGAAGACAATCAGAGGCAGGAAGCCTCACCTGTGTCAGAGTTAGGTAGAGCTCATTTTGAAATGAGGACCTGCAATTGGATGTAGCTCTCACAAAAAGCTGCGGTGCATCCTCCCATAGAGAGGAGCTGTAGAAAAGCCACTCAGTAAGAAACCCTCACTCCCCATAAGTACAGCAGGCTTTTTAAGCCTGACTTTTAGGACATGTTCAATTCAGTAAATGTATTATTTTACTCTGAACTTGTACATATCAGTTGAAGTTTGCTTTATTTTGAAAAGCAAATAATTATCACTTTTATGCCAAGAGACTCTTAATCACATGAACTATTGATCAAGGGAGTATCAGGACAGAATGCAAGAATATGACATGTAAGAGAGCAGTTCTATGCTCACCACCAGTTCTGGTGAATTATTAAGTTCCTTGGAAGGACTGCTTAAAAGTTTGTTTGCCAAAGACTCACTGAAGTTTTTTTGTTGGCCTGAATTTGAGCACAGCATCTGCTAGTCCTTGCTGGAATACCCAAGGGTGAGAAACAATAACAGAAGTTATTTCTGCTCATGTCTGGGATCTGCAGGTACTGTGGGTAACTGCAGAGACAGGGAGAAGATGAAAGGTGAAAGGTTTCTTATTGTCCACATCCTTCCAGCATCCACTCAGTCAGCAGGGATATAGAGCACATCTGGCTGCTGGCAGCCAACTACTTGCTGACAGCACCCAGAGAGAAAAAGATCATCTCAGTCCATATCTCTCTGTTTTGCTGTTTGTGCAGACTGAAGGGAAGGTGTGAGGGGAGGCAGAAGCTGGAAGCTCTGTTACTCCAGTTGGGCCAGCATGAGCAACCCTTGCTGCTTTTATTTGAGGGAGGGACACTGATTTTGTGAAATTTAGAGAGTGGATTACTGCTCAGCAAAAGAAATGGGCAGGTAAAGATGCATTAGCTGTAATTCCAGAGTGTGATATCCTATGTCTAAAATTAGGGCAGCATAAACAGGGACACAAACTAGGGAAGAGTTTTGTGGCAGTAGAGACAGGATACAACTTTTTGGATATCCTAATTTGTATACAGGTGATTGGCCACCTGTAATCTACAAGCACACAAAGGAGCAAGACTTGATCATGCTGCTGTGGCATGAGTATTAAATCCTCCTCTGTCACTCTGCTTCTGCAGAATTGCTGGACCTGGCCCTCCATCATATTCTGGTGTTCAGAATCCCCCTGAGTTCTGCAGAAACATGATGGTGGCAGTGGCCTCACCTGTCATATAACACAGTGCAGTTAGATTCTCCCATCTGATGAGGATTCAAATGTAGGGAGATATCTGACCCAAAGCTACACTCCATAGCGGAAGGTGCATACAAAACCAGCTGCTTTACTACAGAAAGTTGGCAGGAGAGTTATTACAGCTGAAACATTACTTGTTTTGGAGTCAGAGCTTCTGGAGAAAGATTTATGGCCTTGCTGGGGAAGAGAAAGGGCAGTTTCTGGCAGTAGCCTGCAGCTGAGACAACACAAGGCAATTGAGACATAGGGAATAAAGCCTCGAGACAGAATCCTTTCATAGGGCCATTTCTGTTTTGGTCAATTTTATGCTCTGTTAGGTGTGGCTTACCTCCTGCTTGCCCCAGTATTACTGGCATGTTATTCCAGTGATAATGGGACAGTTACTGCTTCTTTAAATTGTTGCAAACAAGGGAAGAATGAGACTCCCAAACTCTACATTTAACAAATCAGTCACCGACTATATTTAACTAATATGGAGTGTGATGCAATTTTTGTCTTTTTAAAATTTTCCATTGTCTTTTGGTGGTCACCAAATGTCTTAAATTCCACAGCTGGAGCAGGGAAACTTTGTCCTGTTCTGCACTCATGCTGCCGGCCTCCGCAATCACTTCCAATATTTGGTGGTGACCATCTTGGTGAGTTGCACTTCTCTCCCAAATGCTACCTGGTTCTTGTTGGGCTTTGGCACAAAATTACAAAAGACAGGAAGAGTTTTGTGTCTCAGCAGAGCTGTCAGGAAGCTACACTATCTTTTGCATTGTCTTTTTGAAATAAAGCTGGTGTTCCATACTGCAGTTCTAAAAAAATAGAGGTTTGGAGCTTTTAATTAATTCCTTGTTGTTTTTACCTGTAAGCCACAGCTTCTATAAAAGGCAGAAGCTGCTTCTAGAAAGGAGGTCTGGAATTTTACCTCCTTTGTCCCTTTCCCCAGTCCTAAGTGCTGAAAATGAAACAACTTCAATTTGCATATTCATACACATGACTCCTCTGGGCTAGACAACTTGCCAGGATAAATATTTTAAATACCCAGAAATATGAAGATTCCTCTCTAGAGCAATTGGCAGTGTGATAAAAAGATCCTTTTAGAGAATCTTTTTTCTTAACATGAAGAGGTAGAATTCTGCTTGCTTAGGTGATGCTTATCCTTTCCCCCATTATAAGACATATCTTTTCCAAAATCATTAAAACCAAACTGCTGGAGAGCAAAAGAGGAGTGCTGGGTATCTTAAGGCTCTGCAAGTCACCAAGAAGAGAGACAAGAGACAGTAAAGTAAGTAAAGACCAAAATATAACTAACAATTAGATGACATTTAAATAAAGATCAAGTGTAAGGCTGCCATTAGTAGCAGCTCTTCAGTGCATAGGTAGTACATTGCTTGTGGTTGTTGCTGCTGTGGGTGAGTAGTTCAGTGTCTGAAACAGTTATGTTGACTTCAAGCAACTATTTCTCTTTCAGATTATTCCTAAGAAGGGACACACAGTATGGAATGTACTCTTAAGTATATCTTAGGATAGGTTTATCTTGCACTTCAGCTTTCTTCCTGTACCATGGGGTAGAGCTAAATTCACTCATCATTTGTCAGGTTCAGGCAGTGTGGCAAAAGGCATTAGAACAAAGTGTGGCTGTTTCCAGTATGTTTGAACTTTCATGACTGAGCACAGCTTTGACTGCTGTGGCTCGCATTAGAAAAGGAAATTTTAAGACACTGTCTTCTAAGATTTGACTGGAAAATCCTCTGATGGATAGCTCAACAATGAATTTTAAAAAGTCACTCAAAGGATGAGGAGGAACAAGAATCTGCATGTTCACCTTTCTTTCAGGCTTTTATGTACTAGACAAAAAGATGTCTGTGAGCTCTACAGCTGAAGAAGACAGTGGAAGTAAGCACAGTACAGATACAGGTTTTTGTCCCTTGTAGGTGTCAGCAGCCGTGAGCGTTCCCTTCTGGCAGAAGTTTCTGCAGAGATTTGGCAAGAAATGTGCAGCATGTGGGATTTCGGTAAGCAAATCCCCTGAGAAAAAAAAAAAAATATTGTGCTCATTTAGTTTGACAACGAGCCACTTCAGGGGCTCTTTCAAGTGCTTATAACATCAATCTGTGTGAAATTTGCTTGTTCCAGAGTTTGTTTTAAATCATTATACCAAATTTCAGACAGATTCCAAGTTTCCAAGGGAAACTTTTGAGAAATGGATTGATGCTGGAGGGAGGTCCCAGTTTATTTAAGAATCTGCACAAGTTCTCCTCATTTGAAGCTTTCAGAATTGAGCTTCAATGAGGTTTGATAAATTCAGATCTGAGTTGCCTCATGTTGACAAGTTACGTGTTGTGCAAGGCTTGTTTTGTGTTTGTTATATGGTGCTGAAGTGTCTGTAATTCAGTTTCACAGAAGGAAACAAAAGTCTGTTAGACACCCCCTCTAGGAGCACCCACATCCCTCTGAATAGGGCGGGACAGTTATTAGTGAAGTAAAGAAAAAGGTGACCTACCTGAGAAAAGAAGCCTAGTTTAACTCTGACACAGCTCTGCAAAGCCAGCTCAGTGAGTCTGCCCTTGTCACTGATGGATTATTTTAAGTCCCTTACTTAGTGCAGACAGCAGCAATTTTCTGTTATCATCCTTGGTGAGTTATTGTATAGGCCTGTTCCTCCATTTTCCCCCTGTTTACCTTCAATTACTTATGAAAGAGGAAAGAAAAATTGCCTTGTGCACAACAAAGCAGGAGGACTTGAAAAATCCAGCCCAAAGCTATATGTCAAAATTTGAACAAAGCTGAAAAATTTAGGTCTGGTGACAAAGTTGAACAGTTATAATTTTTGGAATTAAAAGCTGTGTTGTAATGACTTCCAGAGAATCAGAAGTAACTTTAAAACCCAAGTTCTAAATATGCTGAATTGTTATGTGTTTTGAAGTAGGCATCTGGAATTCGAGCCCCATCCTTATTTCTTTTTACCACTTGAGCAAAGAGAATTGCCAAAAGCAGTGTTGGCCCATTGACTAGACCTGGGAATGCAGATTTCCTCCTTAGAAAATCTCCTCCTCTGTCTACTTGGCCACAAAAAATGTTTTCTTCAACCAACTTGGCTCTATAAATTTAGTTTTACATGACTGGAAAGCCTGTCAGCACCTCTGTAAACATGGTTTAGCTTAATTTTACAGCTGAGTTGCTTGACTGTTATGGTCTAAGTGGGGGATGGATTGAAAAAAAGCCACCTCTCTGCTTCACCCTGTAGACATTTCTCAGGGGACTCAGTGCGTGTTCAGTGATGGATTTTGTGTCTGACAATGCATCACAGGAGCTTCCTACCCTACCACCTTGTGGGATCTGTACAACTAATCTGTGCTCTCCCGCAATGAAATAAAAGCACATCATTTAAGGCTCCTAAGTTTGTCACTGGGGAATGTTCTACTGAAAGGGAAGGAGACAGGGAAGAAATTTTTTTTTTTTTTTTCTCTAAAACCTCACTCAGATTTCAGGGTGAGCATGTGATTGGAAATTCAGTTTCCTGAAAAAAAAAGTCACAATGCTCCTGACTAATTTTTCCTATTAAGGTGAGTCTATGTTGAAGAGAGCCCTCAAAGAGTTTAGAATCTGCTAGATAAGCAACAAGAAACTTGGGTTTCTTCCACTGATATTTCTCCCTTTTTACCCATTCTCCCAAAAGAGTTGACGAAGTCGTCTAACTGCTGATTAAGTATCTCAAGTTCCTAGAAGTTTAAAGCCTAGAATTTTGGGAATTATCAGGAATTATCCTGCTCCCAAGCAGGATCCTTGATAGCATTCTTCCCACAACCAGGTTGGTGCAAAAGCTAGAAATTTTTCTCTTCTGTTTATTTCCTTCAGCTTCCACGTGCTGTGTTAGGTGTCTACTCTGCCCTCACGGGGCAAACACTGAACTTACACTCAGTAAGTCTCAGCTGGTGACTGGAATTGAAGTTGTCACGAGAAATTTAAAGAAGTGTGGCATCTTCTTGATTCATAGTTTTGGCAAGGTGTCTAAAAGAAAAGACAGCTCTCTCCCACAACTCTAGCTTCCATCCTAGCTAATAATATCTTTTGGCTGTGGGTTTTGCAGGATTTAGTGAAAATAATAGCACCTCCTCACAGATATACAATGGTTTATTTGCTGTCTATGAGTACTGTGTAGCATGGAGAGATGTCTTTGGATGAGTCCTGGCTCTGCAGCCCCATTTCCACTCTCCCATCCTGTTATCCACTCACATCCTCCCTGCACCTTTTCCTGATTTGCCCTTCATAGTGTGCTGCTGCAGAGACCAGTACCACCTTCAGCATCCCAGCAGGGTCACCTTGCACGGCGCTGTCAGGGCTTGGATGGAAGGCATGGATAACTGCAGGATGTTGTTTATAACTCAGAGGGCAGCAGCCCTGTGACAAGGGGGCAGATGCCAATAACAGAGTATTTGCTTTACCAGTAAGAAGGAAGGAGCTGCATTAGCTGTTTATTGCAGTGGGAGCACTGCCCCCATGACTGCACTGCCACTGCATGAGCAAGACTTTAGGGCATTGTAACCTCAGTCCTGCTGGCCCTGCTTCTCTTTCTCTAGGAAATTATAGTTACAATCATTATTATTATCGATCTAGAATTTTGTTTAAGTGCTTTGGTTTCTGAGTGGGTGCCCCATGTGCAGCATAAGGCAGTCATAAAATTGCTTATAGACAACATAAAATCTGATATTGCTGGAGTGCTCTCTTGTGGTGAAATAACGATTTTGCCACAACACTGGGCTAATGCAAGGATTATCTGCCTGTGCTGGCAACTTGCAGTCAGAAAAAGTTATTTTCTGCCTCCTTAGCTTGGGAGCAAATGCTTTAGATGGGAAATGCATTTAAAACATAAACATAATGGATTAGACTCCAGGACTCCCAGAATCACTTATCATACAGAACTGTAAATAGCAGTGCTTAGGGGAATCACTCTCTGTGAAAGCTCTTCTCATGCCCTCAGCTCCCAAGCTGCACGTATAGAGGATTGAAACACTTAATGTTAAACTAATCCCCATCATTTAAAAGCCCTGTGGATAAGCCCCTGGTTCTGGATTCTACATGTGCTGCTGTGCCTGTGGTTCACAGGCATGGGAGATAGAGCATGTGACGGGTATAGGACAGCTGGGCAGTAGGCATTCAATCAACATTTTAAAAAGTAGATTTTCAGTCCTGTAAGCCTATTGATTCAAGTTGAAGTTGAAGAAATCTAGTGACTATAACTACTGCCAGAAAACAAATCCCAAGCATCCCAAATTAATTTGGTTTTGAGGGTAACCTCTGTGGCTTGTCATGCAATGTCATGAGTGGATCCGGCTGTGGGGAGTGGAGTAAACCACTCTGACTTCTGGGTTTAGTTATTGCTGAGTACGTATATGGCTTTAAAGTGGTGATTGGAAATGAAAGCAAATTCTTCCTCATCAAGACTGAAGATGATTTGTGAAATGGTATATTTACAGTTTACAATGACCACTGAAGCCCTTCCACTCCCCTTGAAATGCAGTGTAAGGAAGTTTTAAGGCATTGTCTCTAATAGTAAATTAAATAGTTCCACTGTCATAGAATAGAAATGGACATTTGATCATCTCTGTTATTTAACTGGCAGAAAAATCTTCACCCAATCTGATTAGCAATCTCCTGAGAATTATCAGTGTTCATAGATAAGGGAAGAGCAACTGACAGTGTCTAGCTGGACTTGTGCAAAGCATTTGACACTGTCCTGCATGTTATATTTGTCTGTAAGCTGGAGGGGCATGGATTCGGTGGATGGACCACTCATGGATAAGGAATTGGCTGGATGGTGGCACCCAAAGTGTTGTGGTCAATGGCTCAATGTCCAAGTGGGGCCAGTGAGGAGTGTCATCCCCAGGGGTCTGTATTGGGACCGGTGCTGTTCAACACCCTTGTCAGGGATATGGAGAGAGGGACTGAGGCACCCTTAGCAGGTTTGCTGGTGCCACTGATCTGTGTGGTGCAGGTGACATGCTGGAGAGAAGGAATGCCATCCTGAGGGGCCTGGACAGGCTTGAGAGATGGGAATGTGGGAACCTCATGAAGTTCAGCAAGGCCAAGCACAAGATCCTGCACCTGGGTCAGGGCAATCCTAAGCACAGAAACAGTCTGAGCAGTGAATGGAATGAGAGCAGCCCTGAGGGGAAAGAAATGGGAAGAGCTTAGAGCCCCTTCCAGTGCCTAAAGCAGCTTCAAGAGAGCTGGAGAGAGGCTTCCTACAGGGGCATGGACTGATAGGACAAATGGGAATGGCTTTAACCTGTCAGATAGGTAGATTTAGATTGGATACTAGGAAGAAATTCTTTACTCTGAAGATGGAGAGGCCCTGGCACAGGTTGCCCAGAGGAGATGTGGGTGCCCCTTCCCTGGAAGTGTTCAAGGCCAGGGCTTGAACATTTGGTTGGAGCTTGGAGCAGCGTGGTCTAGTGGAAGGTGTCCCTGCCCATGGCAGGGGGACTGGAATGAGATGATCTTTAAAGGTTCCATCCAAACCAAACCATTCTATTATTCCGTCTAGCATAGTTTGGGAATCAACCACTTCAGGGCTCTTCACAAAAACTATTTATATGGCCATAGGTTTTTCGGAGAACATGAATGTTTAGCGATGAATGTGGCCAGGGTCTGTGAGTTGGCTTCAAGACTGGTAAACAGGCTCTTGGGTCTGTTTAATTTACTAGTTCAATTGTAGCCCTAATACTGCTAACAGAGACAACACTGCTATCACTTGTCCTACTTTTCTCCAATTATTCTGGGTAGTAAAGTACAGATTGGCTCTGGGCTTTTTGGAAATGCAATTTGACCAAAATACTGAAGTGTGAGACGTTGCTGTGTGTGAACTGTTCTGTACATAGTTTTGTATTTTGAAGGGAACAATCTGTATAGCATTGAGCAGTGCATGCTGTAACTTAGATATAATGCTTTTCTTCTTCAGTGGATGATTCCTTTTGCAGTCATGCTAGTGACCATTCCAAACCTGATCCTGGCTTACTTCGTGGCCTTCGTCTCTGGTTTGAGCATTGCAGCATCTCTTCTGTTGCCATGGTAGGAGAATTTTACATTTGAGGTGGGGAATGGATGTATTTCTGCATTACATGTATGTACTACTGCATGGAATTTGCCTCTGAAAAAGGCAGAATATGGCAAGAGTCACTTCTTCTAAGAATCTTTTTTTTGTTTTATAGTGGATGCTATATGCAGTGATATGAGCTTGGTAGCCCTGTTGTTAACAGACTACATCCACCATAGCTGTAGCTGCTTTTTGTGCACAAGAGTATATAAATTAATCAGTCATCTAAGTAGTTATACAACGTGTGATAACATTGCTTCAGGAATTATGAAGTTAGGCAAATCAATTAATTCTGAGCAATTAAGAATGCAGCAGAGGACACATAAGGCAAACTATGTCTAACCTTACTTTTTATAAGGGCATGTAGTTATAGAACAAGGGGTAATGTGTCTAAACTGAAAGATGATAGATTTAGATTAGGTTTTAGAAATAATTTCTTTACTGTGAGGGTGGTGAGGCCCTGGCACAGGCTGTCCAGAGAAGCTGTGGATACCCCATCCCTGGAAGTGTTCAAGGCCAGGCTGGATGAGGCTTGGAGTAACCTGGGATAGTGGAAGGTTTCCCTGCCCATGGCAGGGAGCTGGAATGAGAAGACCTTTAAAGTCCCTTCCAACCCAAACCATTCCATCATTCTGTATATCCCTGCCTGAGTAGTCCTCTGTTATAGATCAAATACACAAGGTTATGATTATATGAAGCCAAGAATTCAAGGTCTTTTGCACTTGAGGACTGAAAATAAGTGGGGAAAAACAACTTAAGGATGAGCATGGCAGGATATTTCCTCTTCAGATTAAATAATTGTTATGAGATCACATTAACCAGAAAGCAAGACCATTGCTGAGAGCACTGTTTTTCATAACTTGTTTGTACAATGCCCTGAAAACTCCAGGAGATCATGGAATGCATAGTTTGAGATTAGTTGTCAGACTATGTAAGCTTTTCTGCACAGAGGGTGAGAAGACCTTTCTTTTTCCAACAGTAAATGATTACATATATTGGAAATAAAATGTCAATTCACAATTAACATCCAAGCAGCTTCCATTCTAATTCCCCATTACCTAATTCAGTCTCTTTGAAATAAAGAGAGAATAGATTTCTTTGGTTTCTGAAAATGTTGTTACCTTGTCAAAAGAGTTATTTCAGAGTGCAGCTGTTCAGCCATTCAGAGTGCCTTGAAATCTTAAGAAACATTGCGGGGGGTGTTTGTTGTTCTTTTTCAATATCACAACTTCTGATTGGAATGACAGGCAGACTAGGAAATTCTGTCACCTCTCAAGTGTTTGATGCCTTTTCAGTGATTTTCCACGTTGTAATATATGGCCATGCTTTTCTTACACATTTTTTGCCCGTCTTTCCAGGAGTAGAACTTTTTGAACTGGATTCTTTCAGGTGCATGGCTATATCAATAAGCTTAAAAATGGAGGACGGCTGTGCTCTATTTCATTAAGTCTGGACTTTGAAAAGAAATATTGGCTTGAGTTTTTCTTTTATCTTGCTCACTTCTAGGTCAATGCTGCCTGATGTTGTTGATAACTTTCGCCTGCAGAATCCCCATGGGAAAGGACATGAAACCATTTTCTATTCTTCTTATGTTTTTTTTACCAAGATGTCAGCAGGAATTGGTTTAGGAATTTCTGCAGCAGGACTGGAGTAAGTAACTCTGTGTTTCCAGTTAGTGGATCTACTCTGAAAGCATTCTGAGGTTACAACACTTTTACCCTGTGGAGTTAATTGCATTCTTGCCCTGAGCCTGAAAGTGCCAGCAGCTCCAGATGGCTGACCACTAAAGACAGGATTGGTGCCATCTAGGCCAGACAACTGAGCATTAAGTTACTTGCCCTGACATGGTTCTGTTCAGAAAAACCTGACTTCCCTTCAGATTTTCCTCTTTTCAATTACTCATGTAAATTCTAGTGGTTTATATGAATCAAGAACTAAACATGAAAGTGCAGGAGATGTAGGTCCCCCACAGGTGATACAGGTGCTTTTTGCATTCCCTGTTGCACCTGAACTGGACTATCTCTAGGAGCTTGTAAGACTTTACAAGGACTGGCGTGCTTCCAGGGGTGCCAGAGGCCTGTTCAGCATGAAAGGATCGCCAATTCCTGCATGATTTTAGGGAACTGGATACTGATCAGAGTCAGGAACAGCCTTTCTCACAGCTCTGCCTGTCACCTAGACCATGTCACTTTAGGAGAGGGTCTCTTTCCACTTGGTCCTGTCTGTTCTGACCAGACAGGGTGAGTAAGTGGCCAGGCATCTCTTGTCCTGCCTTTGTGCAAGACCTGGCAGAAAGGGTCTGTGCCTGTCCCTGCTACAGCACACAATAGATACTTAGAAGGGAAATCCAGCCCTCGACTCCAGATTAGGTTTTGGTAACCAGAATGTTTTGCTTTGGGGCCTTGAGCTGAAATTGTTAAATAACAGGCAATGCTTGGCTGAACATTTTGGGCTTAGGAATTTTAACTGCTTATTGCTAAAACCCTCAAACAATTTGCTGTTCCCCAATTAGCCCCTTTTCAATTGCATTCCAGTTGGGTCCCAGCAATTTATCAAGGCAGATGTTTGTGGGAAAACACAGAAGACAGAGTGATGCCAAATGAGCTTTCATTAGGTGGATGTTCAGAAGAAAAACTCATTCCACAAATTGGGAGTAGGAATTTGAGTATATCAGCAGTTGTGGGACTGCATGGAAGCCCTGAATCAATGAAGTGTACCTAACTCTGAGCACTTGAGTAAATTTGTCTATCTTGAGACGAGTGCTTAAGTGTGTGTTTAAATTAAAGTTAATTATTGCTGTTGAAATTGGTGAAATTACTTCCATGCTTTTAAAGCAGAGCTTGAATACTTTGCTGAATATTAATAGGAAACACATAACAGATTAATTTCACAGAACCACAGAACCACAGAATCACAGAATGGGTAGGGCTGGAAGTGGCTCATCTGCTTCCAACTTTCCTTGCTCAAGCATGGTCATCCCAGGGCACAGGATTGTGTCCAGACAGTTCTGGAATATCTCCAGTGAGGGAGACTCCACAGTCTCTCTGGACAATCTGTTCAGGGCTCAGTCACTGCAGTTCTGTCTCATGTTCAGGTGGAACTTGCTGGGCATCAGTTTATTTCCTTACATGGGATTCCACAATAATTTATTTTAAAGTATGCAAGAAATTTGATCAATTCCAACAGCAATAATTAACTTAAATGTTATGTAAAATAACAAGAAAATACAGAGATAATGCAATTATCTGAAGTCGAGCATAAAAATGAGGTTTGAAAAACACAATTTGAAATGCAGTGGGGAGAAGGAAAAAAGAGAGGTGTAGGGAAAATGGGAGTAAAGTCTTGAAGAGCGAGAGGGGTGGGAAGAAGGAAGCCTTCAGGTGAACAACAGCCTTTTAGCTTTGGACATACACACACCACTTGTTTCAATTTGTTTAGGTTTACTGGGTACAAGCCAGGGATATGCAGACAGTCAGATGATGTGATCCTCACACTGAAACTCCTCATTGGAGCAGTCCCTGCCATCCTCATCCTTTTAGGCCTATTTATACTCCTTTTCTACCCCATCACTGAAGAAAGTCGGAAAGAAACAAAGCTTGCCCTTGAAGAGTTAAGGTAAGACTGGACTGGCAGTAAAACAGCAGCAACACCCCCACAGCAGCTCTTAATCACACTGGGAAAATTATTATTGTAAGGAATCCCTATATTCCTTACAACAAAATAAAAGAATGTGCTCTTAGTCAAATTCCTAACAGAATGGTACCGTGACATGTTCCAGTATCTCTTTTTTGTAGTGCAGTACAACCTGCTTAGAGGACCATTCATCAGACATTTCAGCTGCTCTATTTACATTTTCTCTGGAGTGGCTCACAAAGCTCTATTGTGGTACACTGTTTCAGGCCAGAAATTAGGAATATTCTACATAGCTTAAATTTGTGGGGATCATGTGAATAGCTACAATTTACTTTTATATAGAAGAAAATGGTATGTTGTTGAATGCATTCTTGGTGTTTATGGGATACAAGAAACATCCAAACCATTTAGGAAAAATGGTTTGGATGTTTCTTGTAGGCAGAAAAGATTGTGGGAGAAAAAAAGAGGTCAGCTTTGAGCTATTCTTTCCCTTTTTACTCTGTCATTCTCCCTTCCTCCCTTTTTCTCCTTCTCCAAGGAAAATCTTGTCTAGCTCAAATTCCTCCAACTCTGTCAACTCCTGAGTACATACATAAGGACAGTCCCAGTAGAATGATGGATAAAATACCAAAAAAATAGATTATTTCTATGACTTGATTTTATTATCCCAATTTACTGGAACTGAAAACTGATTTTCATGCTAAGAGGTCAATTCCAGGACCTAAGCAAGGGTGCCTGGGACCAATTCATGCCCTAAAATATCCAAGATATGTGCATGGCAGATATGACAAAAGTCCCCGTGCAGGCTGGAGGGGACAGGGTAAACAATCTAAAATGGGACTGGTCCCTCTGTTCAGGAGCTTCAGTCATTGTCCTGAACAACTGCACCTTGCTGGGGGTTCTCAGCTGTTTGAGACTGCCAAACTCAGGTTGATGAGGCAGCAGTGAAAGCCAGAAGTGTGTTCATGTATCATTTGTTCTGCTTTTACCAGGAGGAGCCATCAAAGCACAGAGAACTTGGATAGCCACAAAAAGGACACCTCTGTCTGAAAGCTCTGAATGCAGTGGCTTTCCAAATACAGACTCACATCCCACCAACAAACTCTGTGAGAGTTTCCTAGGTCATTTCTCTGCTCACATTTTATCAAAGAGGACAAAGGATGATTTTGACATAACCAGTAATGAAATCAAGAGAGGACACCATTGTGCAAATATGCACCTAATTCCATGCACTGTGCTAGAAAAGACATTACACATGTTCAGAAATGCAAGCTCTTGAAGGCTTGGGGGGTTTTTGTTTGTTTTTTTCAATGGTTAATGGGAAGCTGTGATCTTGTTCATGGGAGATTTTATGCATTTGTAACTAAAAGGGGGAAAAAATTGTAAATGTGACCAGAGAATTTTTAGGGTTCTGAATTGGAAAATACTCACAAGGGCAATTGAGTCCAATTCATGATGCACCATCCAAATATTAGCTCACAATATACTTCACCCGTGGGGGCTGGGGTGGATTTTGAGCACAATCTCTACCTATAACTTGCACACTATTGTGTTTGGAAAGCACTTGGGAACCTGGAGTATACTATATGAAGTTAGGATTTCTTTTGTTTTGAAATTAAGCAAATCACTCATGCAGACATATTTTGAGGTTTTTTATTTTCATTTTTTGAGAGATTTTGTGGTAATCTAAGTTAATGGATTCTATAAGAAATAGAACCCTGCATTTCCCATTACTGATGTTTCTTTCTTCTGAAACCTTTAAATTGATCTCTGTCAGAAATGAGAACTTTACATTTTCAAAATCAACATCTCGCCTGAGGATACAAAAAATCAGTAGTCCCTTCCGAAAATTATATAATTCACATTTCTTTAAATTTTGGTCTTTAGGTAACCACCATACCCATTTCTCACATGGTGTAGGCTCTCTGCCTCACAAAACACCATGGCATGGGTATTAATCTCAGCTTGCACCTATTTTGTAATAATGAGGCTACACAAGTCTTTTAAATGGTGATTTTTTTCAATCAGGGATGTTATCATGCTTTAGATACATCAACTCATTTCTACTATAGATTTATACTATTGAGCACACTTTTTAAATGAGATTATCACACACCTAATCTCAGGCATCTTCTGGAGCACTGAAGTTCGGACCTGTTCATTCTTGGCTTCTGTGGTCAGTGCAAGTTCCAGAGACTGGCTCCAAGCCTAAGCTAAAATGGTGGGACTCTGAAGACACATCTAAACCTGGAAGGTGAGAAATTCAAGAGGTTTGTTCACCTTGAAGAAATTAGCAGAATGC
Source organism: Anomalospiza imberbis (assembly GCF_031753505.1). Lineage (NCBI taxonomy): Eukaryota > Metazoa > Chordata > Aves > Passeriformes > Viduidae > Anomalospiza > Anomalospiza imberbis. The sequence goes on along the minus strand of NC_089683.1, from coordinate 7,748,448 downwards.
AAGACAAGACATGAATTTCATCCTACTGCCTTCACTGTGTGACTCTGTGAGTGCCTTTTTGCTGTACCAGAAGTGCCTTTAGAGGACAGGCTTGCTGCTGTTTGGGAGCACCTGGAAGAAGTGGCCATTTGTAATTTGCTCAGGGTCATCTGGGAAGTGGCTCACAGTGCTGGGCTGGAAAATTGGGAAAGATTTTGCTGAAGGACACTGACGGAGTGTCTCATTAAGTTTGATACTGAAATCTTGTCAGGCAAGTTTGAAGTCAAAGGCCTTATGAACTGTCCTCAAAATGCTTAATTATGAGGGAGCTTCTAAGGGTATATTTTGAGTGTGTGTGGATAAGAGTTAACTTCATTTAAGATTTCTACTGACTTGCCATCCAAGGCTGGTGTTTTTTGTTTTCTTCCTTGTTTTAGTTTTTGGACAAACCAAGATATGTATGCCTGGGGCATATGTGTTTACAACAATAAAAACCATAAGCCTGTTTTACAATTTTGAGTCTGATGAAATTTGAAATAGCAGACTTACTGCACTTTGAAGTAGGCAAGTTACGTAGAAATATCGCATAGCTCCAAAACACCACAGAGAACAGTTTGGGACATTCTATTTATTCTGTACTATTTGTGTATTTCTGAATAGTCACGTTTAAAAATAACCAGAAGGCCCAGCAAAGGCTGTTAATGTTTTTTAATGGGTTATGTTTTCAGCTCCTATAAATCTGTAGCTACAAGGCAGTGGGTCTGTGTCAGTTTATATTAACTGAACACTCAGCCCAGTGATAAAAGGGCTGCAGAAAGTGCTGGCTGGGGTTGAATGGAACCATTTGAATGTGGCTTACAATACTATTTCTAGATCAGTTGTGCAGTTGCCTCTAAAACTGTGTAACACCCAGTCTGAATTCAGACTCTTGGTTGATTGTAAACTGTTTTCTTCTTCTCCTGAGAGACAATGAGATCTTTATCTCACTGAAATATACTCAGTCCTCACTTTGCATATGGTACCAATGGGAACTGCCAAAAGAAAAGATAAAGCTTCTGTAGATTAGGTGAAGCAGACTATTTTTATATTTTGAAAATATCATTATTTTATTTCATTATCAGAAATATAATGTGGATGTAATTTTGTTGAGAAAATGGGTGTATTTTTGCAAGTCAGAATAATGGAGGATTAAGTGCAGGATAAGATTATTTTTGTAACTTTCTTTTCTTAGACTCAGTGTTGTAAAATGAAAGAGATTTATATGTCTCTTGTCAGTTTTAAATTATGTGTATGCCTTATGCATGTTCAGAACATGTGACTGAAAGAAGCAAATTTTTATGTTGACAAGCATTCAGATTAAATGCTAATCTAATGTAAACCTCTTGCCTTCCCACTGACTGGCAGTAACAGGGGCCAGGTTTAATTCCCAGGGGTTCTCTTTCAGGTAATATCCAAATATATTAATAAGAATATGGGAGATTGGATTAAACCAGCTGGGTGCATAAGGGACAGCACTTCCCCACCTGCACACAGGCAATTCCAACAAATATAGGAAGAAAAGGAAAGGATAACAGTGTTGTGTGCCACTGGGTATTGCTCTGTAAGCCAAACCATGTCCAATTCCTTGTCCTTGCTGAAGTGCAGTGAGGGCAGCCCAAATCTTCTGTACTGGGCTGGTCGCTGGCAGTCAGTAGCTGAGCTGCTCACCAGTCACAGAATCATGGAATCACTACAGTTGGAAAAGACCTTGAAGATCATCAAGTCTAACCATCAACCCAGTCTTCTCATCCAGTTTCATTGCTTTTCCTGCCTAACAACAATGCTGACACCTTCCAAGGTTACCCCTCCTCCCTGACAGTTCCTGCTGGTGATCAGGTAACCCCATGTCCGAGCTGCTGTTCCCACCAGGCACTGATGGAGGGGGTTGCTGTTGGCCACCAGCTCTGCTTCTGTGTTCCCCTCCTGCCTGCCCCTGAGCTCGCTGACCAACCTTGGCTTAGCTGGATTAGATCCCTTCTGCCGAGGCCCCCACTTTAACAGGTGGACACCACCTTGGACATCTGTCCCTGGGGAGTTCCTGAAGGCTGGGACCTTCTGTGTCAGGTCACTGGCTTTTCAGGAAGGGCTCTGAAGATTTGAGTACTAATTCCTTAAGTCACTCCTGATCCTTATAAGAATTGCTGCTTGATTCAATCCCTGCTGCATCCTCTCATCTTTATTCAGCATTCCAAGCAAAATAGTTGAAGAGGAAAATGTTTTAAGGCAAACTGCTTTTGAGTTCTGAGTTTGTTTCCAAATATCACTTGTTAATTTACTTCTCTGCTTGCCTTCCTGGGCTGTAGACAGAAAACACAGACTTAAATCAATCTTCTAGGGAAGAGGAGTTTCCACCAGGGAAACTCAGGTTCTTTCAGACCTGGTATGAGTTGTCCAGCTGTAAGATGAAGAAGAGAGAGCAAGTTAGCTCAAAGTCCCATCCAGTAGATTACAGCAGTTTAGTGGTCAACCATATACATAATATGAATTTAATATCATAGTTATGTAAAAACAGTCTCAAAGTGTTACAATAGCCTTTTCCTTAAGAAGCCTTCTGGACTGATAGGAAACTCAATGGGCGGGTGCAGGAGGAAATTTTGTTTTCATACAATTTCACTGATTTTTTTTTTTAACTTTCTGCAATTCCACAGTTCAGATACTCAGCAAGAGTGCTGAGTGTTATGGTTAAAAAATGTGTATACACTGTAGGCCTAAAGTATGAAATCAGAGGGCTATCACTTCACAAACAGCAAACCTGCTGCACAAACCAGATGCTGACTCACTGAGAAGCTTCATTCAGAAGATGAAGTAGCAGCATCTGCCTGTCTCCGAGGCAGAGGAGGAAACTTTTTGCTATTTAGCACCCGAGAATTTACAGTCTCTGAAGACACAAACTGGCATGATAGAGCTGAACAAAGAGAGGACACTTTTAAGCTATGGCACTTTTCAGAGGGTTTGGGTCCTCAGTACCACTTTTAGAGGCATTACAGACAGGCAGCCTCCAAGCCCAGCTGGAGAGCAGCAGAACTGCTGGATGGTAGGGAAACATGTATTTGCTTTGGAAGTGTGGAAGCAAAAATAAACCTTATTTCCTGATCTGTTTCTTACTCCAAATGATCTTAGATGAGACTATGAATTTCAGCTATGCCATTCAGATGTCCGTCCTCACTTTTGCTGTGCTCTGCTGTAGATGGTGAGGAAGAGTTGCTCAGGTCTCATGGAACTGGTGATGGTTGTTTGCTCAGCTTCTCTGATAAAGCTCCACTTTGGAGGCCCAGCACCCATCCCCTGCTAGCCTGTTTGTGCATGGCATCATCTCCATTTAGCAAAGAATCAGAAGAATTTCCTTTCCACCTTAGTATTCTCCATCATGGAATTTCATCTGTTTTACCTCCAAGGGCTTGTCACCGTGATGATGTAACAGGTTTACATTGCCTGAGAAGTTTCTGTTCAAAGTGGCTGCAGCCCATGAGGACTTAACTTCCCTTGTTTTTCCAAAATAAACTTGCTATTTGGTCACCTTCAAAGCCATGGAATGGAATCTGCACATTTCCACATCCAGCAGGTTCAGCAATTCCCACAGTTGCTGGACATGTTGCATCGTGAGTCTTGGTGCACAGAAGTACCTGCTGACATCAGTGTGGGATGAAGCAAAACTGCAGCCACCCCAGACTCCTGGCAAAGTCTCAGCTGTGCTGAGCTGGACAAGCAAAGAGAATGGGCAACTCCAGAATCCCCAGAGGGACTTGCGGCATGAAAGAAAAGTTGTAAAAGAAGAAAGTTTCTTAAATCCCTGCAGTCTTCTCTTAAGGATTCTTGGATTAGGCTTGGTACTTTTTCAACTATTTGGGCCTTCTTTTAACATTTAGCTTTGGTGCATATCATCCCATTAGTTTAGAAATGGTGTTTTGATTTAACATCAAGCAGCCCTGAACAGAAATACTTGGGTTGACAAAAAGTTCAACATAAGTTGGCAATGTGTGCTCAGAGCCCAGAGCCAAATGTCCTTTTGTTGTACATTAGTGTGCCAAATGTGTCCTGGGCTGCATCAAAAGCAGCGTGGACAGAAGGTGAGGGAGGAGTCCTGTGAGATCCCACCTGAAGTCCTGTGTCCAGCTCGGGGGCCCCCAATATAAGAAGGACACAGACCTGTTGGGGTGAGTCCAGGGGAGGCCATGAAGATGCTCTGAGGGCTGGAGCAGCTCTGCTGTGGAGACAGGCTGAGAGAGCTGGGGTTGTTCAGTCTGAAGAAGAAACAGGGGAGGCCTTAGAGCCCCTTCCAGTGCCTACAAGAGAGCTGGAGAAGGATTTTTTACAAGAGCCTGTGGTAATAGACAAGGGGGAAATGGTTTTAAAGTGAAAGAAAGTCTCTTAACATAAGAATTTTATTCCTCCAAGATTCCTAGGATTATATTTTAAATGCAGTGTTTGTCCACATGCACAGAGCACACCATGAAGAACCAGTGTAATCTGTTGACCAAACTATTAACAGCTTTTAGCAGGTGTCTTGCACTTGCTGTGTCTGCTCCAGTTACCCCACACAGCACTGCCCTGTGCACAGGTAAGTGCTTGGTGCTCACCTGGGGAGCTGGAAGAACGCCACAGATCTGTTTGGTGCAACCTGAGAGTGAGCACACTTCTGGTGGGAGACACTTTCTCTTGTCAATCTAACACAAATAGGAACAATGCCAAGATAAGCAGCTAATTTTTATACACTCTGGCTGCATAACAAAATTACAGAAGCAGCTTTTGAGGCATGAGAAATTCAAGGCTAAGGTGCTCTGCAGAGCCAAGAGTGTTCAGCCCTTACCTCCTCCTCCCATGGGTTAGTGGGATGTTGGAACCAGGAACAGGCATGAAAAAGGACTGTCAGGCAGCTGTGAAGAAACATGGACCATCTCCAGCATCCAGCCTGCTTTGAACCCATGCCTGGTGCTGAGGTGTCGGTGACTTTCTGGTAATGACAGGTGTAATCATGGTCCACCTTCTGATGAAACAGTGACCATTACTGACAAGAGATGATTGCTACGTAAAGGACTGAGCCCCCAACTGCAAATTATTTCACCAGTTTTCCTTCTTCCTCATTCATCAAAAGCTGTAACCTGTAGTTTCACCATCCAATGCTGAGTGCTCTCTGCAGCTTTTGCTAGTGCTATATCTTTAATACTGTGGTTTTGTGAATAGATTTCTTTTGACAGTGGCTAAATTTCCAAATAGGCAATTAAAAAAAAAAAAAAGAGATTATCTTAGTCCTGAGACAGCAGCTCCAATTCTATAATCTATTTGCTTGATGCCTTCTCACACAGTAAGTGCCACTGTGAAAGCCTGATAAACTGCTTAAAGTTATCATGCTGTGATTTTATGGGGAGCAATCTTGGATTAGTCTTTTCTTCAGTGATGCAATCATGTTACATAAACTTGTGCTTACATAAACTTCTTCTGCATTTCCCCTATGCATTTTCTCTGTCTCTCACTACAAAAACCCATATATAATTTTCTCCTGTCAGACTTTAGCTGGATGAGACACATGGCAACCACTTCCCCAAATCCACAGAGATGGAAGCAGAGAGGTGTTATGGGAGGTACCGGAGGGAAAAAGGATCTTGCTTCAGCACCATATGGATATTTCATGTGATCCTACTTTGTCCCAAATGCTATGACCTTACACTGGTGATTACACCAGTGCAAACCCAGGTGCACTTCTGCAGGCATTGCTCCTAAACAACACAAGCGTAGTATTTCAGGCTTTGGCAGAAGAGAGGAAATGGGGGACAATGCAGCATTTTCAAAGATTTCTTTATTATCCAAGTTTACTATTATCTAAAAACACCAATATATTAAAGACCAAGATGGAAATTTGAGATCAGAAACTTGTAAGAATGCACATTTTCAACCTCATCTGTACTGCAAGAGGCATAGTTAAAAAACACTGCTCAGTATAAAAAAAAGTTAATATTTCCAAGGATCAAATAAATAATTTACAATGCAACAAAAAAATTACAGAAATCATACAGAGATTTGACTGTTGTTGATAATTTGCAGTCCCATACAGTAAACATAAAAACCTCCCATCATCAGAGAGGCATTGCAAAACCACTGTCAAAAACTACATTTTGTTGCTGGGCTGTTCTGAAGGGCTGATGCTGTCCAAGGTCTTGGAGGAGCAGTCCCTCAGGACTTCCAGAGAACTGGTGATATCCAGGCTTTCAGAAGAAGTGGATCTACAGCCCTGTGTGGAACTGATGATATCCAGAGTTTTGGAGGAGCGGGCACTGTAGCCTTTTGCAGTGGCATCTCTGATGAGGATCTCCTGTGCAGATGTAAACATTAACGGGACGAAGCCCTCGCTGTCTGCTGTGAGAACGATCCAAGAGGAGCCTGTGAAGACAAGCACATGGCTGTTGATAAATTTTTGTGTAATTAGAGTATGTTTAAGGTAAAAAACAAAATTCTTCTAGAATTAAATGACTGTATATTTACAGCTTTCTAGAAAAGAAAAAGTATGAAAAGATACAGGTTGTACAATCTCAAAAATAAAGGACATTTGGCAGCTATGATGGATTTTGCCACTAGGAGATGAGACAATAATAATTGCACACTTCAAATGAGCAGGAGGAATGAAATTCTAAACAGAATTCATAAGCAATCACACTTGGTTTTAATTAGGTATTGATAAGCTACTTCACAGTGCTGAAGCTGTGCAGATACTATAAAAAGCAGAGATTTAGTAAATTAAATGACAAATTAATGTAATAAAGACAATTTAGAAACTGCTTTTATTATGTAATTTCACTATACTTAATTCCAAGAAATACAAGGAAGGAATACTTTACAATACTGTACAAACCCAAAATCTCTGGATCACTAGCTTTTTTCTTTACAATTTGAATCTGAAACCCCGAATTCTACCAACATATATAAACCAGAAAATTTTTATATTTTTATCCATTAAGCTGATGAAGCAAGAAAATAGAGCTCATGAGGGTTAAGGGAATTCAGAGAAGCATTTCCAGCTGTTTGTAAATTTACATTATATAACTTTATGTCACAAGCAAGGTCACAAGAAGATTGTATCTTAAATGCACACAACCCTCTAATCTTTTGGCTTAATTTGGACCAAACTTGAAAATCAATACAATGCAGCAACTCAGGATTTCAAAATACCATTCCTACTTTGCATCTGTATATTTCAAACAAACATATTCCATCAACAATTCCTTAGGAGAAATAAAACTTGCACAATGGCAAGCCTTAGGCTTTGCGATGGTTGCCCAGTGATCTTCAAGCAGGCAGAGAGCAGATACAGGGGGCAAGTAGATGGAATATAGCACAGGGAGTACCTGTAGTAATGAGAAATCATATCCCAAAATGTGTTTTCTACCTCTGCCCAGAGTGAGACACTCAGAACCGACATGTACACAGACACGTGGGAAGAGAGGCAGTTTTCCTCACAGCAAAGCCTGATGTGAAAAGCACTGCTGAAGCATACAGAGCTGCTTCTGTCCTACAGGATTTCCTACAGCAGGTCTAGATGCTGGAGCTACAGACTCAAATGTAGAACACTGTACTGCCAAAACCACCAGTCAACCCTATGCTCCTTGTTACTCAGACTTCTCTCCACAGAGCAGCTGAAAACAAGTAAAACACTGGCTGAAAGGAATTTTCCTGTATAACTAGTTACTTGATAAGACCATCACCATGTAAGTTTGCTCTTCTTTTTTTTTTTTTTAAATAATATTAAGATTCTTCTCAGTAAAAAAAGATTCAGAGAAGAATTTTTACATTATTAAAAACTTTTTATTCATCTTTCATTATTTATTCCTTGGTTTTTTCCCAGGATGGAATAAGCATATTGCTATTGCTCACTAAGAATGACACAGAGAATCACAGAATGGTTTGGGAAGGAAGGGAGGGACCTTAAAGCTCATCCAGTTCCACTCCCCTGCCATGGGCAGAGACACCTTCCACTAAACCAGATTGCTCCAAGCTCTATCCAAACTGGCCGTGGGACACTTCCAGGGATGGGGCAGCCACAGCTTCTCTAGCAACATGACTGAAGTGTTTGTACTCTTGGATAATCCCAACATACCGTGCTGCATTTCTACAAGGGAGAGGTTGAATATCTGCTGGACAATGTTTAGGCGGAGTTTACCACCACAGAGAAGAACAGCCCGACTTTCATCTGCATCACTTTTGGAAAGCTGCTTCTGAAAATGCAAGAAACAGTCATTAGCTACTGTGATGTATAGTTAAAATGGCATTAATCACAACACGATCACAGACGTGTCTTTGGTGGCATTATTTACAGAAAGACAAATGCTACACACATTCAGGTTGATTTGCAAGATTTATCCTTTGAGGTCTCAGCTGTCAAAGTGCTGATGAGTGAGTGACAGCAGCAAGGAACAGTGCTTATCCAGCACATGCCAGAACAGCAGAGAAAATCATGCACTGCTGCTGAAGAAACCATGAGCTTCATCCACAACACAATCCTCATCCCCATCCTTCCATCCGTGAGGAGCATTTCCCCAGGGAGCTTGTAAAGCTTCAGGTTTTCTATCCCCACCTTTCCCCACCCATCCCTGATCCAAAATTTCAGAAGTGAGAACTCCTGGTCATAAATGCTGGGGTGAGGAACAGACTCACAAGTCAGAAGGGCTTATTTGTCCCTCCCCTGACCATCACTGCCCCAAGACTTAAATCCAAAAAGCATATTCAAAGAATATGCCCAGTTGGGCACAGCAAGGCATTTTTTAAATGTTATTACAATTATTAAATGTTTACAATGGGAAACAGTGAAGAGAGTGAGGGAATATGATCTAGAACTTGAAATCAATGCTACAAAAGTTGGGATTTTTTTGCAATAATAAAGCTTAAATGTAAGAGCTAATTGAAAGGAAAATGGCAGCTTAAATTACTTTGAATATTGACTAAGGTTAATTAATCTGAATTCTAGAAGTGACGTAGTAGATCTCTGCCAGGTTTTGATAATTAGGTAATTTACCCTTTCTAGCATGAGATTTGCAAGAGCAAATCTTTCAACCAAACAATGTGTTTTTCACGTGAAATTTCACTTTAAATCCATTTTTAAGCCATGTTAAAGGAATTATCTATTGTGTCTCTAAAGGTTTCTTTCTTCCTTGGATGGTTCTCTCAATGCTAATTAGCAATTTCTGTTTCGAAGCCAAGGCAATTTGCTTTTGTTTCAGTCTCCATTATTTTAGTTTTCCTCACAGGAGAGCGGGAGATTGATACCAATTCCCACACATGGAAATCTTCACTTGTCTAAATTTCTATACAGCTTTAGATGTTGCCTAGGAAAAGCATTCCCTTCCTAGATCTCTGTAAAGGGCTTTAATTCTGCAGCTGGGCTGCAACATGTGGGTCCTGCTGGAGTCCCAGCAGCCTCACTACAGACCTGAGGGGTTTGGCCCAGTGTGAGGTGGGACAGGGAGCTGCACATTCCTGCATATCCCATTGCTTTAAAAACACTGGAAGCCTGCAGAGTAATGGGATTTATAACCATATAAAACTACCTGCAGGAACAGGATGGAAATCTAATACTACTGTTACTTGAGCATTACAAAAAACATACAGGTTTCACCATTAAGGCTTCCAATATTAAAATTACCTGGCAGGTGATGTTAATAAATGAGGGTTCCTGAGAAGATGGGTACACTGGAAGACTTCTCTTCCCAGATTTTAGCAGCTCAGTTAATTCAGAAAGATGGTGCTGCAATTCTGTGAAGTTACCAGACAATTTTTCCACATTTTTCAAAAAGTAACTTGCCTCCTTCTCACTGAACACGTTATTCTTGTAAGAATTGGGTATTTTGGAAGCTGCCTCATGCTGCCTTTTTGGGGAGGTTGGCTTGTTCGAAGCGTTAGACAGTGCCACGCTCCGATTAACTGGCTCAGCATCCAGGGTCTCGACAGCTGGAGGAAAATTCATGGAAATCTTTTTGTCTTTGAAGTCGCTGATGTTCAACACCAAGTTTTGCTCATAAGCAGGACTCTTGATTTCTTCAATGAGTTTCCTTCGGCTTGTAGGAGACTGAAGGGCAGAGCGATCTGGTATCAGGAGCCCACGGCTGAGATGGTGGACATCTCTAGAGGGATCATGAGTAGTGTTGGAAAGGTTCAAACTGGAGCTGCCATCAGCTGACACAGACTTTGAAGGACCCATTTCAAGAATCAGTTCTTTAATCGTCAATCGGATCATGTATTTGTCTGATCTTGAAGAAGGAAGAAAAGCAGGGTCAGTGAATTTTTGTCTTCCAACCAGTACCAGTAACAACTTATTGGTCAAGAAGCACAAACCCTTTGGCTTCTCGCTCTTCTCTAGCTGAATTTGTTGAATATTGGGTAAATTGGATGAAGTCAGTGAATAGACTAAAATAACATTACAAGTATTGGAGGCAACAGATACGGTTTGAGTTTTAGAGTCAAAAGCCATTATATCAGGAACAAGAATGCCTGGGATGCTCACTTTTTTAGTAGAGGTAACCTTTCTTTCAAAAGTCACCAAGATGAGGTGTGAGGAATCTTGGCCACTTCCCGTCAGGTAGTCCTTGGGCCTCAGGTGAAGGAGAGGGCTGGAATCAGCACTCTGCTTGCTAGAAAGTATGTGAGTTAGATCCACAGGAGATGTAACTACAGACAAGGGCTTCTCAGAGTCTAGTGACTTCTTCCCTCCATCCAAGGAATACTCTTCCTCCCCACACAAGCTGGACTGCGAGGGGAAGGACTCGGTTTCAACGCTCGATGGAACTTCAAAGGCAACACCAGCATTTAATCCACAGATCTTGTCCAGAGGGAGTTCGGTGGCAACTGCGACTTGTAAATTCTGCGTAGCTTCCACAGCACAGATGTAGCCTCCCACATCAAAGATTGGGCAGAAAGAGCAAGCGCTGAGTGTTTTCTGAGCATCATCCCAAATGTAAGAATGGAGGGCACTGCCCACCCCCACAACCAAGCGGTTGCCTTCCTTGGTCCAACAGGCGCAGTGGATGAGCCCACTGCCCTTGATGTCCGCGTTAATTCTGGAGTTGTTGAGATGGACAGAGGGCAAGACGGAGGCGTCCCGGGTGGTCAGCACGGCCAAGACCTCCTTGCTGGGATGCCACACGCAGCCCTGGGGAAGCACGGGGTACGGCTCGCTGATGTCGCAGATCTGCGAAACCAGGAGCTTGTTCCTGTCGGCGCCGTTGAAGCAGAGCTGCCAGATGGTGATGTGCTTTTTGTGCTGCACCGCCAGCAGGGCCGGGGCCTCGGCGGGACACGGGCCCCAGTAGAGCCCGTGCACGTGTTCAAACTGACCGACCACGCTCGAGTCACCGAATCTGGGCTCTCCGTTCTGCAGCTGCAGCGCAGTCAGGATCACCTGCTTGCCGTCCGTCCAGGCCAGCCCATGCACCGGGTGAATGGCCTGGTGCAAGGCGTTGAGGCCAGTTCGCAGGAGCTTCGCCTTTCCCAGCTCCATGGCTTCTAAAGTGGAACATCTACACAGAACAGAATGAGAAGGAAAAATAAATTATTGTAGAGGATACAGGACAGTACCTGGATGATTATTCAGCTCATGACCCTGCCAGAGCTGGACTCTTCCTTCCAGTGAAGTCAATATAAACATAACGTTCACCTACACTTAATTCTCAGCCCAGTAATTTTTTTGTCTATGTTGTTTCCACCATGAAATGCAGTTTTAAAAGAAAGCAACTTTGCTATTTCTATAAGCTTACCGTCAGATTTTTGCGACATTTTCATCACAAGACCAGTCCTTTCATTCTAATCAGTAACTTGTTCTCAGAATATTTTTTATTTACTTCAATATCAACAACTCTCAAAATATTGCTGCTCACTCTCAACTTCCTGGAGCACTTGTGGTCAGATGAAGTAATCCCTTACAAGTATAACCAAGCATTAATGTATTATCTACAAATCTGATCCTGTATTAAGCATGTGAGAATGAGGCATTTGGACGGTTATCCCAGAAAGCTGCGTAAGAAAGCAAATGCAATTTTGAAGAGAGTTGGGATGAAAGCAGATTTTTCTGAAGAAATGAAAGAAAAAAGAATTTAAAAGAAGGCATACACAAGGCATCAACACTTTGGAAAACCTCAGGATTTTACACTAATTTCTAGTTTTTGAGCTATGAGCAATCCCTATTCCGTGCACAAAAGCCAGTTCAAAGGAATCGATGGTTTCCTAATTTCAGATCTCCACACAATTTGGCTCAGATGTAAAGCCATGGCACAGAATGAGTTGCAGTTTTAGCAGGAAATATGAAGAACAAGAAGAAAGTTTCTTGACAGTAAAAACTGTCAAACTGGAAGAGTTTATCGCAATGTGCAGGGCCTGGCACCCCCGAGTATTTTAATTATTTGCGGATGACCCTAAACTTGCAGGAAGAGGATTGCCAACAATGGATTTCAAATATAAAAATTGTATAGAAAGCTATATTACTGTGACCAAAGTAACTTCTTCCCAGCCTAATAACAAGTGCAAAATAATATACTTAGTAAAAAGAAAACCACCAACTTGGATACCTCTCCAGGAATAATTCCCTAGGTAGAGGTATAGCAAAAAATAAAGTGGCTTACAATGAATGACAAACTCAGTATTTCAGTAATGTGAGATATGTAGCCAAGTAAGAATATTTCATTCTGGAATGCTTTAAGAGGGATGGAGATACACAAGAGAGATACTTGCCCTACTTCCTCATGGCTAACAGCACCTCCACTGAACCTACTTCTGAGTTCAAGATGCTGGAAATGCTCAAAGCTAAGGGATCAGAGAAACACAGGAAGTGGGTTCTCTGTCTGGAGAAGACTGTGAGTGGGAACTAGAGAACACTCACCAGTCCAGTGACAGAACATCCATCCACTGGTCTCCAGGAATACTCTGGACAGTGCATGATAATAATCAGCTTAGTTTCAACAAAGATTTAGGTCAGCTATTAAGGAAAAATTCTGACTATATGTGACAGCTAAGCATTGAAGCAGGTTACCTTGGAGAGGAGGGGAAGGCACTCCATGAATTTCATAATCAGTAAGAGCCAGTTAAGGAAATGTCAGTCAGGGATAAGTTTAAGTACACTGAATCCTGCCTCACAGGAGACCACTCAAGATACTTCGAATGCAAGTTCTCCACCATCTACCTGGCCTCTCCTCTATAACCAACCTCAGTCCTGTTAAGTAGCCACCAGTTCCAGGAAAATTAACATTGCATGTTCGCTGTGCTCAGAACCCACAGTGCTGGGCAATACTTACTGATGCCAGGGAGATGCGAGATAATGTGCCTCATAAGACACTGAAAGATGCTAAAGCCTCCTGGGCCGCCTGGAGAGGCTCCTGTGTCACAACGGGCGTTTTCACTGTCCCAGCTGCCCTGGAAAAGCAAAAAGAGCAAGAGACCCACTGGCCAGTGCATTCCTGCGCCCAAACCCACCCTGCCCCCTGCAGCGCCCGGCCCAGCCGCAGCTCCCCGGGCAGGTGCCACAGGCCGGGTGCTCGCCGAAATGCGGTGCCCGTCCCAACCCCAGGGACAGAGGAGCCGCTGCAAGGCGCCCCCTGCACCGAGCGGCCAAGGCAGCAGCGGGCCGGGGAGCCCGCACAACCCGCCCGCCTGCGCCGCCGCTCCCTGCGCGGGCCCGCCCGCACCGCCACTCCCCGCCTCCCGCCGGCCCGCCCGCCGCCTCTCCGCCCCGCCGCTCCGCTCACCCGCCCTGCCTGCGGCCCGGCCCGGCTGCGCCGCGGCGCTCCCGGGCCTTGCAGCCCCGGCGGCGCTGGGCTGTGGCGGGCGCCGCCTTCCCGCACCGCCCGGCCCGCCTCCCCTCCTCGCACCGCCGGGCCGCGGGGGGCGCCGGCGCCACCCCTCCCGGCCGGCCGCTCTGCAGCCGCGGCGCTCTATGGCCCCGCGGGCGGGGCCTGCACGGGGCGGGCGGCTCGCTCCGCGGCCGCCCCCGTTCCCCACAGCGCCGCTGAGGGGCCGCGGGCGCTGGGCGGGCGGCGGGAAGTGACGGCGGCTCACAAGTCACCGTGTGTCGGCCGCTGGGAGGCACCCACGAGGACCAGCGAGCCCGGCTCTTGTGCGCAGCGCGTCCCAGGAATCACGCCGTGTGCCTGAGAACGCTTCCTCAACTCAGCCTTGGTGCTGGGACCACTGCGCTGTAGAGCCTGTTCCAGTGGCCAGCCACCCTCTGGGTGAAGAGCCCTTTCCTGATATCCAGCAGAAACCTCCCCTGACACAACTCCATGCCATTCCCCCGGCTCCTGTCACTGGATGCCAGAGGGATCAGTGTCTGCCCCTCATGAGGACGTGGAAGACCACAATGAGATGTCCCCTCAGTCTCCTCCAGGTTGGACAAACCAAGTGACTTCAGCTGCTCCTCATAAGACTTCCCTTCCATACCCTTGCCACCCTTGTGGCCCTCCTTCGATGCCCTTCTTGTATTGCGGCACTCAGAACTGCACATGGGACTCGAGGTGCGGCCACACCAGTGCAGAACAGAGAGGGACAATCCCCTCCCTTGACCAGCGGTCAGCGCTGTGCCTGATGCACCCCAGGGCATGGTTGGCATCAAGCAAAGCATCACCAGCCAGGCTAAGGAGGTGATTATCCTGCTCTTGTCACTTCCATCGCCCCCAGGGGTCATCCACCGTGTGACACTTCCACACAGGACCTGCTCACACCCGTGTGGCTCTTGGAGAGCCCTGAGGAAGTGGCACAGAAGAGCAGAGATGCCTCCAGCGGGAGGACATCAGGTCCCTGGCGTGGTATTTCCCATCCCATGAGATGGTCACATTGAAGTGAGGAAAACATCTAAATTCAATGCAGAACTACTCCAATACAACCTACCTGGTCCTGATTTATTGTATTGAGCATAGCCCCTTATAAGTCTCTGAGGCCTTTTAAAAGTTAATTATATTGCATGGCTGTGCCACTTTGCCACTCCTCAGCACTGCAGAGCAGTGTACCATATCATCGTACCATTTTTGAAACCCACGCTCTTGATAGGACGCTGAAACACTGGAAAAGGTGCTGTAAAAAGAGCTGCCA
Source organism: Anomalospiza imberbis (assembly GCF_031753505.1). Lineage (NCBI taxonomy): Eukaryota > Metazoa > Chordata > Aves > Passeriformes > Viduidae > Anomalospiza > Anomalospiza imberbis. The sequence goes on along the minus strand of NC_089683.1, from coordinate 7,733,376 downwards.
AAGGTGTGGGGGAAAAAAAATGCTTAAAATAGTTGCAAGGTCAGTATGTATGCAGCTCCAACTTAGCAAAAGAACACTAGGTGGTGACTTGGCCATATGGCATGAGTGCCTGTAAAGGGGGAAACAAAAGTGCGAAAAGTCTCTGACATTAGCGAAGGAAGGTTTAACAAGAGCCCGGACAGATTCAAATATGTAAGACACATCTGTGAGTCTGACTGACCATTGGAGCATACTACCATCAGAGCATCTTCACATTAAAACTTGGTGATTTTCAGAGACATACCATTTTAAAAAGTAAGTCATAGAATGGTTTGGGTTGGAAGGTACCGTAAAGATCATCTCGTTCTAACCCCCTGCAGCGGGCAGGGAGACCTTCCACTAGACCAGGTTCCTTACAGCCACATACAGCCTGGCCTTGAAACCCTTTGGCAGAAGACATTCCCACCTCCCTCCTCCCTACCACTGGCTTACCTGAACAGCTCACTCAAGCCAATTTCCCAAGAAGTTTTGTTACACAAATATTTAATCTGTTCTTACCTTCATAATATCCATTTTCCTCAGTGGTGAGTCTGGCCAAGCAGGATTGTCACTTGGTGTCTGGGACCCTGAGCCGCCAGCTGGTTTCATGAGACAAAAACAGTTTTCTGACTATAATTTTAGTCTCACAAATAATTCTGTTGAACAGCAAAGATTTCACTATTTTTTAAATATAAAACTTAAATTGACCATCCATATTAATAGACAGAAATAAACATTTAAACCACAGAGACCAGAGTTTAAGAATTCCTCAAAGACATTTTCATGGTAAATGTCTATTTTTGTTTCCTATGTATGTAATGATACAATTAAGTATTTTTAAAGACTTATTTTCATAATGTAACTTGTGTTATATGCAAACTGCTAATAGAGTTCAACAAATGAACTGAAAATATCACAAAAAACTCAGAGTTAGTTGAAAATCTGTAAAATAATATTTTCATTGAAATGGAATTGACTCAACCTGCCAGAGTGCCAGAATGGTGTGCAGGTAGTTATTATTACACCAACTGTTTATTTCCATGCCCAACAGTCTGTGTCTTACTTGTGTAACCACAGCCTGGTTATTTTGACATGTAGAACAGCATGAAAAATGCTGGCGGCTGCTTGGCCAGCAGCCATGAGCCATGGCTGGTCACACAGCCATGATGTGCATAGGCACAGTGGTTATTCCTCAGCAGCTGTATTGCAAATAAACATCTCTTGTTTTCTTTTTTTCTTTTCCAGACTTTCCAAGCTGTTCACTGCTGATAGATACGATGTGTCTGTGACTTTGGGGGGTTTTAACGATGCAGAACCCCTCAGGAGAAGTCTGTAAGGTAGAAAGCAGGTCAATGAAATTATGCAAGGAAAAGTGTTTAAAAGGCTGAAATTAGAGAAATAGTTTCCTGTGTCATGTTCATTTAAAGCACACATCTTGGCTTTTAAAAGCATGTGGTTGCATTGAGTCAGGCTTATCCTTAAACACTGAGCAGACTCACAAATCTGTTCTCAGGCCCTGCATGGAGAGCAGATTTGCCTTCCCATAACTTAATTTGTTGTATCATTTGGGTGTCTGCTTTTCGAATTAGTTGAAACACAACGTTAATAAGAATATAGGAGAGTCTGAGACAGAAGAGTTATGAATACCTTCTACAGGGAGGGAATGGCAGGGAAGGAAGGTGAAATGGTTGTGATGAGATATGTAGAGTTGCTGGTTTTGCACTCTGGATTTTTTCTTTGCACTTACTGAACTTGAACACATTTAAGGAACATGATGTTACAAGGGAAAAGAATAATTTAAAGACACTTTCCCTTAGCTTCATAAGCATCATTTTAAAACATATATATATTTAATCCAGTCTATGGACACTACTGAGTGAGCAAATTGATCTCGTAATTGTATTTCTTAATGGGAAAACTTAATGAGGCACTACCATGTAATTTAGACCTCTAAAATATGATATGTTAAAACCTAGGATCGGTAGCTAAAAGATACAGATGTTTTATGTGGTTTTTTATTATCAGATTAAAAATGTTTCTTCTTCATTCTGAGAGCTGATTAGTAATGAAAATAATATAAGATGAGCAATTTTGCAGAAAATTGCCTCGTCCTGAGTCAATATCATATTGTCAGAAGAAGCCAGACACTGCTGGAGGGTGTGTGAACAGGATTCTTGCATTGTGTCTGCTTGGCTTGGCTGAGTACAGCCAGATGGGGTCACAGTATTTCCACAGCACAGGCAAAAATGAATTTGGTGCTCTGTAGCATGAAGTCTTGCAGGGGATTCCTTGTGGCTCCAGGCTTTGAGGAATTGAGAGGAACAGTGCAAATTTTGGAGATTAGAGCAGCGACAGAGTGGGAATTGCTGCTTTTCTCTGCAGCTGTAGCTACCACACCTCTCCTAAAGCAGCTGCCACTGCAGGTCTCCTGAAGCCTGCCCTAGCAGGTTGTACTGCACAGGTCCAACAACACTTTGCTGGTTGTTGTAGAGACAAAGGAGACTCAGAATGTTGTGTATATTAGTTTTCAAACAGTTGGTTGTTTCCTACGCCGGGAAGAAGGCATGGGAAATGTACAAAACTCACACGGGAATGTTTATCACCCCTGCAGTGGTTCACGCTGTGACAGCCTATGTTTTCTGTGTGTAAAAACCTGCACCAGTGCTTTTCAGTGTCTGAAACAGGCCTTCAGCTGAGTTTTACCCACTCTGTTGTAGTTCAGGAAAGACACTGCACACTGGCATAGGGCAGAGAAACAAGATCCAGGGTGGATGTCTGTGGGAGAAACTGAAGAGTGGTGTTTCATAGAGAAAAGGAAACTCAAGGGAGACCTAATGGACAGAAAAGATTTCAAGTATTTAACAGACATTTGCCCCAAACAAGGATCTAAACTGTGAATAGTCAAAACAGACCTTCCAGACCTGGAATAAAGACACTGGAATAAAGCTCTATGCCAATCTTATATTCTTGTGCTGCTGTGAAGGGCTGCAAAGTAAAAATCAGTCTCCTGACTTCTCAGTTTGTTGTATACCATAAATAACACAAAAAACCAAAATAGCACAATGTAGATTGAAAATAAGATAGCCTCTTAAGAGTCTTTCCATTTTAAAATTGAGTTATGTATATCAGCCATTTTGTAAACAAGTATTTTTCATATGACAGTGTTCCTTTGGAATAATCTTTGCAAAGGCATTTCCAGGCATACATCCTCAGAGCAAACAGTATCTTCTTTTAAATTACACATCCTTGTAACTGTGTTAATCCAGAACCAAGCTGATACACAAATCACATAATTACAGATATTTAACAATATCTTGTGAAAGAGATTGTTCAAATCATAATCTTTCTGCTAGGCATCTGGATTCCCTTTTCCTTGTGCCACCATATTTACACATATTTTCTCCTTCTATCTCTGTAAATATTGCTGTGAGAACCCTTCCTTGTGCCTGTAAACAATTCAGTCCTAGATACTTCTGTCTCCTACAGATAAATTTTCTACTTTCCTTTTATGTAACTAATCTGCAAAAATACTTCTTTGATCTTGCTGCTGCTTAGGTTAATCCTGTATTTCTGGCACAGTGTTGTCATGCACAGTTTTCTTTTATGCTATTAAGAGGTTCAAGTGTTTTGAGATAAGAGTGTGTCAATGAAGATCAGTGTCGCTACATTTTGTGCTGATAACAATATCATTGATATCTAAATAAAATGTTAATGAGGAAAGGTAGACATGGAAATGGAGATGACACCTATGTACAAGTTACATGAGCATAAGAATATTTACAAACTGAATGAAATTGTGACTTGTTTGAAGTTCAAGGGAAGCTTTGACAGTAACTTGCAGTGGAGCCAGTATTCTGACTTCTCTTCATTTGACTTAGGTGAACTAATTTTTTGAGGGAAAGATAGCAAGGGAAGCAATTAGCATTACACAAATTAGATGGTGTTATGCTGTCTAAGGTAGGAAATATGTAATAAATGCAATGGGCCAGATTGAAAATGCTCTGTAGTGTTACACTTAAAAATAAATTTATTGATATTTAGAGAGATACAGAATTCACTGACAGCTAAAAGGAATGAACTATGATAGCAATAGGCATGGTAGTAATTGTTGATGTGCCTTCTATGCTGGCACAACTGTGCAGCTGAGCTGTGGGTTGGATTGAGAAATGGATCCGCTTTAAAAGTGTTTTGGTTGGTATTTCTAGCACCGTAAAATTTTGGGTATTTCTATCCAGTGACTGCAGGATGAATGAAGAGGGTCCAGTGGAGAATGAGAAGTCCTGTCACCAGGAAAACTTTGCCTCCAGCTAAATTTCCATAAGGACATCAGAGCTTTTCTTACACAGCAAAAGTTTATTTTTGATGGCTAAAATTAGTAAATAATTGTGAATTTTGTAGTATTTTTATAAAATACTGTTTGAGAACTGTGTCTTTCTATGCTGCCTTTTATGTGTTTAAAATGTATTAAGTGTGTTTGATTGGAAGGAAGCAACTGTTGCCTCTGAAGTGACCTAAAGGTTTGCATTTGCCCAGAGTTTCAGTTTGGTTTTGTCTGTAGTGTCATCCTGTGGTGTTTGGATGCCCTCTCTGGCTGTGTGCTGCCTTGGCTGGTAAGATGCCATGGTACCTGCACAAGAGGGGTGGATCCTTTCCACTTTGGAGACTCTCTCTCCTCATCCATTAGATAATAACACTGTCAGGAACTACTGAACCTCAGCAAAGTGAACTTGCATTTAACATCAAGATTGTGAAATTGCCTCAATCTGTTGAAAAAAATGAAGCCATAACATTGACTAATTAACACATATATAAACATATAAAATTACTATTAACATTAAAACACTAATACATAAGTTAATTTCAGTTGTGTGTGACAATGGAAAATAAAGTAATACTTGCATGTGTGAAATTTCATAACTCCTGGGATTTACCTTGCCTAATTTCACATGCTTAAAAGTCAGGTCAGATGAGTTCAGCTCAAAAGGATAGGTTAGTGCTACCAGGTCCTGTATGTTGGGTTTTTAAAAAACAAGTTAGATAAACATCTGACAGGAGTTACTTCAGAATAACTTGCACTGTTTTGGCTTAGAGAGATGGACTTTTCAGCAACATTCTGGGTGGGAAAATGGTCCAGAGCTTGTGGTTTTCTGTTAAGGCAGGAAAACCTGAAAGTAAAAATAGCTAAAAATAAGTTCATTATCCAAGCTTGGAAATACAGAGGAAAATGAGAATCAGGGGAAAGGAAGTTAGGCTTGATGATACTGTTGATACTTTTTCAGTGATTGAAAATATATTAAGGAAATTCACATGAGTATAGAAAATACTATTCTAGAGTAATAGAGGGAAAATGGAAGAACTGTTGAGGGTAATGCAGGGCCTCCTTTATACACTTCCTGCTGTAATATCTCACTTTTTATCTATTGTAAAGAATAACAAAATATTTCATTGTGCAAAGTCAGCATCATAGATTGGCCAGCAGAATTTCAGATTACTTTGATTTTGGAGGATTTCATTTGTATATTGTTTTATTATTGTTCTCATGAAACCGTTTTCAAAAATCAAAAAAGAAAAAGCCTATGTGGAATACAGAACTTCTGTAGTTAGCATTTTCTCAAGAAGTGGGCCAATACAAAAAAAAAAAAAAACCAAAAAAACCCCAAAACCCATAAAAAGAAAGCAGACTATTTCATGCTTAGCAGGCAACTTATGGAAAGTGTAAGGTGAGTTTTAACTTTACTTTGAAGTAGATTATACTTTTAAGAAAAGCTGTAGCTACTCCTAAAAATATACTGGGATGCATATAAATGTGCTGGCTAGAGATGCAAAGTAATTAAAATGGAAGTTTAGACTTTGTGGTATGTTGTTTATTCCCCACAGGGGAAATGTTTTGGAGGAGCTGGTACCCCATTTAGACTTCTGAGTGCCACTGGTTTGGCATAAGTGTTGCCATTCTGCTTCCACTTCTAATTTAGGCTCCTAGTCTTCCTAGCTTTCCTCTGGTTTAATTACAGAATACAGACTTCCCTGCTGGGTGGCTCTGGACATGAGCTTAATACCAGTGGTCTCCTTATTCTTCCAGAGGGCACTGTCCTTTCTGGTGACTGTCTAGTCTGGTGACTGTCCTATCTGCTGGTGAAAGAAGGAGCTAAAAACGTGGTTGGCACTTCATGACATTTGGATGGTCTGAACAACTCCCGTTTGCTATACTGATCAATTTTGGCCCTGTAAAATAGCATTTGGGGAGGATGGTGAATGCTTCTCATTCTATGCTTTTCTCCTTTTCACAATCTCCTCTCTGCTCAACTTGTTTTGTACAAACTCTCTCTCTCTCTCCTCATGCCTTTATCACTGTTTTTGCAAATATCTTCTGTACAGCTTGTGCTTAATAGAACAGTCGTCTTTTATCTCTCTACTTCACTGATTCTCCATCTGTTCTCCATCCAAACCAAAGCTGAAAATTTATCCTCTGCTTTGCATAAATCTCTTCAGCTCTTCCTCCAGTGCTTTTATTGCTTTCAATTTTAATGTTACAGCCCTGTGATAGCCACTAGATGAGATAGTTCTGCACTGTGCTGCTCCCCTTAATCATTACCTGAAAACAAGTATTTCTTTGTTCAATTGTTGTCCATTTTTGAGTGTATCTACATGATTTAAACCCTTGTTTTCAAGCATATATTGCATAACAGCATATTCATAAATGTGGGAGCAGTTCTATTCTTTAACATTATACAATTTTAATTGATCTATAGTAAAATGTTATATGTCCAACAAGATAAACTGTAATCTTTGTTTGTTACCAGACTATTTGTGCTGAGTGATAATGGCACTTTCAGGTAGATTGGCTCCTACTTAATCTTTGAATCATACAGCAGGGAAAACAATGTCACCAATATAAAACAAATCCAGAAATTCAGTAAGCATCACAGAACTAAAGTTTTTAATTTTACAGCTAGTTACTCCCTGAAACTAACTGTTTTGTTATCTGAAAATTTGTCCTTTTTTAGCTCCATGAAACAGAACCAAACCAAACTTTGATAGCTGTTCAAAGGCTTTCCTTTAATTTCTGATCTCAACACTCAGATTGTTTTATAGAAGAGTAATGCATGGGAAACTAAAATGGTAATATGACAGAATGACAAAGAAATGTCTGATTATAAGTTGTGAGTGATCTTAAATGCCTGGATACTTGCTGATCTCTGCTAGTTCGGTTTTTCACCTTACCAGAGTTCCCCTGTAACATTTTCTGTGTTTCATTAGCTTTAATTTGAGTGGACCAAACTATGGGATTATCACCCATAGAAGACAGTATTTGTGAAAAAATTTTCATTGTAGTTTTTTTCTTTGTTTGAGCTAAGTAGTCCTCTAAAATAGATCTTTCCATCACTTTAGTTAGTTATAATTAAGTTTTGTTTTGATTGGCCATAATATAAGCGTTGTAAATACCCAGGACTTATGAGAGACAAGGATGTTATTCAAGGGTATTTGCAGGATTAGAAACATCTGCTGCCTTGAAATGTGCTATGTCCTTTAGAAATCTGATCATGTCTTCCCTCACCATGCTATGTCTGTGGACCTTCATGTTACTTGTTTTATTTCAGTGCTTTGTGCTGATTTCAGTGAAAGAAAGCATGACTTAAATCAAATTCTTAAAGCAGTGGTAATACAAATACCCATTTGAACACAATTCTAATGCAAAGAAGCAGGAAATCCAATTAACTCAATAACTATAAAGTAACTGATGTGTTTAATACTTTAAAAGTTATATTTATTTGTTGTTTAGGATTTTTTTATTTTTTTTTACAATCAGGAATGTTTCTTGAGGCTGCTTAAAGATATCTTTACAAACAAGGTAGTACAAATGTACTTTGCTGTATTTCATGCCTGTGGTTGTAGGCGATTTAGAATGATGATTCCTTTGTCCCTGGGAGGATACTTGCATGAAGAAGACATTGAATTCAATTAATGAAACTTTACTTCTTTCAAGAACTGAAATAGTTCTTTATGCGATTCCTGTCTGCATCACTGCAATGGTACTAATGCCAAACCTCCAAACCATTTAAGGCCCTTCAGAGCGTAGATCTACTGTCTTGATCCAGCCTTTGTATGGGGTGAAGTATTGTAACTGGATTTTAGTTTCCGTGCCCTATGAATGAGCTTGCCATAGTTCCCAGGAAGGGAAAAAAGACTCCTCAGGAGTATTAACAAGACCCAAAATGCACAGTATGAAAAATAACTCCTAACAGTAGTTTAAGTGTCCTTCCTTGTCTGTTTCTCTGGCTGTACAGGGTGAAGCAGGCACGCCTTTCCGTGGTTCCAGCAGTACAAAATGCCCTTGCACACATGCCTGCTTACTCTACTTTATCCTTCTCTTTGCATTTCAATGAGGAAAAGTTAGGGAGTTCATTAAGTTCTTCCCTTATGCCTATTTCTGTCACCATAATCACAATAGTTTGGTTTCCATGGATCTGCCTGCCTGACTCCCACCTGTATTTGTATTGTCTCTTGTCTCTGAGGGTGAGGTTCACCTGGCTCAGAGCAAATGTTTGTGTTCAAACCAGTCCCCCTGCTTGTGTTTGCAGTCAGTGGAAAGGAACAGGCACTTATTTACTTATTTAACAGGGACAGTTCACCACAATCAGTTTTAGAGATCTCTGTTAGGGCATGAATAATCTGCTATAGAAGTGCTTTTCTTTTTTTGACTGATCGTGCAGGAGCGTAGATGAAAGGCTCAGTGTATACACCTGCATTTAGCCAACTGAAATTTACATTCAACATGTTTGATCCTCAATTTATCTAGCAAGATTTTTTCTTTCTCTTCTGTGTGCATGTATAAATCTACATGCTGTATAAGACACTGACAGGAGACAGTGATCCAACCTTTTTAGTAATTGAACATTTTCATATAAAAATTAGGCATTTCTGAAAATGTTGCAGGTTTCCATGGGATCCAGCTGGAATAGAAAAGAGGCAGAAGCAATTTTCTTTTTTTTTCCTTTATCCTGGTTTTCCTTAATGAATGTAAAAGCTCTTTAGTTGTATTTTCTTCAGGTTTCATGTAGACTGTACACCTGCACCAGCTAGATTTGTTGTTACTGCATGATTTTTAGCATAATAATGTTCCTCCAAGAACATCCTGACCTCAGACAAAGTAGACAATAGTCTCTTGGCTCCAGCCATTAATAACAGCAGCTGTGGTGAACTTCACTGTAGGTCCAGTCCTTCCAAAGGAATTGTGAGGGTCCAGCCAACCCGAGGATGTAGCTATAGTGTAACCATGCCACAGATTTTACAGTTACAATACACAGAAAGTAGTGAAGACAGCTTTCTAGTCTCTCAGTGTCTGAGACCACAGAATGTCTCTGTATTGTAGGAGAAAAGAAGGTCATTGGGGTTCTTTGTTCAGAAATTATGTCACTCTGCTTGGTGGTCGCATTGGGATGCTTTTTTTGTGTGAGTGACCTCCACAGACTTCTGAACTGTCAGTTCCATCCCTTATGATTATCTCTTGTGTGGCTTTGAATATTAATGGCACAAAGCCGTCCTTGTCTGCAGTGAGTACAATCCAAGAAGAGCCTACAAAAATTAAGCAAGAAGAAGAAAATGAGTGCACTGCTTTGGTTACATAAATGTAGAAGCACGTTTTTAAAAGTCAGTGAGCACGCAGGCAGAGCAGGGTTTCTTTTTGTGCACTAAAGCCTTATTACGCTAATGACATTAAGGTCTGACAATCCATGCTCAGCACACCTTTGTGCAAATGCAGTGAGGGGCTAAATGAAAGCTCTTGCAAGGCTTGAGGCATTTCCCCCCTTATTTAAATTAAGTTCAAACGCAAGGTGCATCTTTGCTAGTTCTAATAAACTAAAAGTATCTTCATCTTCTGAAAACTCAGCCGGCCTTTCAGCTGGCTTTTGTTCTAATGATATCTACTTCTGCTTAGCCTTTTCACTCATCTGCTCTACCCAAATGATGAAGAAATTATAAACATTGGAAAAGTTGCCAGCAAAAATGCTTGTGCTGTACTTGTTCTAGAAAGGAGTAGGGGTGTCCATTTCATTACTGTCAAGTCAAGATTGTTCCATATGTTTTCAAATTCACATAGTAAATAGAAGAAAGTTACACCTTGAAGATGATTTACAAAAGATAATTTACAAAAGCTGCTACAGTAAAATTTCTTGTCTTTTAATTATTTGTCGTCTCCTAAAAAGAATGAATAAAATTACATTTTTAATCCTTTTTTTTTCTGAAAAAAAGGGACAAGATTTAAAAACCAAAAGACTTCAAAACCTTTTAGGTTCTATTTCTGTATTGCCTAGAAGAAAATAAACCTCCCTCCACTTTTTTTTTTTTTTTACTTTTCTTAGTAAATTGGCTTAAAAATGAAGCTATATTTATTTTCTTTATTGATTCATCTGGCTTTCTTTCTCGCTGTATATTGTAGTTCTCATAGAAAAAAGTGAATTCTCTAGGTTTTTTTCCCAGTTTGACACTGTATGGAAAAAAAAATCTGTGGCAAGTTAAAACCATTGGGGGAGCCCTTATATGACACACTTTCCTTAGAGCATGTGATTCTGTCATTATTGAGCATGGGCGTTAGCTGGGATATGAGGGAAAGAAAGCCCTGTTAGATTCTGTGTTGGGATTTCAGATTTTGGGATATAAAACTGTTTTTGAAATGGAATGTGAAAAAAGGAATTGTAGAAAATCCAAACGAACCATTCTTATTTTTTTCAGCCATAACAAAGCATGCTCCTGGAGAAGGTAAATCTCCCCTTCTTTAACTACTAACAGCACTTTTCCAGGCTGGTTGTATGTTTTCTTGTCACCTGTTACATCATAAGAAGATTGTCTTTCCAAACCATGGATCTTTAATCTTCTGCTCTTAATACTTTCTTTCTAAATCTGAACAGACTTTAGATTCTGTGAACAGTGGCCCTGAAAGTGGAAGTTTTGTGGTCTAAATTGAAATTCCATTGTTCTTCAAAATGATGAAGCATACTTTTGTGTCAGACTCTTGGAATTATTTTCATCCATTGAAATGCTGGAAATTCTCAGTTGTCATTGATAACACTTGCTTGAAAGCATATCCCACGGAATATTTCAATGGAAAAAACATGTGCAGTGTGTAGTACCCTTTTACTGTGAACAATTATTATGATGATATGCCAAAAAGAGAGGCTCTTGTGTGCTGCTACCAGGGCACTACACGACAGTCTGAATTAAGCACAGGTAATGGTATTACAGTCCTGGGCTTAAAGTGCAAACAATGAGGCCGAGCTCATTGCTCTTTTAACTCTGATGATCTTAACAGCATTGCTCTGGGCATGAATTTGACTTACGGTTGTGAAGCTTTTCCCTCCAATCTATTAATGCTTAAGTGTTTACTCATAGTAAAAATGCCAGGCTGTCATTATAATACAAGCATGCTCTTCCTTACATACCCTTTAATTATGTAGTATTAAAGGATGGGAGTGATATTTTTAAACTTCACATCTAATATTTATGTCTTGTGTCAAAAGAAACCTTTAGGAATATTAGCAAGTACCATCTAGAATTGAATAAAGAGCTACACAACTGCTTCTGCTCCAAACCTTATAATTTTACAGGATTTTGGTGTGTTTTAGAAAGATTCTTGTTTCAGTTTTTGTTTTTGCTGAAAGCATACAGAGTCAATATCAGAAAATCTGAACAGAAAGAGGGACACATTAGGATGATTCTGAGACATTATCTTTTTTGATATCTCTGAATTCTAATACATGAAATTGAGGAGAGGTGTTCTGCTAATTAAATAATTAACTGCTCTATAGAGCTGAAAATAGGTTTTCTCAGTTCCTTTGTTTATTACAGGCATTTCTTTCCAAAATAAGAGCTGGAAATACAGGCCAAAAATGGGCTCCTCCTTGCCCTGCAGCACTGCATCTTGTTGCTGCAGAAGCCTGCTGGGAAATAGCTCAGGTCTCAACAGCAGGTAGAGTTTTTTCATATATGTTTCCACTGCACTGCACAGTCAAGGAAGATTCCTGAAAAAAATATGGAGCATGCATGTCCTTGTCTTCTGGAACAACCTCAGAAAGAGGATCATAGTAGCCTGTGATGAGAAAAGCCATCAGAATCATTATAGAGAAATGACTAAGAAATAGCAGTTTGTGTGTTGCTGAGAGGGTGTCACACAGGAGCAGACAGGGACAAGGCAATCCAGAGGCCAGTCTGGGACCAGGGCTCCCCTTTTGCATCTGTCCTTATGAGTTAATCAGTGGTGGGTGGTAAAAATGGGAGACTGGCAAATAGGAACATTGGGCTTCATTTTTTATCTTACGTTAAAATAATCCCAAATGCTACTTGATACATACACACACACACACACACACACACACACACACACACACACACACACACACACTTATTTATTTATTTATTTATTTATTTATTTATTTATATGTATATATATATAAATATTCTGAGAGTGAATTTTTCTCCAACCTATACTCTGTTGTCAGGACCGAGACATGCTAGTAAGGATGGGTGAAGCAAAATTCCAAAAGGTTTCAGGAAAGCAATTCTACTTCCAGGTAGCACAGTGTACTGATTATTTTCTCAGCCTTCCTTTGCAGAGGCACCTAACACATTACTCTGCTAATAGGTAGTTTTGCAGTTACTTAGCATTTAAATGATTTCAAGATACTCTGCTCTATTTCAGTCAAGAGAAAACACACACATGCTGAAAGAAGTTAGTTAGCTCAGTTTACTAAAGTCTGGGGTAATTATTCTATCACAAATGCCTCTTTTATATGCTAAAAATCTCAGGTGAAACCAGATAGCAGAAATAAAAAAAAGAACATACCGTGTTTCATTTCAATAACAGGCAGATCAAACAGCTGCTGGACTAAACTCAAATGAATCTTGCCATCACAGAGGAGAACGTCTTTTGTTTCTTCAGTAACTGATCCATTTGAAAAGCTTTTCTTCATATCCATGTATGTAAAAGAAAAGATCTTGTTAATGGCTTAGACATCGAGCCCAAGTACTTACAGCCATTCCTCTGCTCTTAGTCCTTTCAGTTCTTTAGTCATTTTGCCTTTTCTTTGTCTGTCTTTCCTACAGTTTATAGATGACATCACCATGCAGGACCATTCTAAGCACAATCTCATCGTCCCACATGAGGAGGATAAAAATGCCTCTTTGGTTTTCGCTTGGTGAGCTTCTGCAGCTCAAAGCTGCCTCAGATCTGTACGTGTATTACCCTGGGCTGGGCATCTGTGTGTCTGTTGGGCCTCCCTGCCTGAAGCCAGTTTAGTGGAAGGGAATGTATCATACCTGGAATATTGTTGATCCAGATGCTGCCAGAGTAAGTGAGTACTCTGCTCAGTTTCAGCTGTATGTGTGGGTGGGTTTGAGAGCCACTGGGCAGCTATTCCACCCTAGCAAAATGACCTCAGGATGATTTTGGCACAGGGAGTATTGCAAAGAGACTGGACCTAGCAACAGTCTCTCTGAAAAGCTGTTACATCAAGGTAGCTTAGGAATCCTGTGACTTGCTTTGAGAGAGAGAGAATACATGGATTTACACCCTTGGAATTTGCTCTGATATTCACTGAAAGAACACACTTGAATATAAAGGTGGCTTGTTTGTGCTTCATGAAATTTAGGTGACCCTGAGAATCAACATCTTTGTGTTTCTTCTTTCTAGTTACTGCAAGGTGCAAGGACAAAAAATTGTTGAGCTACTATGGTCATGGAGTGGATATATATTTGAATTTACATTTTCCTATCTGCTATCATTTAAAAGTCCTTTTAACATTGAAAATTTTCCAATGACTCAATGTCATTATGAAATAGATGTGAATGGGATATTTTCTTCTAAATAATATTGCTAAATAATATTACTATACTTGGTCCTGTGAACTTAATTTTGTTCTTTCCATGCTTTCTCCCTGTGTAGTTCCACGTGTTATGTTTTGCTTTGTTTCTTTTTCTTTGGCATCTTTATGTTTGCAATAGCCCTTGATTTTACATATTTGTTATAAATGGACAGTCTATTCACTCAATTTCATAGACCCCTCTGTTTCATACATTCAAAAGGGATCCAAAGTAATATTTCAGAATGGGTTGACAGGATCTCATCTATCCTAACTCCTGTACTAGTCCTACTCTGTCTGTGTCTACTTCACACCCTTGAATTTTTCTTGCTAATGTAAAACTTATGCTTGAATGAATTCACAACTGCATCTTCAATTTGTGTGCACAGTAATCTAACCTCTGACAAAATAAATCTCTTGTAATGCTCGTCTTCATTTCTAATTGTGCTATCTTTTGACAGTTGCTCTCTGTGAACAGAGCTTTTTGCTGTGTAACAACATTTCTAAATCAATCTCTTTCACTTTTCTGTACACAGTATCTGTTCTGTCATGCAACCACATTGAATTCTGTAAATCAGAATGTCTGCTGGCTGTTGCAAATGTCTTTTCCCCCACTCTGCTATAAATTGCTCATGCAGACAGTCTATGGCTTATTGTTGTTTATTTATTTATTTATTATTGATTTTATACATAAGAACAATAAAAAATATCTTTCCATTAAAAACGTGAACTTTCCAACTTTCAAAGGTCTTCTCATCTTTTTTCCACACTTAAAACAACCAGAAATTTGTTGGTGCATAACTAATAAAGGAAATACCTAAGGAATACCTCAAGGAAGTATAATTTTCTTAGTCATAAATCAATAACAACTTTTTGTTACAGCTGTAACTATGTAAGAAAAGGGTTTTTTTTAATTTTTAGGTATTTAGGTATTTCCAAGTTAGTACTACAGTACTATACTCTATTGAACCTAAACACACCTGAAACTCAATGGGCTGAATGTTCAGCAGTGAGTGTGTGCTTTGCATAGGCATTGCAAAGGTGCTCTTTGCCTATGCAGGTATTTGTGCAAAGCTTTGTCATTGCAGCAGATTGTGGACTAGCACATCTAACAACTATTTCATTTTCCTGAGTTCAGGTTGGAATAGCAGAGTTTATTCAAACTGAAACTTCAGTTCATGAATTGTAGTAAAAGATGGACTGTACATGAGACAAGCTAATCGCCTTGACCCAAGTGGTCCATTTTTCACATAGATATGCTTCAACTCAAGAATTATCAGAAAATAATCTAGCTGACTTGAAATCAGTTTAATGGAAATGTATACTCAAGATGACTTTGTTCTAATTTTTTTCCTACGTAGCATTGCACATTATTATTGGAACTGCCATTGGAAGTGGAAGATATTTTTGTATACACAAAACTGCACAAAACCTATTTTTTATCCTAAACAGTTTTTCAAGTACAGACCTGAAAGATCGAGTCTCAGTTGTTTGTCTTTTCGTCGCTTGTCAGTGTTAATATGAGCTATTTTCTCTGTCATATGCTTCTGTTTATATTGATAAACATATTCATATTTTACATTTATTTTTGACTTTTTTACAAATTCTGTCAGGTCAAGAATCTTTCTCTGTTATAATCTTCTAATTATTTAGCCTTTTTGTTTAATGCTTAGTTTAAGTGATGATAATGTGCCTTCTATTGGAGGAATGTGTTCACGCATGTCATATCACAGATTAACTGATTTAAACCTCTACCTTGTTGTGAGGCAGGTAACTCTTAGTATCTCCTTTTTATAGATGATCATACCATTACACAGGGAGCTTAAGAGAGTTAGTCAAGGTCATGGAAGTAATTTGTGACAGAGTTAGAGGTACAACTAAAAGCTTGCCTTGGTATTTTCCACTTTCATGCTGTAACCCAAAGACAATCTTCTAGCCAAATCTAGATTTAATCCACCTCTTCACAAAATCCATGTCTGTTTTAGCTTTGTTATTTATCTCCACTAAGAATCAAAGGACTTGAAATTCCGAGATTAAAATCCCTTGTGTTAGTTGCTTTATCCTAGAACAAACTTTATTGGTAGACAAAGAACATGTTAATCACAGAAGAAACAAATATACTTCCACATACATGAGTGCATACTTTCAGATTAAGTTTCTTTAGCCAACTTCCTGTAGCATGTCAAGTTCAACTCTCCCTCAATAAAAACCCAGCAAAAAGAAATGGTTCATTCAATAATTGTTTTCCCTCACCCATGTCAGCCTGCCCAGATCAGATTTTATAGCCTATAAAGGGTGTTCTGGGCAGCAGCCAGCCCATCACAGCAGTGCCAAACTGTCTTTCAGACTCACATTTTGGATTGCAAATATATAAGACAAAAACATCATTTACTAAGGCAAAAGTATTCCTGGATGAGATGTTATATATCTCACGTATGTGCAGTTTTCATACTGCACAGCAAGTGAACGTGCCTTCTCTCCCTTTTTTGAACCCCACTGAGCAGTCAGCTGGAGCTGGTTCTGCCTCTTGACCTTTTCTTCATTTGTCTTGTATTTCCTCATGTGTTGCCTACACTCCCCTACATGGTGAGATCATCTCAATGAACTTAAATTCAACAACTGATGAAACAGTGAGGTAAATGAGAGTGTGCTACCAATCAGAGTTGTTTTTATTGACACTGGGTTAGCTATCAGTTAAAGTCTCAATGTGTTCTTCTGGCCCATGGATGTCCAGGAATGTAAAATGTTTTTCACATGAGACCTGCCAGCTATGTGCCCAGTGCTCATTACCTGCTGAAGGATATGCCTCACTGGTGTGCCCACACACTGCCTTGGTTCTTTCCATAACACTATTGTATTTGAAATTCACAGTCATCTTGTAGTCACATAACATGTACAAAAGCAGAAATTTCATCTCCTAATCCTGGAATATATTACTATGCACTTTATATCAGTTCATTTCATTAATTTCAATACTTTTTAAAAAATTTATTTTAAATGTTAAATAATAGTCATCAATTTACAAGTGTGAAATCCTGATCCTTTACTGAAAATATTACTGACTTTATGTCATATGCAGATTTTATAAGCATAATTCAGCAGATCATTAATGAAATTTTTAGATGACACTGAAAATCCGTCATGAGAAAATCCACTAGTAATTTTTTCCATTTTTGTCTATATTGCCATAACTATTACTATCTCCATTGCAGCTAATTCCTTAACCATCTTATTTTTCTTCTATTAATCCCTTTTCTCTGCTGTTGAACAAATAATTTTCCCTGTGGCATGATTTCAAGTACTGTACTGAATTACAGGTATTTTAAATATTCTTAATCGCCTTTGTGTTAATAATCTGTTCTTTTATAAGGGAAAGGTATCAGATTAGTACATGCATTGTACAGTGAATAGTGCTATAGTTGTCTAGGATTCTGTTTTATTTCTTTTACACCCTTGATTTCGACTGTGTTGTGCTCCACTGGTGATTTCAGGTTTGATACCTCAGTACCCATTAGTCAGCTTGCTTTTACCTTGCCCCCATATTCATTGTGCAGGATGAGAAAAAACTAGTAGATTAGCTAGATGTGGGAGTTCTGTCCCAGAAGACAGTGAAAAGACACTTAAACAGCTAAGGAACAGAGCATTGAAGAGGAAGGAGAATTATGATTTACATTCTCATTGCCACAGGTAGTGTTCATTAGGTCTGACAGCTTGCACTGCTGCCCTTCCCTGTCATTATTTCTACTGTTTCTGTGATTCCTGCCTGCTTTTTGGTAGATTCTGTTTTTATTGTGGTGGAGATATTGATATCTTTCCTTTCCTTACCCATATGTGGGACATTCCAATTGCAACCTTAATTAACCTGGCAGAGAAGCATAAGCCTGTAAATTGTTTATGCTGGAAGAGATCTGAGGTGCTCAGAGGTGCTTAAATCCCAGTGCAGTTTGCATTTATAGGGCACATCAACATTCCTGGTGACACAATGCTGGGATTTCTCTCCTCTTGGCTCTGTGTTAATAGTTCTGCAACCACTGTTTCAGGTGTATTGTCATCTAAGATACACTTTTTGTGCTTGTGCTTCCATGATCTTTACGTATGATCTCTACTTTGTGCAGTATGATAACTTGGCTTCATTGCTGACATTGCACGTTCCTTTCCTTTTGGACCTGTGTATCCAACAAACAAATCATCTGCTCTAACAAAAGGAATTGTGTCTCCTCTACAGCCCCTGCTTGTCTGCTATTGACCAGTTTCAGAACACTGTTGACAGAATTTGTTCATAACAAATTTCTCAACCTTTGCTCAAAATGTTATCCCTGCATCAATCACACAAATTCCTCAACCTTTGCTCAAAATGTTACCCATGCATTAATCACACTTTCTCTTGACTACTGCAGGTCTTTCTTTTACAGTCATCCTAAATCTCTTGTTTCTAAACTTCAGGTTAGCTGACTAGTTTCTTACTCCAGGGAGCAGTCATATCAGCTTCCTCTTCCATCATTTTCATGACTTACTTTCTATTGCTCAACCCATGTCAAGACTGCCCTTTGGATTTCAGAAGGGTTCATGGTCTTATTACAGCTCATCATTTCAGCCTGGTCTTCACTGATTTTACTGTGCCCTCCTAATATTCCCCTTCTTTACATCATGTATTTCTATCAGAGCTTCACTGCCATATGTTTGGATCCTTTCTGTTCATCTCCCAGATATGTGTAAAAAGAAAAAAACCGTTATTCTGTAGCTGACCTTTGCAGCTGGCAATAAAGTTTCCCATAGTAAATTGTATGAAGATACTATAAAAGTACAAATTTACTTATGTACAATTATTGGTTGGTGCTAAGAAAAGAAAGTCATTGTGACTAATTGCTGAAAAGTTATTATTTCCTGTTTAATTATGCAATATATGCTATCAGTGATATAAACTTTTGACATCATACTGCTTGTGAACAAAATGTAGGCGTTTAAAGATATTCTTCAGATTAAGATGAATGTTATTCCTCCTGGAGAGCCTAAATGCCTTTAATTTGAGATTCAGATTGGCTTTATTTCCACTGTAATTAGCTTTTGAATGAGAGTAGTTTAAATATTCTGCAGCTGTTTCTTTTCTGGAGGAAAGGGATGATAAAAGTATCTTTTTGCAAAATGAAACAGAAAAAAAATCTGTGACAGATCCTCTTTTTTTTTTTCTTTTTAAATAATGTCTTCTTATTGCATTTGTCTGTCTGCCCTCCCACATTCCTCTGAATCACAAACCTGTATGTGATGAAAGAGCAATAATATTTGCTTTTCAGAGTTGAATGATCAAGTTACCTCTGGTGGCTGAATGCTATTATAAAAGTGATAGTGCAGTGACATTTCCAAAGTGTGAATGATCGTGGTTTTCTTCTATGGCTATGGGCTACAAAGAATACAAATTCTGGCAGCACTGCAAAGATGTGACTTCAGAGGAGTTACAGGCAGACATGTACTAAGAGGATAAACAAAGGTTTTGAAGACTGTTAAATGAGCAAATATTATGAATTATTAAGAAATTAATGTTTCTGTTTTTTTAGTTTTCTAAGCAGATCAGGAAGTACACATAAATATGTCAATAATGCTTCTGCACAACACTGTTCATAATTGCTCATTAATTATTGCTACATTTTTAACCATTATATTTTAAACTTCATTTTATTTTTTAAATGTATAAATATGGTTATGCAGTTCTGATCATTATATTCTTTAGTGCAATAGATTTCTCAATCAAGACTGAGCCTCTACTGTGCTGGGGGTTATAGAGACACTTAAGAAGACATGCACTTGGCACAAAGAGATGGAAGATAATGGCCATATTATTGACTGGACTGCAGTTTACCTAAAGCTTAGAAAGATTTCCACTGGCTGATATTTATATCATAAGGCAATAAAGCTATTTCCTGACTTTTTGCTCTGTGTCTGGCTGGAACCCACAGCCCAGCTGGTCTCTGAGCTCACAGTGCACTAAACAACTCCTGAAGGAGGAACAAGGTTCAGATGTCTGAATATAAACTAATCAAAACAACTATTTCTCTGAAAATTATTAGCTGCCTATGAAGCAAATATTTCCCTGTCTGTAGACCTTTCTGCCAAGTCTATTTTTCATTATTTTTTGGCATCATGCTGTGATCTTGTTAGATTTCAGAAGAGGGGCTGAACTATACAAGGCATTAGTCGAGACTTCCCCGGGAAAGCTCTGTGTGGGAAGGCATTAGTGGCACTTTTTCCGAGTCATTGTAATGCGGTGCTAGCAGTGCTTGCTGCTGGCTTAATGTGCAACTAACCTGTTCAGATAAATAAGTATTCCTTTCTAAACATAGTTTTTCTAGCAGTATTTTAGAAGCACCTACTTTTTTTATTGCTCTTTCCAAAGAAAAATAACAGGCTAACTAATTCTTACTTCTTGTGCAAGCACGTGCACAGCGACTTCAGATCTTAGATTAATGTTACGTGTCGCAAACAAAACTTCTCTTGGGAAAGGTTAATCCAATTGACTCCTAGAAACAGGGCTGCTTGCTAAATAAATAAGTTGATTTATGTTAAGAAATCAAAATTAATTTGAACATACTGGAGAACAGAAGGGCTTGCTTCTTGGCCAATAAAATCCTAAATTATTTAAAATAGACATGCTACTTTTCCACCAGAATTTGTATAATGTGTTCAAGTTAAATTATTGACTAATTCAGATTTAAAGCTTTGCTTTTATCCAGACAACCCAACTCACCAGAATCTGTTTAAATGCCGAGTAAATGTTTGCTAGAAAGTAATGACCATGATTGAATTGAGTCACCATTCCCTTAATGACTGTTTAAGGAGGGATTCTTTGATGTCTATATGGATTCCTTTAAAGTTAAAATTTTCTTCAGCATCATCACAATGCAGTGTATTATTTTGACATAATGCTGCTTATGTTGCAGTAGATAAGAATGCATTTATAATTGACACCTACATCCTGAAAGGGATACCAGTTTTATCACTACCATCAGCATGTTCAAAAATCTGATCAGTATAATGTTGGTATTCCTGTGAATAATATTAAAAGCAGTAGATATAAATAATTACCCAACCTACATTCCTTAGTTGAAATTCTTATTGAAGCCAGGAGAAAATTTGCCAAAACAAGGGTAGATAGGAACATGATGGTTTGAAATTCTTATATTTATTTAATGAAATCATAATTACATATTGATGTATTGGAAGGTTTTTGTTGGTTTGTGGGTTTTTTTTCAGAAAATTTTAAGTGGTTATGTATTTTACAAATTGAGTACATCTCATTTTTCAAAGAATAGTGTTGAGAAATCAAAGCAAAAATAAGCCAAATTCATGTGATGTCCATTTAAATTTTCCATAAATTGAGATTCAGTACTTTGGTTTAGTCTTCCTGTGAGTCTGGCTATCTTCAGACTCTGGATTTGAGCTCAGGTTTAAATTTATTACATTTCTGGTGAGCTACTGTAGCCCCTCATTCATCAGCTTATCTCTGCACTAAACTAAAATATAAGCCTTTTGTAGATTAACAACTCTGGCTCTGTTCTCTCTGACAGATGCACACAAAATCAGCTCGTGTCCAGCACAAGACAGTTGTGCATGATCAAAGAAAAAACAGACAAATCTCCCATGTTAAGTGTCCTCTAAACTATCCACATCATCCTAAATTGTCATTCCAATGACAAATTATAATTCTGTTTTAAATTAAGCTTGATGCCAAACCTAGGTTATATTTCTTATGGGTTGATAAGAATAAACTTCATCCTCTTGGTTTAAAGCTAAATAAATGCAAGATTGTTTAAAAATTTGGATCCTATCACAGTATTTCTAAGCTGACAAAATGTTACCTGGTAGGTGACATGCACGACAGGCGGTTCCTGGGAGCACGGATAGGCTAAAGATATCCTCCTCCCGTTCCTAGCGAAGTCCGATATTTCGGAAAGACTCAGCTGTAACTCATTGAAACTGCCACAAAGTCTCTCTAAATTTCTAGATATGTGGCTCATTCCCCTTTCACTTGGCAAATTGTTGTTTTTAGGAGAATTTGATGCTTCTTGGATCACATTGAACTGCACTTTAGGGGATGCTGGTCTGCTGGAAATCCTGCTAGGTGATCCAAAACCACGAAGAGACACTGAGCGATTCATAGGTTCAGCATCCAATGTTTCCAAGGCCACCGAGGAGTCACCTGGGAGCCTTTTTTCATCCAGGTCACTCACACTTGATGAAGAGCTCTGCTCATAACTAGGGCTCTTTACTTCTTCAATGAGTCTTCTCCTGCCACTTGGAGACTGAATAACTGTTCTTCTTGGTATTAACAGCTCCCTGCTTTGAGGTTGGTCTTCTGTGGCAAGGTTCTCAAAGAATTTTCTTTTCCCAGGTATATTAACAGAGGATTCAAAGTTATAAAACATATTCTGCTTAGTCTCAGGCAATGCTGAAGAATTTTCTTCCAGCATCAATTCTTTGACCATAAGACGCATTACATACCTGTCTGAACTTGAAGATGGAATGAGATTAGGATCGGGGAACCTCTGCTTGCCAATCAGAATCAGTAAGAGTTTATCTGTTAAAAAACATAGGCCCTTTGGTCTTTCATTTTTTTCCAGCTGGATTTGTTGAATGTGAGGCATGGAGGAAGAGGTTACTGAATACACCAGAACAATATTAGAGGTATTAGAGGCTACTGCCACAATCTGAGCTCTAAGGTCAAAAGCCATTATATCAGGAACGAGAATACCTGGGATGGTGACTTTTCTGGTGGTTGTTACCTTCCTCTCAAAAGTCACCAAGATCAAGTGAGAAGAATCTTGACCATTTGTTGCTGCAGAGTCTTTGCGTTTCAGAGTAATGAGAGGACTGGGATCAGAGCGGCGGTGGTTTGCAAGGATATGGGTCAAATCCACAGGACCTGATGAAGAAGAAGCAACTGAATCAACACCTGATCTATCTGAATCTATGGACTTTCTTCGTGTGTCCATGGAATATTCCTCATCACCAAGCACCAAAGCAGACTGTGAGATTAAAGAAACAGCTTCTGTACCAGAGGGCACATCAAATGCAATGCCTGCATTGAAACCACAGATGTTATCTAAAGGAAGCTCAGTAGCTACAGCAATTTGGAAATCCAGAGTGGCTTCTATAGCGCAGATATAACCTCCCACATCAAAAACTGGGCAAAAGGAGCAGATATTTAGAGTTTTCTGAGCATTATCCCATATGTAGGAGTGCAGGGTACTGCCTATAGCAACTACTAAACGATTACCATCCTTAGTCCAGCAAGCACAGTGGATGAGTCCGCTGCTTTTGATCTCTGCCTTAACCCGCGTATTGTCAGTACGAACGGCATGCAAGACTGAAGCATCTCGTTTTGTAAGCACAGCCAAAACCTCCTTCTTTGGATTCCAGACACAGCCCTGAGAAAGCAGTGGAAATGGCTCACCAACTTCACAAGTCTGAGAAATCAAGGGCTTTTTCTTCTCTGCACTGCTGTAGACCAGCTGCCAAATGCTTACGTGCTTTTTGTGCTGAACAGCGAGCAGAGCTGGGGTGTCTGTAGAGCAATATGGGCCCCAGGAAAGCCCATGCACGTGTTCAAATTGACCAAGAATGCTTGAGTCTCCAAACTTCAGCTCTCCATTTTGATAGTATAAAGTAGTCAGTATCACTTGCTTCCCATCTGTCCAGGCAATTCCATGCACAGGGTGGATAGCTTGATATAAAGCATTGAGGCCGGTTCTCAGCAGCTTTGCCTTTCCCAGATCCATCTTTTAGGCTTTCTTTCTAATGGTGATTGTTCCAAAATAGAGAATCCATGGAATTAACTTGCAGATCACCATGAGAAAGTTTTTCTCTCGTGTTTCCTTCCCTTCCTTTCCAGCATCAAGCTGCTAATTTTCTGCTAATAATCCAAGAGTCTATATTGTGAACTCCTCCGTAGGCCTGCAGCTGCTCTTCTAAGTATAAATCCATGTCAAAGCTGCTTTGGCTATGTCTTTTCCTGGGAGGAGTTTTCATCTTCATGTGATTGCTAACAAGGTTTAACCAATTACTGTGCGTTTTCGTAGAAGGCTATTTTTAACTCTTCAGTGCTGGGAATATATTTAAAAATAACACTAATACCTTGACCTTCAGTGAATGAAGGTCTTTACCAAGGAGAGAGATCATACACCGGTAAGCCGAAGTGTTAAGCTACAGCCTGAAATAATGACCTGACACTTCTTTCAGCCAGCCTTTGAAGGATGAAATAAGATTTAAACATAACTGAGAACTGTACAAGGCAGATTGCAATCTGTGATGGGCAGCATCTTTCAAAGAGACAAGATCTGAAATGGCTATTAAAGGAAAGTAGAAAAAGGAAATCATGCTCTGTTCTGTTAGTAGTTACAAAAGAATGGAGGAAGGTGAGATTTAAAAAAAAACAAACAGCCAAATTAAAAAAACCCAAGTGCATAGTCTGGAAGCAAAGAGAGCTGATAAGTGGTTAGTGTTCATTTTACTGGGACATACTTCCTAGCCACAAATATACATTGAGTTGTTTCTTTCCCAGCCACCTGTATCTGAGGGCTGTTCCCTCATTATACAGACTGAATGCAGAGAGAAATCCAAAATTTTCATGTTTCTCCTAACCCTGCATTTTCCACAATATGTAACATAACGTCAGAGTTGTCAAAGACCGAAAGACCCAACCAATAAATTGCTGTAGCACAGTGGGGCCATGGGAGGATACAGCAGTTTGGGTGGGCTGAGTTGATTCAGGCCCAGAGCTGGGCCAGATGAACTGCCTTGGGTGTCTCCATCCTTCCCTCCTCAGCACAGCCCTCTCTGGGGTTAGCTTGGACAGAGTGTGTGTATGGCTGAGCATAAATAGTCAGGGTGGGATTAATTAACTTAAATATAAGCAACAATTACTATTTTCAGTGCCCCAGCATATCTCAGACAGCCACACTGAGCTGGCAGGTACAACATAGGACTTAGAGAAGCGTAGTGCCATTCTGGGGTGGCAGCTGGCAACAAAGAGATGATCCCCAGATAGTCCCTGGGCTGCCTAAGATGGCATTAGAGGCTTATAAGCAGGTAACTGAATCCCATCCTCAGCATCTTTCTGTAATTCTTGTTTTGCCAGTGCATTTCCTTTCAGCTTCCATGTAACTTGTGTCTCTTGCTTTGTAAATTAACAAAAAGTGAATAAATTGAACCTGGGCAAAGATTTACAAGCTATCAATGTAATCACTGTGGTTAAAGATGTAAGACTTGGCAATACACATTCTGCATCTTTAGCTCATTTATACATCATATATTTGCATATTACCACCTGAGGAAAAACAAATGTCTTGTTGAAGGCAGTTGGACCTCTGTTGTAAGAATTTTTTAATATTCTTTTTCCAGGTTTATTTACTGAGGATGGTTATCACCACTAAAGAACTCCCAAATTGGTGTAATTATATCACATGCCCATTCACAG
Organism: Anomalospiza imberbis; assembly: GCF_031753505.1. Lineage (NCBI taxonomy): Eukaryota > Metazoa > Chordata > Aves > Passeriformes > Viduidae > Anomalospiza > Anomalospiza imberbis. Next base: position 7,708,038 of record NC_089683.1, on the reverse strand, counting down.
CTTTTTTTTTTCTTTTGTGAATTATTTAATGAAGATTACATTCAAAATAAAAGCTTTTTTTACAGTCTTCAACAACAAGCCAGCAAGGATGACTGGAATAGGTAAAAATTAAAAAGCTAAATATGCAGGTCAGAAAATCCTTTTTTATGCAAGACTCGTAAATTCTTGGTCTCTGTCTGTGCTTGTGGTGAAACCATGTTTTTTAATGATTTTACCTTACCCTTTGTGGCACAGATGCCACTCTGCCATACCTGTTTCACTAGGACTTCTGACAACTTCCTCGAAGTTGAAGCAGGATTATTGGATTTTTTTTTATTAGTGAAAGTTTCTTACTCATTGCAGTTATAATGAATAGATTGCAGTAAGATGCAATCCCAGCAGTTCCATAAATTGACAGAGTCTGTATAATATATATTTGTTTTACTTTCAAATATTGGTGTTTCAATGCTTTGTTGTCTTCTGGGTGTATTTTGCTGAAACTGATAAAGCTATTCTTTGGCACAGTATCTCATCTATATTCTGTACCACTGTGCTTTAAATATCCTAACGAAACTGTGTCGCAGCTGGATTCTAGCAACCTAAAATGCGGTTTGGATGCAGAAACTTCTGCCTCAGTGTGACTGAAATGCTCAGATGTTTTGCTAGGGATAATGTGTATTCTGTCAGCTGTGCTGACATCTTGAGAGCATGGACTGACTACTTGTGTGGAAGACTGGAGTTATTTGCTGTTGGGTTTTTTTTTAATTTCATCATCTCATAAAGCATTTGCTCTTCAGCAGTATCTGTGACATTATCAGAGGGTAATACAAAGCTGAATTTGTGTGAGGTTTGCCAGTAAGTTTGTCAGAATCACCCTCAATTTTGGAATTCAGGTCATCTCACAAAAACTGAAGTCTCGAAAAATATTTGCAGCAGAGTTACAGTGAGATTTTAATCTATCTCTGAAGGCTTTAGGAAATAGGACTTCATCTGAAGTCATACTTATGACAGACATATGAAGACATACTTCATCTGAAACATGCTTATTTCTAATTAATTATCTGAGATACACAGGTACAAAGATGGCAACATCCACAAAGTTCCACTAGCATGGTACTGAGCTGGGGAGTCAAGTAAGTATGAATTTGCTGTGGCCTTTTCAAAACTCTCTAAGGCTCAGTGTTCCTTGAAGTCTGCAGGGTTTAGCCACACTGTGAGCTCTATTCTGTAGCAATTGTGTTGGAACCTCAGACTCCATTTGGGATAACATTTGAGAAACTCAAGGAGAATTTCCTCTCATGGTTCTGGTGGGCGGCAATAATGTAGGCAAGGAATTTCTGTGAGAACAGAATCCTCTGGTACCCCCATAAAAACCATATATGAGAAAATTCATTTGAGATAAGGTTGTATTTTGGCTTATATCTTTAAAAAAACTGTAAATAATGGAAGACTTGTAAAATATGCAGTGGGGAATAAAACCTAAATTATGCCAGGATTATGAATTTGAACAAGTTGTGCTGGGGATCAAAGAAGTCACAAAGTGAACAAAGAGATATTAAACTTTTGTTTGGCACAACTTCATTAAAAAAAAAAAACCAGGATAAAAAATAGTGGAAAAAACAAGTTCCCTTCATTCAGTTAGCATATTTTTCTGAAAAAAAAAAAAAACCAAAAAAAAAACCCCAATATTTTTCCATCACCTTAGCATGCACAGATCTCTATAGCACACACTCAAAATAAAGACTGTTAATTGAAAACTGTCCTGGAAATACCACAGTTAGAAATCTGAGACACTTCAGTGAGCAACCATGGTCTTTACACCTACAATAAACTAGATTCTGATCTATTAGCATCTCTTTGCTCTGGTGTAACTGAGCTTAGAATGTCACCTTTGGCTTAAACAAGGTGCTTCAGCAGGTGGCACCTTGGCTGCTCTCTCCTGCAGAGTAATTCCAGCCAGGCAGTCCTTGGTGCTTCGGAGGAGATGGTTTTTAGAAGTCATACGTAAAGTCCAAAATTGAACACTGAGTTGCACATAGCTGCCAGTTGGTAGACATGGGTTCCCATGGTTCATAATGAGTGTTGGAAAATTAATCCAGCCTTCATCATTGCAGAGGGTGAGATGCCTTTACTTATAATACTGATTTATATTGATGTTTTTACACATTGCTCTACTTGCTATTCAGGGAAAGAGCAAATACTTCTTGTGTCCAAATGGATCACAGCTAATGAGTTCCAGGTTCTTAAATATATTTACCTGTCTATTTCTTGTCCAGTGGGAGATTGGTATCTAAATATCTCTGTGGATCTGAGTTCAGTGCCTTGCTGGAAAAGCTGAATTTCAGACTACATTTTCTCCTTTAGTCATGGTAAAATAACTCTCCCAGGCTAAATCTTGCTCCAAATTAATTAAAAAGATGTTAATATTCCTGGTGACTTCAGAGGAAGAGAGATCCAACTCAATATGTAATAAAAATGTAAGAGTAATATTAATTTAACTCAGTTTCATGAAATGTCTAATACTTGGTGGTATTTTTACTTCAAAAGTATGTCTCTTTAAAGCTACTCACCATGAATTCACCAATTTAAGCAGGTGTGTCATTTACTTCAACACTTTTGAGAAGCTTGAGTATTTATTTACGTAATAAATGCTTACTAAATATCTTTATTCTTTCACACTGACATTTCTTTGCCTTGAGATCTGATTTTAAAAAGTACTTACCTGTCATACGCTAACTTGAATGTACAGAATGTAAAAATTAGGCACAGTTAATAAAGAAACAAAATACGTAATCTGTCAGAGCAGATCCACTGATCCATGCCTTGTAAATCAGTGCTCTTCTGACAGGGATATGTTTGTGTGCTCTTCCTGCTCTCAGAGTAGGATTTTACTCACCAACTACACGTTTTTGTACATATGTCATGTGAAGTGGGAAACACCTAATGAAATACTGTAATTTTTACATAAATACATTTAAGAAATTGCTAAGAAGTTTGGTTAATTTAAAAAAACCACAAATGCAAATTACTGTGTAAAGGCAAGCCCCTTATCTTTTCTATGTGGGCTATATTCAAACTAAGGAGACTTCAGGCAGGAAAGTCACCACTTCTTTCTAAGACTATTTTTTTTTCATATGGGTTCAGACCCTTGGTGTTACCTTTCTGGAGCAACTGCCTGGGCCAAGGGTACCAGGCTGGCTTGATCTGTCATCTGTAAATAGGGGCACCTAGCATGGGGACACATATGATGGACAAGACACTGCTACAGCAAGACAAAAGTTTTGCCTCTTCTTGTAGAAGTTTATAAATTCTTTGAGATCATTTCTACCTTACCTTGCTGCTAGAAGGCAACTCTCCAAATGTCATATGTGTATAACTGACTGCAGTGACCTCTCTGACACTGGACCTTGGGTTCTCTGAAATCCCTCTGGGTCTCAGGGAAGGCACCAGAGGTGCTCCATCACATCATTCCAACGAGAGATGTCCATCATTCTTGCAGGTGTGTTGTCAACAGTTTTCTTGATGTTTGTGGCTCTTGAAACTCCCTTTCCTCTGTGACAGAAAGGCAAATATGCAATTCTAACGTAGAAATCCAGCACATCTGGGGGAGTAGAGTTGGCAAAGTAGATGTTAATCACCAAAGCCTTCCCTTTTGTGGTTTAGAGTGAGACTCTTGTAGTTCACTGGAGTGGAGAGAAAAGGACCAAGTCTTTTCAGAAAGCCACTTAATTCTCACGCTCATCAAGGGCTTAATGTTTCTTGGGCCTTCACAATGCTAAAGCAAAACTGATGAGCAATTAGGAAGAAAAGCAGGATGATTATGCAAACATGGTCACAGAGAATGAGGCTCATACCTCATTTAATTGTAGGTGTGGGATTCTTCCCTCAAATTAGTATTTTTGCATTAAAGTAAATTGGTGTAGCCACCTACATGAAGGTAGTACCCAAGCTCCCATTAGGCAACAGCATGGAGCCTCAGCTCTCCAACATATCTCTGCACATACACTCTACAGTTGTCTAAGTCAGACCCTGCTTCCTGATTCATTTAAAAGTCAGTGGTGAGAAATAGATACTTTTAGGGCATGATTCATTCCATCCTGAAGTACCTAAAATAGATGAATAACTCTTGCTTTATGAGTCTAGCTGAAGTAATTGGATAGGAAATGGCTATGGACAGATGAATGCCAAGGAATGGTTGTGTAGTTATTATGTGCATGTCTGTTCTAACTAGAACATTTATCAATGATCAGCCCACCAACAGCTCTTTCTAGAGCTACATGATTCCTACCCACATCCTTCCCACTACTGAATGCACCCCCTGTCTCAAACCACTGGTTTTTGACTTAATGCTCCCATATGTACATGGCAGTCTCTTGTGCATGCTTTATAAAGCAATCAGGTTTTCAATAGAAACTCCAGCACTTATGTCACAAAAATTATACTGGGCAGAAGAGCATGAAATGTTCTTTAGGATATATTTCTGTCTTGGCAAAGAGAGGGAATGAATGATCTAATGGGTCTTTCCATCTGTAAGTCAACATTCAGCTTCCAAATTATGACAGTTATTTTCTTCATAGGCATTAAATGTATTTGTTTTTGAAGAGGTCTCTTATTAGTACCTTCTTTTTTACATGATGATGTAAATTTATGCTCTTGAAGTGATATTTTTATAATTCCCACCAGACACATCAGATAACTTAGGAACCTCTTGCATGGCTAAATGCTCTTTGCCACAGTGTGCATACTCAGTTAGATCACTCTCAATTGGAAATCCATTGAGACTTGAAGAAGAACAAAGGATAGCAATATTTTTAGCAGATTCATATTTGTCCCAGCTTGGTAAGTTGAAAAGGTCACTAAACTCTGTCAGCTCTGGGAAAATAATTTATTATTGTAAAGAAACTCAGAACAACATGAGCTAGACATAATCCTGTATCCAAACTGGTTGGTTGACAGTGACAGTCAAACTCTTAGCAACACCTGTTTTGGAAAGTGCAGTAAAAAGCAAATTTTATAAAGTATACCAAAATTGGTTACTTCTGAATCACATGGGTTCTAGCATCTGTTTGGGCGGTTAAACTGTGTTTGCGAATATTGATTGAGAAAATTAGTGGGGTCTCTCTTATTTTGCTTGATGTATGGGGTGTGTTTGGTGATAACACTTCTGATGTCCAAGATAGTTGATTAGTTGGCTGTTGCTGGTTCTACGTGGAGCAATTTCAGAAGTGTCTGAAGAAAGCTGATTCCCAGCTGTATTTGTGTATCCTTGCAATAAAACACCTTTCACTTGGTCTCCCATAGAAATGTTCTTGCTAGTTAGACCTAATAGTATCTCCTTACTTCCCTGATATAGACAAAAATACTGATGAATGTGTTCTAACACAAACCTGCTAATTGAAATGAAACTGTGGTAACATTGTGCTGCTATCCACCTGCTTGTTTAAGTAGTTCACCTGTAACTGTCTGTGTAGGCTGAAACTGTGGATGGTGTTTTTAATCCACAGCCCTTAAGATAGCTGAAGCATTACCTAGAATTGTATTGAAAGTCCTCTGGGGTCTACATTTTTACTGAAATGCTGTGATGGCTCTGTTTTGGCCTTCTTTTTTGTCTTAGATAAGGCCTTCAAATGTAATGGAAAATAAAATTAAAAATACTTTTTCCTGCTTCCCTAGTAGGAAGGATTAGAAATGTTTCCACTTGGTCAGTTTAAGCCTAAATACCTGTTGTCCAGGATTCAGCTACTGTAAGTCCACAACCTGAAATGGCTGATTCAGCCTTGTCTTTCTCTAAGAGAGCTAACGGCCAAATGCTGGGTCAACCCTAATGAGGAACTGAATACCAGAGAGATTAGTGTTTGTGTTTCTCCTAGAGATGAATGTAAAAAGTCTGAGATTTTTAGTGGCTGCCGCTGATCTGTTGACACTTACCTGGAATTAAAGCTGTCCCTGGACTATCATGCAGAAAAAAACCCAACTTTTTACAATCTTTCTGTGCTCTCCTAGATGTAGCTGCCCTGATATGTTACAATCTGCCTCTTTGGCTGCTGAACTTTTAGTTATAACTTCAGATCATTTTGGTCAGGAGTTTCATGTCTAGAAACTCTTTAGATAGTGTTATTATTGCACATGCAGAATGAAGGAAAATAAATACAACCTTAATTTTCTGAGTACATTAGCCAGCTCCCTTGATTCATTTATCTGGAGGACTGAGAATGCCAGTTAATTTCATTTCCACAGTTACATTTTCCAAAATCATTGAAAGACTAATCAAAAGCTTGTAGCTAATATTTGCAGCTTGTTTGGTTTTCTCCTGTTGTTTGAACTGCTTCCAATATGTCTTGCCAGTGACATTTCTCCACCAAGCAGAATAAATACCAAAACTATAGAGAAATAATTTTACTGAAGAAAGCAGCAAATGTGTTGCCCTGTAAATACAAATTTTCTCAAAGCCACCGACGTCCTTCTGTAACTTCCACAGCAAAGAAATGACAGAGCCGGAATAATTAGTTCACAGAATAGATGCAATATATGTAATTCCAATACTCTTCCACAGTTTGAAAGATAGACTAACTTCCTTTTTTAATAAATTTTTTACTGTGAAATATTGGGTGGAAGAGAAAATCAAATCCTCTTGGACCATCTGCTTAAGATATTGTTACTATTGGAAATTTTATTTGTAAGACCACACTGCATGACCCTGAGTTTAGGCTCTGGGTCCTAAGGTGTTACTTGCCCATTTTTATTTATGATAAAAGAGGATCTCTTCCCCTGAAGTATTTGGAATCTAAACGAGGTAGAATGATCATTCTTCTTATATAAATTAAATACTGAGACACAGAGCAAATCAGAGCATATCTTCAATTCAGCAAGCTGCCTTCAAAAGAGTAGGCAGTGAAGAGCTATCACTTGCAGATGCAATCTGCATGTGTGCTAATTAGTCTGGATGGATGCTGCAATTTCATATTTATATTGCATCTGAGGTGCTAGCTAGTGTATTAACCACTTTGGAGCATTATGCATTGCAAGGTGATTTAGGATCTTGCAGTCAATGTTGGAATTGTGGTTAACCTCACTACCATTTTTTCATTTCCTTCTCCATGTTGCATGAAAAATATTACAGTCTCATACATCAGTTTAGGGGAAGGGATCTTTGGAGGCCATATGGTCCAGTTTCTTGCTTGGAACAGAGCTCACACCATTTTCTTCTGGTTCCTTAAGGCTTTGTTTGGTAACTCATCTTGTGAAGATTTTTTTATCTATATATAGTCAGAATTTCCCCTGCTATGACTGGTGTCCATTGCTTCTTGTCCTTTTGTTGGGCATCTCTGAGCAGAGTGTGATACCATCCTCTCCACCACCTGTTAGATAGTTGTAGATAGTAACTGAGATCCTTCTTCTCTCTGTCTTCTGCAGGCTGAACAAACCCAGCTCCCTCCTTCTCTCCATGTTCTCCAACCACTAACAACATTGAAATGGCTGGGCTTGCTCCAGTATGTCCTTGTACTGGGGAGACAAGTCTGAGACTATGAGTCTGTCTAAACTCATCTGGTTTTGGAAGTGTTAAATTGCATTAATCTCTTCTGGAAGCAAGCTCCATTATTAAGATGCTGGTCTAGTGGAATTTTTGCCTCCATTCCAGAACATAAACTACCAATTTCTTGACTCTAGTAGCTGCTGGCATATATCCTGATGAGCTGGAGTCTTCCCTGTGCATACCTGAGGTTACCTCACCTGGTCCTGTAAAAGGCTTTGAAGATCAGGTCTAAGACCTTCATAATGACTCACATAAAAGTGTTGTGAGAGAGAATATGTGAATATCTGAGTTGGGAAGAGCTTGGTGAGAGAGGTGGTGGCTTTTAAGGCAGTTTTAGTGCTACTGAAAAAATTCAGCTGCAGTTTGCACTCAGAGCTACAGCTGTAAGAGGAAACTATAGATACAGATGTGGATAAGGAGTTCCAAGAGGAAGATGAGGATTCAGAATAATCACTTCTGGAGGAAATTTTATTCAGTTTTGGGGCATTTGGAACAAGTATCTGTTGGGAGGAGGTGACTGTGCTGCAGACTTCTGGTAACCAGCAGTGGTGAGAAGTGAGACAGGCACATGGAGATTTTTGAGTTTAATCTGTTAATCACATGGCTGTTACTGTGGGTGTGCTGTCAGACTTACCCTAAGCATGTGCTTTGAGAGGAATCATGGATTCTGGCTGATTCTCTTTTGTCAATGCTCATGATGCACAGGAACATTCACAGTGACACAACCTGCTGAGCTCTGCAGGCTGCTATTTATTTTGGTCAGGATTTTGTCCAGTGAGGTGCTGGTTTTGCATGACCTGTACACTTTGGGATTAAAATTACTTGGTTGTACATGTTGGTTCACTGAATGGAAAGGTCAGTATTGGTAACACATTTTTAGTTTGTTTTCACTGTTCATATCACACTGGCTGGATTTCAAAGTAATGCTGGTTTTTTATGCATGGATGCTGGTGAGGGAAATGTGTATTCTTGGGGGTGTTTTGTGGCCTCTGTGAATTTTTACATTTGCAGAACTTGTGCTTTCCATTTATGGGCAATTTAGGGCTTTGCCTTCCAGGGGTGTTCTTTGTGTGCATATGGAATCTATTATGATTTGTAGAGCCTTTGTAGATTTTAAAAACAATGAAGAATGGGATTTCACAATATAGGAACTATGAACTAAGTTAAAACACCCTAAAAAAATTTGAAAACTGTTTGTCTTCCTAAAAGTGGAAATGCATAAATATTTTGTAAACAGTGCTGGCTGTAGGGGTTATAACTAAAGAAAATGGGATGGATATTCATCTGCTAAACTTAGAGGTTTTGGGTTTTTCTCATAATGACTGTGGCAAATTGTCCTCTTTGTGACCACTGAGTAATCTTAGATGTTGGAGTCATGTGGTTCCATCAAAACATTTGGGAATGAGTGTTGACAGAAGCCCCCACTTTTCCAATCTGGTCTTTCTGGTGCCAGGATAGAAAAACATGCTGTGGGAAGGTCTTGTGGTAAACAGCTGTTCAGAAACGTGAGCTCTACAGATACACTGGATCCCAAAGGTGGTGCAGGTGGATGACATGCAATGACTTTCAAAGAGCATTCTTAATACACTAATCTGGTCTGCTGTGATAATCTGGTTTTAGCCATTTCCTTGGTCATGAACTTTCCCTCTCAGTTGCTTTGTCCTTTCTGTCTCCCCTCCAATTCCCTGCCAGTTTTAAACCACTTTTTCTTGTATTTCAGAGCCTTTCCTGAAGATGTGGGCATTCCTTGTTTCAGTCTACCCTTCCTAGATCTTCATGTGCTGTAGACTTGTTAACACGTATTTAAGGCTCTCGATGCCTCCAGTGAATACTGTGAGAGGAAAAATAACATTATTTTTGGTTCAATATCTGTGGTATCAAAGATTTTTTACATATTCATCCAACAAGTTTGATATGCTCTCTACAGATCCTTATTTTCTGTCTTGGAAATTTGCCTTACCTTTCTTTCCATAGTCTTGGGAAAATGAGTGTGGGGGATCTAATTAGCTCATGCCCAAAAGAAGCATTTAGAGTCTCACCATGGGGCAAGAGGACATGGGATAGGAGGATTGTAGATACAACATGTTCGACTTAGGTCACAGCTTGGTCCCTCCTAATCCCATTTTGTGGCTTCTGAATTTTGCTGTTGGTGGTCTTTGCTTTTTTATTTTGCTGTTGGTGGTCTTTGCTTTTTTATTATGATTGTCAGTCTGCCTGAGGATTCTGTGACCTGCCTTTAAGGCCTGTTACTTATGATGACACTTGAAGGAGATATTCTGTGATCCCATCTGAACTATGTCTATTATGTGATTAGGTCCAATCTCCTGTCACAAGACACAACTTGAGAACACCTATTCTCCCATCATGGAGAGATGTGTGGCCTGATCAAAGGAAACATGCAATTACAAAAGCTAACGTGAACTCAGCAAAGAATCATTTGCTTTTGTTCATTGGATTTATGCCTTCTGATGCTCTGATCATTTGAGAGTACACAGACATCTACCTGGAGCCTGGATGAAAGCAGTCCTTTCTTGTAAAGTCAAGAGGGCGAATAGGACACCATGTGCCTAGAATTTCCCTTTATAGCTTGCCTTATGTGCTCAGCTTTTCTTGTGCCATCCTTGTTGCTCTGTAATGACTCAGGCACCTCTGGAATTAGCAATGTTCATGTGTTCTTAATGTTTCTGTGCCACTTACCTCCTACCTGGCATTTTCCTATTTCTCAAATGCATTTTTAGTATCTTTCTACTGATCAGAAATCAAATGACATTTTGAGACTGGCAATGGAAAAGAATCCCTTTTCAGAATTTCCACTGTTACAGACCTCCTCTGATAAACTTCAGTAAGTGCCTGCTTATTCTTTACATGCTACCTACAGATGCAGAATTCACTGGAATGGGAGGCAGGTGAAAGGAATCCATGTTCAGCCCTCATTACTGCTTCTGAACTCATGTGAGCTCATGATTTTCCTCACTTGCCCGTTTTTGGGAGTGACAGGCAGCCAGCCCTGCACCCAGGTGAAGAAACAGTCTGATCAGAGTCATGTGAAAAGCTGTGTGGAGATGGCCAGTGTAGTTCAGAGCATGCATGCAAGGGCAAAGGCCACATTATCACAGTTACGAACCAGCACACTAATTCCTCAGTTCAGTCATCCTAACAACTGCCCACCTAGAGGAAGATCATTTTTTTTCTGAAGAGAACCCAGTTTGTAACAGATAAAAATCTTGAAAAAGCAATGTCAGAGAAGTGCAAGTTGGAATTAGATGGATACAGACAGCTCTTTCAGTTGAAAAACTGATGATGTTGTGGTTCCATTTTTATTTTTAACGCAGAAAACACAGAACTGCAAACAGAACTATTCCTTTAGAGGCAGTGGAAACTCCTGAGATTCTAATGCACTGTAAGTGCATGAGGAAATAGTCTTTCAGGTGCATTCCCCAGAAGTAGTTGTAGCAAGGTTGAATATGTAATCTCACATCATGAGAACACCATACATAAATAGATTTTCCAATTTAAAACATGGATATGAACAAGAACTTAGAAACTGTTTTGCTCTGAAACTCAAGGTCACTGCCAGCCTGCTGGAGACCTGCCGCTGCTGCTGCTGTCTGGGGTCACCAGCGGTGGGTACCACTGCCCTGATGCTGCCGTTCACCAGCAGAATCGGGGGGACATTCCCTTCAGCGCATAAGTAATGTGCGAGCACGGATGCCTTCCTCCATGGCTCTTTGTAACGGGAAATGCCGACCCCCCACTCGCATTCAGCTGCGTCCTGCTATCTGGATGGTCTGAAGCGCGGCGCTTGGTTTCCCTGTCTGGCCAGCGCGTCTGCAGCAGTACCCCACCGGTACCCCCTGCTCCCGCACACGCCCTGAGCCCTCCGCTACTCGGGCTCCGCACGGCCACGGGCACCGGGGGACAAACGCCGGCGAGACCCCCGGAGGAGCGCTCCGCCGGGCACCATCGCTACAGCGAGCCCTGCCCGAGGGATGGCAGCAGCATCCCCCGCACGGCCGCGGGGTGGGGGAGCGAGGCCGGCGGGGGATACCCCCGCCGCAAGGCTCCCCTCGTCCCCGGGCCCCCGGGCGCTCGGAGCGGGGGCGGGCGGACCCCTCCCCTCCCCTCCCCGTCCTCCCCGCCCCTGCCCCGCATTGGCTGCGGGCGCTGACGGGCAGCCGGGGCGGCCCCTGCCCGCGGCCGCCCAGGGGCACTGCCCGCACTGGGGGTCCGGCCGCGCCGGGGAGCGGGGCTGAGTCGAGCCGGTGCCGCCATGGGCGTGGAGATCGAGACCATCTCTCCGGGAGACGGTACGGGGCCGTGCGGGGAGCAGCCCCGCGGCGCGGGGACGGGGGCGCCCGGTCCGGCCGGGCACCGGAGGGCTCCGGGAGCGAGGGAGCCGCGTCCCCGCCGGCGGCAGAGCGGGGAGCGGGGAGGCGGCGGCCGGGAGGGAGGCACGGCCGCCCCCGCAGCCCCGCGGGCACGAACCCCCGGTGCGGGAGAGGCGGAGCGCGGCCGGGCGGCCGCCCGGGGTCGCGGCGGCGGCAGGGGCGGCGAGGGGGCCGGGGTTTCCGTGGCATCCGCTGATAGCTGCACGGCCCGAGCGCGGGGTCAGCGCCGGCGCCCGGCGGGGAGCCCAAACTTTCCCCGGTGGCGAGCCCGGCCTCGCCGGGGCTACCGACCTTTCGTGCCAGCATCCCCCGGCAAGGCACCGCCGCCTCCCGGTCCAGCGTGGGATGCTGGCGAGGGCTGATGTGCAGCCCGGGTGGCAGTCACCTCTCCTTGGCGCACGCATGGCTTTCGAGAGCCAATTCGCAGTGTTCTGCTCTTCCTTGGCATTATAATATAATTCCGTAAGGTTTTTGTGTTTTGGGTTTTTTTTAAGAGAATGTAATTTTTAACATACAAATGTAGCTATATAATAGGCCAGATTCATCATTGGCTGATAGGCAACCATAAATAATTTGTTCAAGTTGATTGCAGATTAAGTTTCTTGGCCCAGTATCTTTCCATTCTTTGTGTATGCTTTTTAATTGGCTTCTCCCTCTGTGCTGTTTAGCTCTAGAGATCGAATTCTTCTCTTGGTTGTACAGATGTAAAAAAAGAATACTTATACCCACATAAATAATGGTGCTGAGTTGGGAGTAGGAAGGGGGGTGGAACTACCTCACAGTAGTACTTTCTATCTATTAAATAGATCAAGGCTGTCATTGTAAGTAATATGTGATTCCAAATAAGGCTGTATGGATTAGTTCTCTTGGTTGCAAATCTTAATCAAAATCAGCTGACTTTAAACACTGTCTTAAGCCACAGTGAGTCAGTGGTCTTGCGAATCTCTGCTTTTAATTTGGCTTTGATGTGAAATTATGTAGCTTCATTGGCTTTGCTGGTGGTAAACTCACACAGCAGAGTGTGTGTCCATAAGGTCTGAGACTGCTTTTCTCAGATCTCTGTATGGTAGTGGATCATTTTAATAATACCTGTTTTACTGGAGGTAGGATTCATCTCACATAACTTTTCTCAGGTTAGCTGGCTAGTCTAAAGCAGTCTTCTGGGTTTTCTCTGTGACCGTCTCCAGGGAATAATTTGTCTTGCCTTTCCTTGGATAGGCTGGCTTTCTCTCAAAGCACTGCTAATTCTTTGCTGTCAATAGAGGAAGCCCAGGAGACTGGCATACGATAGTTGCCTGTGGTTTAAATGGCTGTGAATTTAAAAGAGATGAATCCCACTTTAGCATACCATGGTGACCTTAAAAGATTCCTACTACATTTTGTGCAACATGCAACTAGGAATATTCCAGCCAGCCAAGCCAATGAACAAGGCTGTTCAGGTGGCACTTGGAAGCACCACTTTATCAATTTTTGTGTTGTAAATCTTGGTTCATCATATTATCCTGCCCTCCACCACTTATTGCTCATGTGGTTTTGGCATGTGAGCCCTAAGGCCATAGCTTGTGTGTTACCTGCTGGTTTATACCCTGTGAGGCGCCCTGTAATGCAGAACTTGTTATCATGTTAATTCTGACCAAAGAGCCAGAAAGCCAGCTAAGGGATGAGCCTCAGTTTCACAGAATCATAGAATGGTTTGGTTGGAAGGGTCCTTAGAGATTGTCTATTTCCAACCTCTCTGCCATGGGCAGGGACACCTTCCACTAGATCAGGTTGCTCCAAGCCCCATCAAGCCCGACACTGAATGTTTCCAGGGATAGGGCATCCACAGCTTTTATGGGCAACCTAACTCAATCCCCAGTTTTTAACTTTCTGTCAAGGATGTTCCTTAATAATTAACCTCATTTATACTTTTAATTTCTTCTGAAGCTGGGTACTCCCCTGGCCAACCTTGAAAAATCATGGTTAGTATCTTTAATACACCATTGGCACCTAATTGAGCCTTGAAAGTCATCCCTTAGATTTTAGTACCTTTAGCAGTGCCTAGAACAGGTAAAATGGAAATGGTAATTTCATTTTGTGTCAAGCAATTAATTTAAGCTTTTTTTCCTTTCAGTATGAATATTTTAGGAGGAGTTATTCGGCTCTTAAAAGAACTCATTGTACTACTGCTTTACTGTTGCCTGATGCTACAAAATTAAACTGCTTTTGTCTGTGAAAATTTCTGTAAAACCCATCCCTGCTAATTAAAGATGCCCTCACAGAGCTGTCTTTCTTGAGTGGAAGGCATTAGAGATGTGAATACAAATGGATTTTCTCACAAAGTCAGACTGAGACTTTATTTGAAAAATTATAGCAAAAACATTCTGAGAATTATTAAAAGTTATAATCCATGAAGTTTTGACTGTCCTTTTGCACTTACAGAATGTAAATGCATATGTAATGCACACATATATAGGGAGACTTATCTAAGAAAAATACTATTTGGTCTAAGAGCTAAACAGCAGCCAAACCTTTTACCCTAAACTATCCCATTCCTGTGTTGCATATTAGTGATTTGGTAACACATAGTCATAGAATCATGGAGTTGTTAAGGTTGGAAGAGACTTCTAAGATCATCAAGTCCAGCCATCAACCTAGCACTACCACTATGTTCACCATTAAACCATGCCTTCAGATGCCATATGCGTGTGTGTTCTGAACACTTGAAAGGAATTTTGACTCCACCACTTGCCTGGGCAGTCAATGTTTTACAACTCAATGCTTTACAACCTTTTCTGTGAAAAAATGTTTCCTAATATCCAATCTAAACCTAACCCACTGCAACTTGAGGCCATTTCCCCTCACTTTTATCCTCCACTTGTTGTCTGGGAGAAGAGACTGATCCCTGCTCCACTAGAACCTCCTGTCAGGGAGTTGTAGAGAGCAATAAGGTCCCCCTGAGCCTCCTTTTCTCCAGGCCAAACACCCCCAGCTCCGTCAGCTGCTCTTCGTAAGACGTTTGCTCCAAGTTGTATGAGGAGCCACTTAAATCTACAGCTGTCATGTGGATGTCTCAGGTATCCTAATGTAACCAAATGGCTAATACCAGATCTCAGTTCATTTTCCTCTTAAAATATAAACTTTCATAGCCAGGTCAATCAGATAAAATAAAAGATTAACCTTTTATAATTTTAACAGGACGGACATTTCCAAAGAAGGGTCAGACGTGTGTGGTGCACTACACAGGTAAGGCATGTTCTGGATGCTCTTCGATACCAACTGCTTCACATTCAAGAGTGATTTCCCATTTCAGATGTCTGTTGTATTTTTTGTTTTGTACTGTCACATGTAATCCATTGGATAATGTTTGGATGGGTTTCCTGCCTATTTCACTTCTAGCTGAGCTGTTCAGACTGCAGTAGCTAGATGTGTCTGCTGGCAGATTTGCCATGGGTAGCGTTCAATGGTGAGAGCTTTGCAGAAGAAGCTGCAGACCTGATTCATTAAGCCATTTTATTAGCTAATGAAATTGAGCATGAAACAGTCAAAATGCTGGGTTCATATTTTTACAGCCTCTTGTCTTGACACAGACAATTAATGATTGTATATATCTTAAAAACATGTATCCATGTATTGGCAGTAAAATTCATTCCAGATTGAAGAGATCAATACCAGGTCTGTTTAAACACCTGCTTTATGGACTTATGTTAATCTTAAGTAGTGAGCTGGTTAATGGAGCTGCTTATGCTGAAGAAGAAAATGTTCTTTAAATCAGTTTATGGTGTTATGCTTTGTATGTAGTCATGTAAGTTGTCAAAGGGATGCAAAAATCTCTGCAGTCCAAGTCTCCAACTTGGAAGTTCATGTCAAGCTGCCATTTTATGAGATATTTTCCTTAGGAAGCTAACATGCAGGTTATGTAGGGATTGAAGCTTCTGATCTGGGCCTAGATAGTGAGGTAATGTTTTCCTCTAGCGTTCAGGATGATAGGAAAGTTCTCTCTGGTAACTGTTGCTTTCCTTCAGCTTTGTATTTGATTCTTACGACTGGAGCAAGATGGGAACATTTTCCAATAAAAATGACTATTGAAGTAAACCTGTTTGTATTTTCAATAAACCCTTTATATAATTTCAGTAATACCACCATTCAGAAGGTTATATGGGAGTTAGTGCACCGGTTTGGGGTGGAGGTTGTCTGGGTTTAAGCTCCCATATATACATTTATATATTCAAAGTCTTTTGATCTAATGGGGATTTCTAGTTTGAATTAGAAGATGTTAAACACATGGATCTTCCAATCCAGTCTCAGCTCCTACAGACATTTCTCTGTAACTTAGATATGAAAATAGATGTTTTGAAATTATTTTTGTGAAGATGCTGAAAGATGTTTCTCTTCCTGTCCAAACTTCAAAAGGTTTTATGAAATAAAATTGTCACCTCCCACCCTTAGTTAGTTCAAGATAAATTTAAATGTCAGAACGGAAATAGGCAAAAAAATTTGAGCCTAGTGGCTCCCACAAAGCACATTTTTTTCTGGATAACTTCAGAGTATGAATGGTAAATGTGAAAAGATAACAAGATGCTGCATACTGCTATTGATATTAGATAGTGTCTTAGATGAGGCTGTGGTAAGCTGGCTTTGACATAAAAGACTTTATAAAAACTCATTAAATCAATCTCTAGCGCAGACTGTGCTTTCTCCATATACCTTGCTGCTGGTACTGTGCAACCTCTTTTGCCTCCCAGATTAGAACAGATATCAGGGGAAGCTCATCACCTCGGTTCCACTGCTGGTGCCAGCAGTCTTTGGTGATGATGTTTTTAAGCTGAGCCCATGGTTAGTGGATAAAGTGTTTCCTTCCAGTGATCTATAAATCATGTGGGTAAGATTACATGTAGGTAAGTTGAGTTTTAATTTAAAGCAGTTTTATCAGGATCCAGTAGTTTCTTTTGGTACTGATGAGATTCCGGATGTGCTTGGAATCTTGGAATCATCTTGGAATGATCTCTGTCTTATTTATGTGATCCTATTAGGCCTCAATATACTTAATGCTTACCCTCACCATATTCCTCTGAGTCCTGCTTTAGGAATTGTATAGCTAAAGTACAGGGAAGTCTGCAGAGAAATCCAGAACCTCTGCCTTGTCACCTAAAATAGAAGTTAGGAAAAACTAAGACACCTAGGTGCAAGGAAGTGATCCAGAAATGCTGCTTTTCAGAGCTGCTTAGTACTGTATAGCATGCAGAACTCTCAAGTGATCTCCATATTCAGCTGATGTGACACTCTGGAGCTGGGCACAGATACCTGTGAGGAGGTGTTGTGTTATGGGAGGTGAGGGACCCATGCACTGACTGGACTCCGTCAGGATCCAGAGGTTCAGTGGATCCCCAGAAAAGCCTGACTTCACTGGAGTGCTTGGAGCACAGCTCTGAATCCAGGATCAAGCAGAGCAGAGAGCCAAAACCACAGCCTGTGGAGGCCCGCTTGGTGTGCAATAACTGAACAGTTGTTTCAGACATGGCAAACCTATTCCCAGCTGGCTCTTGCAATAGAAGAGGGTCATAACTCTGCCTGCCACATGCTGAACTGCAACCATTACATTCTTGGGGAGAAGAAAGCTGAAATTTCCCAGTCCCCCCAGTCTAGCTTGGGACACTGAGCAGTGAAGAGTGCAGGAGCCATGGGCAAGGAAAGGAGCAGGCAAGAGGGTGAGTATTTGTTGCAGGCACTCATGCAGGGTTATGGAAGGAGTTACAGTGCAATCCCTGTCTTTGGGGATTAATCCAGTATCTTTTTTTTAATCCTAAGATTTTCCCATGTGGTGGTGCCAGCTGGGCAGGCCATGTAACTTCTTGCAGTGGCCCAGCTGCTGTCACACCAGCATGCACTGTGGGGATACAGCTGCTTAGCACTAGCATGGTTGGTCCTGAAGGGCTAGTTTTTTGTGCACGCATAGAAAAAACATTGCCTGCCCACTAATTATTCCTGTCTCAAAGGAGAGGAGAGGCTAAAATGGGTTCTCCTCTGCCAGAGCAAGTTATGATTCTTTAGGGAGACTCCAGTGAGGAGTGGGCTGTGGGCTCTGTAGTGTCTTATTTCCCCTCTTGCTTTGCTCTTGTAGGTAGGCATGTATTTACCATGTGATGGGGAGTGATGACAGAGAGCGTGGACAGGAAGGGACTGCTGTCACTGCAGGAGTAAAAGGCCCATAGCAATCTCCATTTTTTAGGAGTAGGCTGTCTGTATGACTTGTCCTGGTGGTCCATGCAGGATAAATCCAGAGAGGACCAAAGGCTGGGACTCCCAATGTTTGGCAGAGCTTTAGGGTTCTGTCTGCTTGTCCTCCAGGATTTTATGCTTCATCATCAAGGTAGAGATTCAGCAGGGTAGTTTCTAGTCTGACAACACTATATGTTCTGGAGGAGTGGGAAGTGAGAACTGGAATTTCCTCAAGATGAAGGAGAACTCTGATTGAGTTTTACACTTCTGCTGTCAGCACTCCAGCTATTAGGCTGTTGCATGTGGCAGCTTTTCCTCTTTCCTTGATCAGCTGGATGCATAATCTCAGGGTACAGCGTGGTGTGATTCCCAAAAGCATTGTGGTGCCTGAAGGAACAGACATGAGTTCCAGTGGCAGCAGGAGTTAAGGTGCAACCTCACTAGGGAGCAATTTAGAAAGGACCTCTTCATTTAAGGAGATTGTTTTTAATTATTTTTTTCCCCTTAGGAGTAATTATCTGCTGCTTTACAATTAGAACAGGATTTTTGGATTACCCTTCAGAAGTGCCTAATTGCCCTTTCATAAGACGCCTTAGTGCCTAACTTTGGCCCTGTAAATCACCTGCTAATTTTTCAGCTTTGCACAGCCTGACTTAAGTACACAAATAGATGTCCAGATAATTGTAGAAGATTAGATAGGGGGACTGTGACAGAACATGAAACCAAGTCTCAGTCTTAGTATAGGATGGAAAAATATGGTTAGGTTCCTGTATGCTTGTCTTGTTAACAAATATAACAAATACAATAATTTCTTCTTAGCATCCAGCATCCATGTTGAGTCTCAAAAGTTACCTGACACAATATTGCTGTAATGAGATTAATAGATAAGGCAGAGCACTGGCACTGAAATGCATTTGCAGCAGCACTGGTTTATGTCATGTTTTTTTTTTTTTACAGATTTCCTGGAGCAAGCTTCTCAAAGCCTTTGGCAATCTGCTTACTCCTTCTGTTTTCCATCTGCAAAATGATAGTTGTACTTTGTCTGCCTCCTGTAGAGAGATTGCAGGCAGTTTGAGATATGAACTGCCTCCTTCTTCATGCCTATTGTAGTGGTGACCCAATCTTGATAGGGTCTTCAGGTTACATTGGACTGCTGACAGTAGTACAAGCTAACTAATTAGTCCTGGAGTGCATAAAAGGAATTAAGGCATTTTCTGCAGTTTTAATTCCTATGATTTAAATTTGTTGACCCTGGCAATGGGAATTAGCAGTGTAGAATCTTCAAAGATTTATGAAAATGATACAAAACATGACTTTCAGTTAGAAATGCCCCTCAATAAAACCTTCACTGAGGAGGGATGTGCTCTGTCTGGAGAATGTTAGGTAAAACCTGCACTCCAGGAAGCTGAATCCCATTCCCAGCCCTCCTGCTGGATGATGATGTGCCTTCACACCAGCTTTGCGTGTACTGAATCTAAATCTGCTCATGATAATGAGAGGACAGCTTTTTTCCCAAGTTATTCAGAGTTGACATTCTCTCGTGTTGTCCCATGTAGCTTGTGGCAGAGCTAAATTCTTAATTCCATCTCTTCATCTTTCTCCTTGGCCACCTGTAAAACTCTGACTATAACAATTACTGTTTTTAAGGAACTGATGATTATCAGTGTTTCTAGTGTGCTGGAACTGACTTATTTGACTGAGACTATTAAGACACAGTAAATCATTAATTATTTATTAAACTGGACTTCTCTCAGAAGAGTTTTCATAGACTTTTTGAACTAGGACTATTGCCCCAAAATTGTACTAAATAGATTTCCAAGAGAATAGAATACTTCAGTTGGAAGAGACCTAAAATGATCATCTCTTCCAACTGCCTGACAACATCAGGGCTGACTAAAAGTTAAAGTATGTTGTGAAGGTCGTCATCCAAATCCTCTTATTCACTGATGGATTTGGGGGATCAACCACTTCTCTGGTGGTGGGCCCCCACTTAGTAAGGAAATGCTGCCTATTGTCCAGTCTAAACCTCTCCTGGAGCAGCTTGGAAGCATTCCCACATGTCCTGGATCATAGGGAAAAGAGCCCTGCACCTCCACTTCAATATTTCAGTACTGAGTAGTTGATTTTTTTATTATTTTTTTAATACGTGAAGCTAAATTCCACATTGAAATAAATGAATACTACTCCATTTATTGCAGCTGAGCTGTACAAATTCATTCTGTTTTAGGAAGCAGGGTTTTATTTAAAGCAGACCAAATGATTAATTGTTCTTTTCCTAGTGGTCTGAGGACAAATTCATATCATCTTCTTTCCCCGTATATTGCCAGAATTTCTTTATATTGTTTCTTCAGCTTTGGCAGTGGTGTAGTGTTGAGAATTATGGTTATGTCTGTGAAGTTGAAAGCTCTTCATATAACAAAAGCATACTGCATAGATATAGATGAACAGTAATTCATAGAATATGCTTGATTTATCATGATTAAAACCGCTATTTTCCATTTAACACAATAGAAATGTAATGCAATTCCCTTGAAATAATCCTTGCCAAAAAGATCTGCCTATTTTTCTTGGATCAAAGTCAAGCCAGCCTTAAGCATACGAAGTAATAGCCAGAGATTTGTCCATAGTGACATACTCACAAAAAGACTAAGGTAGATTCAGAGTAACTTTACAGAGTGTCATCTGTGTGTCTGTGAGCATGACTGGATGAACATCAGTCTTGTGCAGGCATTTGTGCCAGGTGAGTACAGGAGGATGTTATTTCTCTGGTCCCACTTTCAGAAAGACCTTTACTACTTCAAGTTGGAGCTCTGCATGTGTAGCTGAGAGGAAAATTGAACTAAGTAAGGCATTTAATCAAAATTCTTTGTCTCCAGGAGGCTGTCTAGCTGGATTTGGAAGAGGATAGTGAACACTGCAATCAGAACTATCATTAATAAGAATTGTATTGTAACAGACATTATAATTGAACCTTGATTTAAAGCCAGCTAAATCTTGCTTACCTAGAAGGAATTTAATTCTTTAATCAAGCATGTTCCCAAGATACAATATACCAGAGGAGTGTGACATCTCTCCAGCTTTTGGGGACTGCCAGTTTTTTTTGTTTTTTTGTTTAATGCCCTGGTTTGAAAATATGAAAGCCTTTTGCTTCTGTGGAGATCTTGGTAGCAACTAAGCACTTAGAAACATATTTTTTCTTTTGTGGATCATAACTGCAAAAATTAATTTTAGTCCTCCCTGAAGAATGTGGTCTTTTGCTGCCCCTTAGAAACAATCTGCAAGTCTTAAACTCTGTCAGTAAAGAGATAAAAATTCTCATCTTTGCTTATTTAATTATAGATTAGTTATCCCTGGAAGTATTTTAGCAGTGACTTTGGCCTGATAGTGATAATAGTGGTCAGAGTCCTGAAGCAGAAGAGATTTCTCCTACACATTTTGCTGCCAGCTTAGTGACTGATGTCAGGTATATTACTTGCTCTTTCATTTTGTAAATTTGATAGAAAAGGCGGCTATGCCTCTCAAAATTGTCATGCAATTAATGTTTGCAAGTACAGTAGGACTCACTGTAAGGGGCTATTGATGTGAAAAAGTAATTTGATGAATAAAAAGTTTCAGAGATTTGTAAGAGAAAATGTAGCAGGTTCAGCAGCAGAGTGAGTGAGTTTAAAATGAATACACCAGACTGTTGCCTGATGGAAGAGGATTAGTGTAATAAACTGTAGCCTCAAGTTTCCCAGTTGCTCCTCCTTTGCTGTGTTGCTGTGTATGGTGCTCATTGGTTTCACTGAAATCACTTGTGGTGTTAGATGTTATTTAATGTGGGTAAGTAAATCAGAAAAGGACCTTGAACTATTTCAAAAGTGTTCTTATGGGCAACCTCAGCTGTGAAGCCTTGGTTTGACTAAGAATTGGAAGTTTCTCCCCTTAAGGGTGTTCCCCATGGCACTGAGGTGTTGTTTGGACTGCTACTGATATGCTTTGGGCAAAGAAAGGGATAGGTCCAGGACTGTCCATGAACACTGTCTTATGTTCATTTGGGAAGAAGACAGGATGAGTTTCATTCTTGCAGAGGAAAGAAGATTATAAATAGATTTCTTCAAGATAGCATACACTGGCACTTTCTCCCCTGACAGAGACTTCTCTGTCAGCATGAGACATGCTGAGTGATTTGGTGACTGCTAGCTTCAATTTTGGAACACTTACTAACCTTTACAGGATTTCCTTTCATGGTGGGATTGTAGCATCATTCTTTCTTCCAGTTGTGCACAGAAATGAAACTGCTAATGAATAATTAAACTGCCTACTCCTACCTCACAAAAGCCTCGAGGAAGTGGATTTCAAGATATTAAAAAAAAGCTCACAAAGCAGATTATCTAAAGTACCAGAGAACTAATAGTCTCTGTGTATCAAGTTTTTAAAAGCTTAGAGCTGATCCAAAAAAGTGCCATCTTTTAGAAAATTAGATTGCTGTTTCAAACAAGGTATTTTTTCTGGAACCTCTTTCCACTTATTTTCAGTGATTCCAGTGTGCTCTGCTTACAGCTCACACCTGCATTTGAGGACTTAGACCTGAAAGTCTTGCATCAATTCTTGATCATTAGAATTCCAGGTCCTTACAAGAATGACATAATTTTCTAGTAATTTATGCAGCCAAAAATCAAAGAATCATTGAAAAAAATGTAATGAATAGTATTTGTCAGTGTAAAATACACAAATGATCCTACATCAGCCAAAGAGAAGCTCTTATCAGCTGGCACCAGTGATAGGCTTGTCTCCCTTTATTGACAAAATAGAACTGACATCACCGTATTTACCTAATTAAGAAGTCTAAATTGAGAGCTTAGTTACCTTGGGTTACCTAAATAGTTAGATTGTGGATATGTCTCTCTTTCTGTTGATTAAATAAAGAGCTTAATATGGTTCCTAGGTCAGGCAGCTCAGCTAGGTAGGAAGTGTGGAAGGGGGAATATTTTCCTAACTGGACAACACGTGGTGTCATCCCTCCGCCGTGGACGCGCGTCAGGGATGTGTATAATACCCCACATCTCAGGTGCATTACCTGAGCAGATGCTGTGCAGGAGATCTCTGCAGGCTTGTGATCTCCTGCACTCAGTGTTGGTCCAAGTGCTGCAGGGATTTGTGTGGGAGATCCCTGGGGAGGGCATTGCCTAGGAGCTCACATGGGCCCCATTTTTGGCGCTGGGAAGCAGCCGAGCAGGCGGCCTCGGAGGACGCGCGCTCTGCCGTGGGAAGCAGCAGCTCGGTGTTGGCAGGAGTTCTGCTGAGTCTTGCTGAACCAGGGCCAGGGGGTGGGGGGGCTTTATATTGAAAGCAACATCCCTCAATTGAGACGTATTATTTAGCTTTACTTACTCAAGGGCATTGTAAATCTTTCTTAATATTTTTTTTTTTCCACAAGACTGCTGGCTGCAGAAGTTTGTACTCCCTTGCACATCACTTAGTGTGAGGGATCTTAAATGCTGTAGCCGTGGTGTCATCAGGCAGAGCCAGAGGATCTTTGCAGCCAAGGCAGCAGACCCATGTACTAAGGCAGTGTAGTCCTTTCTCTCCCATCCAACACCCTGCGACTTCTAAAACTCAGTTACAGCAGTAATTGTGAGGTACATTTGATTTGTGTATCTCCCTCTGTCTCTTATGATACCCCAAGTGTGGTTACTCCTTCCAGATATTTTCCATTTAATCCTGCATAGTTATTTGATTCTTAGTTCTTCCTGCTCTAATTCACTTCCGTTTACACATTTAATTATGTGACAACCTTGATTTACCAAGATTGGCTTATCTTACTTTTTTCTCAGTTAGAAATGGAAGACTTGTTTTTTGAAGGTGGTTTCCTGCTGGACAGCAGAAGAGACCTAACACCTGATTAGTTCATTTTCCAGTTGGTGATTGTTACAAAAAAAGACATTCCCAGATGCCTTGGCTTTATCTAGTTTTTAATGACCAAAGTGAAAATATATTTTGCTACTCTCTAACCTGTTGAAGTTGCTGCTGTTGCAGCTTTGAAAGTAGCAGCTTTGTGTTGAAATTTTTTACACTGCGTTAGAAAAAAAACAACCCAAACACAAACCAAACATGTAGTTGTTTGGAAATTACACTAAAATACTATATAGGGATTGCAGTTATGGGAACTTACATTTTTGTTCTCTTCTATGGATACATTTCTGGTTTTGCTACAAGCAGGGATTTTCAAGAAGACAGGAGCATCTCATACTTTTGGAGGTGCAATGTAGCCATATCTAGAGTACATAAAAGAAAATAGAAGGTGGGTCCCACAGTGGACAAGATCCTGCAGCATCATCATCACGTGTTGCCATTTTCAGAATGGAACATACAATTTTCAGTCTGAAGAACTGAAATATATTATTTTATTTGTAAAAGCTGTAATTTTGGTGAAAAAGCCTTTCTCACAGATTTTGTTTTGATGATTGAGGATCTGAGTCTGAAATTCATAGGCTGCTGCCAACTCTGTATCTATATCATAGGATCATGGGTTGGAAGGGACCTTAAAGAATGCTACTTCCACCCCTCTGCCATGGACAGGGAGACCTTTCACTGGGCCAGGTTGCTCCAAGTCCCATCCAACCTGGCCTTGAACACTTCCAGTGTGTGGGTGTGGGGCATCCAGAGCTTCTCTGGGCAGCCCATGGCAGTGCCTCACCACCCTCACAGAGAAGAATTTCTTCCTTACATCCAATCTAAACCTGCCTTCATTCAGTATAAACTGTTGACCTTCATCTTGTCACTACAGGCCTTGGTAAAACATCTCTGTCTGTTTAAAGTATTGAAACTTTAAGTATTTCATGTATTGAAACTTTTAAGTATTGAAACTTACACATTAAGGTCTCCTTGGAGTTTTCTCTTCTTCAGGCTGAATAACCCCACCTCTCTCAGCGTGTCTGCACAGGAGAGGTGCTCCAGCCCTCTGGCATTTTCCGTGATCTCACATCTCCCCTGGATTCACTCTAACAGGCCCAATGTCTTTCCTGTGCAGGGGACCAAAGAACTGGATGCAGTACTGCATCCAAGTGAGGATCTCATGAGAACAGAGTAGTGAGAAAATCACCTCCCTTGACCTGCCGGCCACACTTCTGATGCAGCTCAGGGTGTGGTTGGTTTCTGGGCTAAAAGCACACATTAACAGGTCATGTCCAGCTGTTCATCCACCAATGCCTCCAAATCCTTCTCTGTAGGGTTCCATAGACCTTTCACAGAGATGAATGCTTTTCTACAATGTCATGCTGAAACACCTGACCTTGGCTTGTGCTTGAGGTCACTCTCTGGCAGTGTCTGTCCACTGATGAGAGCAGGAGCTGCTCCTCTGTCACTCTGCCTGGGTGACTAGCTCCCCTCACCCTTGTGTCTCTCAGTGGCCAGCTGGCAACAACTCTGGAAAACTATGGCTATGTCTGTCCCACTCTGTCAGGGGAGATTTTGGAAAACACAGACAGCCCAGTTGATAGCTTTCAGTTTATTCTGTCCTTTGAATTTCTTCTGCCATCATTTGCCTCATCTTCAGTCAAATAAATAGCAGGGACAGGCTCAGATGCTTGCTCAGGTCAGTGGGCAGTGTTCCTGCACAGCACAGTTGAGAGCTGTCATCTGACTGTGCCTGCTTTGTCCTGTCCTACCTTTTCCTGCCTGGAACTCGAGACCTGACCTTTTATGTCTTAACACTGAGGACTTCCAGGGCTTGTAACTGTAGGAAGAGATGTCCAAAAGTCATTGGAACAGGGTGGGAATGCCTTGTTACAAAATGATCACAAAGACTTGTTATTTGTGAAACCAGTTATAAAGCTCATCTCATTTTCAATATTTTTTGCAATCCCTGGCTGAGGGTGTGGGAGTTTTAAATGTGAATGAGTCAAATGCAAATTTGGAGTTGATACAGTCATGAAAAACTGCCATCATTAGTCCCCTGTGGGCAACTTAGAAAGCTGGATCTGATCAAAGAGCTACTCACTTCATTCATAAATTGCTTTGGAAAAGGAAAAACTATTTGTTGTTTACTCCCTTTTAAAAGACAGGGACATTCAGAAGGGAAATGCTGTGTCCAGGGCACAAAGCGAGCCTCTAGAAAAGTTGAGGCTAAAAATTAATGGGCTTTTAAATTCCTTATTCCATATATTTACCTTTCTACTTATCTATTGCATTACCCACCTAAATATATTATATATAGGCTATACCAGCTCTGTAGAAGAGCTATTTATTTTTTTTCCAGACCTCAAAAAATTTTTACCTTTTGAGAACAAACCATTTAAATTAAGATAAATGGTGGAAAACCATGACATACTTTAGTTTTTATTAGGTTTTTTGTCTTTCTCTAACCAGTCTTGATTTGATTGGTTACATAAGCATTGTAACAGAATAAGGGCTCAGTCCTTCCCTGCTGTAAAGAATAGGGGACTTGATTGTAACGATTCACTGTATTTCAATAAAGTAACTAAAGCTTGCAGTACATTGATTTCTTAAAGCTGCAGAACCATTTCTGAAGTGCTTTCCTAAGACTTGCTATCGTAGCACATTCAAAGCTCCTCTTCAGATTCAAACGTTTCTAAAGCATTTGGGAAAACAATAGGAAACAAAGTAGGCTGGACCTGAGAGAGGACTGGACCTGAGAGAGCATAGAGCTATAAACACAGGGGCCAGAGGTGACAGAGAGCTGAGAAACTATTCGCCTTACAGCAAAAAAGCAATAAAATCTTGGGCTGGGATTTTTCCCTGCAGGAGTGTGAAAAGAAACATTGACAGATTGCAAAGCACCTCCACACTGTAATGGAGTTGCACAACCTGTAATCTTTCTATTATTCAGTCTGTCACTGTAGGACTGGCCCATTTGGAGGCTACAAAGCATTTAGATGCTGACAGCTGTATGAGGCTGTAAGGGACGTGGTCGGCCATTGTGTTTATAGAGAGCAGTGAGATAAGAATAGCTCCCAGTCTTCAGTGCCTGCCACGTTCACTTGAGGTTTTGGACACCTCTGTACATCTCATGGACAAGTAGCTGTGTTGAAAAAGCGGGGGCCACTAGGGCAATACTTATCTTAGCTCTTCTTTTTCCCTTGAGAAACCGCTGTACAATACAGGCCAAGAGGGTGTCAGCTGATAAAAGTCAGACAAATGCAAAGTGTTCTCTGATTTTGACATCGAGGAGTCTGGCATCCAAGAGGAACCGGACACTGTCTGGCACACCGTGGATAAATTAACGTCCCCAGTGTGCCCTTCCACTGCACCCTCCTCTTGATCTTTTACTACGAATAGGACCACCCTTCTTCTTGTAGTTTCTTTTCAATACTTCAGCAAGTTGTAATAGACTTCTAGAAGAATTTTCTAGTATGTTCGTTTAGTCACATGCGAGTTTTTAGTGCTACTTGTTTTGCAGCTTTCTAACAGTACATTAAGCTGAGACTTGTTTTCAGATTGCTTCCTCAGAGGATGAAGCAGTGGAGATTTTTAGCACATCCAAAAGAATATGTGAGTGCAGCCCTGATTTGAAAATGTTTCTTATGCTGCAGCATAATTGCTTGTCACAGTCACTGAAGGTGCTACAGTGTGATTAGACAGGGCTGAAACAGGGGATGCAGGGACATTCCCAGCTATTTCCTCCTGACTCTGCATCACTCTGTCCTGGGTGTAGAAATGTTGCAGTGGCTGCGCTATGAACTGGGCTGAAAATCTGATGTGAAAGAAAAGTTGGGGAAGGAGGGAAGAAGTGGTTGTGAAATACGTTAGGACAGCAGAATGGAAGTGCAGGGTGATGGAAAGATCAACAGCCACTTGTGATCTGGCACTGCAGCAGGCCTGGAGTTTTGCAGTGGTGTAGGGAGCTGAAGCTCTCAGGTGGCTGTAGAGAAGAGAAAAGAAGGCTTGCCTGTGGGAACAAGAGGAAGTATTTATTTCTGCTTCCTTCTCCTGTTTCTGCCCTGTCCAGCTTCCCAGTAGTGCACAGTTTGGGGACCCTCCCATAGCAATCTCTCAATGTCTCCATTGCAATAATGTATTGGAACAAATTTGTCTTGTTAGCATGGTCCGTATGTATAACACTGCTGTGATGAGGACTCTGTAGTGGTGCTGTCATTCATTTGTTCAAGTGATCTCAGAATACATTTGCTTAATTTTTTTTTCCCCCAAGAAAGACAAAAATTTTCCTTCTTGAAACTTAGTACTAAAGAACATTTTTGGTGCACAGTTATTTAGTGGTGGGTGGACACTCATTCCAGGGCTGAGATTGAGGTGCACAATGAGAGCATTTTCCTTTGAATAGGAAGACAAGTGTCTATACATGGGGAAAGGATTATTGTTATAAATATATTTACTAATACAGTGTGCATGACTTTTAAAGGAAGTACTGTTGCCCTTCTGCTGAGCATTTGTAAATTTCAAGCCTTTATAATTAGTTTCTTATCAGAAAATTAATCTCTATCACTAGCCAAAGTAACTTCTGAGCATAACCTGTATAAACCTGTCACTGAACAGGATTCATCAGAACTACATTAGATCCTGATGAAGGTATCAACTTGAATGTCACAGGCACTACCAGGCTGAAGTATTTAAAGAACCCACCTTACACTGAAGTAGTGATGGTGCTGCACAAGATGATGGGGATGCTTTTTCCCTTGCAAATGATTCATGGCTGTTGGAGTTAAAAGTCAAAAATGGTTTAGCTGAACCTTCCTTTTACTACTCCTTGTGAAGCAGCATTTGGTAATTTAGAAATGCTTCTTTTGGCCTAGCTGAGTGAGGATGGATTTGATGACAGGCTCCTCATATGAGGAAGGCACTTAGGACTTTTTTATGGGGAGAAGCCACAACCTATGGATGCTTTTCTCCCTGCTGTTTGCCAGAGAGCTGGGGAAACAACTTAGAAGAAAAAATCAGCATACCATATATTTTTTTAAACTATGATGCATATCTCATACAACAGATTACAGTATTAGCTTAAATATGGGATCAACACTTATACATTTAAGATGGATTAGGGTGTATTTTTACAATTTGTTTTCCTGTTTTTAGATGTATACGAGGAAGACATCTCTGATACAGGTGTATGTGTGCCATAGCATAAGGACAGTATAAGTATAAAGACCTTAGATTATAATGTTAAAAAAATTCAGGTCAAAATGAGTGTGGGTTTTTAGTGTTCAAAACATTTTTAAACAAATTCTGACTTTTGTTCTTTGTCAGTATTAGAGTTCTGAAATGTATTATGTTATGTTTTACCTTGTTCAGTTGGTCTTTCTCATGTGTTTTTGGTAATAGTGACAAAATTCTGATTTAGGATGTCATAGAAATGGAATAGACTATTTCAGTTGGAAGGGACCTACAACTATCATCTGGCCCAACTGCCTGATCACTTCAGAGCTGGCCAAAAATTACAGGGTATTATTAAAGGCATTGTCCAAGTGCCTTTTAAACAGTGACAGGCAATTTTGGGGTCATTGGTAGAAAATCTTGTCAAGCTGGCTCTCAAGGAATCGGTGTGTGGATGGCTGGATAACATTTACAGAGGATCATGACGTTTTCCATCATGGTCTGCAAGGAATTCATGGTACCCTGAATAAGAAACTTTAAATATACAAAAAAATCATGCCAGTGGGTCTAAAATTGGCTTATTCAATAGAGGACTTTCAAGTAGACCTTAAAATGGGCTGGTGTCAGCCCCACTGTGATGTTTTTATCAGTGGAGGAAGATATCAAGGTGATCAAAATTAATAGATACATCCTAAATAAATGTTCTTACCCATAGATCATTGACACACATGAGGGATCACTATGTAAGAGGGATCACTGTGTAATATTGTCACAAGTAAATAATGTGTTTCAGTTGCTATAAAACTCTTTACAAACTTGAAGATGGAAGAGCAAAGAGTGACTCCTGTGTTTACAGTTAGGAGCACTTTGTCGTGTGAAGCAGTGACTTTGAAGCAGACTTGGGGAGTGGTGGTTGGCTATCAACTGAACACATGCTCTGAGCTGTTCTTTGGCCAAAAAGCTGACTACAATCCATGAATATATAAACAGGAGCACTGAGAAGAAGAGAGGAGGGCCAGAGGTCTCACAGAGATATTGCAAAAACAGTGTGCTCAGTTCTGTAGTATACAGTGCTGGAAAGATACATGAGGATGGTAGAAGTGCTGGGAGACCTTTCTGAATAAAAAATGCCTAATTTATTCAGCAGGTGTTAAGGGATGGTTTGCTACTTACATGGGGAATAAAAAATTGATAGGACAATTGAATTGATCTGTTTGTTCACCAAGAGACATCAAGGTATAATAACTGGAAAGTGAAATTTTGCAAATTCACCTTAAAATAAGGAATACATGTGAACTGGCAATTCTGATTTATAAATGAACACCAATCAATAAATGCAATCACTTCATCTCCCTAACAAATCTTTAAATCGGTTCTAATTCAAACAGGAATTATTTAGTGAAAATCCTGCAGCCTCCATTAAAGTAGGAAGTCAGAAGAAGAAATTGCCAGGATCACTTCTGGCATGTAGGTGCATTAATTAGCAGTTTTGTCATGTATTTTGGAAGCTTTGGTAGCATTCTTGTTCAATGGTCTTGTGTAGATTAGTCCCAGAGACTTCACATCCTTCCTAGATTCATGGTTCTTAGGGCTGGGCTGGTAATTTGTCCAACACCCCCCATAACAACATTTGAACTTGAACTCATTTACTTCCCTAGGTTTGATCATGCCAGTTACTTTCCTTCTTTTGCAATTCATTTTTTGTGTGTCCGAATCTTTGATACCTTTTCCTGCATATCTATGAATGACAACTAAAAGATGGTATCAATCAAAATGTTACCTGCTTTTCCAGCTTCTGGGTGATGGTCAGATAAATCTCAGAATGGGTCAGGCTGGAAGGGACTGCAGTGGGTCATCTGGTTCAACTTGCTGCTCAAGCAGGGTCATCCCAGAGCACATGGCACAGGATTGCATTCAGACATTTCTGGAATATCTCCAGTGAGAGGGACTCCACAGGCTCTCTGGACAGTCTGTTCCAGTGCTCAGTCATGGCACAGGAAAGAAGTTCTTCCTCATGTGTAGGTGGAACTTCCTGCACATCAGATTCTGCCTTTTGTCTCTTGTCCTAATGCTTGGCACCACCAAATGGTGCCCTCCCATGGATGGAATTCACTGACACCAGAGGACAGTCAGCATTTTGTACAAGATACTCCTTACTGTGAAGAATGAGCTGGTACAGCTCTGGAACCATTTACATTCACTTGCATTCTGATCACCAGCTTGCACTGGACATCCTTAGAACTGGTCACTTCTCAGAAAAGTAATTGAAATGTATTAAAGGGATATTAAAAAATGCTTGGTCAATTATAGAATGTAAGATCATGTTTCAAAGTAATTTTCCATGCTTAGCCAGAGGACTTAATTATGTTTTTAGACCGCTTTGGTTGATACAATTTTTATTACATAGTGCTTATTGTATATGAAAACCAAAATAGCTGCATTGAAACAGATAGATGTCTGACTTCAAGGTATGTCTTTGATGTTGGGATTACTAGGCAGAAACCTGGGATGAGAGCTGGGACCAGACAGCTGCAATGGCTCTTTCTATAAAAAACGGTAAGTACTAGACATGCCCAGCAGAAGACAGCACCACCTACAAGAAGGGAGCCTTTCCAAGGAAATCTGCAACACACAGAACACACAGCTCAGGAAGATTGACAAGCCATTGTGCTGCTCAGGGTAACAAACACTGTTTGCATAAATCCCCTTGCAAACATCACGTCTCATTTAATTGACATCCCACTACTTTGTTCTTCTTTAAAAACTTTATTTGATTGACTCTTCTGGAAAACACTGCCTTATCAACATAGTACAGGCAAATCAAGTTTCTGCAGCAGCTGTTCTCAGGAGTGGACATTGGCCATCTGAAGCCCTGGCCCACTGTCAGCTCTGCCCTGTTTTGCAGCAGGACTTTTTGACTCTTATTCTGCCGTGTGTTCCTGCCCACAGGGCGCGTGATTATGAGACTCTCTATGTCTCACACACATCAGAACTGTATTGTGTTACAGGAAAACCCAACGTTGGCAAGCAGTGTTTACTGTTTGGGCTTTAAGCATACCTCAAGGACATCTGTGTATGGGAAAAAGAAAAATAGCCACACCAGAAAGAACATGTAAAAATTCCCTGCAGAGTGATTCTAAAATAAAATTATCCCACCTTTAAATACCCTGTGTACCTCGCATAGAAGTTCACCTTGATTTTTAAGTCATGCTAACACTGGAGGTGGTTTGGGAGCAAATTCTGGGATCACTGGATGATCTGTAGTAATCTGACTACATAGAAAGGACTGGTACATGGGTGGGGCTGTGTGAACACAGCAGGAAACCACATACCTGGGCAGTGCAGGTGGCAGTGGTGCAGTCTGTACATGGTGATACTGAGCACCTCGATGCCTTTCCCAGTGTAGGTCTGCATCATAGACATTACAAGGAATAGCATAGATGGCCTCTTGTTCTTGGTAAAATGCAGCCTCATCCATGGATAGTTTGGGTGTAAGATTTTTCACTTGATTTTGTAACAGTTTTGTTCTGTTTAAGTATAAAATGCTACCTCCTTGGTGTATTATCTAGACCTAATGATCAAACCAAATCACAAAAAAACCTTCGTGAAAGATGACAAATTCTCATCTGTTAATGTCACACAGCAAAACCTCTCAAATGCAAATTTACCTGTAGCCCTGATTTTGCTGAATTTTCTTGAAGTATCTGTTCATCATTATTTTCAATAGAACACAACTCTTCTTGTGTTGGAGTAACCCTCAGAGATTTTCATTGTGCTACTCACAACTGACATAATGAGGTTAATTTTATTGAGTGTATTTGGTTCCCTATACCCCAGTGTTCATGATTCATCATTTATTTTGTGAGTGAATAGTGAGATAATGAGATAGCAGGTTGACAAGGGCAGAAATACATTCAGGTTTAAAACGATGGATGTGCCTTGTGAGCAAGTTCAGCCAAGTAGGATGTCAGTCTGTTCCATGGGGATTGCCAGGTCAAAGCTGACTCAGAATTAGTATTTATGAATACTCCATCAAAATATAAGTATGAATAATGAAAAATGTCTGATTAACACACACATCAACTGATATATTCCACTACCCAGTATCTACACACCAAAGCTGAGAAGAGCGATATGAAATTTCAGCATTAGAATTATGGCTGTCTGCTGTGATGCAGTGCAGGTTCTTCATGCTGGATAATAAAAATACATGTTTTTTACTGTGTGGACATCATGAACTTTGCAGTGTTCTGACTTGTCCATTTCCTCACTTTTAAGAGTTGGGGTTTTTGTAAGTGTTAAATGTCATAGATGTTTTTGCACAAGTTAGGAAGTTAAACTTTTAAAAGAGATGTGTGGGCTTTGAAGTGATGGTAATTACTGTAACTTTGTGATAGTTACATTTCATGTATGGGGAAAACGTAAGAAAATATTCAGAGCTGAAAAGTTTTTAAAATAATTGTGTTGAAATCAAAGGAGTTTGATGCCCAGGAGCATTTGAAATGCCTGCAGTGTGACTGCTACATCTTTAGACACCTAATTATCTTCAAATATCTGCCCTTTATGTCATGTTTACATGCAAAAAATGCTTGGCAGTGTTAAGTTAATGGTTGGACTTGTTGATCTTAGAAGTCTTTTCCATCTGAAATGATTCTGTGATTATAAAAACAGTGCCTCTTGTCACTCATGTTGTGTTTCTGACATTGCAGAGACATTGGGAGAAATTTGTATTTTCAACCAACATTTTTATATAATAGAAAGTGTGTATGAGACCAGATATTACATTCTGATATTCCAGTTGGTGTGACATTTTTAATCTGGCTACTACCTACTGCATTTTGTGTACATTTTCAGTTTAAAGGAGATTGTGTGAGTGGCTCCACAGCAGGCACACCGTGTTTCTCAGCTTTTGCCGGACTTTTTGATGTTATGAATCGTGGAGACAGGTCTGGCCACATTAAATGAAGATTGGTCCCATTTGGCTTGCAATTTTAAGTACTTACTAGTTTATTTAATAAAGATGTTGAAACAATGTTGACTGCCTTCTGGTATGTACATGTGGGTGAGTCACAGGTGTAGGAGATGTGGCACATTCAGCCTCTGTCTCGAGAGGCTCTGCTGGGTTACGGACAAGCACGTTCTCATTCTCCAGCACCCCAGGCTGTGTCTACATTACAGCTGACAAGGGCTGGGAGCAGGAAGGTGTGTGAGCCACGGCTCCTGATCATAGGCTTGCCCCAAGGCACCCTGTAGACTGCCCCTGCTGCGTGCCCGTGGCCTGGCAGAGCATTGAACTTCCAGACAGGCTGAGTCAGAGTCCCTTGGGCTGTGCCTGGGGTTGCACTTGTGTTGCACTGTCTGAATGTAGAGTACGTCTGGTCCGGAGGGCAGCCTTTGGATGACCCCGGCATGCAACATGGAAATACCCCAAGTCTCAGAGCATAGACAGCTCTCTAAGCTGCAAAGTTAGGTTCAGGATACATGGCTGCAAAGGAGAGAGAGAGAGCCATTTCAGCTGAGGAAACATCCATGACCTTGACATGCCCCAGCCATGATTTTATAGCTCTCCACTGTTGCTAATCCATGTTGGCTCAGACCCCAGTTGGGATCAGACAGGTCAGTGCCTGCTTAGAGATTTCTGACTGGAGAACAGAAGCAGAGCTCAAAACAGAAGGAAAAGAATGAAAGGTTTTAGGATTAGAATGAGAATGATTATATTTGTCTTGGCAGTAGCAATACCACACACACACGTGGTGTTGGGGAGCTGCTTCCTGGCAGCACCACACCAAGTGCTCATGGAGCAGCATCCAGGCTGTGAATTGGAGCATTCACTCAACTCAAAAATCTCAGCATGGCTCTGGAGCCAATCCTAGACCTTGCTACTGGCCTCATGGGGCAGTTTATCACATCTTCTATTTAATCTTGCTTTGGGCAGACTGAGAACCCGATGACAAGAATGTCCCATGCATGATTTAGCTCCTGCAGATGATCAGGACATGCCTGTCTTAATTTGTGACATATTCAAGCAAGAGGGAGAAAAAGCAAGGAATTTGATGGGCACAGTAGAGTAGTTGCAAGGAACACCCTCCTGCTACTCTGCAATGCAATTTGAGAGTCACAGCAGGTAAACAGTATTTTATCTGTGAGGACACAAGGTTGTCTTTGCTTCATCGATCTCCTTAGGGCTACATAGGAAGGATGTTCATCTCCTTCTTGAAAGCTGCATGTTGCTGCAGTTTGTGACGTTTGCAGAGTTACACTACTGATTTTATTTTCTTAGGAGAAAAGATAAATAGAGAATTTCTCATTTGTACACCTGGACATGCCTTGGACATCTGCACAATAAGGCATTAAAGCTCAAAGTGACGGAGAAGCAGAAGATAGCTCACTATTTAACATCCAGCTGGAGAACTGTGTTTACTCCTGTATTACATAACTGCTTTTTCAGACAATTTCTGTATTTTTCCATGCATCTCTGAAAGTGCTTCCAGTTATTCCAGTAAACATGGGTGTGTAGGAAGAAGGGGAGTAATTGCTTTTGAAATGGTTGAAAATAATGCAGTTATAGCCCTGTAATCAGATGCTTCAGGATGTGGCTATTTATTTCACAGTTCTGCTTGCTAAAAATCTATCCTGCAGTGATCAGCCAGTGGCAGTTCTTGGGTTTCAGATAGAAATATTCAGGAAGGGAAATTTGGTGAGATCTACAGATTGAATTTATTCACAGCAATAAACTGCTCTCCAGGGTGAATTTAGCTCAGGAAAAATAAAGAATGAGCTAGCCAGTTATCACAACCAAACAACCATGTTAATGGTTCTTTGGTTACTTTCAATGCAGATGCTTTTGGACAAAGGTTTGCTCTTAAATGTCCTCCCCACTACTATAGAGTTACTAATGTTTTTTAATAGCATTTTCGTTGTTTCCTGGAACAGCAAAAGGGGAATTTGATTATGTTTGTATTGTAGTATCATTCAAGAGCTCCATTGTGCTTAACTGTGCAAAAAATGGATTAAGAAAAACTCTAATTCTCAGACAGCTGAGGAAAATGAACAAAAAAGAGGAAGGGACAGTCAGATGCACACTTGTATTACTATGATATTTACTTTATGTTTTCGAAGGCAAATAAAGTGAGAGGCATCTCTCAGCCAAATTATCCATTTAATAACTCATTTTCCAGTAATGTTACAACACGTTTGGGTGTTGAGGAGAGAGCCTTATAGACTGAGGTGGCCTCAGAGAGATGCATAAAGAGAGCATTCAGGCCGTGGAGCACAAGAGTCAACGCCTCCACCGGGTCTCCAGGACCATTTGTTTGTTTTGAACATGTTTTAGCCCACGGGCAGCCTTGCCTGGGCTCCCTCCAGAGCGAGCTGGTGATTCTGTAGAATGTGTGGTATGGCCGTGCTGCTGTTAATAGCCAGGGACGGGAGCTGGCCAGGGACGTGTGCACAGACGTCTTGTGGCGTTGTCAGCCCGTCCAGTCCCGCCTGTGGCCTGCTCTCACCCCGGGCCTGAGCGCTGCAATAGCCACTTCAGGCAGAGCCTGGCTCCCCCCATTTCGTCTCCTTCCCCTTTTGCTCTGTAAATTTTTGTCC
This sequence comes from Anomalospiza imberbis, assembly GCF_031753505.1. Taxonomy (NCBI): domain Eukaryota; kingdom Metazoa; phylum Chordata; class Aves; order Passeriformes; family Viduidae; genus Anomalospiza; species Anomalospiza imberbis. The sequence continues at coordinate 7,671,294 of NC_089683.1, read as the reverse complement.
TGTCCACATCTATTGTTGGCACAGAGACATCAGTAGAAAGTTCTCTTAAGCCTGTGCTTGCATATTTGGATTCAGGCCAGTGAAAGTTAAACCTGATCGTCTTAGCCTCTCACTACCCCTGCTCCTTCTGGCTTTTTCAGTAGTAAATGATGACTCTCCTCGAGATGAGCCAGATTTTCCTGGGGGCAGGTTGGCATTCCCCCAAGACATACACATTTAATGGCATGTGCCAGTGGATGTAAACGCAGGATAGAGGGGTTTTGTTCCTTTTGTACCCACTATCCAGTTTGTTCCTTGACACTTTCCCTACCCACAGGGGAAAGGATGGCCATCTATACAAGCCAGAGTTTGATTGATTTTTTTATTTATTGCCTTCCTTCCTCAAGCTGCCTGTAGCAGGCACACTGAATTTCCAAAAATGAAGGTGCTAATACAAGTATCACTTACTGCTCCTCCTGTAACATCCATGCCACTGTTACCCAAAATGAGAAATGCAATTTGGATGAGTCAGGGAGTCTGCCCTGACTCAGACTAACTAATGTAGGAGTGTCTCGGGGTCATGGATATTTCTATTAATAGGGTCAAACTTGAGCTGGGAGCTCTGGTTTGATTTACCTATATTTAGCAGTCACACCAATGCAGCAAACCCAACCAAAATAAACCTGTCTCAATTTTCTTTGAATTTGTGATAAAACAAAATAAAATACAGTCATTATCTAGAGGTAATGAAACATGATGGTTTTATTCCATGCTCAGCCAACACACTAATTATTATGTTATGTTCTGCTGTTGCAGTAAAAAGTGTTGAAACCAAACTATTTTCGTGTCTCATACATGTCTTTTTTTTTTTTCTTCACACAAATTAAACCACAAAGATCTCTCTTGTATTCTGGTCCTTTCAAAGTGTATGTGCAAGGACACTGGGAGAAGCTCTATCATTTCTCCTTCCTACCCTCTCAGTAGACTGTTGGTACAAGGACAAGTGAAGAAAATGTTTCTTGCTGTTAAGAATAAGTTGTGGGCAGATATTCTCACAGTAAATTTTGTAATACCAAGGCTTATTAGTCCTGGGTCTAGCAGAGTAATTCCATATTATAAAATCTTTGTGGTGCAAGGTTTAGAATGTGTTTATTTTCTGGCTTCCAGGAAGGCAAATTGTCTTTAAATACAGTGAGTGAGTGAGAAAAAAAATAGCAAGAAAATTGAATAGACTATCTAGGGAGCTAGGGAAACTGTGTAGGAGAGTTGAAAATATCTGTAGCAGACTGTATGGTGGGAAAACCCTGCATCCCAAGTCTCATATCTCTGGAATGGCTCAGTGGGAATTTCTCCTCAGCCGGTACGAGCTCACATTGCTCTCTTGACCTTTTTGAGGTTCAATTGATTTACCCCCGCTTGAAACCTGACCTTTTGTGTGCAGATAGCAAGGTGGCATAGAACTTCTGTGTCCAGATAGCAAGGTGGGAGAGAGCAGAGCAACACTTCCTAATCTCCACAAAGGCTTCTGAAGCAGATAAAAAAACAGAGCCCCTGCTTTGCATTCTGTAACACTTTAGCAAAACCAACAGGATACGAAGCTGCTCTGAACAAGATCAGAAGAAGGGTTACATGTTCCTGTAACCTTAAAAATACAGGTGACGCTGATTTGTGTTCTCTTCTGAGCTGAAATGTTTGAGATGTAAGCAACCAGAGACGTGGCCCAAGGCACTGAGTTGAGTAGCACTGTCACCACAAAGACAGAAATAAAGATCATATCTGGGCACCTGCCTAAAAGGGTTCTATGGACTGTTAAACCAATTAAGGATCAGATAACATGTTCTCCCAGTCACTGGGATGGAGTCTGTCTGCCTTGGAGTAAAAACATAATTGTGCCATTACTAGAAATGCTCAATGTCAGCTTCATGTCATGTGTGAAACTCTGTATCCTTTTAATGGCTGTGCAAAGCATTAGACTTAAAAAAAAAAAAAAACCTAACAGCAACAACAGAAAATCCCAACAAAAATCTGTAGTTTAAATCTTCCTCCCCTTTTTATTAAGCAATACTGAGAGTCAACATAGATCTTGGAGCTCACCCAGAGGAAGTTTGGTATTTGATTTGAATGTGCATAGTGCATCCCTAAAATTCAAACTTGTGGAGGCCAAGACAAATGTATTTTGTCATATAATTCTGTGTTACATGACAGCCAGATGCCGTGCTCTCGGCCTGTGAAACATTTGCTGCAGACATTGTCTTTGCAGCATGGCAAATGACCTTTCTGTGTTTTGTTGTTTGTTTTGTTTTGTTTTTTTTTTTTCACTGCTAGGGCTTCACCTCCAGCCATCATTAGATTACTAGGCAGAGAACATGACACAAAGTTCAAGCTGCTGTGAGAAAATGGAATTGTATGTATCCACACATGCGCCAGCTGTGAGGAATTGATACTGCTCATGTGTTTATTGGGTTCAGGTTGCACTACAACACCAAGTGCATCACTGCACAAGATCACAGGGCCCCCTTTGATCTTCCTTGCTGATATGATTCTGTAATTTCCTCTTCCTTTGCATCCTTCAGTCTTACTTGCAGCAGGATGACTTTAAAAAAAAAGAAAGATAAAAAAGAAAATATGCTATTGTTGGATTTCTAGTCAACAATATCCTGGGAAAAGCAGCATTGGCTGTTCCACTGAAAAAGTTGCTACAAAATGATGTCATCTGGCAGTAGGGACCAAAACAAGACAGGGTATAGCAGCAGCTAAAAATGACAATCTGCAATGCACCAATATTTAGGTTTCATGGACCTACAAAGGAGTTTGGGAAAAGAGATGCAACTAAACACTGCTGGAGTTCTGGCTGCTTGCAGGGTGCACTGTGCCTGTATTAAACACATAATTTGGTCTAAGAGAGGTAAAAAAATATTACACCTGAGCAGAAGCAGACTGTTATATTTGCTCAAAAATTACTTCTCTGCTTAATGTAGTGTTGCAATCCAAATGCATGTGGTTTATAAATCAGCTTTTCTTTCTTTTTGAATCATGCTCCTTTCTTTTAAACCCTTGGGAAACACCGATTGAAGATGTATTTGTGAAACTGTTTAGCAAAATGTTAACTTGAGATTTGCTTTCTAGGAGTCTGGTGTCATTATCTCCAGAGTCAGGTGCTCAGATTTTTGCAGGAAAGGCTGTTTGTGTTGGGGTAGGCACCTTAGTACTGAGGGCAGATCATAGAAGGGCTCACTGGGTCGTTTGTAAGCTGTGCAAAAATGTATATGCGGGTTGTTTTTTTTTTCTTGGAGAGTTGGCTGCTGAATAGCAACCCTACTGGGCTTTGAAATGTGTGATCACCTCTCCAAGAAGGCTGTGAACAGCAAGTAAGAAAGTGAGGATCCATAAGGACAGAAGGCATTATTTAATCCTCCTGCTGGAAGGCAAACACCAGGGCACACAGTGCACAGGCAAGGCAGATGATGTTGTGACTGAGAAGGGCAAAGCACACAAAAATTACAGAAATATGTATAGATCAAGAATTGAATTACCAGAATTGTTATGGCTTTCTTAGACTTTTGATACAGTAAATATTATAATAGCTGTGATTTTCAATTTTATTCACTTTTTTCTTGACAAGTGTTTTATGACACAAACAGCCAGAATGCTTAAAAGTCTGATGAATGATTTCCAAAGACCCAGTGTCCTGGATGATTGCTGCCCTTGTGAGCAGGATCACTGAAACTGCCTGTGCAGGCAGCCCGTAAATCAGCAGATCCGCGTGTAAGCATTCAAATGGTTCCCAAAACAGAGAGAAATTAACTGCCACAAGCCTTTTTTTTTTTTTTCCTGTGTGCAAAATGGGAAAATCGAAGCAGCGACTCAAATTAATTGAATGTTTACACATTCCATAGCATTAGATCTTACGGATTACAGAGTGAGCCATGTTACCTGGTCAGGGAAGATCTGTTCAACTATTTTTACTGGGTGAATTATTATTTTAGGCTACATAACTGTATCCCTCTCACATAATTGTCAGCTTCTTTGATCCAAATTTTTGCTCAGTTCTGCATTTTTTTTTTGTCTGGTTGGGCTGTGTGGATATTTGGATTTTATCTGATATGCCTCCCTTTCAGCAAGCTTCTTATGAATTTAAACTTCTCTCTTTTCCTTTTATGTTTGCTTCTTAATAACTCTGGGGACTTTTAGCTTGGATGTAGCTAAACAATATTTAGTGTTATGTAACTGGATAGGTGGTGGTGCTCAAGAACCCCTTAGACCTCATACAAGCTGAATTTTAAATAGATTTAAATACTAGTAATAAGAAAACCAAGTAATTAAGTCTTCCTAGAATGTAATATTTCAGATGAACATAAGCCTTTTCTTTTTATTATTTTAAAGCAAAATATTTTATTCCATTCAACCCTGAACCATATTTTCTCTGGAGTTTTGAAATTGAACAGGACATTGATTATTTTTTCCACAGAAAAACAACCTTTGATACTGTGGTTTGAATGTTTTTGCCATATGATTGCTAGGAACCGATTTTTACTGACTTCACATAGTAAATTTCTCATATAGCTGCTACTTTTTCAGTTACACATGCTGGGATTATAAAAGATAGTGTGACCTGGGATAGAGCACAGTCTGGTCTACAGCAGTCCCTGTGAGCTATGCAATGTATGCACCATCTCAGTCTTTCTTTTACAGATTATAATATTACACATTTCACTGTAGAGTCTGAAATCTTCAGGCTCTTTTTTGTTGGTGTAATAATACATTTCTTTATGTAGTACTTTGCTGTTTTTCCACACTCAACTTGTGTTGCTCTCCACTCTGTTGTGCTGTTGAGGTATTTTTGGCAATGTTTATATCTGTTGTTTGTATCTATGGACTGACTGCTATTTCTATTTGTAGTATCTAAACTGGCTTAATTTACAATGTCTTTTGTTTGCTGCAGTCCCGAGAGTGAAAACACTTTTGCTTTTGGGAGAAGGTTTTGGTCTTTGCAGTCCATCCTCAAACTCCCACTGAAGGCAGTGAGGGCAATGCAGGGACAAACCCTACACATCAGGCACTGCTGATCTAACAACTCTTGGGAGCAAAGATTGGTTGCCCAGAAGGGTTGTGGTGTCCCCCTCCCTGGAAGTGTTTCAGGCCAGGTTGGATGGGGCTTGGAGCAGCCTGGGCTAGCGAGAGGTGCCAAAGGGATTGGAATGAGATTATCTAAGGCCCCTTCCAACACAAACCATTCTATGATTCCATGAGTCTGTGAACTGGGATCCAGATCTCTGCCCATGCTACTGACTTCCCTAATTACTACTTGTTTAGTTTTCTCCTAATTCTGTTGTTCTCTTATTTCCAGCTATCATAGAGATTCAAGGAGGGAGCAGAGAGGGTGATCCTGTTGAGTGTTTGGTTGTCTGATGATGAGAATGCCATCAGAAAAGGTGAAGAAAACAAGTTTAAATTCAGATTTAAGGTGGAGTTGAACTCACAGTGCCTTGACAAGTGTTTGTAATAGGAAAGATGGGCAGCACTACCATCTCTCCCGACCACCCTTGAAAAAAGGATGAACTTTCTCAGCCTTCTGTCTGTCTTTAAAACCAGATTCAAAGCTCTACATCCAAAATGAATGATGATGCTAAATTTTAGAAAGAGATTAAAATTGAGGTTCATCGTTCTACTTGCTGTGTCCTGCTACCTGACTATCAGCTGCACTTCACTTGGTGCACAGGCTTTCTGTATCTCACCTTCTGGAAGTGCCTGCTTTTCCCTATTGCCTCTGTAAAAAACTTCTGATTCTTTTTCTGTCTCTCACTTCAGTAAAATGCAAGGGGAAAGTCCCTAATGGGTGATATTCCTCTTCTTACCTCTTTCTTTGAGATGTGTCCCCTAAAATGTTTCTTTTGCGTTCTTTCTTCTTCATTGCCCAAGACATGAGTGGCTTATTAAGGAGATGAAAATAGATACAGGCTCTTGGAAATTCCTATTGTTCTTCAGAGAGATGACTGTAATGTCCAGCAGAGCAATGCCTTAGACCCATCTGTCAAGATAACAGCTGCTACTTTTTCCATAGTTCGTTTGTAAGAACACTGAGATCAAAACTTAGAGATGGAAAAGACCTATTTTTAAGAACAAACTGCACTGTTAATAGCTCCTTTCCACTGTGGCTCGGAAGATGTTTTAAAGGCTTACTGAATGAAGCTTTTCAGGATATCCAAGGCAAAGTGCATTAGTTAATAATATTATTGCAGGATATGCTATTGACTGGCTGACCTTGGTGAAACTACAATGCTTGTTTCACAGGGAATAAAATGAAGGTGAGTTATACTGACACTGCTGTCTGGTGACACAACCTATTCTTTTTGACATGCAGTTTTTTGTGTGATCACAAATGTACATTATTCTATATTCTTGCAGGATTCTGCTCTGGAGAATAGTCCCAAGTGCATGATTCAACGTAGATTTAAATTACTGAGATCCAGGTCTCAAACTGTTACATATATTTTTGTACTTCCATTAATATCAGGGGAACTGTGCCAGTTCATGCCAAAGAGAATCTGCAACATCAGGAATGATGAGCAAAAAAAGGAAACAAATGTGGCTAAAAAATAATCTCACAGTAATATGATTTCAGAACAAACTCAAAGTTTACAGGCAGAGTGATATTTATGACACTGACAGTGTCTGCCTTGGGGCACAAAAAACACTGTTTACATTGAAAATAATACTGCAAAAATACTCCTTTTTTTTGGGAAAGCAGGTGCATTCCTGGTAGGTGGGAAGAGCAAACTGTATATCCATGGAAAGATTTGTCCCTTTGATGAGTGTATCTCATCTACCTTTTAAAATGAAGGTCTAGGGTCATGCAGCAAACAACAAAGCTTCTGCTCAGCAAATGCTGGGTTTATCTGATATTAATGGTAGGCTGAAGTTCTGACAATACAGTAAGGGTTTCCCAACACATAACTTGTTAATGAACCCTTCTCAGAGTTCATTCTAAGACTAGAAGGGGCTCTTCTGTTATTCCTGCAGCAGGGTTGCTGAGTGTATTGACACACTGTAAGTGACTGGGTAGATGTGTGGTCACCCATTCTAAAGAACGTCAGGCAAAATAATCCACTGGAAGGCATTTGGTGCACAAATCAGAACCAGCTTGATTTTAAGCTGCATTTTTTCACTAATCTTGACTGTCATCAAGTAATTTTGGGTGGAATTAAGCTTGACTGTCTTTAGCTACCTAGAAGTCTACAGTGTGTCCATGTCAGTGAGGAGAGCGCAGCATCAAGATGCCTTTTCCATCCCAGCAGGGGACTCATCCCTTGAGTGGGCCAGCAGTGTGTTCCACCTGATCACCCTGGAAACTCTGCGTGGTATGGTGGAGTGAGTCTCATAGTGGCCTCAAATTGGTGTCAGTGAAGTAATGTCTCATTTTTCTGCATGGAATCACAGGCAGGAGGAGATGACTCCCCAGGAATTCTCCAAACACTTGTGAAGGGAGGGGCTATTGCATAATGCCAGCCGGGAAGGTTATGCCACATCTCTAAAATAAGATATTACAGGGCCGTCTGACCAGTCTAGATCAAAAAGTTGGACACCCTGGATGAAAAGCATTGGACTTCTGCATTATGTATGTTTTATGTACATATGAGATCATGGTGGAACAGCAGTGTCTGCCTCTGACTTAAGAGTATATGTAATTTTGGCATATTGACTGTGGCTGGCTGACATACTGGCTCAGTAAACACCCATTTTTATAAACTATTTACTTCTCTGGTTGTGTCCTGTGTTTCTCTCTTTTTCCAAAAATGTTTTTCCTTTTCCCCATCTTATTTAAGAACAGAGTAGCTGCTGAGTCCTTTGCATGATGTTAGACAATTACTGTGCTTGTCAAGATGAGTCCTAGTAAAACACTCCCTTGTAAAGGAGCTGTAGCCATGCTGAGTATCATTAAGAATGTGGGATGTGATAAAAAACCAAGTAAACAAGGACTTATGGGAGAGAAAGAGCATTCATTCACCAGGGATGTGGGAATAAATGTTATTTTTCGGTTCCAAATGCCTCAAAAGCCAACATGCCATATTGGAGTTAAGTGGTAACACATAAATAATATAAATTTTCATGCTCAAATTTATTGTTGTTGGGCATGCCCAGAGAAGCTGTGGGTTCCCTATCTGTGGGAATATTTAAGACCAGGCTGGATGGGGCCCTTAGCAGCTGGATCTAGTGCAAGATGTGCTGCCCATGGCAGGGAGTTGGAATGAGATGATCTTTAACATTCCTTGCAACCCTGACCATTCTATGATTCTCTCCATAGCTCCTTAATTCAGTGCCCTAGTAGAGATGGGTGAAACTGTCACTAGGCTGTTGCTAGCTTAAGCCAAGGGAATCAGAAATGTTGCACTTAAATGAAGATTTTTAGCACAAATTTTATTCAGAATGGAACATACTACAAGGCTAGACAGCTGAAAACCAAAAAAATGCCCAGCCTGAGAACAGCTTATCATTAAAGCCCACCTAACTGCTGCTAAGACTGTCATGTTGGGCTGGAAGGTGTTTCTTCTGGCAGTTTCTTCCCTGGAACAGAGGAGGAATTAAGAACCTCGTGCTTTTACCCCAAGTCCCCTCTCATGTGATCTCAGAGCCATGCTCAGAGCTTTCACTAGAAACCTCTGAAGATGCTTTTCTGGTGTTTTTCCATGCTCCCTGTCCCCAGATCTGTGTTGAGAACTCTGGAGTTCCACCTTGGGCCCCTCTGGTGCCATAGCCTGAGAGACAGTGGCTGTCACATTCACACCTATTTCAGGTTTAACTTGCTACACAAGTGTGTAACTCCCCAGTGGGAGGTCACCTGCACAGTTGTGAATGTGCCACAGGTTAAATGTCAAATCCACACCCCACAGCACAGGCAACCATGAAACAAAAAGGGAGGAGGGAAGGAAATACATGTGGCATAGGATGAGACTGAGAATGAAACCAAGTTGAAAAAATAAAACAATATTATTTTATTGCTTTGTTTTCATGGTGCACTAGGTGCTCAGAATTCTTTGGGCAAGCTCTGCTGCATGTGTTTGTGTGGGAAATCTTGCAGACTCTCTTCTTTGTATTACAACCATGCTTGAACTGTTCTTTGTGCTTTTGGGCTGCTACCAGAGGGCAGGGACAGAAAGACCCAGACCAATAAGGAACATTCCCTCTCCCTGCAGTCCCTGTGTTACAGGACATGGTGTTTGGGGATAGAGAAACAAGAGATCCAAAGTATTTCTGTATTAATATATTCTCTCTAAAATGCTGCTTTAGACATCTATTGTCCCCCTCATTAGCATTCCCACATTGACCTGATTCTGCCATGCTTATTCAAATGAAATTTGCCTTATGCTGCAGTAAAGTATATTTTACAGCTGAACTTTGTAACAGGAACAGAATCAAACTCTAAAATAAAAGTACTTTTTTAAGGTGACGGGATACCAGAAGAATTGTTTTCTCTTTACATTTCACGTAGATTATGCTTAGTGAGCCTCATATCTACCTTGAAGGTAAATCTACTTTTCCTTCTCTTAAAAGTATGCAAATCCCTAAAGCTGCTAGGACAGAAGAATGCCTTTCAGCAGAGTGAACTAGACAATTGCAGGTAATTTTCTGGCTGTGAAGTCGAGCTAAGTGCAAGGTTCTTTCATTTTGTCTTGTGGTTGTACGCAACAGTGATTCATAGCCCACGGTGATGCATTATTGAAGAGTTGTCTGTTGTGTCTTCATTGCACGCTGTCAGCTGCATAATAAATAATTGATTGTGCTGCTCTTACTCCACATTAAAGATATATGAGTATCTAATACAGGAAGAAAATGAAGTAGCAAGGCTGCCTGTGTTCAAAAGATGAAGCATTACTGAAGTGTGCTGCAGCAGCAGGAACTGGGAAGTGCCCACCACCGCTATCCATTTCCCACTTCTTCACTTTGAGTCGGTTTGTCATGGCAACAAATGGCACATTCAAGTCCTTGCTATTGCCTTTCTGGACAAATGAAATAATTGTGGTAAAGAGCTGATATGCTGCAGAGTTGTGCTTATCCCCTTCTCCCTTTTTTTCATCCCTCTAGACTGAAAATTCCCTTAAAGTATTAATTTTTTTTTTTTCTTAAGTGGCTGCAAACTGTCAGGAAAATGCAGTCTAAGACAGTAAATCCTTTTTTTCCACATAAGACTTTGTTTGTATTAAGCAGAGAAAATGTTAGCAGGATAAAGCTGAGTGTTTGCAGTGGTACTAAACCTCTATTGTTGAGCCTTTCCCTGGAAAAGTGAGGCTTCCTTTGCAGTTCAGTTGCCAAAGTCCCCAGACAGGATACAGTAAGGTGGCCATTATTCCAACACAATGAAGAGAACGAAAGCATCTTCCAGCTCACATTCTCTTTGTTTCCATTACAATAGCTATCAGCAAAATTAATGAGACAACAAATTTGTCCAGAAGAGTTTGCTTTGGAAGTCAAATCAAGGAAATCAGAGGTGTGTGCTGCTCACTGTGTTGTGGCAGGAGCAGGTTCATGGCCAGGTTACTGGGAGCTGTTGTTACAACAGAAGTATGTAAAACAGTGAATTGAATTTTGAGATAATAATGAAGTTAAGATGCAAGAAGTGTGAGATGTCTGAGTGATGCACATCTGGATTCTGATGGAAAGTGTTGGAGAGCTGAGTTAGGTCCTGGGAAGAAGAAACACAAGGCACTGACAGTATTTGCCTAGAAAACTGTTGCCCAGATCTCTGCATTTAACACTAAGACATAGGGGAGTTGTTTTTGTTCCGGAGGGAAAACACACTTTTTTCAGGTGTGTTAGCTTGAGACTCAGCCACAAGCTAAGGTGGGAACACCACTGAATGCAGGGAATGCTTTGCTACAGTATTTTTTCACATTATTTTATTATTGAAGACAACTGATCTATTTTAATGTAAAATGCAAGTAACACTACAGTGGAGTTCTGGTGTGAATCAAGCTGGGGTGTGATTTGTGACTTTATGGATGTGTTTCTCCCACCACCACTTCAGGGATTGTGCTGAACTGTGCCTTCCCTCTATACATTGGGAAGGCATCAATGTTGACACAAGGACTTTTGTGCAGCTCCTAGAACCTTTCTGATAGTATATTTTCCAGGCTAAAAGTGGATATTAGTAATAGTTGCATGTTGTAAATGGGGGGAAGATCAGAATTTCCAGCCTTTGTGATGTTCTTCTGACAGAATATGGATATGTTTTGACATAGAAACAATATATTTTATGAGGAAAAAAAGAAACACTTGAGATAAAAAAATTCTTAACCCACAGCAAAATTAACTCCTCAGAAAGTCCTAGGAACCAAACCGAAAGATATGTTCCTAACAGCACAGATTGATTACAGGGCATAATTGGAAAGGTGATGGAATTGAGTGGCATCAGAATATAGTCCCTGTCCTGAAGAGCCTCTGGTCTACATAAAACGAAATGGGATAGTGTCCTAGAAACTTCAGAATATCTGCCCCTCTTTCTGCTGCCAAAAACTGTTCAGGAAGCAGCTGTCCTCAAGCCTATGTATTGCCTTTACATTCTGTAGGTAATTACTGTTTGAAAAAATATAGGAATGGAATACTTCCTAGATGGATGATGCTGTTTTTTGAAAGTCACCTATTTAATTCAGTTTATCTCAATACTTGTGAGGTAAGTGAATCCCATTGTACAGGATAAAAAGAGAGCAACTAGTGAAACCAAGAGATTTGTCCTGGATTAGGATCGTCATCTTCTGATTCCCAGAATTTGTCAACACTGCAGAGACAAATAATTCAGTAAACACTGGAGTCAGTGAAGCCTGGGATGCAATTTTGCCTACTTCATTTAGAGATGGATAGCTGAGTTCATACTGCCTCACTAGGGCCCTATAAAAACCTGGCAGTCTAGCATTTGGTTTAAGGTACCTTACCTTTTGTAAGGTAGGTCACTGAGAATGATGAACAGTTCCAGGAGGTTTATTTCCTAACGTATAAACCTAGGTGGGATTAATCATTCTTGGAGATACTGCTCTTTCTACATTAGCCATAGGACTAGCCTAGATGCCAGGCTGAGACCCAGTTTCTACCTTTGAAGTGGATAACATTAGCAGTAGAATTTACACATGAATTTTCCAGGTTCAGGCACAAAAGCGTGACAGACGGATGGCCTCCAGTGTTCTCTCTCCATCCATCCTTTGTGTGGATAACAATTTTGCCATGCTTTGGGGCAGGGTTTTGTTGGGACAATAGGTGTATCAGGTGTCTAAGCTGGGCTGGCTCCACGGATTTGTGCTATGTGATTGCTTATATTCCCAGCTGAATTGTTCTCAGATGAAAGAAGAAAAGTAAGCAAAAAGAAACTTAGTCTGTGGTCCAGCCTTTCCATTCCTGACCTCTCTTCAATAATAGCGTTTCTCTGCTAACAAAGACTGAGCCTTTCTCTTGGTAGAAGCTGTTACAGGCTCTTCTTTCTACACAGATTTTTTTCATCGCATGCATAAGATCTTAATGTTGGTATGATCCCTATTCCTCTGCCAAATGTGGTTGAAATTGGCTCAAAGAATCACACATTATTAGGCAAGTGCAGACAGTGTCATTTCATTAGCCCTCTCCCCTTAGGAAACAGACTTCAGTGATGGGATCTTAGCTAAAGTAGTGCGGTGTTAAAAAGTAGTGCAGACAGCTGCAGGCACACCTGTGTTTTAATAAGAAGTAATAACTTGTGTTGAACTTCTCCTGAAGCTGTGATTTCACTGCCATTTTAGCCCAAATGGCATTGTAGTCCTGGCAGTTTGGATGGATCTGTGGTCATGTTCCTTAATAAAATGATCCAGCTACTCTTTAATCTGCAGCTTCAATGAGCTGAGCATCAGTGATTCAGTAGGATCCATGATCTGAAATGTCTTCTTTTCCGCACCCATTTAATTTTTAAAATTAAATCACATACTGGTTTTCAGTTAGGATGCCTTGTAGATCAGAATGTTTTCAAATCCATGACATATTCTGATAACCAAGTTTGTGCAATTAATTATTTTAATACAATGATTTTTCCTTTTCAGAAACATAATGTTTTTTTAACAAGTAGCCATATAGGCATCTAGATGTCCTTGCTCAGTCAAAATTCTTATTGATTGTTCTGACTTGCAAAACAATGTAATTGCTGAGTTCCAGATTGTGGGTTTTTTGCTCCTTGCTGTTAGCTAGATAAATAAAGACGTAGGCTGAAGATGGGCATCCATCCTTGTTGAAGAATATTAACTAAATCAATTTTTTCACCAAAAAAAATCAATTGGTGCATTAGCAAGAGAGAAAATAAAGCAGTGTGCTGTTTTAGCTCCCAGGAGTCTGCATAGCTAGCTCAAACTCTCAGAATCAGAGATAAAAAAGATCTAAAGTTCACATCTAAATCCGTATCAGAACTTCTTCAGGGCACATGGAGTCTCTGACTCATTTTCAGACTGGATGTACATTTAAAGGGTGCTCACATAAAAATTGACCCTCCTGCCAGAACTTCAGTGAATACAGACACTGCATCCCAGTTTGTCTTCCAAAAGCAGTAAGGTGATGACAGAGTAAGTTACATTTATGAATCCATAACCTCATGAATTTTCAGTTGTTGCTGAAAATAGGATGGTGCTGTAAATGTAGAAAAGCCTGATTTCTTCTACAAGGCCTAACACATCTTCTTTGGGCATTTTCTAGTGAAATTAATTAGTTTTTAAATGGTGTATCAAACTAGCAAGCTCATGGGTAGATGGAAATGTTACTTTAAATGGGAAACATTGTCCAGGAGCTGTTGTCAGAATCTCTGAAGAGGTAATTCTGATTCTGTCGCTGGATTGATGTGGGCTGTTTCGTAAACCATCAGAGCTTTAAGCTAAGAGTTTTAATAGGATTTAGTTACAAAGTGAAATGAATGCATAATAAAGTGTTGTGGAACTTTGCATCTGAATCTGAACTTTCAGATTGAGGCTATTTTATAATAAATATATTCTTTACCTCCTTGGGCTAATGTGAAGACTAATCAATGTTTGCGTACTGCTTTGAACATGCAAACTGTAATGACAATACTAAGTTTTAATATTAAAACTACTAAATATTGGGATTCTGTAGTAGTCTCCTTCCATTTCATAGAATCATAAGGCTTTATGATGTGTTTAAAAATAAAAGTGCTCTGAGGAAGGACTGTCTCTTAAATTTAAGATCAAATACTTCAAAAAGGATTATATTATATGCCTGAGAGCTCCCCCTGAGCTGCTTCTCCCTGCCTGCCCTCCCCCAATACTGGCTGAATTTCTATATTACAAATGAATCCATCTTAGTCTGTAGCTGGAAAACCTTGTTCAGGAGCTACTGAGGCTTCCCAGCCTGCCTGGAGGGGTTTGTGGATATCACTGAGCTGATGCATTGCAATAATATAAGTGAATTTCCCCCTGTGTTGGTGAGGCCATCCTTGGGTTCTATGTCCAATTCTGGCTCCTCAGTTCAGGAAGGACATTGAGGGGCTGGAGTGAGTCCGGAGAAGGGCAATGGAGCTGGGGAGGGGTCTTGAGGGTAAGTCCTGTGAGGAGTGGCTGAGGGAGCTGGGAGTGTTAGTCTGGAGAAAAGGAGGCTCAGCAGGACCTCATCACTCTCTACAGCTCCCTGACAGGAGAGGGCGGCCGGTGGGGGCCAGGCTCTGCTCCCAGGGAACAAGGGACAGAGCAAGAGAAAATGGCCTCAAACTTTGCCAGGGCAGGTTTAGGTTGGACATTAGGAGAAATTGCTTCAGAGAAAGGATAATTAGGCATTGGAATGAGCTGCCCAGGGAGGTGGTGGAGTCACCTGGATGTGGCACTCAGTGCCATGTTCTGTTTGACAAGGTGGCATTGAGTCAAAGGTTGGACTCAGTGATCTCAAAGGTCTTGTCCAACCACACTGATTCTGTGATTCTATGTACTTGCATGAGAACACACATACAACACCTCGTTATTTTACTGTAAAAAACTAAAGGATTATATCAGGCACTAATGGTAATGGTTATGAAACATTCCTTATGGGCAGATTACTCCATAGTTTTCTTTCTAAGGCCTTGAGTACATGCATAGGTCTGAAAGATCAACTTGGACAAATGTTGGACTTGGCTAATGGCTAATTTGCCTTAATGTGGCATTTTATTTTAAAGTTAATGTAAAATATCTGGACAGAGAGCCCCACTGGAATAATCAAACACTGTGTGCTCATAACTGCAAGTCAAGAATTCCATTGCTGCTGATTTAACTACTAATGAATTTGAAGACATCTGTGTCTAAGCTGTTGTTTGGACTTCCTTTTATTCATTGCACAGAAATAGGCACTGCTGGGATGTGATTCATGATGTCCTAATGTACATCCCTAGATCTGATTAGATAAATTGCTCCCTGAAAGTGCATTTTTCTCTGACTTGATTATCTATTTTCTCTGAGTAATTAGCTCAGAAGTAGCTGGCTACATCTTAGAAGCCTAAAAGTTGGCAAAATGAATCCTACCTTTTTAGTCTCTGTTTTTCATTCTGGCACATCTCTTCATATTTACCTTTGATTCATAGTTCAGACTTTCTAAGTAAGCAAAATATGCCTCTTTGTTATTGGACAATAATTGATGGCTTTCGCTGAAAAATAAAATTTGTGCATCAAGCTGATCTGTTAATATAACTGCTTTAATGGAAATATACTAGTAAGACTGTATCTTCGATTCTGGATCTTAAAGACCCTTTTTCTCAGCATTTTCTTTCAAAGCTGGACTTGTTAATGTTCTTTGCAACCAGAGTCTTTCTCAGAGTAATGAACTTCTTTTTGCACAACCCCTTGCAGAGAAGAGTCGTGGTATATGCCCACAGCACTGGCTCTACAGCACTACAAAGAAAGGATTGATTCTAACGTATAAATACCAGCTCAACCTTGCAATATTGTAAAGCATTTTAAGTACCAGGTACTTCTACATTGAAAGCTACTGTAATCAGCCACAATTTGAAAAGAGAAGGAGAATAGCTAATCATGTAACGCTCTGTGAAGGTTTGTCCATTTGCTGAGGAATCTGGGCGTGTGCTCAAACCCATGGATTGAAATAGTGCCCATCCAAAGGAACGAGTCATGTCTTCTGTGACTGTCTGGTGGCTGAATGAAAACATGAAGAACAAGGGTAGTAATACATTTATATTAATGTCTTTGCCACTTTCGTATATGTGACTGCAGAATCTCTTCTGTTCTCTCTGTGTGAGGGGAGAGATGCAGTTTTCATGTTGTGTAGAGGTTTCACACACATGGTGTGGGATGGCTCAATTTGTGTAACACACACTATTAGGGGCAGCCCTGAATCAGGCACCTGTCTTGGGATTCTCTCTTCTGCTGCCTTCCACTTGTTCCTTGCCTGCTTTTATCCACTTAGGCAGGGAGCTCCACTGTGCAAACAACAGCTCTTCTGAATGTCTGTGCAATGTTTGGTGCAATATGTGTCATAACCTATTGCATTGAGAACAGTAAAAATAAAAATAAAGGTAACAATATGGTACCACTGCAGTTGCCTCTCCTGCCTTTTGAATGAGGCTTTAAAATGAAAATGGAAATGAGCAGCTGATGTGACCAAGACATTAATTTTTCACTCCTTCCCTCTCCTTCAGCTCTTAAATTTAGATGTAGCTCAGACTGAAACCATGTGTCTTGTTTTGGCAGGAATGCTACAGAATGGAAAGAAGTTTGATTCCTCCAGAGACAGAAACAAGCCTTTCAGGTTCAAGATTGGTAGGCAAGAAGTCATTAAAGGATTTGAAGAAGGTGTTACACAGGTATTAATAAATTGTTCTGGCTGAACCTGGAGCTGGCTGAAGGATGTGTGAGCTCAGCAATGTCTAGGGCAGTGGTGACAAGACCAAGTGGAAATCACAGTGAAGGATATGGAGTGTTTTTATGAAAGCATGGTGCATTTGAGCACAGTATTTCCTGTAGTTTCAATCCATCCATCCATCCATCCATCCATCCATCCATCCACCCACTCAGGGCTATCCCCTGCTCACAAGCCCTTCCCCATGGTATCCATTTGGGAGGGGAGAGATGAAGTCCCCTCCCCAGGTGCCATATAAGCCCTGTCCCTCTCCCTCTGTCAGCTCCACAAACAGACAGCAGTGGCCTCTAAAATGTTGAGGTGGCAGCTTTTTATGGAGTGACCTCTATTCAGCTACTCCATAAAAGCCCATGCTGCCCTATCTGATGGCATCCATGAGCCAGCTACAGATTCTGACCCTGACTGAATAGGGTACTAAACTGCACTGTTACATTTTTACAACGTCAGACTCCCAGCTACAAAACATTCACTGACCAGCCCTATGCTGAGAGAAAGAAAACTGCCCTCCATCAATTACAGTGTGAGTACCAGCACAGTAAAAGCCCCACAGTACAATTCACTGCCAGGTCTTGCTTTTTGTGCAGTGCTGTGAGGCCCCTCACACATAAGGAGTGTGATCAGGCTGCTCAAGAGCATGAGTGAATGAAACCAGGGTGCAGATTCCTCCCGACTTCCCATTTCAGGATCCAAGAGCTCAGTGTAGGAGGCAACTGCTCATATACTCTTATAGGAACAACTTTAACAGGAACAAGTTCTTATGATTAAGTAGAGAGAAGGGAATAATGCAAAATGAGAAATAATTCCATGAGGAATGATGTAACGATGCTTTTCCAGAGAGGGGTGGAAGAGACAAGGGTTTCCAGCCCTATGGAGAAAGCAGTGCAAGCATTCCCTTCTCTCCAGCCAGAGAAATCCTAGGAATCCTAGACTGTGAAAAATACCATCTTCCTATGAAGGATTTGAGTTGGACTGCTAATTATTTGCTTTGCAGAAAGGCCTAAGAGAGCTCATCACTGCAGAGCTATAGGAAGCAGAAGCCATTGCAGATAAAGCAGCATCAACAAGCAGTGGGTGATTAAATTCATCCCTTCCTTGACTGTTCTCACTCCCCAGCTCTTGTCCCTTAGAAAATAAGTGGCCGAGAGCCATGCCAGAAGCCCGTGTGGCCACACGCTGCCCTCCTGCTCCTCCTAGTGGATCACTGACACAAGTCGAGCTCGTGGCTGTCTCCTTCCACCGCAGGGTTTGAGGGATTTGGGGAGTCTGCTGGACAGAGTCTCTTGGAACAAGGCAGTTCCCTATGTCCAGCTCACAGATTTCGCAAACCTTGGTGTAATGACTGTCAGATGTCAGCAGGGTCTGCGTTTCTCTGCTCAGCTTCTCAAAGTTCAAATTTGCCTCATCCCTAAAACCCCAGGCATGACCTACTAGCTGTCTGCTTTGCAGGGACACATCCAAGCACTGCACAGCCAGCTCCATGCAAAATCTCTGTGGGGACCAGGGGAGGCTGATGGCTTGGACGTCCTCAGCCCCATGCCATGAATACTCCTTGAATGTGGGAAAATTCATATCCCCATTTTTTTTTTTACCCAAAGTAATTGACTCTCTAGCTTTGTATATTTTATAGAACCTGAAAATATTCTCAACAGGAGCTATCACATAATCTGTAGTCCAGTGATGTGCCCAGTCTTGGGAGAGAGGTCTGAGTTAAAATCACTGTTTCAAATCACTGTTTCTTGCCCAGTGAATATTCCATCACCAGTGTATAGTGCATGAACAGCAGCTTGAAAATGTTCCAAAATTCTCAGTTAGAAAATAACTCCAGATCTCAGTGAGCAGTTCCCTTCAAAGCCAGCCTGGAGTGAGGGAAATCAGCATTCCTGCCCATCCAGTGGCAAGGGCTCTCTGCCTGGATCAGTAGCACAAGTGAGATGTCTGCACTGGGACAGTTTAGGGACTCAGTTTAGGGAAATAAGTGCTGAACCTGGCTGTGTTGGGCACTGGTCTGTCATGAATAGAGAGCTCTGAGGGCTTTTCCCAGTGCCTGCTGATGGTGTTCCTTGTACCCTGTGCTCCACAGGAGGAACTCAGACCTCCTGCAGCCTGCCCCAGTACAGGCAGGATGGACCAAGCATTGTGTTAAAAAGTCTTTGTGTCACTTCCAGGCTGGTTCTGGCAGTTTAAATAACTGCTGTGAGAGTGCAGATCATTGAGGAGGCCCATGTCCATGCCTGAGCTTTTTGTGGCAGCTTCAGCTTGAAGTGAAACTGCTTGGACTCAGAATCATATAATGGCTTGGATTGAAAAGAACCTTAAAGACCTTCTTCTTCCAAGCCCCAGACTCAATAATCCTAAAGGTCTTTTCCAAACTAAACAATTCTATGAATCTGGTGTTCCCAACACTCCATGATTCTGTAAATCTGCCAGGTAATGATTTTTTTTGTTTTCCTCCTAATCCTGTTTTTTTTTGTGTGTGTGTTCTCTTTTCCTTTCTCCAACGTCCAAAACGCAGATGAGCTTAGGACAAAGAGCAAAGTTGACCTGCACACCTGAGATGGCTTATGGAGCCACAGGCCACCCTGGGGTCATACCTCCCAATGCCACACTCCTCTTTGATGTGGAACTTCTCAGGTTAGAGTGAACCTTCCTGAGGGAGTTGGCTGGAGACATCTGTTAATAACCATCCGTTCCTTCCTGCCTTGCCAGCAGCCGGAGGAATCTTCACTGGAACCCCAACCTTCCTTGCTCAAGCTGTCCTGTCTGTAGCGCCTGACGCTTGGTTTCCTAAGCCTTCCTTCTCTTTTATAACTTTGTGGTGCCCGTATTTGCCTTTTATTAGAAGCTTTGCTCTGAGGAAAAATGTCTCCCAGTGTAACATTTCCGAGTTGTACATTTTATTGAATTTGCATGTATGAAGAATTCACAGTGATGACTGAAAATATATATAAATATAAATATAAATATATATATATATTCCTTATTGAAAAAACCACTGCCTTACTGTACACTTAAATCAAGAAAAAATAACCACAAAAGGTGCTCAAAAGAAAAAAATCCAATGTACACCTTGTACATGAACGGGCATTAGCCAAACAGAGTTACCTGCGCTGCCACTTTTCTCAACTTGTATGTTCTGCTTGCTGCTGTTTTAAAAAAATACTGTCTCATTTAAGAATTACAAGTATATAAATAAAACAATAAAATCTTGATACTTTACCATTTCTCATCCTGTTTTTCTCTTCTGTCTACCGGGATGCTTTTTACTGTACAAGAAGTTCTTCAATCATCAATCCATTTTTTAATTATTTCTCTTATATGAAATACATGTAGCTCTATGCACTGCTTCTATGGCCCAGTGGAAGATCTCTGTGGGACCAGAAGTACTCTGGAGGCAGGAAGATATGTTGGCTGTTACTTACCTGGATTTGGGAGCAGGACCTGATCAGCAAGGCTTTCTCTGTGCTGTTATTTTGTCTTGTCTGATTTCTTTCCATTAGGCTCATTTTTCCTCTTTGCTGTAGAAAACCAGGGTCGTGATGTTACTTTTATTTAACTTGACTATAAACTATTTGCATGGTTTTCTGCTAATAGATGTTTTGATGGTCATATTTCATACAGTTGTGCTGTTTCTATATCTGTGTAAGGAGAACACTCCCAGCATGAGCAGTCAGACAGCAAAGCTACAGACATGACCCCAGGTGACACCTCCTGGAGTTGGGAGAGGGAATGAGTGCAGAGAAGCAAGACTGGCGATCTGGCCAGGGACCATAGCTCGTGGTCTTCTCTCTCCAGATGTTCATTTTACCCACAGAGCTGCATTTATTTTATTTTGTAAATTAATAAACCCATAAATCCATGTTTTAGGGATTTTAATACACTGAGTGGAGTAATTTTTTTTTCTCACTCTGCTTTCCATAAAGAAATGAAGGAATTTTCAGAACCCTTTTTTTGGTGGAAATCTCAGGTCACTGAAGCAGCTGGGTTGCACCTCCACTAATAGTTATTTTATTTAGGGCACACTAATTTCCTGTTAAAAAGTGGTGATTGGTTCTGTCAGGATCTGATGTCCACCAGCTTTCCCAAATAATTTGAAAAGGTTCTGCTCTCCTTTGCCACTGCCCTGGCCTCTGTCGCTGGCCTTCCTTTCACCACTGGGTCACAGATTGCACTTCCCAAAGTCTTCGTTAAAGGTGGTGTGGCTCTGTTGTGCCTGTCAAACAGAGTTTGATTCAGCACATTGGTCTAAGCTGTTCCTGTCAATGGCCCAGTTTAAGTTAATTGCTTATTTAAAAAATAGAAAAAAACCTGAAGTGTGATAGAATCACAAAATGGTTTGGGTTGGAAGGGACCTTAAAGATAATTTACGGTTCTTCCATTAAACCAGGTCATTCAAAGCCCCATCCAGCCTGGCCTTGAACATTCCCAGGGATGGAACGTCCATAACCTCTGTGGGGAGCCTTTGCCAGTGTCTCACCAACCCTCACAGTAAAGAATTTTTATCCTAATCTGTGCTCTAACCCTGCTGTTTGCTAGTTTGAAGCCATTTCCCCTTGTCCTGTCACTCCACGTCCTTGTAAATAGTCTCTGCATCTTTCTTGTCAGCTCTCTTCAGCTACTGGAAGGCCACAGTTAGGTCACCCCAAAGCTTCTCTTTCCCAGGCTGAACAATCCCAGTTCTCCCAGCCTTTCCTCATGGGAGAGGTGCTCCATCCCTCTGATCATCCTGGTGTCCCTCCTCTGGACTTGCTCCAACCGGTCCACGTCCTCCGTGTGCTGGGACCCCAGAGCTGGATGCAGGTGGGGTCTCACCAGAGACCAGCACCTGCTTTAGGTCCCTTCGTGAATATCCCAGCAGTGAATGGCAATGCCAAGGATTGTGTGAGTGACCCTGGAATGGCCTCGTGCTCCCTCCATCCCCTCTTGGCCTTGCTGTGTGGGAGCTTCTGCTGCATCTGAGGCAATGGGCAGGGCATGGCTCTGCCCTTCTGCTCCTGCGGGTTTCTCACCAGGAAACCCAGCACGTTCCTGCTGGGCTCTGAGAGCTGATCATACTTGATCTTATCACCTCTATCTGCAGAGCTGTCACTGTGCTCGTCCCTTCTGCCCTCCCAGCACAAACCAGCCATTACCCACTCTGTAAAATCCTTTTACAGCTGGCTGATGAAGCTCTCCCTCATTGCCTCCTCTCTGCAGAGACCTTGGTTGGAAACAGGGACTATTACATTTTTCATGCCAATTTCATTAAAAAGAAAAAAATCTGAAAGGAAAACTAATTGTGCTTTGTGATACTTAGGGAAATTAAGTCTTCAAGGAAATGTAATCTTCATCTCTTTATTCGACTGCAAATGCGTTAATTTACTTAATTGTATCATCGATCAACACAGTACATATACTTATTACCCTTTTATAATAGATTGGAAAAAATTTACTGTCATTGCCTGTGTAATCAGATATACTCTTGTTACTAATTTCTAAACAGATTCAATGGGGAAAATAAATGACCTTCAAGTCTTAATTTCATGCCCTACTTCCTGAAAAATTAAACAGGAAGTGAGCACACGCAAAACCAGCACAGATGCAGAGTGCGAGCCTGGTAACATCTGCTTTATTTGCTGCCCCTCTGCCATTCATGAGCTGAAGTCATCTCCCTGTTCTTTGATATTACATTTCAAACAAAACCTTGAGTAGATCTCATCAAAACAGTCCTCCGGGCATTCCATTTCCATTCTCCCTGTCTTGCAGGTACAAATTATTATTTCATTTTACATGTGCAGGGACATTGAAAGCCCTGATCAGGCACTGGAAGAAAAACTATGAAATGGAATATTTAATGAAAGGCGGCAGCTGAGCTCTCAGAGAAATCAAAAGCCGCTGATCTTGAGGATTCATTGAAGGAATTTTTATTAATCTTATTACCCTAAAGAATTGCTTTTTATATATGTTTTTCAAACAGCATCAAATCCCCATCAAAACAGACACTGCAGTGTAAGCACCATGCTCTCTGCTATTGACAGAAGCAATGTGGTATTTGCATATGATTTAAAACAAGGCTGGCAGCACGCAGCACCATTATTGGCACTCTGGTATTTATTATCAGTGTTCATTATTTATTAGAACCATAAATCCAGCATGGCAACAAGCACCTCCAGTTCCCGTTTCAGCAAGGAGCCTTCTCAATGCCCAGCAGCTGGTGTAAATTATTTCAGTTATCTAAGTGTTTGGTACATGGATGTATATGTATATACATGGCACATATATATATATATATGAAAGATATGTATTTGGGGGCAGAGCAGTTTGTAACCCTTAAAAAGCTATGGATGCTCACACAGAAGCAAAGCCCCCAGCAGAATTTAATTCATTTAAAGATTTTTAATGCAGCCTGGTTCTTGCCTGAGCGCTCTTGGTTTGTGTTAATCTGATGGGCAGGACCTGGAAGCCAGGCTGGCCATGGAGGGACCGCTCCCCTAACCCAGCTTCTGGGCTCCAAGTCTCCCAGTGCCTGCTCCTGACCTCAGCTGGGGTTACTGCAGCCTGCAAGGCTTCTTGCTGCAAAAACAGCATCAGTTTCAAGGGACAGGTGCAGATTTGGGGGAATTGTGCACTAAGCATGGTTCTGGCTCACAGCCCCAGTGCCTGTGTGCAAGGGAAGGCAGGGCAGATCTGCTCCAGTGGGATGCTCCAGGGTCAGGCACAAGATAGGACTTCAAGCACTCACTCAAAGCTGAAATCACACCTCAGCTGTGGTGGCTGCTTCCCCTGAGCTGGCTTGGAGCTCACTCTTCATGAGCCATTACTGAACTTTTCTTTGTAGCATCTGATCTATTAATTTGTAATAGTTTATTCGAGGAATGAAGAAAATAGGACTATTTAGAGCAAAATGATGAGGGTTTAGTTTCTCATTGGTTCCAGCTAGTAAATGTGAGTATTGCTGTGAGCCCCTTCCAGCTGCCAGACGAGGTGCCCAGCACAGGGCAGCAGCCAGGCATCTCCTCCACATGAGATGTGGGCACTGTTCCCACAGCTGGGCACCCTCCTGTCACACACACAGACATCCCTGTACCCACAGGGACAGATGTGCTGCAGCTCCTGCCTGCATCAAACACTGGGGTGATGAACAACACCCATCTAACAGGTTACAGGCAGGAGGAGCACAGCCTGAGCCAGCCTCGATGAAAAAAAGCAAAATATGCAGACATTTATTTTTTCACCAAAGGACACAGCGTTGTTCCTGAAGTGACAAATTCCAACAAAAAAGTAATTTCAGAAAATGGAAGCATTCCTCTATGACAGTACAATGCACTGAAAAACAAAACTGAATGACAAACTCCAGGCAAAGTATTATTGTTATCTGCCCTGGTTCTGCACTGGCTGGAAGTTGTCTGGTCAGGGAGTGGAACATCACATCCATGCAAAAAAATCCTCCCAAGGCAGGATACTGCCCACATTCACACAACTTCCAGCTGGTTCAGAACACAGGCAGAGGTTATTCTTTCCCACTTCCAAAAGATACTGGCTATGCACACCCTGGATCACACTGATTTTTATACACAGGACATGAGTACTGAAAAAAAAAGCAAAAAAATGTAAATTTGTTTTTCCTCCACCACATGCTACACCAAAAACTGTATGTACAGAAAACGTATTACAGTTCAACCATGCCAAGTAGAAAAAAATCACACTACAGGTATCAAAATGAAAACCTTCATCTACTGTCTCATTCTGGTCATGTGTTCTTCAATTCATACCAAATCCTCAGTCCAAACCTGGGACACAAAACAAAGCCCCCATAAACTTTTTTTTTTTTGTAGTGTGAGAGCTGGGTTGTTTCACTGCAGCTTATCAGAGCTGGTACCATCACTGGGAACAAGGTACTTGGATTGGAGTCCCCTTATCAGCTGGATCCTTTTGAAAGCCGTTCATCTTCTACAGTTTGTGAAGGAAACTTTGTTACAAACACAGGCTTGGGTTTGCTTTGTTCAAACACAGAACCTGCTCAGTCCCTTCTTGAAAGCTCCTGCTAGAAACAGGACACTGCAGCCCTTACCAGAGAAGCCAGCACAGAGAAACCATGTTGCCTTGGGGGATTTAATCTTAAAGCAGATCTCCCTGTGTTCTACATTTATTTAATCCTAATCTGAAGATATAAAAACTCATATTGCAGCTTATCAGATTTATAAGAGAAAAAAATTAGACTTTGTTAAGAATTCCTATGTTTAGGCCAAGAACTCGATGACAGGGCTTGAAAACAGTTTTCCAAAAAGGATCAGTTTATTTTGGTGGGTCTGTGTTAATTCCATATTTTTCCTTGAGAAGCTTAAGCTGTTCTTCTTTCTTCTTTGTGTCCATCTTTTGGAATGCCTGTAATTAGGAAAATAAAAGATGTAAGGAGACAAAAGAAATCTCTCATCTCATGACAAGTTATTTCCCAGTATCTGCAACAAGCATCACTGTGAACTCCATCACCATCACCCACAGACCTTTGTTTGATTCTCGTCCTTGGAGAATGCCACAGGGCCCTGGATGTCATTGGTGACAGGGAGGACATAGAGAACTGGAGACCTTTTACCCATAAACAAGATCTCACCTCCTGCTGCAGCTGTGCAATTGTGGGGCCTCTGCATCCTGTTCTCCAGAGTACACTCCCCACAAGCACGTTTTTCCCACCCTTGGTCCAAAGTTACTTTTTTTGCACACAAATCACCAAGTAAATACGAAACTCTGACCATGTATCCCATTCACTCCCTCTAACAGTTTGGATTTTATTTCTTAAAAATACCCAAGCAACGGTCTCCACAAAGGGATGCTGGGGTTGTTTCTTTGTGACAGCTCTGCTCACAGGTGACTCCCCCAGCCCAGTGCTCGTACCCTGTTGGCATTGTAGTACAGAACCACGAGGTATCTGTTGCACACGTTGAACCCCGACAGGTGGTCACAGGCGTTCTTGGCATCGAAGATGTCCTCATAGACCACGTAGGCTGTTCCTCTGGTCTCAGGGGTATTCCCACTGCACAGCAAGGGCAGAATCAAGGTCAGATAAAATGAACAAGAAATAGTTTATTTATTTCACATTGACTGAGACTAGATGAACTAATGCAACATCACTAAAAAATAATTTGTTATTTTTTTCTAGGTATTAAACTACATCCCTGTTTTCCACACCGAACAGTTCAGAGCCAGAGACAACAGGAAAAGGTGCTCTATTTTGTTCCATAAGGGAAATGCACCTCTCCAAAACAATGGGTTGTTGAAGCTTTTGTCAGGGCTGCCATTGTTGTGTCTGGAAATAATTTAAATCTTTATTATACCATTTAGCTTTTATTTAATATTGCAAGACTTGGCTGTCAGTTAGTGGCTGTCTGTATCAGATGTATCCTTAGGATGCAACAGAGCTCCTGGCATATCACAAAGTCAATTTAAGAGGCAGAACAGCCCCACTGGTGCAAGCCCACTGCTGAGGCACAGCCATCACCCACAGGAGCACCAATTCCATGTCCTTTGCCTGAGAAATGGGACACACATCTGGCCACTGAACAGTAATGAGCCCAGAGGAGCTGCAGAGATCCCAGAGGTCTCAGCTAACAGACAGTGATAGAGGCTTCACAGTCAGAACAACTTCCCTAAGGTGCTTCAGAGAACTCCTGAGACACATGGTATCACACATATCCACACTGGGATCTGTGCAAAAGTGAGGAGGAGAACGGGATAAACATTGCACAAAGCACAAAAGCCTTTACAAAGGAGCTTACACGTTATGCCCTGCACTGACGATGTTGGGATTTCTGTGGGAAATTACATGAGTTAGTAGTACTGAACAAACTGCTGAAAGCACACACCAGTGCATCACTCCAGTGGAAAGCCCCTGATATGTCCTAATTCTGTGTCCCACTGTCATGCTGTTCCAGCCCTTATGTTTTCAGAAAACTTAAGTACTGGCTCTCCTTTATGCTCATTAGCAAAGAATGCCACCTATTTCGCCAGGCAGTGTTTACGCTGCCCCTTGTTCCCTCAGCCACTTCTCCAGTCACATCCACTGCCCTTCCTTGCTCAAGAAGGGTCTGTCTGGTGTCACATCCCAGCACGGCACCAGCAGCACGTGTCCCCTTGGTGTCCTTTGTTTACTGAGGGCAACTCTGTAAAACTCACTGTTCTTTACACAACAATCCATCAAACAAGTTACCCAGGGAAGCTGTGGATGCTCCATCCCTAGAAGTGTTCATGGCCAGGTTGGATGGGGCCCAGACCACCTGCTCAGCTGGAAGGTGTCCCTGCCTACTGCAGGGGGTTGGAATAAAATGGTCTTTCAGGTCCCTTCCAACACAAACCCTCCTACGATGACCAAAGCTCAGGTCCTCAGCATTTGAACTAACCAGGAGAAGAACATCAGAGTTGCTGCAGACTTGTACAATCTCCACACATTTTAGAACCAAGGGCACAGACACACCTCCACTACCCAGACACGGTATGGCCCGAGGACATCCTGTCTCTGCCACGCAGAGCTTGCTGCTGGCATTTGTTTCTAGTGAACAGATCCAGCAACAGCAACATCCCTGTTTTCCCACTGGTTAGCAGATACTCACAAAACAGGAAAACTGTGCTCAGCTTCTGCTTTTTCTATTTTCACCCCAAGTCAAGGTAAAACTTCAACTGTATTTGAAACTTACTTAAGCAAACAAGTCTCTCATATTTTATCAACTTCCCCAAGTTAATTTCAAATTTAAGTTCATTCTCTGCACCTCCCAGTAGAATCATTTTCTAAGAAATTCACGTGTTAAGAGCATCATCACATCCCCCTCTGGCACTCGGGGCTCCAGGGCATTGAACTTTTCCAACTGTGAAACCCAGCTGCCGCTGGAGCACGTGAAACCCTTCACGCTGCAAAGAAACTGGAAACACTCACACTCTGATCTGCCGGATGGGCCCGTACTTCCCAAAAATGTCGTACATCTCCTCGGCCGTGATTTTGTACGGCAGGTTCCTGATGTACAGGATCCGGTTGACCTCCGGAGGGAGCCGGATCTGATGGGGGAAGAACAGGCGGTGAGTTAGGCCCACGGCACGTACTGCAAACCTTAAACCCAGCAGCCTACGGGCAAAAGCATGGAATCACAGAAACACGGAATGGCTGGGGCTGGAAGGGGCCTTAACCACCAGCCAGTTCCACCGCCCTGCCGCGCTGCCGTCAGAGCAGCGGGCTGCCGGGAGCGGGACGAGGCCGGAGCCCAGCCCGGCAGGGATGGGACAGGGCAGCGCACTCACGTTGGCTCGTTTGGCTGCTTGCATCGCCATGGCGGCGGGCGGTGAGTGGGGGCCGCGGCCTGGCACAGAAACACCGGCGGGGAGCGAGCCCGGAGCGGGGACAGCGGCGGGGAGCGAGCCCGGAGCGGGAAGAGCGGCGGGGAGCGGGCGCGATGGGCGGGACACCCGGATCTATCCCGGCGGGCACCGCGCGCTCCCTTCACGGAACCGGATCCGTCCCGGCGGGCACCGCGCGCTCCCTTCGCGGAACCGGATCCGTCCCGGCGGGCACCGCGCGCTCCCTTCGCGGAACCGGATCCGTCCCGGCGGGCACCGCGCGCTCCCTTCACGGAACCGGATCCGTCCCGGCGGGCACCGCGCGCTCCCTTCGCGGAACCGGATCCGTCCCGGCGGGCACCGCGCGCTCCCTTCGCGGAACCGGATCCGTCCCGGCGGGCACCGCGCGCTCCCTTCGCGGAACCGGATCCGTCCCGGCGGGCACCGCGCGCTCCCTTCGCGGAACCGGATCCGTCCCGGCGGGCACCGCGCGCTCCCTTCGCGGAACCGGATCCGTCCCGGCGGGCACCGCGCGCTCCCTTCACGGAACCGGATCTGTCCCGGCGGGCACCGCGCGGGAAGCGGCTGCGCGCGAGCCCGGCCTGCCCTGCACGTGACCTCGACCCTGGCCCCGCCTCCTCGATCCAGGCCCCGCCCTTGGCCCCGCCCCTCGTTTAAGCCCCGTTCCCGCGCCCGCCCCGGCCCCGCCCCCCCGCGCCTCAGGCGCGGCCGGGGCCGCCCCCCCACGTTCGATCTTCGGTGCCAGAACTGCCACATGAACCTCTTTAATAAACGCTTCCTCCTTGTCCTTTCCCCCTCCTCGCCACGCACATGAACCGGTCCCGGTGCGGAGCAGAAGCGGCAGGATGGCCGCAGTGCAGCCCCCGCAGTGACTGTCCCAGAGCAGCTACTGCGGCGGCCCTTTCTTGACGCAAACGGGAATTTCGATGACGATCTTGCCGATGTTCTTGTTTTCCTCCATTGCCCTGTGTGCCTCGGCGATGGCGTGCAGGGGGTAGACGCTGTCCACGAGGGGCTGCAGACGCGGGGAAGCGCCTCCGGAAAAATGGGGCAGCACCTCCTCTGTGAAGGCTCTGACCAGCCGCTCCTTGTACTGGGGAAAAAACACCTGCAAAATTATTTCCAGTCTCTTCCCTCGCCGAGGTGTCTCACAGCACGGCGTATAAAATGTACACAGCCCTCAAGGAGACACCTTCTGACATTCTCACAGCGAAACAGAGATAAAAACACCTGACAGGTCTAAAATATAAACAAGCAGAAAGCTTTTAGATTTACTACATCATAATTGAATGAAATTCCCCAAAGGAAGTGGTGTGAGCTCTGTGCAGAACCATTTAAATCAAACTGGTAAAGGTCTTATAAATATTCTGTCTTAAACCTTGCACAGAATCCACCTTAGGGCTCTGCACTGCGGGTCTTTTACTGTCACATCTGAGAATATTCCACATGAAATGAGTTTTCTTTAGTAACTGGGCATCCAAATGGTCTTGGTTTCTACTTTGAAGGGACCTAATAGAGATTTTTATTTTTCCCTTCTCAGACTTGATCAAGTTGCCCATTCACTGGAGTTTTATTTCTTCTAAGGCCAAATATCTAAATGATAGTATCCATGAAGCACATTATGAAGTCCTGGGCATCATTCCTCTCATTCAGGGAGGAATTTGATAAAAATAGAAAAAAAACCATCACAACTTAATTTTGTGACATTTTCCTAAGTAGGTAGTAACAGTTCAAGGTGGGGCTTTTTTGACAAGAGTGTGTTTAACACTGGTTTTAAAAGAAAGCTCTCAAAACTATCATAAATTTTAAGATCAAATTGCATTCACTGCTGATAGCCACTACTTGCCTCCTTGTCTCGGGACCGTAACAGGCTTGTGTGGATGCTGGCTCTTTTGGAAATCAGCCTTGCCAGCAAATCCCCATGGACTTCACCTCCACTCAGCAGTCCATAAATAATCCACCGACCATCAGTACTCAGACAGTTGAGATTCTTCTCCCAGTATGAGGCCCCAACACAATCTAAAATGATATCTACTCCAGAACCTCAAGTAGAAACAGAAGAGATTTCAGCAATGAAGTCAACCTGCATTAATGGTAGGATAATTTCAAGCAAGACCAAAACCTTGTTATTTATAGGTACAGAATTGACCCTACAATTCTTACTTAAATCTTTCTACTGAAATTAGGAATTGGCATAGTGATTTATAAAGAATTACAGAATCAGGCACAGAAGAAGAATCATCAGTTACCCATAAGCAAACTCAGGAGTAAGCCACCCAAAATGCTTAGAAAAGCTACATTTTTCTAACAGTTTAAGAATTAAGTGGCACTGGCACAGGTTGCCCAGAGAAGCTGTGGGTTCCCCACCCCCGGAAATGTTCAAGGCAGGTTGGATGGGGCTCAGAGCAAGCTGGGGTTTCCCTGCCTGTGGCAGAGGGTTGGAACAGGATGATCTTTAAAGTCCTTTCCAACCCAGGCCATGCTGTGCTTCTGTGATGATTCAAACACCAAAATGCAAGGATTTGGTCCCACAGTTCCTTAGGGAGGCAGCAATAACATGGTGCAATATTTATGCCCCAAATGAACACAGCCAGAGAGAGCCCATGCAGAAAATAGCACAATTAAACTAAGGAAAGGCCCATTCTGGGCGGAACAGGATGGCAGGTTGTGCTTCCAGGGTCACTACAGTCTGCTCCCTCACCAGGTGATAGCTGAAACTGAGTGTGCGTTCATATGCTGGCCGGTTCATTCGCACTTTCACAGAGAGGTTTTTACCTTGGGTGAACTCCAAGACCTTTTCACTGAAGTCTTCATTCTTGTAGTTGAACCCTGCAGCTGCTCCAGCTTTTGCTGTTGCTTCCAGTTTCTCCTGAGTTCCTGCTGTCACAATGGGAATAGCCTTTGCCAGTCTCACCAGCTGAATGGCTGCCATGCCAACCCCGCTGGCTCCAGCATGGATCAACACTCTCTCACCCTCCTGTACTTTACCTGGAGAAGGGCAGAAGGAAAGTGGTCACCCTTTGGGCATCACCTTTGAATTAAAATATGAACAGTCTGGAAGATAGTGAAGAGGTGGTTGAAAGAGATGCCCTTGATTGGACTTTGGACAATTGGACAACTTCATAGCCTTCATAAAAGAGAGAAATCCAGAAGCAGCAGAGGTCGCAGTGTGCTGACAGGATGTCATTTTACCAGCTTCAGTGGAAGGACTTTGCCTTGGCTGTGTGCAGTTCTGGGCATCAGTGACCAAGATGTTTAAGTGAGGGCAGTCACAGCCCTTTTATACCATCAGTAGAAAACTCACTTGGAGGATGTTCATACTGAGAAATAATGCACTCAGCAATGGAGAAATAGCAGAAATGCTGGGTAACCATTAAAGACCAGTCCTACCAATCATTTTACCATCTATTGGTTGCACTAGTTTGTGTTTCACCACTTGCTTCTGCAAGTGAGGCACAAAGTAGGCTCCCACTGATCCCCAGGAAACAGCACTGCTTGAAGCAAGTCTGCAGGGAGGTTATGTTTGGAACTTTTGTTCCTTATTGGATCTCTTAGATGCTACTGCTGAAGAGTGTAGAAGAAGGATATTTCTCACTGGAGGAAAACCTTGGCAAGTGCTATTGTTTATTACCTTGGCAGTGTATTTTTAAAATTAAGAGTGTGGGCTTCTGTCTATTTTAAATCAGCTCACAGTGGATTTTACCTACAAATAATATCTCTGTTAAACAAAAGTAGAAGACGTTGCCTGCTGTAGATTCACAAGCCACTACTGATAAAGTTCTTGGTATGGTCATGCATGCAGTGAAGCCAGATCCTTAGAAGTAACATGTGTTTGGAGGTGTCTGGAAAAGGTGGGAGTAATTTCAGGGTTTAGACTTAATGGAAGGCGTTCCTGTCCATGGCAAGGGAGTGGAACTAGATCACCTAGTTCCTTTTCAACCCAAACCATTCAGTGATTCAAACTGAGAAATACAGACAAAAAGAAATTGACCATCTTTCTATATCCTTCCTTGTAAATACATAATGAGCAGGGTAGGTTGGCACTGGGGAGAGGTCAAGATTCAAGGTTTTGAAGGACCCACAAGAAGAAAATGACAGAGAAAAGGTTCTTTGAAGGCAAACAACATTCAAATAGAGGCAACAAGGAGAGGATTTTGTAACAGAAAGGAAGATGAGCTGTTTTAGTGGGGTAAATGGGCAAATGCACCTCTCACCTACAAAATGGAGCAGCTGAAATGCTGTTAGCCAGGCTTCAGGAATGGCTGCAGCCTGAATAAAAGTCATATCTTTGGGAATTGGCATCAGGAGGCCTTCGGGCACTGTCACATATTGTGCCTGGCCTCCCCCAGGGAGCAGAGCCATCACTGCATCTCCGATCTGCCACCGGCCCGAGCAGCCAGGACCCAGCCCAGCCACGCTCCCAGCTGCTTCCAGGCCTAAAATGTCACTTGCTCCTTTGGGGGAAGGGTACTTCCCTCTCCTCTAAAATAAAAAAAAAAAAAAAAAAAAAAAAAAAAGAGAAGGCAAGGAAGGAAAAACCATCAATGACCTGCAATATTTCATTCACATCTCCAGCCTAAATTCCTATTTGTTTAATCCTGATTTTGCCCTGTGCATATGTTGCAGTAATTTGAGGAACTTCTAGCCTCTGGAAACACTTTTGCTTCCTAAGTGTTATTCTTCCTAAGTCAGAATAAATTGAAATATTTGTGAGTTCCCTCTCTCCAGGCTAATCCCTGCCCTGGAGATACTATGGTCTCCATTTGCAGAGCATGGCTTGCAGCTCAAAGAAATAATTTGAATGTGAATTTGAATAAATTTTCTCCCACTGGAACTGTGCCATTGCAACATTTCCTTTTCATCTCAAATGTCCAGAAAAGGGTCTAAGATCTAAAAAGATTGGAGCTTTAGTTTTACATGTTTTGTTGAAAGGCAGCTGCATTTCCATGCCAGCCCAGCACTGCACTAACTCAGATAAAAACATTTATCTGCTGAATCAACAGATATCTCTTCTTTCAGCCCAAAGAACTCTCCCGTCCAAATGCTCACCAGGTTCAAACTCTTTTAGCTCATCAGATCTGTCAAGATTTCACAGAGGGGCTTGAAAAATCTGTGTTGTTTTTAGGTGCATAAATCTGCTTAACATACACATACCTGGAGTAAATCGGCCCTATTCAGAGCACTGGCAGAGACCTTCACAAGAACTTCTCCTTCTCCTGGATTTGGTTTCATCACTTCTTTCATGTAGAGATTTTCTGGGCCTCCTGGGCAATCAAAATAGGCTGCAAACATTTTCTCTAAAAAAGAAACCAAACAAAACCAAACTGAAAAAACATTGCGTGAATGCAGGTATGTGCAGTGGAGAAAATCTCAGTAATGAAAGAAAACAAATGGCTTTAAAAATTCCTATTTGTTTCCCATGCCTCAGGAGGTGATTGCTGTGTGCCTGATTTGCTGTGGTACAGGCTGTCACTGCTGCAGGAGTCTTCCAGGTACCTCCTCAGATACTGCTCCTGGGATCCTTTTGGCACCAGCAGATGTTGAGATTGGCTGAGCTGTCAAGCCTTCTCCTGCCTGATAAAATCAGATGAAGAACAGTCTTCTCTGTGCTCCCTGGGTCCTGGTTGGAAGAAGATGAGAAGGAGAGGCAATCACAATAGGAACAGCTGTGTTACTTCCTGAGAGCTGGTACTGCACTGAGTGCAGCACAGGATGGGCTGCAGCCAGAGCCTCTTCAAGCAACCTGCACTGTGTGACAGGCCACCCTATCCCCTGTAAAAATGACTGACTTTTGCAGAGGAAAAGCTAAGTGCATACCTAACTATTTGTGACGAGACTGCAAATGCAGAGTGATAAACAGCTTGAAACCCCAGGGATGTCAATCCCCACAGGGTGGTGCTCTGTGGCTATTTTATGGTGAAATAAGCACTTCCAATTATTTGTATAAAATGCAATTTAAAGGCTTTTGTTTCTGAGGCTGGTTGTCTGTTCATTGTTAGTTACAATTTAATCCAGTCCCACAAAATTTGTCTGCATCAGCAAAAAAATTCAATGGGAAGCTCACCTGATGCCACGCAGCAACAATTGTTTCTGCTGTCTCAACTGGGTCCAAATTTAGTCAGTTAAAAATAAGATGCAAAATGAATCTTTTTTCCCTCTTTCATCAGAGTTCATTAACCTGCTTTTTTATAAATTATTGTCTTTGTTGCTAGAAGCAGGCCCACAAAAATATTTTTAAAACCCCAAAAAAAACCAAAAACAAAACAAAACAAACAAAACAAAAAAACCCAAGAGGATCTAAACATTTACATTACTCTCAAATGTACAGAAAATCACAGAAACTGAGACACAAGTTTCCAACCATTTCAAGCTCTCAGATCTGTCAGCAGTGGCTGAAAACAACGACTTTAAGAAGGTGTGTGACTCCCGAGCTCACCTTTTTCCTGTAGAGGACCGACAGTCTGTGCCCTGGAACAAACCCAGCCTATCCTCGGGAACAGAGTCCGATCCCAGTTCCTCCTCTCCCAGCTCCTCTCCCTTGCACTCGGCTACTCCCCTGCAGGCCAAGGGGAGGAACAGGGCGACGTTGTTCTACTTTGGAGCGACAGATATGAGGAATCAGAAATATTAGCACAGCTCACCATTATTTCTGCAAACGACCTGGATTGTTCCCTGGCTTGGCACAGAAATCAGTTTTCCCGCTTGGCCTTGCGGCAGAGATCAGCCGCTGCCCCAGCACACAGGGAAGCTTGGCCTAGTGCCCGTGGCTGTGCCAGTGTGTGTGATGGGGTGTGCTCCAGCTGTGCAAATGCTGCCATTTCAGAATTCTCCGTGTCTCAGACTCGATTTACTCCACCGGCACTGAGGGTGTGGAGCTGTGCCAGCCCTGATGCCATGAACGCGCTGGGGAGGCTGCCCTGGGCTCTGCTCCTGAGGAACAGTGGCGTTCAGAGCTCGCTGGTTCACATCCTTAAACCCCGTGTGTTTCTACTTGATGGTTTGGAATCAGAATCAGTACTGTTCTAAAAGTCGGGAGATATCTCCTTGAGCTTTGCAGAAGGATCAGATCACGCCTATCTCTTTGTCTTAATCACCAGCTCTTGAGTGTTTGAGCTGTCAGGAAATCAAACTGACACTTCAGACTGTTTAAAAATGGTAACTCGTATGTGTGGGATTTTTCTGTGGATTTTTTTCCTGTAATAATGAGATTTTTGGATTCAGGCTTTTAAACTCTTCTTTGAAATGGAACAAATTTAGAATCAAGTACAGGTAAAAATTCTTTTGTTCTCACGTGACTTGAAGAGCTAATAATTGATGTGTTTCTGAAGATGAAAAGATCATGAAGCCTGGTCGATAGTACACACAGCCTGATTCAGTGCCGGTACTGACATTGTCCCTCCTCCACTATCCCTGGAGAACTGTGCAATCCACTGCAGTTTAAAATAACTTTCTATTACGGTCGTTGACAATGCAAATTCACATGATAAAAATATGTTTTATTATTCAAGGATGTACAGGACAGTCTGAAAATGTGTTAATGTAGCAATATCCTTTGTCCCTTGGGTCTGTGGCCCCTGCATAGCTGTAATGCCATTAGAGAACTTTGTGTAGTGAGATTAGTAACTATGTTATCTGGAAGCAGGCTAAAATACAGCATTAGAAAGATAAAGCAGAGCATCTTAAACCAAATATTGAAGACATCACTTTCAATTCAGTTAAGAAACTTAGAGGGCAGTCCTTTTATGAGCAGCAAGCCCGCAATTGTTTTTGAAAAAACAGAAGGGCGCTCAGCAGCTGGAATGTGGTAAAGCAGCAGTTTCTTGTTTAAAGTTTCGAACTTCTATACTTTATTTCCTAATGAGCACTCTTGAGATTGATGAAGTCAAAGTTTTCTGTCGATTCAGTAATCTTTCTCTCTAAAGTAGTCTGCTATAATAACACAAGGACATAAATAAATAAAAAATTTAATCAATGATCATAAAAGTCATATACAGAATTGCTGCAATGGAGATGCTTTTTTTCAAGTACAAGTCCCCCTCACACTGTACTGCACTCAAATGACGACAGTGCTGTTTCTATCTGAATATTAAAAATACCTATATTTGTGAGGTATTTTCTGCTCTAAAGAATAAACACTGAGCAGCACTTTAAATAATTTTCAGAAATATCTTATAACATGCAAAGAAAAGTTCCTTTTTTTTTCCACAAAGAAATCATCCAGGACAGCAAGAGTAAACTCCAAAGAATAAGTATTGCAAATCTGGCCCTGGAAAAACCTAGCATTAGTCTTTGCTAGGAGCAGTGGCCAGTTTTGAACAATGTGACTATTTGCAAGAACAAATAATGAGTGGATATTGTTACAGGATTTTGAAAGTGTTGGCATTTTTTGCAACCTTTCATCTTTACACTTTCTGCCTTCCTCCCATAGCAGGAAAAAAAAAAGCTTACATCAAATATGATATGGCTCCTGAATTTATTACTGCGCCAGCCAGGCAGACAATGGTGCCTTCTGGACCTGCTCCAGCAATGTGTGTAGTCCTGCTGAAAATAATGAGATAGAGCCTGTCTGAAGTTAGCTTATAGGGGAAGGCCTTTCTGTTAGATTTAATAAATCTCATTCTCTAAGGCTCCGCACTGGGGCCAGCCCTGTTTAATGTCTTTATTGATGGTTTGGATGAGGGGACCAAGTCCACCCTCATTAGGTTCCCAGACAGCACCAATTTGGGCTTGAGTGTTGATCTGCTGGAGAGTGGGAATGCTCTGCAGAGGGATCCAAACAGGCTGGAGGGCCAAGGTCAATTGTGTGAGGTTCAACAAAGCCAAGTGCTGGGTCCTGCACCTGGGCCACAACAAGCCCTGCAGTGCCACAGGATGGGGCCTGAGTGGGTGGAAAGTGGAGGAGGACCTGGGGATGCTGGTGTCAGCAGCTGAACATGACCGAAGTGTGCCCAAGAAGGTGGGCAAGAAGGCCAAAGGCACCTGGGCTGTACCAGCCGTGGTGTGGCAGCAAGACCAGGGCAGTGACTGTCCTCTGTGCTGGGCAGTGGGGAGGTCAGCTCGAGGGCTGTGTCCAGTTCTGGGCCCCTCAGTTCAGGAAGGACATTGAGGGGCTGGAGCATGTCCAGGGAAGGGAATGAAGCTGGGGAAGGGTCAGAAGCACAGGTCTGAGGAGGAGCAGCTTAGGGAGCTGGGGGGGCTCAGCCTGGAGAAAAGGAGGCTCAGGGAGGAACCTTCTCTCTGTACAGCTGACAGGAGGGTGAAGCCTGGTGGGGGTTGGGCTCTTCTCTCAAGTTACAAGTGATAGAACAAGATGAGATGACCTCAAGTTGCATAAGTGGAGGTTAAGATTGGATTTTAGGAACAATTTCTTCACCAAAAAGGGTTGTGAAACACTGGAACAGACTGCTGAGGGTCACCATCCCTGGAGATACTTAATAGATGTGTAAATGTGGCACTGATGGACATGGTTTAGTGGTGGGCTTGGCAGTGCTGGGTTAATGGCTGGACTTGATGATCCTTAGGTCTTTTCCAGCCTAAATGATTCTGTGGTTCTGTGATTCAGGGCACAGACAGAGCTGTCATTGGATAGAAGAATGGGCTTTTTTCATGTGCTGCATCAGTGATAGTAACTTGGCAGCTACAGGTGCCACTGCATTGTTTCTCCAGAATTAGGCAGAAAATACTTTTATATCAACTCCTGGTATTGAATCTAGATCTGTGTTCCCAACAGGCATCCTGGTTCAGCCACAGCTTTGGGGTTATAGCATGGGCACAGCACAATCCATTCCAGCAGGTCTCAGGGCCAGACAATGGACCTATATCCATCTGCTTTACTGTCAGGATCACTGAGCACAAAGTGGTTAAAAAGGACTCCTTCAAAATGCCACTTAAATGGCATCTTTGTTCCAAAAAAGCAAAGATGTGAAATTAGCAATCACCTTGCAAGTTGGCTGAGCTGTACCCCAGCACTGGGCTCTGAGGCTGAGAGAACAAGTGGATTTAGTGGAGCGCTGTGCTCCCTGTCATTATTTCTACTTTGTGCTCTGATTTCACAGTTTCCATGTCTGCTGTCACTTCCCAGGAAGCTCTTGATCTCTCACGTTAAAGCCAAAGGTTTATGCAGAGACTTGTCTTTATACCAATGTTAACTGCATTTTCCATGTGCTTTTTGTGCTGGCAAGGCTGTCACTCAGCAAAGCCTGAAGTTGTTTCATTTTCATTCTGTTCTGTAAAAAGATACTCGTATAAATGTTCATTCCCCCTCCCCTTCATATTGGAAAACATACTTTCCTCCATGTGAAATTCAGGAGTTTCAGCAGAAGAAATGTAAGGCCTCAGATAAGCAAAATAACAGCATCAACAACAACAAAGGCACAAGAATTGACCAGCAGGAAAATGGTCCTCTTTCCCAGAAAGGCCATAAAAGTCCAGTTACATTTTTATAGTGTAAGTATTTCTGATTTTCATCTTGCTGAGGAAACAGTCCACAGTGAAAACACTAAGAAATGAGATAAAACTTGATACAACCATTAGTTCAGAGCAGAAGGAGGGAGCTGAGGGTTTTTCTGGGCTGGGCTTGGCCCAAACCAAAAATTACTTTCTTTTTAAATAAATAATCAGTTGCAGCACAGTGTGGGAAAATGATGGGGGGAAATTAAAGAAAACTGAGAATGATCTTGAGGCTAAAGTTGTAGTCACATTATCACCGAAACTATGGGGAAAACGGAAACTCTCCAACATCTTTTCAGTGTTGGAGAATTGAGGCATTATTTTTTTCTGGCCAGGATGTTATTTTGGCCAGGATGTATGGTAGAACTTATTTCATTCACACATGTGTGGGTTGTACAGTGAAAATCATTCCATCACACATGGTTCTTTACTAGACTTTTCACATATTTATACATACAAACCCCAAATAAATTAATGTTCATTGGTCTTAAATTACACAGTTCTTAGTGTTTGATATCATTTTGGTTATTGATTCTTTCACATTTGATATTAATTAGGATGTCATTCTTTGGTTCTCTTATCAATCTTTTCCCAGACCAGCTGTCTCCAACTTCCTTAGGAGGTGATGTTCATTAATGCTCATTTATCTCCTCTGTATCTTCTGGCTACTCCCAATCTGTAGATTTTAAGCTCATCTGGCTTTACTTGGTGAACGGAGTCTTTTGAACAGAAACTTCCACTTCCCCTCTGGGCAAAGGTGAACAAAACAAACCCCTGACTAAAGTTACATTAAAAAAAAAAAAAAAAAAAGTTGCATAATTTGCAACAAACTAAGGGAGATAGAAGAAGACATCTTGCTGTTATCTAATTACTCCTCAGCTGTAACACTGAGCACACCTCCATCCCAAGGTTAGCTGAAATGAAATGTTGTAACATATTTCCATCCCAAAGTTACCCCCCCAAGGTACAACCACCCCTTGCTGTATGACTGGAATCACTCAAGCTCCACCTAAACGTAAAGAATGGGGAGAAGATGGGAAAGTCTCCATTGTAACTTCTGGGGTCAGTCATGGAATTGAACCCATCTTCTACCCCGCAGGCACATCTGTTGGGTAAGAACCATGTTCTCCACATACTGATTGATTATCTCGAGACAGCTTTTGTTAGGGATTATCTGTGTGTTGCTTTGAATATGTTTTTGCAGTCAAATACTATCACTGTCAATCCTCAAACCTCAACCCGTCACAATTTTCTGTTATATTTATAGACTGTGTTATTCCATAAACTGTTACTGTGAGTCCTTTGAGGGCTCTGGCACAGGTTGCACACTTGATAAAACTGATAACACACTGACTAGGAGCAGGGGCAATCCAGGAGGGGCCTCTCTTTCTAAATTGAGGGGACTTTGAAAGTTAATTGACCCACCCTCCAGCACACTGGTCTGTGCAGCGGGGTCCCTATTCTGGGGCACTGGCAGGTTGGTCAGGCACCAGGTTCTCATCTTTCCTGGGGTGCTGACAGACTGATCAAATATAAAAGGCTTGAGGAGACCCTCCCCCTGCCTTTACCTGACAGAAAATTGGCACAGTCAGTAGGATTGCCATGGATAGGCTGCTGTGAAAACACAAATGTGCCCCTTCCCAGGCTGGGAAGGAGCAGGCTCAAAAGTTTTGGAAAGATGAAGAGAAAGTCATGGAACATATTGAACAATGTAAGGATGAGAAAAATCTAAAGTGGTAAGAGGTAAAGATGTTGTTTGTACAGTTTTAGGAGCATGCTTTTTGCATGCACTGAAAGAATCCAAGGACACCCTTGTTTCCAAACCAATTTTGGATCTAGAATATACTGTGTTGAAATCAGAAAATGAGATATTAAAGTCATCCTTAGCCTTTGAGAGGGAGACAGGAGAAAAACTGCGAATCCAAGTTGATCAACTTGTGATTCAGAATAACCATCTTAAAACCATCGTTGACCACCTTAAAACTGACGTTGAACACCTTAAAACTGTTTGCTGCAGCTGAACATGGAGAGAAACAGGCACTGGAAAAACAGGCTCCTGTTTCGGATAGATGGCTCCAGAAGCTCCAGAAGTACATTATATGGACCTTGAGACTTGTGATGGGGGCATTGGGTGTGCTGGTAATGATGTTGAAATTGTGGGGACCTCTGATCCTGACTCTAACCTGGTCTCTTTGAGACCATTAGTTCAAACCAAGACTGGTACTGACAATGAAATTGCACTCCCGCACACAGAAACCTCTGGTCGCCAGAGGAATTAGTACAACTGCAGGAAAAATACTCCAGGCGAGAGGAAGAACCTGAAGTTGAGTGTGTGTGGTGAGTGTTCCTCACAGGAGTGACAAGATTTTGTTGAAT
This sequence comes from Anomalospiza imberbis, assembly GCF_031753505.1. Taxonomy (NCBI): domain Eukaryota; kingdom Metazoa; phylum Chordata; class Aves; order Passeriformes; family Viduidae; genus Anomalospiza; species Anomalospiza imberbis. The sequence continues at coordinate 7,630,323 of NC_089683.1, read as the reverse complement.
GAGGAGGAAGCTCGAGGCTGTTGGAGACCAGGAGTATTATCCCTCAGTATCCCGCCGGGAGATCACGATTAGTCCTGAACTGCATGGGCTGCACTCTGGGCAGGCAGTGCCGAGCCTCAGGACAGAGGAGACCCACTGGCAGTTCTGGCTATGGGCAGCTCTGACTTGGCAGCCTCAGTGCAGAAGGCAGCCTGCATACAGGCTGGGTATGACAGAGACCCCAGCAGGAAATCTCCCATGCAGGCTCCCATGGACCCAGCCCAGTTAACTCCTCACATCTGAAGCCTCTCAGATACTCTTTAAGATTTTTGCTGCCATGGTCCAAGACCACTTGTAAGCTGCTCATGCTCTGGATAACGCAAACACCAGTCATGATCTGGCTCCAGGCCAGCAAAGCACTGTAACCTCCTTGTAGGAGTTTGTGCAAGGACTGGTGAGTTATGGGGACTGTGCATGACGAGCCCACCAGCTTAACACTCTGCAGTCCAGATTTAATGAAAGGTCTAATGAAAGGTCCAAATTTAATGAAAGGTCTAATGAGAGGCCCAAATTCCATAAAGAACAGTGTGATCTGTGGCGGCAGGCCTGAGAGTTGGGAGTACCTAAGTGCTGGCTAGTTGGTGCCTCCAGGGATGACATCCATAAGTTGGTTCAGTCTTTAACTGCAGTGAGGAAAAATAGCAAAAATGAGGAAAAACAAACTCAGGAAAAATTTTTGCATCAGAAAAAGCATGTACTTTCCTCATCAAGACAGGATTTAATTTGACAGAATCCATGGCAAACCCCCCACATTCCTGGGGAGGGCAATGAGCCACCCTGCCCAGTGGGTATTAGCAGTAAGTGGCTCACAAGTAAATGCCTCAAACCTTCAAATAATATTCCTCAAAGTTGGTCCTCAAAAAGTTATGGTTTAATTTTTAATTTCTGCAGGGGCTCAAGTGTTAGTGATTACAAAGAAAACAGCAAATATTTTTTCGAATGATACCCAGTTGCCATAAACTAAATTTACATCAATTGATGGAATAATAAAGGAATGTTCCACAGCAAAACCTCTGTCTGGCCTCTGGGGGAAATATGGTTAACTAAGGCTGAAGTGCTTGTGGAGGCTGTCCAAACAAACCTTTTAGCATTTGATTTACTTTGTGGATGGACCTGGAAACTCTTGGATGGAACTTTTGCTTTTTGTCTTGATAAAGGTATTATATGTTAAAGTTTGCATTATTATGAGGCAATTAGCCTATTGGCCACTGCTACAAACACCAGATAATCCATGCAAATACAAATTCATGAAACAATCTTGAACTCTATTTGGATATTGGGAAGCTTGAGTGACTACAGTCATGGGGTTGATTAAGTGGGAAAATGGGGGAAAATTAAGGAGACATCTGGGGGAAAATATTGAGGCTAAAGTTATAGTCACATTCCAGCAGAAGCTGTAACATTAGGAAATTTTGGGGTAAAATACAGTTGCTGTTTCCAGGAGGGAATGCGATTGGCAAGCACAGAATTCATTCCATGGTAGTTCCCCATGCAACCCCCCCTGCAGCCTGAAGCAGATGCTAAGGTGGGATGAAATGGAAGGTGGAGGAGGATGGAGACCCCAAGGCCAGGCTTTGTTGTGATCCCTGCAGGAATGGGAACTCGGTGGTACTTCATAGGTAACAAACCACACCAGCAGCTGCCAAGCACAGGATGGAGGAGATGTCCTGTTCCTCAATCAAGCTGTGGGGAAATCAGTCTCCTCAGATGAACCCCACTCTTTGTACTCTCATTGTAATGATGTGACACACCTCCATCCCAAAGTTACCCACCTCCAAAGTGTGACCAACCCTTCCTGAACACACACTCTCTATTTTATTAGCTATATCTTTGAGAGCAAAGTGAGGGAATTTTGCACCAATTGAGAACAAAAGTATGTTTCACTAGAGTCGCTCAAGTTTCACCTAAGTGTAAAAAAATAGTCTAACTGTGAGGTAAGAGGGGGACAAGTTAGGAAAGGCTCCACATAACTTCTGGGATTGGTTGATGGGCTGATCCTGGCCTTTCCTCCATGGGCACACCTGTTGGGTAGGATCCCTACTCTGTACACACTGATTATCTCAAACTTTCACTGATGATCAGAGCCTGTGTATCCCTTCAAACGCGTTTTTCCAGTCAGTGCACTGTCAGTGACAATCTCTGCCCCGACTCTGTGACGGTCTTCTGTGAACAGTGTATTTGTTAACAAAGTGTGTTATTCCTTGAATTGCTCAGCCTGAGTTCTTCAAGGGTGCTGGCAGACAATGGCAGTGGATAAAAATGACAAAATTAATACCATAGAGGCTAAGAGTGTGGGGGATCTAGGATCTTTCCAGACGGATATAAGGGATTTGACTCTGACACGCTGCTGTCACCAGTCGCTGGCCAGGTTAATGCACACACCCTGGGCACAGCGGGATGGGCCCGGGAATCCCATTCCAGGGCAATGGCAGGCGGCTGGGCACAAGGGTCTCGTCTTGCCTGGGGCGCTGACAAATCAATCATAATAATACGTTTTTAAAAATAAAGTATAAAGGGCTCGAGGAAACACCCCGTCTACGTGCACACAGGGCACACAGTTATTTTGATTTCTGTGTGTCAGTGCAGCACTGCTGGGGAAAAAAAGCGCTGACATTTCCCTTATCTGACGGTATCTGGCTGATAGCAGTTTCAAATTTGGTGTCATGGTCAGCACTGCAGGGGGATGTGTTAAATCTTGTAATACGATTTAATGAACTTTGGATAATAAACTAGGGATTCCGACTGCGCCGGCTCGGTTCGGCTCGGTTCGGCTCGGTTCGGCTCGGTTCGGCTCGGCTCGGTTCGGCTCGGCTCGGTTCGGCTCGGTTCGGCTCGGCTCGATGGACTCGGCTCGGTGCCGTTCGGCTCGACTCGGCTTGACTCGGCTCGGCGGAGCCGTCCTCGCTCCTGATTGGCTCGCTCACCGCGCGCTCCCCTCTCTGATTGGTGGGAAGCCTTGCCGGCGGGAGGAGCACGTTGGGGTTGCCATGGCAGTGTGGGACGCTGCGCGGCCGGGGCGGAGGGATCCGGCCGGGGCGGAGGGATCCGGCCGTGCCTCCGCCCTGTCTGTCTTAGGGGCAGATCAGGGCTGCCGCGGCGTTGTCCCCACAGGTTTCTGTGCCCTTTCCCCGCGGGTAGCCGGGTCTCTCTCCCCACGGGCGGCACCTCCTCATCCCGAGAGGCTGTGGGCGATGGGTGAGGGACTTTTTTTTTTTTTTTTGATCACGGAGAGGCGGTGCGATTGATGTGAGGCGCCACCAAGGCGCGCCGCGCCGCCATTTTCCCTCAGCGGGGCGGTGCGGGGCGGTGCGGGGCAGCTTTGGCTCCTGTTGTAGCCCTGTGCCGCCGCCCTTGGCGGTTCCTGGGGCTGTGTTCACCGCCCCAGAGAGGGACCCCGGCACAGGGTTGGTAGGTCTGGATCTTTGCTGGCCGCTTCGTCTTTCCTGGTGCCTGCGGGATCCGCCTCAGGATCGGGCAGGGTGAGGGGCAAGCCGGGTCTCAGCCTTTCCCTTTCGCCGGCCTTTATCTTATCGCTGCCTCTGAAGTGCGGGGCCAGGCCAGGACCCTCCGCGCATACACGCGTTACCTGTTAGCTCAGCATCCACAGTAGAAGGTTCTGTTGGCGGAGCTGTCCTGCTCGCACTGGAGACCGGCTCTCTTACCGTTCTCTGCGCCTGCGGCAACGCGAGGGGACCAAGCCAGCGGTAAAGGCAGCCCGCTGTGCTCGGGCAGGCTGACATCCGCGCAGTGACACGCGAGCCTGCGTGGCTGAACGGCATTTTGAGAGGACTGAGGCATATGCGAGGGTGCTTGTATTTGTCACAGAGTTATTAAAATGTGTTTTCTCAAAACTGCTGCAAAATCTCGTGTTTGGGCACAGAGGGTGTGAATTTCAGCAGATGGGTGTTCGGGAAGAACCTTGTTTTACTGAGGAAGGGAAACCTGTCTTAAAAACTTGCTGATACAGAGCTACACTACTGACAGCACTGAAGGATGTATGTTTATCTAGCAAGGATTTTTAGGTTATTCTCAGGTTTAGTCATCTCAGAATGGTTTGGATTGGAAAGGACCTTAAAGATCATCTACTTCCAACTCCCTGCCATGGGTAGGGACACCTTCCCCAAAACCAGGTTGCTCCAAGCCCCATCCAACCTGGCCTTGGATACTTCCAGGGATCTGGCACACTGAAACAAATGTCCTGATACAGAGCAGCCAACCTGCTCATGGGATTTGGCATCTGCAGATTGCAACTGCTAGATTGACTAAATGCTTGTTTTATCCACTCAGATTCTGGAAATCCTTTACTCTATTTCTGTCTAAGCCTGTGATTAAATCTGTAGTTTCAAGACCTGAAAAACAGCAGCTGTCTCATATCAGTGAGCCCTGCCTTTGCGGAGAGGAGGGTTGGCATCTCCCACCCGGAGTCCAAAAAAAGCAGAAAAAGAAAGGATTAAGATTCAGTAGAAGCTTGAGTTATGAAGATTGGTGGTGGGAGGAGATCTGCAGCTAGAGTCATTACCACTTGTGCGTTCCTGAAGGCAGGTTGCTGCAGAGGAACATTCTCTTTGTTCGCTCTGTTTTATCTCCCATGGGGTCCCAATTCACTGAGGAGGTCAAGCACCTCCTCTGCTTTGTGCTCAGTCTCTTTGTGAGGTGGATGGACTGCTTGGAGTTGAAGGAAATCTGTAAATGGCGGCATAACACGGGAGCCTGTGGCACCTGTGCTTGGAGGGAGGATATATTGCTCATAGGAAGGTGTTGGATTTGTCTAATGCCAAATCTATAGCATGTCAGGTATCCAAATCTTTTCAGCTGTTTGCCTGTTAATTTTGTATCAAAAATTGGTTCTGTGAGGTTTGCTTTTTTTCAAGCTGGCACTGAGACTGATGCCATTTGAGTTTTACCTTTTCTTTCTTTTCTATGTTCTCTGTGTTCTTCACACATATATTTATAACTCTGCCACCTATTGCATTAGTAACTAGTTTTTGCAGTACTTTTCCATGGCCTTTCCCTAAGCAGAAAGATAAACAAATTCCAGAGCTCCAAGCCCCAGGAGGTACAAGACCCCTATCCTGTCTGGGTTCTTCCTGGGAGCCAAGGCTGAGAACAACTCTTTGGGATGCATTCTCATGGACAAAGTACAGCTCGTGCTGAAGCGGGGGCTCCAGTGTTTATTATCTTGAGTTTCATTTCCAGGTTGGGAAAAAGGCAACAGGACGAGGTGACTTCCTGAAGTCCCTTCCAACATATGCTTTCCTGTGATTTCTGACTCTTTCAGCCAGAAAAGATAGGAATACATTGCTGTGAGGATGCAGGAATATCCCAGCAGATGTTTTTGTCAGTGTACAAGAGCAGGGAATATAAAATGAAACAAAGATGTAAATTACAGACTTTACCTTGAATTGATGGTAAGAAATTTGAATCTGCACTCCAGAGAGGTAAGCTGGGAGTCAGATATTGTCACTAAAGTGCTGGATTGGACAGAATAAACTCTTAAGTGTTGTCTTCTACCAAAAAGTGTTGTCTTCTATCTTCTATGAATACCTGAGAGTCTTCACAGATTCTTATAACTGGATATGGCAAAAAATAATTGAATATCAGATTTTATTTTTTTTAATAACTGAAAGATCTGTCTGAAGACTTGGAGTCAGTATCTCTGCAGAAATAAGCTCTTGTTTTTTTCTATTCTTTATCTAAGTAATGTTGTGAATCCATTGTTTCCTTGAAGCAGTATGTCTCTAGTGAATCTGAAATAAATGTGGGTTTAAATGGAGGTTCCTGTACAGGGTATTTTGCCTCTGTGGTTCCACTGTCTCTGTTATAAATCAATCCAGATATCCTGATGCACATACAAGAGACAAGATGGAATTTTCTGACTGGAGCTGAATTAGCACTTCAGCATAAGCTTCATCTGGTAGAAGTCACTTTAAAAGCCTATCAAATGTAGCCATAGTGGGATGTGGCAGTTACTCGAAAGGGATTTTATCTGATTGAAAAAGGCACAAAGGAAAGAAGTAATAGTCTGGAGAGGAAATTTGATAATTCAGAAATGTTTCCAAAGCTGACAGGCATTTTCAAATAATTTGTCAATCACTGTTCTTTGAAACAAAATGTACTGTCCATGGTGTGTGGAGATGAGGCCAGATGGTTCCACCAGAGACAGTATCTGACTGTAAAACTGATACTTCATCTCTGTGTTTTACTTACTGTGACAGGAAAATGCTGCAGGTATCAGCAGTTTGAAGTCTTTTAGAGATCTGTTTCACTGATCAGTAGGAATTGTGAGAAAATTTAGATTTTACTGTTAATACAATAGTTTTATATGGGTTTTGATGGTTTTAATGTTTTTCCCAGACTAATCCAGCCATGGGTAGTGTGAATAGCTCAGAAGGTCCCTGGCTACAAAGATTTGCAAATGGGAAACCTGTGAGAAAACCCAAGCGGCAGGAGCCTTGGAGGGTGAGTGACCCCCAGCATTCCTTCAGCTGTCGGTTCTACTGTGAACAACACAGAGCAGTATCTGTAACTGGGAGCCCAGATGTCTAACTGGGTCCTGTGCTGGAACTGGCCACCCAATCCCACTGAAATCCTGACAGTATTTTCTGGTCTGTCTTTTTTCCCAGACTTCCACCCCTGGCATGTGCCTGAACTCATCTGTGAGCCCTGAGCAGGAGCTTTGTGCTTAGTCTGTCCCTTCACAGCACACTCAGAAATGGGTGTTGCAGTTGTATTACTTACCATTCCATCCCAGTTTGTGCCTTGGTTGTGGAACCTGGATTGGAACCTGTTCTTTGTAAAGCAGTTTGTCCTTTAATGCAGACCTTTTCCTTTCTTTACATTTATCCAGAGGTGGTTCTCAGCACCAGCAGAGTGGCACAGTCAATAATTTTGATTGCAGCAGACATTTTGGGAAGGAAAATATTGGCTAACACAGAAGAAAGGGCTTCTGTTCTGTGAAGGTGCGAGTGGAGGAATTAAATAGAAGTTATGAAGGGAAGAATGAAAAATTATTATTTTCAAAGTTCAATAAAATCTGAGAGCTGTTTTTCATGGAGAAGGAGAACAAAGAATTCTAAAAATAGCAACAGATTCAATGGGTTTTATTGAGCTCTTGCATCCTTTTGATCCAGCTTTATTAAATTACTTGCAGTTTAGTGTGTGGAAAAATTTCCCATAAAACCTGAAACAAGCTTGTGACTAGTAAGAATCACAGACTTATAGAACAGCCCAGGCTGGAAGGGACCTTGGAAGATCATCTGGCCCAGCCTTTCATGGGAAAGAGACACCAGATGAGGTATCCAGCTCCCTGTCCAATTGCACCTTGAAAACCCTCAGTGATGGGGACTCCACGACAGCTCTGGGGAGGTTGTTCAGTGAATGATTGATCTCACTGTAAAAATTTATTTCTTACATTGAGATGAAACCTCTGTCATTGCAACTTGTACCTCTTATCCCTTGTCTTCTTGCTATGGCTTCTGGTGAAGTGAGAGCCTCTATCCTCTTTGTAGCTGCCCTGTAAGTAGTACTGTGATGAGGCTGCCCCTGGGCCTGCCCTTTTCCAGGGAGATGGGACTTCATTCCTTCAGTCAAAAGACACCCACCTCCTTTGGTTCTTAAGGATTTTTCACATATGTATCATCCTGAAGGAAAACTCTTCTCCTGTTCACCAGTGATGGTTCTTAGGTGGAATGATGGCCATGTCTTTGTGCTGCTGTTACAGTACTGACTTTAGAGAGGATCTGTGACTATGTGAAGTAAATTCATCAGGCATAGTACAACATACCAGTTATTTCAAATAGTAGGAAGTAAGGGTCATGAAACATGCCAGAAATTTAGATTTCCTCTTTCTCATTTGTTTTGGTGGATTTTTTAATACTTCTTGTGTCTTCCTTGCTTGCTCTGATGTCCTGCTCGTTTCAGTGTAATAAACCTTTAGGAGTGTGGAGCTGGTCAGCAGGGCCAAGGCAGACATGACTGAAAATTACACTGTCAATTGGAATTAAAAATCAGTATTAAGCACAGGGAGTAGCAGGCTAATATTCCGGCCTATGCATAAAATGCATTCCATCCCCAAATGACAGATTTGGTCTGCGTTGCCTGTACTTCTTGTCTGGAGTGCAGGAATTAAAAAGCCACATGTTTGGTACAGGTGGGAAACACTGGCAAGAAGGAAGTGGTGTTTGGTCATGGTGAGGAGCAGCCAAAGAGTCCTGAGCATGTACATTCCAGCTCTCCTTCCAGTTCTTCCAATGCTCTTTTGTTGCTACTTAACCCAACTGTTCAGAGCAAATCTTGCAAGGATTTGCCAGCTGGGTTGTGGTATAATGTGCCTTTAATCATGACACTGGTGATAATTTTGAATTCAAAAGTAAATCTAACTCCTGTTCTAAGTCCTGCTTTCACCTCATGTGGGCTTTTTTTCATGTTTTGTTAGGCAGCACCTGATCAAAGCCGAGACATCATTGCTTCTGCTCAGTGCATCTTGGACAGAGAAAATTTTGTGAGGGTAAGAAGTGTGCTCTTTTCTCATTTGCTGTGTGCCTTCCTGCATGTCAGTGTTTTTAGTTCCTAAACAGTGATTCCTGAGAAAATGTTAATTGCCTGTGTTCTTGAAAAACTAATATAGAATTACGAGCTTCTGATCTTTTTAGTCCACTCTGGATAGGCCTGAAGTAGTAACCCTAAATGTGAATCCCAGGTGACTTGAACTGCCTGTTTGCACTAATATTTGTTCTGTGGGTGTGGTAATTTGTGACAGTGGTGCTGTGAGCAATGGGCAGGAGGGCTGCTCTGATCTGATCCAGCAGGTTGCCAGTGCTGCAGGAAAGGTCCTTCTGCTGCCTGTCTTGCACAGTCTGGTGCTTGCAGCCCCCTGCTCTGCAGTGATTTCAGCTCAATAACCTGATGGGGAAAAGTGAGTCATTTTCTGCTGATTTTGCACCACAGCTTCAAAAATTAAGTGTCTGAATGCCAGAGCTCTCAAAAGGGCAAGCTTGGAAATAAATGGTGGGAAGTGGAGAGAGGGAGGAGCAGAAGAAAGGGCTGGAAAATAGATGCCTTGGAGCAGTGACAGTCAGGTCAGCCAAGCTGCAAACCTTTACATGTGGAATCTTTACTGTCATTTACTAATAGTTTATATGGTTTTTATTTTCCATTTCTTACTTAAGGATGTGGACAAATACTTGAAGCACAGTGATTTCCTAGATCTGAGAAAGACAGAGCTTCTGTACAAAAAATATCTTGAGAATGTTTCAGAGCCACTTATGCAGAAAATGAAGGACCAAATGGACAGCCAGTCAGAGAAAGAAGTGTGGAAAAGGAGACAAGAACAATTCTCTCAATATTTAAACTACCGTACAAAGAAGGTATGAATGAGAAACACATTTCTATCATGGAGGGGGTTGTATACAGAGGGTTGTGGACAAGTTCAGGGGTTTAGCTGTTATTTCCTGTCTGTTGAGTAACCTGAAGTTTAGATACACCTTGCCTGTAACTTACTTTTCTCAAGGACTTCTGTAATGGTGATGTTACAACTGTATACGTTCACCAGCAGCTATGAACAGCAGCATTGCTTGCTGCAGTGAACACGTGCTGGGGTCTGAATATGGTGAGACACCCTACTGAGTTGTGTTTCCCTCTGTGGGCTGGACCATTTAGTGGGAAAACTTTGAGCTCCGTCAGTTCAAACCAAAGGCTGAGTGAGCAGCATGTGGGCTGCACTCTCAAGTCTCAGGAGTTCAGCTTCAGCAGTACTGTAGCTCTGTTGGCAGAGCATGAGTGAAATGATTTTGTGGCCTTGGATGCTACTGATCAAGCTTCATAAAAGAAAAAATATGGGAACAGGGAGATACAAACTATTTTGTCAAGTCTGCATGCAGGTAACGGACCCAACTCATGGATTTTGTAGTTCTGTGTGTTTCAGTATTCACAAAAATTGCAAATTGCAGTCACTGTAGAAAACACTAGTTTTCTTCGTTTTGCTCTTAATTTGACACCACTCTTGAATATCAGATCCCACAACTAAACTTTCTGAATCCCAGGAATGAAAAAAAAAAAGAGAAAAATAAAAGCAGTTATGTAATCTGTCACAAAAATAATACTTTATGAGAGCAGGCAGTTGTTGTCAGTGGAAACCACTGCACAGTGGAGTTGTGAGACTGTAAACAACCTACTTATCCAGAAATGAAAATACCATGGGAACTGTGTTGTTTTAAAGAGACCAAACTATCTTTTTCAAAGGCCTGATGTGACAGACCCATGCATTTAAACTGCATGGAATGACAAAGAACTGAGCCATCCTACTGCTGAAGTCCTGAGATTTAGGCTATGTTTGGTGTACTGTACATATCTGGGTCTGCATCAGTCCACCTTGCAAGCTGCTGTGCCAGGTCAGGAATTTCCTGGGTGCCCTCCAGAAGCAATGGTTGATGTAGTGGGATGTGTCCTTCTGCCTGAAGGGGAGCAGCAGCACCAGTGATCAGCTTCTACCTTTTCTCCTTGCTCTGTGGTGTCAGGTCTGTCACCAGCATGTCTGAAAAGCAGGCTGAGGCCCTTCATATTTACAGGACAAGTTAGTTGCATAAGTTTGCATTAACTGTGGCAGCATATGATAAATTTTGCAGAACTTGAGAGATTTGTGTGGATTAGCAAATGTGGTTAATTCTGGATGTGCTTTCCCTTCCCTCCCTTCTTTTTGCTCATTTTCTTTTGCTCTCTTCCCTGCTATCAGCCTTCTCCTTCACTTGTGGCAGCGTTGTTGATGAGATGGAGCTGTGGCCTGGACCAGGTCTTTATTCCAATGTATAGATGGAAAAGCCAGCTCATGAACCCCGACGTGGAGCTGGTATCTTGCAGACCAGTGACCTGCCTAAGGTTGTGGCTAGTGAGGGGTCACTCATTCCTATTTTTTCTTTTCTTTTTAATATCTGTCTTGCTGACATCACAGAATATTTTGAGTTGGAAGGGACCCAGAAGGATCATCATATCCAACTCTTAAGTGAGTGGCCCATTCTGGGATCAAACACATCACCTTGGTGTTATTAGCACCATACTCTGACAAATGGAGCCAATCTCAGGGCTTCCTTCTCTGGAAAAACATTTTCCAATAAAAGAAATTTCCATTGTCTTGACTGTCCTAGTTAAGGTTAGCATTTTAGCCTGCCATTATTTCTGGATGCTTCATGAAATCTTTTATAACAAAACATTTCCATGAAGATTTCATAAATACATAACATATTTATGCCAGTGATAAATTAAAACGGATGGAGAAATTTTCCTGTTACAGTTCAGTCACTTTCTTTCTGAGGTGCAGTGTATGAAAATTGGGAATTCTTTTTTCACAGAATTCACAGATTTCAACCATCTCTGGTGCTGTGTTATGCTGTGCCTGGCTCTGTCCCACCCAGGCTGGCTGCTCTCACTGTTGCAACCACCAATATCTTCTGAGACCTGATTCAGTACCTGCTTCTCCCACAGGGCTATGTGTTTTTGGATGATTATGACCCATCAGAGTACGATCCATTCTTCCAGAAGACGTGCACAGACTGCTGGAAGGTGTGAGTAGGTTTGGAGTCCCACTTTGACCAGCAGGAAGTTAACAGAGCATGTTACTGATGTGCTGCTGGGGGGCTGCTCTAGAGGAGCATGTTCTGGTTTTACTTACTCCTGGACTGCATTTAAGCCCAAGTGTTTGATCATGGTTACCAGGAACACAGTCTGGATCTATACTAAGCCCAGTTTTTGAGGCACAGTAGCAATGGCAGGAGGAGGTTTGTTTTCCTCATTTCAAATCCATTGTGGTAGCATGGGGGGCGTGTCCTGTCTAAGGAGGGTTGGAGAGTTCCCATCCAGTTTTAGTGTGTGCTGTGTAGAAGGAAATAATCTGACAGCTCAGCTGATCTTTACAGAAGCATGGCAACAGTTTTTCCTTCTCTTTAAAGGATGAAAGTCATCAACCAGCACAATGACAGAGAGAGCCAGCGATGTCACCTGTGCTCTAGCTGACCACAGCAGCAAGCACAGCCATCAAAGGTACCCTTTACAAAATAGGTTACATGCACTGCCAAAGCAAGTGAGAACAGGCCAGGCCTTTGGGCAAACTGCAATAAACCTACCGTCTTAAACATGTAGTTCTGAAATGTTGTTACCCAGCAGCCAAAGAAATGTCTGAGGTGCTGCTCCTCTTCATGTCAGATCCAGTTCAATGCTCTACAAGCCAAAACTTGCTATTTTATGAGTTTTAACTTGGGCTGAGCTCAATAAAGACAGTGCTGGTGTTCTCTCCTGGAGACAGTGTCCAAGCAGTAAATCAAACTTTTAACATACATTGTAGGTGTTTTGAGAAGGCAGGAAATAAGTAGGGGAGAGGAGATGAGAAGTGGTTTACAAAACATCTGGTACTTTCTGGAGAGTTGGTGCTGAGCAGCAGCTGCTGCCAGTGTCCTCAAACCTATCCCTCTCCTGTGCAAGTGCAGTCCCATCTGCCTGCTGCTCAGCAGCTCTCGGCTGAAAACCTGGAAACAGAATTTTCTCTGTCCTCCAAACTCCCGTTGTACAGACAGAATCTCTCAAGAGTTGCCAAGAGTTGAGTTTTATTTAGGATTAGAAATACTGAACCACAGAAAACTGTTAAATGTAACAGAGGTTGACTCAGTAATAGGAGGGTGCACAGATGGTGACTAGGGGGGAAACTGCCAGACTTCAGGAAGAATTTCTGCACCCGTGGAAAACAAGGGCACAGGCTGCTCAGAACTGCATGCTGTGCTTCTGCAACAAAGCAGTTTAAAGGAGGGAATAGAATGGTTACAATTTAACAAATATTTATAAACAAACTTTCTTTTTTTTAAACCATCCCTGATTTGGTGCCAAGAGAATGTTTTTCCTTTCATTTCAACCAGTTCATTTTACAGTTTATACTGGGGTGACAGTTCCCCAGAGCAAACCTTTTAAACTTCTGATAAACTTTCCTTGAACAAATCCTATAAGTTTTTCTCATTATTTCACATTCCCCTATACAATAAAATATACTTTTTTTAAAAATCACTATGCATCAATAAACATCTGTAGACAAATTAATAAACTTATATTTTACTCTCTATATACATGTTGGCAATGTCAAAGCTTCAAGATTCACATGGAGGTCTGCAAGACCAAGGAAATGTACACAAATAACTTATACTTAGGAAAAAACCCAAAGAGCTGAAGAGTATTTTGCCACATTGTTGTGGGTCACAGTATTTAAAATATTTTTTTTTCTATTTATTCTTCACAACCACATTGTCTCAGCAGAGAATGATAAATCAAACTGAAGCAGAAAGAAAAATCAAGTAGCAGTTACTGATTCCAGTGCAGAACTAAAGTCAAGTAAAGAACTATGCTCGATTCTTAAAAGAATGTACAATATATTGGAGACTTCTCCAATGCTAAGGCTTCTTCAGCATTTAACCGTTAAAACGATCATCCTGAGATGGGAAAAATCCAGTGGATATCACTTTTAAGATTTCAAATGGAATGATTCTAGTGCTGAGCTTAAACCATTCCTCAGTCTGACTGTCAGACTAAGTGGTAAAATACACAAACAGCTTGGTGCCACATTTCTAAATAATACTTTTTATGGCCCTGAAAATGGAAACATTGGCATCCAAACCCAAGATATTCCAACATAATAAAAAGGCACTGAGCTATAGTACTGTATTTACAGTAACATTTGTGTTTGCATAGATCAACAACTCGGAACACTGCAAGGAACTAAGCGCAACCAGGAACTAAGAGGAAATACAGAAGCAGCAGGAATTCTTGCTTAATAACCAGCATGGGACAAGGAATCTTTTACCAAAAGATGTTCAGGCTGTTAGCTTCAGTTGTCCTTCATAAATTAAAAAAAAAGCGTTCTTAGAGGAGTGTTTTCTGATCAAAGAGCTGCAGGTCAAAGCGCACCCACACTTCTCCTGTTGGAACTTCATGCAGCAGTAAGTGTTTAGTTGTGGGGCCTTTGCTTTCTTGTTCTGTTCTGATTTTTGCTACTGGAACTTCAGTGCGACCCAAAAAATCTGTTGGGCAAATGAATAAGAAATTTCATTAGGCAAAAGTGTTGACCATAGAAAATCTGAGTGAGGCAGGTTAATGCAATGCTGTGGGGTACATGCTCAGTTCCAGAGCACTGCTCCTGGGCTTCCAGTTGGACTGGACCCCAGCCCTGTGTAAACCAGTCAGCAGTGACAAAAAGGGGCCTTTTTAGAAGAGAACAATGCTATGGAATTAGGACGTCACAGTTTGAGCTAAGGGCCTTAAAAATACTCTTAGAAAATACCCTTTCAGAAACACAATTTCAACTGTTCTTCAGTTTCAGAGCTGGCTAGTCAGAGTTAGGTGATGGAACTTGTTACAAATCAGCTGAGGTGCTCAAAGACACTAAAAAAGCAACTATTTTGGCTCAGCCAACTTTTAATTATGCCTATGTATCATGCCTTTCACTAGAACAACCTTCAACAATTACCACTACTAGTAGGTTTACAGTCGTATTCAGAAATCATACACATTCTGTGCGGCTATTTCTTACATGACATCTTTGTGTGTGTGTGTGCATTAAAAGGTTCACCATGGACTGAAAACCAAGACTCAGTTGTCCAACTGGGAGAAGCAGCCAGCCAAACTCACATTAACTCACAGGAGAAAAGACTGTTACACACAAGGCATCTCAGGTCAGGCAGTTCCCTGCAAATGTGCAGTAACTGACTGTGTGTCACCTGAAAAAGCACTCAACCTTTTAGAGAATATGAGAAGCAACTGACTGCCAAAAACGTGCTCAGTTTCCAAGCAACAAGAAAGCTGATCAAGCTGTTGCTGTGAAAATATAACCCAGGACCTTATTTTTAAGCACCTATCATGAGTAGAACTTCTGCTTTCAACTTGTCTGTCTCTTAAGTCTGACAAGAAAATAATTCTGTGTCTGATACAGAAGCCAGACTGGGATCAAATCTGACTGCCTGGAGTTACTGGCTCTGGAAGGCTGTTGAACCTCCTGAGTATTGAGGCATTGTTTTTACCCAACATTTCTCAGGCAGCAGTCAGACCTACAGGCTCTTGAAAGTGCTGCTGAGGAACTGGGTACCTCAGCTAGCAAAAAAACATTCTTTGCCTAAATATTCACACTTACCATCAGGTGAGAACTGATCCCTGTCAAACATGGTGATACACAGGACATCCTGATACAGATCCTTGATGAAGAACTGGCAGTTGAAGTTCCACTTGGGGTTCAGGGTGTCCTGCAGGGTCCTGGTAGTGTAGCTCTGTGAGCCCATGCTGATCTCACAGTACGGGTTGCTCTTCCCTAAACACAGAACACAGAGTGAAACCCCTCTGCAGTGTAGAACCTCCCCTTCCATCTGCAGCCTGCCGGGACACACATCAATGCTGCTGCCAGATGAATTGGATCAGGCAATCCTATATCCTGGAGCAGCACAGAGCTGGTTCTTCACTCGGTCCTCTGAAACTAAAGAATGACTATTTCATATAGAAACTGTATCACAGTGATTCCCAAATGACCAACTCCTCTCAGTAAGCCTTTCCAAATGTTACAGGAATAAAACTGCTCTGAGACTGTTTCCCTCACTTACCATTGGGCTTACAGGCCTTTAGTTCCGTTGCTTCAATCACGTGCACCATCAAGCGTCCTATTCCTGAGGTTTTCTGTGAACGAGCTGGGAACAAAGAAGTCAGAAATAAACAGATTGGTTGGAACTGTAGTAACTGGCAATAGATCTGTAGGAGACACTGGCATCCTTCAGGAAATGCCCTGCCCCTGTATCCAGGTGGATAGAGGGAAATACAGAACTGGGTACCTTGATAAGCTTTTTCACGTTTCCTCTTCTCCGTTTCAATGTACTGCTCTGAGGCTGCTTTGATTTTCTGGACCCAGGCTGTCCTGCAGAGAGCAATCCCTACAGTCAGGGTCATCCCACAGGCAGAAAAATCTTCAGTGACTCTGCCCCACTTTCTTTCCCAATTCTCCCCTCCCTAAATTTTAGAGGCTTCACAAATCAAGTCAGTTCATGGACTAAGGTGATGGGGTTTTTGGACTTAATCTTATGCCACATTCCAAGTCAGCCTCAATTAACTAGATGTGGAGTTGCTGTTTTATTAAAGACTGCTGGGTCACATTAAAGACTGCTCAGGACCAGGGAGGGGTCCTATGGCATGCTGGATTTTGCAGCCCTAAACTGTTCTTCAATACAACTGAAACATCAAGAAGCAGCAGATGTGGCTGGATGCCACTGCAAGAGCTGCTGCAAATCAGAACAAAATTAGAGAAAACTTCTCATTCAAATGAGAGTCAAGTGAGTTTATTTCCTGACCAAGAGACAGCTCTGTTCCTGAGCTCAGGGTCCCTGTGTCTGCTCACTGGAAACACAGCCTGCAGCATCAATGAACAAGTTTAAGCTCAGATTTGAATTTTCATTACTCACCGCTCGTTAATGTTGTCAGTTTTAAGTGTGTAAACTCTGTCAATGTGTGATATGTGAAAAACTGGCTCATCACTTGAAGGGTCTGTGGGCAGCTTCACAAGGACTTCATTAAGGAAAACCGGCTGAAAGAAAAGCAAATGTCACTGTGGCAGCATCACCCTGTGACAATAGGCAGACACTCTATATGCATGTTTAAATACACTGTTTTCCTGTAGGGAAAATGAAAGTTATAGGACACAGGACAAACAAAGAGATCATCACGTAAAGGATGCAAGAAAGGGCTGAGAGAAAAACTTCTCTGGCATTTCACCCCATTCTGCTTTCCTAGGCAAAGAGCTTTGTGAAAGAGGAAGGAGTGTGCAAGTAGAGCTGCAGTGTGGAGCTCGGAAATCCAGGAGTTGCTCAGGTTCTCTGTGGGAAAGCAGCCCTGATACTTAAGCTTACGTCTCCAGTTTCAGAATCTTGAGAACACACACTGTGTGGGCACAAAGACTAAAATTTTCCATCTTCTTCTTCTGTCGTTTTCTGAAGGACAGAAATTTTCTTGTGGATGCAGGAACCTGTGCAAACTGAAGTCAAGGCTCCTGCTTCTGAACATCCCACTCAGCTGTTCAGGCACGATGCTACCTCTGCCCCTTCCCCACAGAGTGGATGGAAGTGTTAGTTAAACCAAGATACAGAAGTCTGTCTTTTTCTGGGTATTAAGCCAATGTCATTTGTGCATGTTGTTTGCCAGAACGTGCCCATGTGACAGCAAAAGGGGCCACACTGCTAATCCCAGTGAGAGAGCAGCATTCCTCATGAGAAGCCAGGACCCACTGTACCAACACTTGGAGCACCTTGACTCACTCACCATTTTGTACATTTTGAACTGGGAGTTGGATTTCGGGCTGAACAGTTTATCGGATCCGGAAGACACGAACTGTTTAACCATGTAGGTGAGCAGCAGGAAGTCATTGAAAAGGAATCCATACAGCTCCTTACTGCTTTTGGCCTTGTACAGCTTTCCACTGTGCAGCAGCTTCCGTGGTCCCAAGCAGTTTGTGAGGGAGTTGAACACGGGTTGCTGGGGAGAGACAAAACCCATTAGCAGCAGCAAGTCTGTGCAGACATCAGCTCCTGCTCCTCTTCACTGTGGAGATTGACCGAGCTGCTGAAAATGCTCTTCTCTTTTGTTTAATGAATTCCATTCTACATGAAGAGAAGGGAACTGTTCTGTGATCAGCCATGGCCACAAGCACAACTTCCACCTCAGAGGAGATTTAAGCTTTACCAAAAACACACCGAGGGATGAGCAGATGGAGGAATTTTACTGCATAGCCACCTCTGTGTTGTCCACAAACTCTGTTTAAGAAGAGGCTGTATAGGCTGCAGTCAGGTCACCTCTTACAGGTGATTAGGTGATAGCACAGGACAGACCTTCTGGGTCTGTCAAGCCCTGGTTCCTTATGCAGTGGAGAACTGTCACACACACCTCAGGCTGAAGGCTGTCCTGAAAGGTACAGGAGCCTGAACACCACATATCCTTGAGGATCTGCCACTGAGGGCTGCTGTTCCCTTCCTGCTTGAAGGAAAACCCTGGGAAACACACACTAAGTGAAATCCTCCATAGTAACACCTGACTTAGCCCAGTGGTAGCATGATCAGGAGTTCAGAGAGATTTATTTCTGTCTGTTTAATGGTCTAAATGGCACCAGTTTTTAAGCTGATAAATCAAAATTTCTCTGCCACTACAGTCATGCAAAAACAATGGTTCATCATGTTATGGCTGTGAGTAGAATTCAATAAAAGCTTCCCTGCCTAGAGCTCAGCAGTGGATCATGTTCCAATAAGGGATGTCATCAAGGACTCACGTTCCCTCCCCAGTCTTCCTGAAATGACTCTGAAAAACCCCAGCCCTGCAGAGCATCAGTGCAGGTACCTCAGCAAGGCCTTCACACTGGACGTGGGCCTGGATCCATTCCAGCCTGTCTGAGTTCTCCTTCTCACGCACGCCCTCGTTCACCTGGGAGCACAACTCCTCCGCACGCTCCAGGGCAAGCCGGAGGTTACTGTGATCTGGGTGGTTCTCTGCAGTGTTCTCTAGAATCTGGCGTGGATCAAAGAGGGGAGAAAGCAAGATAAAAACAGAGGTAAGCCTGTAAGAAATCCCCATAAAGGGACAAGCCTTTATCTTGGCTTTTGCTATGGAGATCAAACTCAAAGTCTTCACCTACAAATCCTCACTTGTGGTACTCACACTCTTTATGAGCAGGGGGTAACGTGTTATCCTTTGCATGGGTTTCAGGAGGAAGCTGGAGAGGGGCATTCCTTTGCAGCGAGGGTCCAGGGCAAGTTTCTGTGGTGCAACCCAGAGATTTAGCAGAGACATTGCATTAGTCATCAGAAAATAGTTGCATCACTGTCACTGAATACTGAAAATTCTCTTATCAGATTCATTTTTCCAGGCATTCCAAGGGATCTTGGATTTTTTTCAGTAAGCAAACACTACTTATCTAGAACAAACAAGAAAGCTGGCAGTGTCATTGCACCCAGATGCTTTGCCAGTGTAAATCACAGGGTCATTGTTCATGCAGAATCCTTACATTCAAAACTGTTCCAGCTTTTAACATCACAGACTCCACTCAGGTTGAAGAAGAACAAAGCAATGAAAGAAACAAATGCCTGATGTCAGCTGTTCTGGCAATTTTCCTTTTATAGCCTGAGCAAATTAGCTAGAGAGAAAGTGTTATAAATAAAGAGCACACACAGTATTGTTTACATGGTCACCATGTAAATACACCTTGGAAGCTTCTTAGCTATTCTTGCAGGATTTTACTCTTCTGGGTTATTCTGATGTGATCAATGCTGGTTAGACGGGCTCATGTCATTGAGGAAAGGAGAGGGCACAAAAGCCAATGAATCAGATACCTTTAAGTAGTCTTTGAAATCAGCATCTTCATCGGTTTTCTGCTGCAGCAGGGACGCTCCGTTGAGCTGGCAGCTGCAGAACCGAATGTAGGCCTGCATGTGGGACAGCTCTGCTGCCAGGATGTCCCCGATCATCTGCACCGGCATCTTCTCGCCTCCAGTTTTCTTACGCACCCGCAAGGCTCTGCGGACGAGGAAAGACACTAACATCCAACTTTGCTGCCAAGTCTGCGACGCCTAAATCACAACCCTTACAGATCCACCTCTGAAAGGACACAAACCTGGCAGGTGAATTTCCTTACACAGCACAGGCACTTCCAGGAGGTGCCAGAGTCCTGCCTGAAACCCCAGGAAGTCACCCTGACACAACACCCTGAGATGAACAACTTCCCTGATGGGGTCTGGGAGAGTGGGACCCTCCTTTGAGGTTTCTGGGATAATCAGCATCAATCTCTACATTCAACCGGCATCCCATTCAGTGAATTACTAGCTACTGTATCTTTCTAAAGATTATTTTTAGAGAATAAAAGGTTGCTTTGCAGAAAACTGGGAAGAAAAGCTCCCTACTTTTGTATAGGGTCTGTTTTTAAGATATTACAGCAAATGTACATCTGTTCTTGCTGTTTATTTTTGCCTCTCTCTTATTATAGCTCCTTTTGAAGCAGTCTGACTGCATTTAGATGATCTGAATGCAAGCATCCACAGGAAATAATCAGCAAGGACAGAATATTGACTGTAAACCCTGCAAACTTCCTGGGAAAAGAATGACAGAATAATGAAAAGGAAAACGTAAGAGTGCAGGTAAGTACTCACTTTAGTAACTTTGTATTTGACATGATGAGTTCCTTCCAGTTAACAAAGATCAACCCCATTTCTCCTTCTGTGAGACAGCCTGAATCAGCCATTGGTTTTTGGAAAACCTGCAGCCAAAAAATGAGCAATTCTTCAGAGAACAGAAACAGCTCAGCCTCTTGCTTAGCCCAGCAGTGACTTTTTTTGACTGCTCAGTGTCTAATTTCTCAGCAGTTAAAAGCAGTTTCTTACTAGCACTTGTGACAGCTGTTTCCCCTGACCGTGTGACCCCATTCTGACACCAGCATCAGCACTTGCAAAGTGAGGACAAGCACTGGGACCTGCAGGCTGACAGCTCAGCAGAAGCATTCCTGTGATTTCAGGGTCAATCACTGCACAAATTAAACTCAGGCACTGCTCCTCTCCCCTGACCCAGAGCACTCAGGGTCATCCTGTGTGCAGAACCACAGCTGCTCTCTCAGGGGCCCTCAGCACCTCATCTCTGGGGGCAAAGCACCCCTGTGACTTGACTATTTAACATCTGCCACACTTCACCACATCATTGTTCTATACACAGAGGTCAAGGTGGACCCCCAAGAGCACTTAATGCTGGCCTGTCCCTGCCCTGCTGAGGGAGGTGGTCTTGCTTCCAGAAATAAGACTGGGGAGAAGGCGCATGAAAAGCTTTTGTGGTGCTTCTACAGGTCTGTGCAGCTCTGCTTGACATCTGGCCCTAGCCCATCATCTTTTTACTGAGCTCAAACAACTAAGAATAGGATTTGGAAAACAGGAAGGTCTTTGTAAGCTGATGGGTTTCACAAAGTGGTGCTTTTGCCTGGTAAGAAACCACATATCATTCACTGGAAAGGGAGGTGCCCACACACCTTTCTTCCTCCATCATCTCACAATACATAAGAATCCCTTTATTGTAATTACTCAGTACAGAGGTGTTCTTTTTCCAAATGCACTTTCACATCCAAGACATCTCACCTCTATGACGAGCTGTAGATCGTCCATGTACCTTTCCTCCGTCTGAATGAGCTCGTGAATGTAGCCCTGCCTTTTCCTTTCCATGGGCTGCATGGTGTCAAGGCTCTGGAGATCAGCACACCCTGCAGGAAGTAAGTCAGGAGTTCAGATCCCACTCAAGGCATTAAATCTGATAAATTAACAAAATTGCACCAGCATTCAGCAGTCTATGGCTCAGACTATACAGGCACTGATAAACCCTCTCTGCAGCAGGAGTGGGTTTCAAAATCAAGTGATGTAGCAATTGACTCCCTCCCTTCTTTGTGTCACTTTTCAGTCTATCACCTTTTTATTTCTTTGAACACCCCTTGTACTGTGATGCAGAATAAGAGTTCCTAACTTCTTGCCACTCCATTTGTCTCATGACTTTTCTCATCTCTTCTGCCACACTGATTTGAAACTGTGATTTTCTCTTACCTTGAGCAATGTCTTTTTGGACTTGATGATCTTAAAGGTCTTTTCCAACCTTAATGATTCTATGATTTTAAGTTGTATTTTGTGAGATGAAGTCATAGAAAATGTGGCTGGTCCTGACTTAGGGCATTGTACCTTTAATCCCCACCCCATTTCTGAAGTTCTCTCTGCCTTAGTTATTAATTTATGATACAAACCACCACTACAAATTTGTAAAGCTGTAACACAACGTTGTAGTTGTGTAACTCACAGCTGTGCAACTTTTATTTTTCTCAAAATGACCTGGAAATATATTGAATTATTTTCATGCATCAAGGATGAAGAATCAAAATCATGCACAGGAACACACTGACAGTCAGTGACACAAACTCAAAGTTTCTCTCAGAACATGCAAACCCTGCAGCTTCACACAACTCTTGCTCTACTGGATATTAGTAAACAAGACTACAGTGTTCAAAGTTTAGTAACCAAACCAAAAACTGGTAAAACCAGAGTGGTGAATGTGTTTAGCTGGGTAAAGGAGAGCACAGAAAGTCAATCTGGTCCCTCTGTCAACCATCACAGCAGAATATTGCAAAGCAGCAGGGTGGGGGAAAAGGAAAAAAGAAGGAACAATTACAGAGCGTTTGAGAACATCCATCTATCACTGGATGTGATGGCATCAGACTGCAATACCAGGTGAACTGTGGGTTTTGCAGGACAGCAGAAAAGACATCACAGGGACTCACTTTGATCCAGCAGTTCTAGAGGAACAATACTTCGTGAAGGTTCACAGGAGTTGTGAAAGGCAGAATGACCTACAGCAGGAAGGGCTGTGTCTCCCCTGTCACCGTGACACTCCTGGCACACAAGGATGTGACTATTCACTGCCAAGGTATAGATCTGCTCATGGGAAGGTGAGTTAGTAATAAATTTGAGGGACTAAAAACAAGAAACAGTAAACATTTGGCTGAACTTGATGTGACAGTGGCCTAATGGAAACCTCAAAGGCTCCTGAGCTTCCAGCTACACCAGCATCAAGGTGCTCTGAAAGAGCAACTGTCAGCAGAAGAGAAACTCTTGCCAAGTGAAATTTTAGGACACCATAACAAGGAAACCGTTTGAACAACACAAAGAAGTAAAACAGCAGCAAAGGCAACAGCTAGATTGAAAATCAGGACCTTTCAGGTCTGTTTTGCACACTAAGGAGGATCACAGATTTTAAGCTTTCTGACAAGGTTTGAAAAAAACACTTTTAAAGAAGAGATGAGAGATTGCAGCTCTTTTGATCACACAGAATACGCCTTCTGGCCTTAGTTATCCCCAAAGCTACAGCCAGTCCAAAATTAGATGAGAAAAACAAGTGAAGTTACAGATAAAAGTGATTCCTGCAAAGTTTGTTGTCTTACTCCATTGAGACAATCTGTGGCCAATGTGCTACTTCTGGATTCTTGTTTAACTCTTCAGTCTGTACAGGACTGAGTTTAAGCCCACTTGGTTACTAAGACATGAAATTTCAGGACAATCCAAGGGCTTGCACAGTAACCAGGCATTCATTGTCCAGACTGGGAAGTCTCAGCTTTGGCCAGTGGCTCCCTTTCCTACTGTAAGGTGCACTCCTGTAACAGAAGCAGGGATGGACTGAAGCTCCTGTTGGCTTGTCCCAGCTGCTGGAACAACACACCTGCTGGGATTTGGCTCTGTCTCATGCTGACCACTGAAAGCTGGGGCCAAGCCTGGGAGACAAATGAGCCTTTTTTATGCATTAAAATGGATTTGGTTTATAAATTCGTTATCAGATGCAAAAAGTTCAGTTACACTAACTGGCTCCTGTGCTAACCTTGTGTTTGGACTGTCAGCTTCTGGGATGAAGGGACAAATGCTACTTTGCATTTATTATTATATATAATTTTATTTAAACACTAGTGTTTACTAGTGAAAACACTCCCAATTTTGATAGGTCTGATGATACTGGCATAAAAACATATTATACAATCCCCACATTTGATTTTAGAGGGTGAATTCAGGCATTTGAGTCTGAAGGGAAAAACAAAAAATAAAAGGAGAATAAACCAGCCTAATAAGTGCATTTGCCAAAGTTTTCCCTAAGTGGCCACAGCAACCCATGGGCTGACTGATGCTGAAAGGGTGGAGCTACATCTCTACCCCTTCTCCTCCCACACTGCTGTTCCCTCCTTTCCTTGCATCAATTCTGGCACTTATCTGTCTCCCTGCTCACATGCTGGCAGCAAACAAATCCCAAGGGGGGAAAAAGAAAATAGCACTTTTCTGCTGGTTTAACAGCCAGGAATGTGCATGGAAGCAGTAAAACTGCCTTGTTTGGCAGCAGAAAGCTCTTGGCTTGGCTTCCCTCTGGTGCAGCTTCATCCCAAGCTCCCCAGGCAGCTCAGGAAGAGCAGTGGGATTTTTGGGAGTGTCTGCAGCAAGGATAATTGCAGCTCCTCACTTGCTCTGCTGACTAAGAGGGATACCTGTTCCCTGGAGGGGAAGCCAGCTTGCCTCTCCCACCAAGAGCAGGCAGTGCCAGGCTTTCAGCCAGCCTGGGGCACAGCCTGCCCAGCTCCCTCTCCAGAACATTCACCAGAATGAGCATGGGGTGTCTGGAACCTTGGAAACTCAGGGCACAGCAACAGAGAGATGCCTACACTGACTGTGGTGTCCTCTGGGCTAAATCCTGCTCTCTGAGCTGAGGAAGCACCTGCCAGGGTAAAACAACCTGGAGAGTTTATAAACAGTAAATCCCAGTCTCTGAAGTTGTATTTAAAATTATACGTTCCAAATATACCTGAACAAGGACCATTTTTTCCTACTAATATAACTACCCCTGCATGAAATACTACTGTTTCACAGTGAAAAAATGCTCTCTTCTGCAGGAGATTCAAAGCCCTGGAAGACATGGGGGGCTGGGGGAGAAAACCTTCCCAATTACTGACTTTTTGGGTATGAGCCCATTCAAGGGGAAGAGGGACAGTTTCTGAAGAAAGGAAATCCTCCAGTGAAAGACAAATGAGTAACATATATCACTATTTTCCTAACAGACTTTCCCCCTCAATGGACAGGGGAAAAAAAGCCATTAAAAGTGACAGCTCTGAAAAGACATTTCAACCCTCCAACAGGAGCTCAGGCACTCATCTGGAAGGATGTAGCTACACCAGAGGCACTAACTGTTTTGGGTGACCAATGAAGACTATTTAGGGATAGAGAAGAGTTTTAGATTTGATATTAGGAAAACTTTCTTCATGGAAAGGGTTGTAAAGCTGCCCAGGGAAGTGGTGGAGCCACCATCCCTGGAAGCATTAAAAAACATTGATATGGCACTTTATGATTTAGTTTATTTGTGCTGCATTAATGATTGGACTTGATGATCATAAGATCTTTTCCAACCTAGGTTTGTTTAGGGTTAGGGTTTTTTTGGAAGGGGTTGTTTATTTGTTTTGATTGTTTGACTCTGAAGCCAGCTGAAATGGCTGGGAAAAAAACAGGTAAAGGTTGGGCGTCTTTTTCCTGTCTCCATTTTCCCAGCCTGCCACAGGAAGGCCACAAGCGCCCTTAAGGACCATGGGCTGGCATTAGCACAATCCCTTCAGGACAGCCAGAGAGCAGCTGATGGCATCAGGGGACACCACCACAGCCAGGTGCAAGCTCTGCAGCCACACACAAGGCCAACGCACTCCTGTCACTCCTGGAGCCACCAGCAGCCTCTGAAACCCACTAAAGGAACTAATACAAGAAATCTGCTACTGTGGAAAAGGCAGTTTCCATCAGGCCCTGGGAGAAATAATGAAAACTTTTATCCAATCTCCCTTAATCAGTAAACACAGGATACTGTGCTACAACAAAGGAAATTTATTCATCCATTTTCAAGAGGCAAAAAGCAAAATCAACTCACTCCATCACAGGTGATACAATGCTCATTCCAAGCTATTCAGCTGGGAAAAAAATCCTCCCCAGATGGACAAAAACACACAACAGACAAACTAGATCATTTTATGTGTCCCTTTAATAAAATACATTTGCATAGTTATCTTACAACTTTGTTCAAATCCAAAGGTGAACAATTGCCTCATGCTAAGCCCAGCCTGCATTCACATGTCTCAACAACCATCCCACACGTGACACTCAAGCTTGGAAAGGACAAGGAGGGGCTTTAAGGCAGCACACACCAGAACGCAGCAGTTTTATGGGTTCATTACACTGAAGTAGCACGACCCTGCAGCAGCTCCCACTGCAGGACAAGGAGTGTGGGTCCTCCTACCAGCAGACTTATTTACAGGTGTTTCCAACCCTGCCCACGAGAATCACACAGGGAATACAATCTGACATGGCTCTGAGATGGCAGAAATGTTCAGTGACCAGAGGGAGATGTTTCAGTTACTAGTGTGTAACTCTCTGATGGAGCTTTGTGCCTTCTGCTCCTGACTGCACCATTAATCATGTGGAGACAGTGATTTGGGTGCTCCCAGCCCTCACCACCACAGGCTCCTCACACACCCAGTCCTGCCTCTGGTCCCAGTGGTGGCACAAAACCTTCCTGTGTGGATCCAGCTCTGGATCAGGAACTAAGCTTGTGTCAAACCAGGCTTCTGTAGTTTGTTAGTCCATTATGCAAACCAGGGAGTTAAAGAAATAGTGTTTTGGTACCCGTTCTTGTGCATTTACAGCACTGTTTGGTTCTCACCCCCAGTGACACCAGGGCCCACAGGAAACAACATTTAGCAAGTACCACACTGCAGGCAACAGCAAACAGCGTATTTTGCTTTCCATATTGGCTTCAGTTTTACTTTTTAACCTTGTCTGGCTCTCAGCAACATTTAGACTCTCAGCTCTTCCCTGGGAACATGAGTTCAACAAATAACTTTGTTTTCCACCTTGTCCTTAGTTCCACAGCCAACCTTTTTCACCCAAATAAGGGTGATTTTACTTGACTGGCTGGGATGACCAGCTGAACTCAACTCTAAGGTATTTTATCAACAAAGAGGTGGATTGCACACAACCAGAAAAAAAGCAGAATTTTTAAAAGTAAAAGTCTGATTTAAATGCAACTTCTAATAGTCACACTGCTTCATTGATACAGAATTTTTAAAAATAGTCTTGCTGTATATACATCCTTGGCATAGTCTTTCCTTTGGATGATCTGATGTGTGTATCCAACTATTTCTGCACCACTGTGCAGGAAAGCAGAGCTTTCAGGCAACTGTGCTGGAGCTGTGCTAGGCAAACTTTTGCAGTACAGATGAATATTGAAGGCAGGGACTATGTCTCTCTCAATCAGGATTATTAAGGTGTGTTATAATTATATTTATCATTACACTCAAAGGAATTTAGAGCATACTCAGGTAATACTGAAACATGAAAAGATAGCTGTGAAAGCACAAAATGCTTCACTTCAATACTCTTCAGTTCAGACTTCGAGGCAGAGGTTTCAATAATTATCAGTGCTCACACCTACACAACAACACAGGGCTACCTGTGTGAAACTTTGCCAACAGTACTG
The DNA here is from genome assembly GCF_031753505.1 of Anomalospiza imberbis. Taxonomy (NCBI): domain Eukaryota; kingdom Metazoa; phylum Chordata; class Aves; order Passeriformes; family Viduidae; genus Anomalospiza; species Anomalospiza imberbis. The sequence goes on along the minus strand of NC_089683.1, from coordinate 7,603,182 downwards.
TAACCTCCAAATGTAGCAGTAAAAAAAAAAAAGAAAGAGTAGAATGCCAGTTGGTTTTGGAAAATGTCACAAAAGTATATCCTCAAACACCTCAGTGAGGATGGGAAGTTGTTTTTAATTTTTCAAAGACAATTAGTAATAATCTGGCATTCAAGGAAAACTGACTGAACATTGATTGTCAGTGTGGCTCAAATCCCACAGATAACAGTGCCTTTTTGCCTTTTAGAAATTACATAATTTAGAAGATCACCTAATTCTTAGACTACAGTACATGACTGCTCGATGCCACTGGTGCAGCACAACACATTTCTGCCTGTATTAAACAGGCTTTCCAAGACAGAGATTCAGAGAAGGCAATTCTGGGTGAGTAGTGTGTTTTAGCAGAAACACTTAAAACATGGTTTCAGAAGGAAATCAAGTAATCTGAAATACTCAAAGGATTATCTAGCACATTATTTGCCTACAACATGACTTCATTCTATAACAAAATACTGGTTCAGACAAAATACATCCAGAATAAAAATCCATTTGTAGTTTTCTGTAGGCACATTGCATAGTCCATATTGCACAGAAGATACATCTCTGAACTAAAGGGCACATATACATTATTTGATCAAGGATATAAATACATAACATTGGATTTTGGAGAAAGGCTTTTAAATCTCTGCGGCTGGATTAACCTTTTCCTGATAGTACCTTCACAACATTCATCTCTATATATAAAGTAAACAAGCAGTTTGTTTTGTAAACATTTCTGATTGCATAAGTGACCTTTGCTGTTTCATAACCAAGTTCAGGAAACCAACTAAATTAAATACTGTGTCTAGAGATCTCTCTTGTTGTTACAAGAGCACAGAACTATTTAATCATAGAAGTAGTCTAGAATTAAATTAACTTTTATTTAAAGAGGAATCAAGGTTACAAGTTCCTCCTTCCCTCCAAACATAGTAAAACATGGGCAGCTCATACTGCACTGCATTTCCAACAGGCCAGAACTGTGGGCTGAGGAGCACAGTTCCATCCTAAATCAAGTGCTCTGTCTTCACTCCAGGTTCTCTTAGGGTCTCTTTCCTGGCAACACCTCTTCATTGAGGTTACCTCTGCAGTAGGCTGCTGCTCTATTTACCAGGAGCAAGAGCAGCAGCATTCAGACAGTACTTTAGACGTCACTGCAGACCACAGCCAGAGACAAACAATTCAGTACCGTGAACCATTTAATGAAAAGAAAGGGCAGGGGAAGGGCCTGGTCACACAGAGGCTGTGCAAGTACTTACTGCAGCAACTAAGCACGTTTGCCAAAACTGAAAGCAAATATGAATGATCAGAATTTAGAGGAAGGAGGCTGTTTAAGGATAGAATGTATTGAGCCAAATAAACCTGAATTCCTGCTGTAGAACTACTGTGAAGGAAGAAAAAACCTTAAAGTATCCTCCACTCTACACTTAATAGTTCTTTCCCCCGTTAAAAAGTGCACTGGATGGAGTGCACCAGATCTAACCCTTAGATCCTGCAGCATGTTTGTAATCACAGTGACTATCAGCAGCAGACAGGTAGGGTTTGTTTCTGGATGAGCCATGAAGGCCCCCAATTTTAAAAGCTCAGTATGTAAGAGATTAAATCAAGTCCATTAGAACAATAATCAATGAACATTTTAATTCTGCAAAATATGTACATTACAACATTAAAAGAACACAAGTGCCCGTGCCAAACAGCCCAGATAAACTGTGCAAATAGTGGGTCTTTGTGTGTCTGCAATCCCACCATGCAAACAATACTTGATATGCATGCTAATGACTACAGTTATCAATCCCAAAGGAAATACTAAAGGAAACAAGAATGAACAGCAGTGAAAGCCACACAAAGACCCACTATCCTTTCTGCTTTTACAAATCCACTGAAACTGTAGATTAGAAGAAAACCCACGAAAACTTAATTTCTTGGTTGGATCTAACGTTCAAACGAAGCAAAAGGATTGTGTCAGACACGTGAGCAGGGCTGGCCACCCTGCCTCCACGCTAGTCAAACTTGGATAGTGGGTCTCTGAGGTGCTTTCACACTGGAAGACAACATTGGGTCCTAAAAAAAAAAAAAACAAAACAAAAAAATGAAGGATAAAATGAACATAAAGAGTGAAACATATGAATTCTACGGACAAAGACAGAAAAACACCAAAAAGGTCAGAAAGGAATGATGAACATTCAACTTTCTGAAAACAGACATCACAAGCTTCCACTCTTGCAGTTTCATATTTACAAACACACAAATTTAAGTACTTATGACCAGCCATTGCTGACTCTGAAAACCCCTGCAGCTCATTCATTTGAAGCAAAAGTTTCTTCCTAAGGAAAATTTCTGTCATGTAGGCTCAACACGTCAAGACCTAAGGGTTTTTTTAAAGGCAATGGCAAAATTTCCTGAGATGTCAAAAAATTTTCTGTAAACTTTACATTTACAAAACCAGAATCTCTCTTGAGAAACTTCTACTGGGACATCAGAAAATCAGATAAAAACTAAACTTGTAAAGAAGAATCTCATTGGAATTTATTCATAACAGCACATAATTAACCTGTTCAATTCTGTTTGAGCCTGAAAGAAATTAAAACCTTGCCTCTAGTCTTACGTGTCCATGGAACAGGAGGTACCACATCCCTCAGAATTCAAGGGCTACATGGTCTAAAGAGAGACACACCTTGTGGGCAATCCAGAGACTATTCCAGGATTACAACCTGGAAGTGTTATCAAGCCTGACTGATATTCACCAAATAGTTTTAGAAATACAAAGTCACTATGGCACTATGAAGTAAGGGATTGATTTCATATTTGATCTTTGGTAAAAGAGGTAAAATTCTGGAGCTGTTGAGTAAAATCTTAGAATAAATCATTAATCCTTATGTGTTAAAATATCAACGTGGAACTGCAACACCTCAAAGCCACTGCTACCATGAACTGTTACTCCACAAGAGAAGTTACTTGGCAAGAAATAGAGAACTTCAAAATGTGTTGTCCACACAGACACAGAAATGGACCGCCCACGAGCACGTCAGTTCAGAAGTTGTTTTTTCACTATGAGCACCCATGGAAATGAGTCGGCTTCATCCACCTGACACTGTGGACAGGAATTACTAAATATCTTTTGTGCATGGAAAACAACTTCTGGAAATACAGATCCTTGTTGCAGGATTTGCCTCATGTCTCCAACATGTCACATCTACAAGTAAGGTTTGGGGAAGACAAAAAATGAGGTAGCTCTAGAGATATTATTACAAACAACAACCTGGAGCTCAGGCGGAGCACCTGAAGGAGTAACTCTGATGTGTGAGGAACTGCAGCAGTGCTGGGCTATGGAAAGCAGAAAGAGTGAACAGAAAACAGTCACTACATGTAGATTAGAGTGGAAAGAACTGGCACAACATTCAGCTCTGAGAGTTTCATGGGATGAGACACCTCAGGATGAACCAGAAGCCCCTCTGGACATGGAGCACAGGTGCGTCCATCTGGCTGAGCTGTCCAGCCCTGAGTAAGAACATCTCTGAGGGATGAACGGATTAACACCAGAAGACATCTAGCAACCAAGTATGCAGACACAGCTGGAGCAGCTGTCTTCCCTCCTTACACTTCTCTCCTGCCTACCCCACCTTAAACATCCCTTTAGAGGAATGGGAAGAGAACCTGGTAGATGTGTCCTTGTCAGATCCTGGTAACAGAGGAAAGACCTGACCCTTGAGATTTAATGGTTGAGATTTACCTAAAGGAAGAAAATCTCAACTAAAGAAAATAAAAGGACACAGCTCATGCTGGTTCCATAGATAAGATGACAAACTTAAGAATTTATCTCATTGAAAAAGCCAACAAATAATAAGAGAACAAGTTTCCAAGTGCAAAGCAGATGAAGACTGGCCAAAATAAAATTATCCCCAGACCAGGCCCCTGGGGAGAACTGTGAAGTGGTAAGAGCACCATGCCTACCCCCCTTACACACACTATGGAAAGGTTGGGAAGAGAACATGGCACTAGACGGTACTGGCAAGACAAAAGATCTGAGATTTGCATGGTTGTGCAAACACTCAAAGATTTATTTTAAATCTATTTGGAAACCTGCTGAGTATATTTATTTTTTATGATGGCTTTTGTGCAAACATTAGAAAAAAGGCTATTAAAACAGGCTATTAAAAAGGTCATTAAAACAGGAGCAAGTCTAACCACCACCACAGTCACCAGGAACACAACTCAACTGTCCTGTGTTCTGCAATCACCACGTGTTTAAGAGACAAACACTCAAACCTACAACAACCTGAAGTCATTTTGTTTTTCTTTTTCTTTCCTTGCAGGGGTTCTATGCCAGGATGTGCAGCTAGACCAAGAGGAAAAGTTCTGGTTTTGTTCTGTTCACAGAGCTATGTCAGCAGCTTAAGAGAAGGGACATCTCACTGACCCCAGTTCCTTCTTTGCTAGGGAAGTTTGCCATTACAACTAATAACTCCCAGAAAAGACTCCAGATACAAAGGTCTTTAAATCTGAGGGAAAACCAGAATTTTCCTAAGCCACAAACCTATCTGAGTAAACCAAATTTGCCTCCTCCCTTTCAAATACCATTATATTTGTTCTAGAAAAAACAGCGGGAAAAACTGCTATTATTCAACAGAGGCATTATAATACTCAGATCAGCAGTTCTTTAAAATGCAACAATGCATTTTTAAAAATATATTCTCTCATATCTCAAAGCTGTTCTGTAGAGGGCCACATCAACGTTTCTGTGGGACAATTTCTTGGTGATTTCACAAGAATACTTGTGATAGTTTCTCTATTCTGTTTAAACAAGAGCCAAAAATATTGTAAGGAAACCCAAAGGAAGTCTGGAAGTTCATTCAGAACACATTTAAACATTCCTCTGGTTACAGAAGAGGTGCAGAGAAGTGCTCACACAACTGACCAGCAGCAGCAGCCCAGCTGAAATCTGAGAAATGGTATTTGAACAGAGCTACTGAGCTGTGCTGAGTGTGGAACTTAGCTTATTTGAAGTCCTGAGAGAATTTTAAACAATGAGAATAAATTCAACATACTCTTTGTTTAGCAGTAGGTGGATTTTGTAGAACTGCTTCATAGAGTAGTGATCAGAGAAAAGTTTAATGGCCAGCTACAGATGACCTGGTGCACATCATTAACCTTTGTCAAAAGCCAGTTTGATGTGGATGGAAATACTCCTATTTCGCATCACTGAAATCTGAGGGAAAACTTAATGACATACCAGCAAACACTGAGAAAAACTTACTCATTATCAAGAAAGTTTCCAATTACAGCGTGGTCTTAGCACGGCTTTTGCTGAAAATCAGTGGTTTATATGATGACCTTGCATTTGTCACATTCAACAACGTAACTCGAAATAATAACATACCTGGTGTGACAAACTGTTACCTCTATCATTTTTGAAAATTCCTAAGTTTTAATACTCAGCCAGAATCTTCATTTTATAGCCCACCTGGTACAGTTTATACTGTTTCTTCAAAAGTGAGATTTGCAAGCAAATTAAAGCTTTCAAAGGATCATTTTAATGATATAGCTATGTCGACTCAAGAATGTTAAGTTCAATCTAAATCCAGAAGTTTTTGACATCCCAACCACATTGGCCAGAAGCATTAAATAAAAAAAAAAATCCAGAAGAATGTGTTACCAAAAATATGAGCTCAGAAGTAATTTAGCTAAAAAGAAAACCTCAAGAATGATGCACACTCTCTTTTGCCCAGGAACCATAACAAGTTACCCAGGGAAAATATTTTAACTTTCCAACCCAAGCTGTGCCTTAATTATGAGTTTGTGAATTTTTCTGTAAGAACACGACTATGTGATCAAATCTGAAGTGCAGACTGATCCTACAGTAGCTATAGGCTAATAAGAGTGAGGCTCAGCCAGATTTCCAGATGGGTGTTTTTATCCCAAGAGAACTCCAAACATTGTCTAGAGGAAAACAGCAAGTGAAAGGACAAGGCCTGTCCTGTCAAAGAAGCAACTCTGGCATCATTGTGTGTTCCTAGACCCACTGGGCTGATGTAAGAGTTGGTTTAATCACAGGATGAAAAGCTGAGAGTAAAAATTGTGCTAAATTTCTCTGAGAGGAGGATTTTCTATGGGAGCAGGGGGCAAAAAAACAGGGTGTGTGTGGGGGACACCAGAAACCTTTACTGTGTTTATGTGCTAAAAAGGCAGAGAAGATGTTGACTGTCAGGTGTACAGTTTAGGATTCAGTTCTCAGCCTGTTGCTGGTAATTTTCACCTCAACCTATGTCCTGACATATATCTTGTTTCTTAGGACTGGATGACAGCTGGAATGCTGGGAGCCAGGACAAGCATATTTAGGACTGGACAGACCATGTGCTAATGCCAAAATCTTTTTCCTATCCTTTTAATGGGTATTTTTACTTAACTGACACATGTGTTAAAATTACTACAGCACTTTTCCTTATTTTACAAAACTTGAGCAAGTTCTGTAATTGCAGTGTGCCTGCACTGCTTCCCAGTCCATGTTAATTAGCAGAATCTTGTTGGAAGGTGAACTCCTACCCAATCCAGTATTTTTAGCTCACCCTACAGCACTCTTGCTATCCTCTACTGGCTGGTTGATAATGTGCTGGTTGTTTGCTGGTTAACTAGAAAAGGGTTTAAAGTACCTTGTACTATAATAAAATATTTAAAGAAAGAGCACTTGAAATACTAATCAGTTCAGCTGATGCCTGGAACTCCAAATTCCAAACACAAAGAAGAAGAACAGCAATACACCTTTGAAATGAGGTAACAAAATTAATCAAAAATAGAGGCTGCTTACACTGCTGACTTGGATCGGAATCTGTGGTCATCTTCACATAGTTTGAGGGGAAGAGACCTGTCACACCATTGATTTCTCCTTGCCACCAGTCAGCATCATCTTTGTTCAGCACATTAATCAGCTGCCCCTTGGAGAAACTGAGCTCGTCCTCATTATTCGCCGTGTAATCATACATGGCTATCACCTGGCACACTGTGAAGGAAAGAAGAGCAGAAAAGAGTTACACCAGTATTAAAACTGTTTTCTCAGTTACAAAATCACAGGAAAGAAACAACCATCTCACATGCACTGTTGCATGAGAAAAATGCCACATGATTTTATCTTGATAGATAATTGTCTTCTCTTTTCTTTTACTTCTTTAAAATTGAGCCAGCCAGAAATTCTTATTTCCACTTTATATATCTGTGAACTTTTCCATAATGAATGGACTGCATCTACTGGCCTTCCAAACACTTTAAAATGTAATTAAGTATCCTTCTCTCTTTTACTGGCTGAAAAGAGAGTGAGTTTGATTATCTTACTGCAGACACTTTTGGGGGAAATGTGGCAGAGGAAGAGGAAACATGCATTAGCTAATCATGGGTTGCTGCTTTAGTCACAGGGAAGTTTTGTCCGGTAAACCCAGGAAATTGTTGTATAAGCAAGTCATAGCTGTGGAGAACAGCATAATTTAAGCACACAGAAGCAAAAAAGCTCATTTTCTGTGAAATAACCTCATTTGTACCCAACTATTCAAATGGAAAAAGCTAGAAATAACCTGAAAATTTGCTTAGTCTCCCTCTTTGTAAGGAGAAGTGCATATAATTCCATGTGGTTTGCCAATGTTTGCTAGCTCTAAGATTTTTGCTAGCACTTGGAAACATGGAGTTTCAAAAGAGAAGAGTATGGCTCTTCAGAGCAATCATCAAAATTAAAAAGCCCAGATGGATGCCTGACCTTCACAGATACATGAACATTAGAAATAGTTACATAAAATTCTAAATGAAATACAAAATCTAATTTTTTCACCTGAGGGAGCAGCTGATGTGGTTCTTTCACTGCTTGGACCCAGCAGCTTCACATGGCTGGCAGGGAACCATCCCTTCTGTCTCTTTTTCCCTCTTGCCTGTAAATGTTTATAATGGTTATTACACAATTGAAAAACTGAATAGTCCATAGACTGGAAAATTTTGCAACAAATATGTCATAGAGTTTTGCCAACAAAAGAGAAGTGGTCAGGCTTCTAAACAGCTACTAAATGAATCTCAAAAGATGAAAATCTGACTAAAGCATAAAACAGCACAATTCAGATAAAGCTGCACCCTATCATGTTCATCCAAAATTTTTAAGTGAGATTTCAGAGTACGACTCAAATGTAGGGCTGAAAATTTCTTCTATGAATATTCCACCTATGCATCATATCCAGAGATTCTAATGAGGTCAAAGGCACTTTAACAGGACATTCTTCTTAAATCTAGATGGGGAAAGAAGTGGGAGCAGCACTTTTGCATTAAACAAGCTTCCAACTCCAGCTTCCAAACCCACCTGTTCTTTCATTAGAGTAACTTTACAGTTTAATGTTTCACCAATTAAATCCTAACCAATTAAGTAACTGTCAACTTGTCTCTTCCCCCTCCTGCCTGTTAATCAACAGTTTCTATAACTCTATACTTAGTGTTTTTTGAATTAAACCTGAGAGCACCTCCTTGCCATTCATGAAGTCACAATTATTCCTCCTTGAATCACTTACCTGCAACTCTCCTTGCCACCATCCACTGGCATTTTTCTTCAGAATAAGTATCAGCTGTCCTGGAGCAAGACTGAGCTGTTCAGTTCCTGATGCAGCATAGGCAGTAGTAACCTGAGCAATTTCTGAAAAGAAAGCAGTAATTGCATTTGTTATTTTTTCACTGCAGTAAGAGCTGGATCCACAGAAATATCCTGGTACACAACTTGCAGCTAAGAACATCAGCCACCATTAAAACACTGCCATGAACCTAAATGCTCAGAGTCACTTAAGAAACAGCCTTAAATGCTAAAAGGTTATCACACACTTACCGGGTTTCTTATTTATTGTTCCAGTTTTGCCAGCATAGTTAGAAGCCTACAAAGACAAAACAACAACCATCTTTAATGTGCAATAAAACCAGTACCGTTTACACTAAAAGCACATGGAGATTTTAACTTTAAACCCATATTTAACAAAAAAACACCCTGTACACAGAGAGAGAGGCAGTGTGACACTGGCTACAGCTCTGATTTAGCACTCAAGCTACTAAGGATTTTCTTTTCTGTCAAGCATATTAACCTCTGCTCAAAATCCCTGTGTAAGAGCTGGGTGCCAGCAGAATAAAATGGAGAGAAGATACATTGAGAATTGTTAATTCTCAGACTCTGAACTCACATCTGGATCTTTTGGTCTGACGTAATTGGAGGGGAAGATTCCAGTTCTGTTATCGATGCTCCCGGTCCACCACTCCCCTTCCTTCTGGGTCACCAGGATCTCCTCACCTTCCATGAACGTCAGGTCACCGGGCTCAGAGCTCGAGTATGGATAGAGGGCAACGTACTCTGTGCAAGGAGCACACAGGGGAGAGAACAGCTTCAGATGGGCACAAAGGGATCCCAGATGCAGATAAGGGATATCAGCATTCTCCAGTGTGCTCCCAACAGGGATCATAACAGTGTGTTCGTAACAGGGATCACACCTTCACAAGTCTGTGAACTGACCTGTCCACCTGCTTGACTGTACTCACACTTACTCTTACAGGTACACAGCTTTGTCATGAAAAAACACAGCTGCAATTAAAATATAATCGGGGAAGTGTGGAGATACTGGAGAAAAATTTCTAGTGTAATACCTGTTTTCTCTACTACTTACTGACTGTAAGAGAATGATCCACATTCAGGAGATGAATTTTTTTTTTCTCATGTCTTTACAGAACAGCATAACACAGTAGAGAACAACAGGAAGTGAACTCTGCTTATGGGTTTTCAGAAATATATTCATGCTCGAGCAGAAGTCTTAATAACAGAACGTAGGCCTATGCTCAACCTGAATTGCTTACAACCGTAAGTTCTCATTTTAGAACTTTTTTATCAACAGCCGAACATTTGCACTGTGTGTTTTGGACAAGCACTCAAAGTGCTGCTCAGAAACTCCTCACAAACTGAACTGTATTTACAAGTAATTAGCAGAACCAGACTGTAGCATTAGTTGGCTTTTTTCATGCTGTCTTACCCTCTCCTGCTGTGTAACTCTGGGTATAAGGCCTTTTGTTTACAGCTGCATAAACAGCTTCTGGTCTGCAGAAAAAAAGGAAAAAGAAAAGCTTTGTGTTACCAAGAGGCTGATCAAGAGCAAATCTCTCACTTCACATGAGACTAAGATCACTTTGGTTATATCAGAGCTGGTAGTGACTCTGAATTAACTACAAAGACTTCCCTGACTATCAAACAGTGCCAAGTATTACCGATATTTAATATATTTACGGCACCCAAGAGCACACCACTTAAAAATATAATGTGATAAAAGGGAAGAAATACATTCACAAATTATGTTATTTAAAAAAAGAAAATTAAAGATTTTAACTAAAATCTCTTATTCTAAAGAATTTCTAAGAAGTTTTAGCAAAATGCATGAACTGAACTATTTACACACAGTGGTACAGCCATCCCAGCACAGTAACCAGACTTTACCTGAACAGTTACCCTGGAGCATTAGAACAGGCATAATAATCTTTTCAAGTGAAGAAAAACACACTATTGCTAGTGCAGAGCTTACAATTAGTTTTGGGTCACTTACAAATTGGCACCTTGAGAGGCACAATGCAACTGCACTGCAAGAGAGGAGACTTGGTAATGAACAAAAAGTCTGGCACTTGATGAATAATCAAACACCACTGATGTTTCACAGCACTCAGCCTAGCAAGGCTGTCTATAGCTACACAGCAGTGACCCCAACATTACTTGGCTTGCCAGAATGAAACAGTAAAAGTCGAAAATGACACAGTGTAAATTCTAAATGGCATTTATGTTCTGCACACTAAAGCACTGCAAGAATTTTGCACTCTAAACCACCTCTTTTTGCAAACTGATTAATAAAACAACAACAAAAGTCACACTTACTCCTCTTTCTTGGTTTCACTCCCAGGTAAGAGCTTGACGTAGGACTTTGGAAACCAACCCCTTCCTCCATGTACCTCTCCAAACCACCAGTTCTCCTGCTGCTCCAGGACGGTGATGATGTCATTCTTTGAAAAATTCAAGTGGTTATCTTTTTTTGCAGTCCAAGAACAAAGTGCTTGTGCTTTTAGGTTCTCTACAGGCTGCCCCTGTAAGACAGAAGTGATGTTGTTTGACCACACTGCTCCAGTTGTTAAAAACAAACACTGGTGTATCTTTTATTGAAGGTTAAGCAACTTCATTCCTAAGTGATGGCTGAATAAATTTGTTTACATCAATGCATGCATGCAACTCAGTTTCTTATTTGTTAGAAATATCTTATGTGTCTAATTATAGGTGAAAATTATTTTAGAATTATGAAAGATTAATGTTCTTGTTCAGTGGTCCGTGGAAATATTTGGAATTACATCAATGCACACCAGTAGAATATTTAGATGAGCTTCTTTATCCTCCAGCCTGTTCAGCGCACCCAGCACTAGCAAAGTTGTGTGATGTTCTGGTTTTTCTTTAAGTCATTTTCATTAAGATGAATCTGAAATGCATCAAGTTCTGCACAAGGTACCTGTCCATGTATGGGTGAAACAGATCCAGGGGACACAGTACGTGTAAAAGCTGATTTCTGCTGCCAGGCTGTGTTAACATTCAGGCTGGAAAAGGGGATGTTTTGGTAATCAGATTCTTCTGCAGATTTACTTGGTGAAAGTGGTCTGCAAATTGAACACAAGGCATATTTATGAAATTACAACTTTTATTTAGAAAGCACCTCAAGCAGAGAACTTTTGTTTTTCAGTATCTATAAAACTGATATTCTATACAATGCAAAGCAGACTATCAAATTTTCCAAGCCAAGACTTTTAAGAAGGTTCTTCAGTAAATTTTATGCCTTTATATTGTAAAACCAAGCACATTTTGTGCCAGCTAAATTTAGAAAAAGCATTTAAACACAAACGCAACAACTCACTCTGAAGCAGCTGAGGTAGTAGATAAAGATACTGTGGGAGGAAGTAAGGCTTTCTTAGGAGATAAAGCTTTTTCTCCTTCTGGTATTTTTTCTACATAATTGCACGGAAACCAACCAAAATGTCCTTGAAAACTCCCATAAAGCCAACCAGGCTCTCCCACAGTTTTTTCATCAACCTATGGACAGGAGGAGAAATACAAAGGAAAGAGAATTAGCAGCATGAAACAAGCAGGGTACCTGGTGTGCCATCACCTGCTGGCTCTCAGACCTGAACAGGGACAGTGGCCACACCAGGATCATTTCCACTCTGCCCTGGCAGAACTGAGCTGACTTTGCCCTGTGATGATGCAGCTGCACTGGTGTCAGACACAGGTGCAGACAGACCTGTGCAGGGATACTGCACTGCTTCAAATAGGCCCCAGACGTGCACATGGGGGTCATGCAGTGCCTCTGAGCCACTCTGTCCTGCCAAAAATGCCAGTGCATTGTGCTGGATTCTGCTGAATGTGCAGCCAAGAGGCAGAGGCTGGTGAGCCCAGCAGAGCAGGAAACAACTGCTGCTGTTCTGCTCACAGATATAATTAACTCTGTCAGCTGACTGCTTCCAAAACACATCCAAAATTTCTGTTATTTACTGTGTGATTAAGTATAGAGCACCCTTAAACATTCACAGCAATCCTGAAGCTTCCATTATGCTGCAAATTAGCCAGTTAGTGAAAATTGGCTAAAAATTAGCAGCCCATCAAACACTATCAGCTGGTTAGCTTAGCTGGGGTTTGGGATGCCAGAGAAGGAGGAGGAGGCAGCTGCCTATTTCTGAAATCAGTTATCAGCAGATAAATGATACAATTACAGCTGAGAGGAAAGTCAAAGCAAAACCTACTTCTCTTGTTCCCTCTTCCATAGCTCAGTGGTATGAAAATGCAAATAAATGCTTTAACACTGTCAAACTGAAAGTTAATTTAGTCAAGTGTTTTAATATTTTGTACCACAATGCTTTATAAATTCTTCCTTATCACCTACTTGTATTAGTTACAGTCTGAATGAGGAGCAACCACACATACTTATATATTACAAACTGTATTACCACGGTTGTAAATCAGTTTTCACACATTCACCTGCAGGCAAAGATTTTCAAACGAGTGCTAGTAACTAATACACATGAAATAACACAGACTTCAGTTGAGAAGGCACAAGGCGTTTCCAATCTTATGGTCCTGCTGTAATATTACAGACAGCAAATTTCAAAAAGTGCTACAATAAATGGACACGGAATAAATTACTCGAAGTGTCTGCCTGAGGGAGTATTGATAAAGGAACATTCAAGAAAGAGAATCACATATTCATAGGATGGTTTGGGTTGAAAGGGATCTTAAAGATCACCTGGTTCCACCCCCTCCACCTTCCACTGGACACCTTCCACTAGACCAGGTTGCTCAGACAGGCAGAAATCTCTGTTAAGAATACACTGGAAAACAGTATTTAGATACAAAAGAATCTCTCACCTCTACTTGTTATATAAGTTATTTGATTTTAATTCAAATGCCATCAATAAATAATTTATGTGTCTATTAACTATGCTCGTATTTCAAGCAAACTCTCAGAAGCCAACTTGTACATGTGCAATGAGCTGCAACAACTACATTGTTTCTGATCTACTAATTTTAGAAAGTTTATGTTTAGCATTCACTGTTCTTATATTTAAAGAGATTGTCAACATATCTAGGATGTGTAAAACTCAGAGAAATATTTTGGCTGAACTAATCCCAATTTCACCTGTTTAAAAAAACCTAGAGCAGCAATCCAATTTAAATTTTGAGTAAACCTTACAATAAATTAACGCAGTGCTTTTGACCCTTAAGACTTTGTGCATCTCAAGGCTAGAGAAAAGGGTTAATTTCTACAAGTTAAATGTGAATAGCTAATCTTACCTGAATTACATCTCCAGTATTAAAGCTCATCTCATCGTGGTTCCTTGCCTCAAATGGATACAAAGCTCTGTAATTTACCAAGGCAATGGAATTCCTTGACTCTGCAGCACCAGCTGCCTTGCCTGGAAGGTAAGAAAACCAGTTACCACTCTGACACAGCTGACAGATGAGCACTCAGTTGGAGCCCCATCACTCTAAGCAACTGGTAGGAATATCAGTTCTTGCCCCAGACACAGTGCAGGTATCAGAGATCATCAGGGCATCAGTTTAACACAGCTATCATGGAAATGTAACTGAGACAATAAAATGCATTGACTTCTGCAGTGAAAAAAATCACAAAAACACAGAATGGGTTGGGCTGGAAGGGACCTTAAAGATCATCTAGTTCCATCCCCCTGCCATGGGCAGGGACACCTTCTGCTAGATATCATTAAAAATGACATTTTTATCTTCTCCTCTTTCCTTGCCACACTGCTCTGGCCAAGCCAGTGCTTTAATAAAGCCTCATTTAACAGCACTATAATGTTCCAAGACCACTATAATGTTCCAAGAGAAGATCCCATTGTTGAAACAATGAGAGTTCAGCAGCATGTTGTGAAGATTTTATTTAGAAACCTATAATACCAAAATATCATGATTTCTATTTTCTTTGTGTCTCCGTTCCCCAAGTCAGTGACTGATGTAGCAAACAGGGAATGTTTTACAAGGTTTAGCTGAGGTGTGCAAATATCTTTCAGCCTTGCTCTAATTTGATCCTTGCTGAACTCAGTGAGAAAAGTGGCTAATAAAAACTGACAAGAAATAATGGAGGATGAAATCAAACGTGCCTTCAGTGAAAATATTGTTAAAGCACTATTTTTCCAAGTCCCACAGCTAGTTAGGTCTAGTCATTCAGTTTTTTGGTTTTTTTCACCTGAGGCATTGAGTAATGCAAAAAGAAACTATATTTCACTTTTAAGAAATCACTTTTCAGAGCATTACCTGCCTGTCTCTCATCAATGAACAAACTCTCTCCATATTAGCATTCTATTTTAATGAAAGAAAGTGCAAGCTCTAGGAAAACCCTAAAATATTACTGTTCCCAGCAACTGCTATTTGTTGACCATAATCACTGGAAGATTTGTTGGCAGAGTCATAGGTGCTGAAAACTGACAGAAGTAACTTAAGTTTATAGGATCATTTATAACTGACAAAAGACATGAAACATTGCTGGTTTGGGTTCTTTTTAATTGTATCTTAGGCAAGAAGTCTGCCATAGAGTCACATCAATAATAGTACACCTGAAGAGTGAAAGAACATTCATGAAAGTAAAAGTCCAAAAGTCTAAAGATTTTGAGATTACCTTCATTTTTCCAGGGTGGCTTAAGACTTTTCCCTTCTGCTGGCTTCAACAGATCTGCAAACTTTGCATTTATGTTTATTTTAGAAGTGTGTTTCTCCACTTCTTGAGGGTTGGTTGCTTCTTTTATCTTTTTTATCTCCTCGTTCTGCTTACGCCTCTCCTCAGCTTCTTTTGCTATTTGTTCTTGCTTTCTTTTATCTTCTTCCAGTTGCCTCTGCCTTTGTTGTTCCACCTCCCTCGAGATCATGGCCTGTCTATTTTTCTCCTCCTCTGCAAGAAGCTGTTGTTTGTTTTCCCTTTCTCTCATCATGGCAGCTGCTTCTTCAGCTTTCAGCTTTTCTTGGGCTTTTTCCTGCATTCGTTCTTCCTCCAATCGCTTCTTTTTCTCTTCCTCTTCCCTTCGGATATTTTCCTGCCATCGGTTCTCCTTCTCCCGTTTTGCTTTCCTGGAAGAAAGGAATGAGAGAGGTAAGAGAACATCCATATCAAAATGAATGAGACTGTGTTCCTACAGTAATCAGGGACACTTGTCAGCAAAATTGAGTTTATGACATTGATCTGCTCTCAGGATCATCAGCTCTGCCACAGACCATGGCTTAACATGAGTGCCAGTGTGTCCCACATAAAAACAACAAACTGATTAAAATTCAATAATTTTAGTCCATCATCTGTGCAGTGCCTTCTGCCCACCTGCATCCTGATGAACAATAACTGATCCGATAATTGAACCAAGCTGGAATTAAGCTCTCCAGCAAGGCAGTATCCAAATCTCCTGACTGGAAACAATGACTTCCAAAGAGATTAATTTCACTCAGGTACATAGATAAAAATAGCCTTTGCATACTGATCTTAGCAGCTTGGTATTTTTGCCTTCAGCAGTTGTAATCTATCCAATGTGCTTATCCCTGCCAGGACCACACTGCAGCAGACAGCATCTGGAAACCTGACTGTATTCTCTGTAACTATTCAGATGTTATCCTGTGCCTCAGCCGTCTAAAGAAGTTAGTATCCAACTCAACAGTATTTTAGCTGCCAAGACTCTTCTTCTGAAAAGACCTAACCCTTTGGGCCATCTTCTTAAAAATGTCTAGATGAGACCTTTTCATCCATTCCCTGTGGGACATCAACTCTTCTGATGGGCATTTTAGTGTTTCCAAGCACGTGGCAGGATGCAGTAGGAGCTGTGCAGTGATGCTCTTACTCCATCACACAGCTGTGTCCAACCAAAAATTAACAGGCTATCACCACACATATGGCACATGGTTCTCTTAGACTGTCACAATGCTATGAAACTACATCACAGGCAGAAAAATGCTGTGATGAGCAAAGCCCATGAATCACACACACTACAAGGTCACTAGCTCTGTTTCTTTAGTCAAATCAAATATAAATAATTGAAAATCTCAAATTCAAACCCTCTTGCAAGAGTGTCACTCCACATAAAATGCTTCCTCTAAGACAACCAATAGGATGTATTCTTACATTAAAAACATAGATCTTATCTTAAAAGCCACAACAGCATTATTTTGTTCTAAGAACTGCAGCACTGATACACTCAGCCATGATTACCTTGCAGCCTCATCTTCCAGTCGCTTCTTCTGTGCGAGCTCAGCTCTTCTTTTTTGTACCTCTCTTATTTTGTCCTGTTTGATCCTGTGGAGCTGCTCCAAAGCTAATTGCTGTGTGCTATAACTTTCCCTCAGGTCCTAGGGAGGGAACAATGAAATACATAAAAGGGAATAAAGCCAATCTTTGAGAAAAGCATTCAGGCATTTAATGCTTTTTCAACCAAGTTTTAATACAAATGGCCAAAATAGTATTAAGTTATTAATAGTCCTTGGAGGTCACTGCAAAGAAAGTCAAATCATTGGAAGTATAAGAGGAGATGGCAGGTTTGCAAAGTCAGTGATGGAATTTGGGCTTTCAAAGAGCCCTTCCAGTCCTACACCTGCTGGAAATGCCAAATACGACAGAGGAGAGGGGGAGATGCAGAACTGAGTGTTCAAAGACAACATTACTGAAGGCAGTGAATGGTATTTTAAGTTACTACAAGGAGGCAGATTTCAGCTGAAAGCCAACACTGTACCATAACCTGAGAAAGCATCCTGCAGCAGGGTGCTCACCCTTGATGCTTCCTGAGTGATCAGTCCCCATGTTTAAACCAGAAAAACTTCATAAATATACCCGGCAGTCTTACCACTGTGGGAAACCACAGCTTAAAGACAGTACGTCTGACTGGACTTTTCCTGTACTTGTAAACTTCTCAGTTTTAGTCTTTTTCTTTTTGAACATATCCTTCAATTTCTACCTCACCTACCTCTGATAACAGTCTTTTTTTCCAAGCAAAAAATCAGCATGAATCTTTTGGATAATTAAATTTACAGACCGAAAAAAATCAACAATACTAGCATTACTTTAGCCTGCACTTCACCTTGTTGCAAAACACCTCTAAGATACTTCAGTCTTTTTTCTTAGGAATCCTGCTGATATACATTGAGCAATGCAACAGGTAAACCCTGACTTTTTGTATCTGATCTCATAAATACAAATAAAGATATTAAGAATTAATCCTACCACGATATGCACCTCTAGTAAACAATCATGTTGCCTAAGACATATGGTGCAATTTATATCACAAAGGCAAGATAGCACAATTGCCGTGTCATTGGAAGTCTCTGTAGCAACAAACTAAATCAAGCAATTTACTACAATTTTTTCTCAAATATATTCAGCTGGGAATATTTTTCCTTCTTATTTTGCCCAGAATTTTAGGAGCACTATGGAAGTGAACTTACATTAGAAAAACTCTCATATCTTTAAGGACAGAAAAACCCTCATGCAAAGCAAAATGAAAAGCTCAGTTAGATTGGGTTTTTTTTCCCAAAGTATTTCTGACCTCAGCAGACAAAAGTAATGTTGAAAGACAGCAAGTAGGGTTTTAGTACTGGGTTAATCTGGATGTTTGACAGCATTCTGTTTGCCATAATATATTCTGCACCCTGATGCTACTTCTAGACTTTTAAACTTGGACAAGAACTCAACTCCCTGACTCACAGCTTAAGATGGATGGATACAGGTACAGAACAAGAGATGGAAAAGTGGGAGAAGACATTGTTTCCATCTAAGACTGCTTTTTTGGTTTGTGTTACCTTAACTTACAAGAAAAATGTTTGGGTGAAACAACTTAGAGAACAAACCATTAAGGAATTTAAAAATTATAAGTCACGATTTTGCTCTCAGTATTCTGCAGTTTGGATTTCTAAGCAGGTAAGGACATTAAGTCTTAAAGAGGATATAAAAGCTAGCAGAAAGGAAAGCAGCCTACTGATTTTCTTTTGGGAAAATGTATTTAATAGAAGTTGTACATCCAAACAGAAAGGGTAAGCAGAGAAAAATTGCGAAATAATTAAAAAACAAAAAAGCCAAAGATTAGAAAATAACCTTAAGTAAGAGGAAGAGGTTGTTGAGACAGCTTAGCAGAGACAAAAGGCACTGAAGAACAGAATCATCCATATTCTCACACTGTAAGATAAGGTAGATAAAAAGCCAATTAATCTTTGCACTGTGTTTTGAAAAATATATTTTAGGGAAGACTGAACTGTGGATGCAGCCACTGAACACAGCAAGCCATGCAATAAACAAGTAACTGAAAATGCCCATTGCATGAAGCCACTTTTAAAAAGGAGATTAATTCCTTACACATTTACAAATTTTTGTGGCCTTTTTTTTTTATTGGAGAGTGCAGAGCCATCGTGCTGGCCCAGCATCAATCCATAACTTAAGGAAAAAGTTCCCACCAGTGCCACTTGGAGTAAGCTGGCAAATAAAGTTAAATGGATGTGTGCTACCTGGTGGGAGCTGCCTGAGTTTTTAGGCAGGCCAAGAGTTGCCTCAGAAAAAAAAAATTCAGAGCCAGTGGTCAACAACTCCTAGCTTACAACAAATGAACAAATATTAACAAATAAGTGGCCAACAGTTACCTTTAGGCTCATACCCAAATCTGCCACCAGACCTTGCACAGTGTACTGTGAAACTACACAGGTCTATCAACCAAAGTCAAGTGTTCAGTACACAATTCAAAAATAGCAGCAAATATGACCTCATACTGTAAGAACAGAATGTGCAAGGGCCTGAGAAACTTTAATTCTAAATCAAAAGAGTTCTAGAAGGCAAAAGGTGAGAGTGAGCAATAGTTGAGTCATGCAAAGCAATAGTTAGCAAGAGACTGATATTTTAGTACATTAGCAATATGTTTGCATTTTTATTGTATTATTTACTCCAAGACTTTTGATAATTCTTATTTGACACTAAGTTGTGGAAAACGTTTTGGAAGCCTGGTGAAAGTGGCACCAATCTTTATGACTGGATGGAAAAATGAAATAGAGTGCTCACAAGTGTAGGATATTTAGATAATGCAAGTACCTTAAGCTGACTGTTAAATTCATCCATTTCAGCAAGCTTAGAAGCAGTTTCCTTCTCAAGGGCATCTAGTTGTTCCTTAAGTCTTTGGCATAATTCTTCCTTTTCTTGGGACTTCTTGTGCACTGAATTGACTCCTGTACCTGCATAAGGAAAGACAAGCAATTTTACAAGTGTTTCTGGGGTTTTTTTTTCATTTTTTCCCCTCCAGTTTTTAATCATTGTTTTTTTTTCCTATTATATATATAATCAAAACCTCCTTCCTCATAAAAATTCCTTGATTTACCTTTCTATTCATATACTGCACAAGGAAGAAATATCCCCAACACTGAACTAAGCCACAAAAGCATTCCATGCAATACATACAGAGTAATTTACAAGTTTGTTTTTTTTTTAACATCAGACCAACTCATACCAAGTTTCCCTAGACAGAGACTTCCAGTGTAATTTGAAGTAAAGACCAATGTAAACTTTACATAAATGAACTCACTTGAGTTCAGACTACCAAAAAAGGACAAATTGTGATAATATCTGTGAGCTACACAGTCTGTAAAAATAAAGTTTTAAGCAAATCTGTGCTTTCTTGCCAAAATGTGTTTGTTTGTCCCTTATTTGGAACATGAAGGAGATAATGGAATGCAAATGAGACAATGGCACTAAACTGGGAAGATGTAGAAGTGAAGGTGTTATTAACACCTCTGTACCCCTCAGCCTTGATTACAAAGGATGAGAAATCAGCAAGACAATCAAGAATAGAACTCATGTGCAGACACTTACTCTGAGTGTTTTCAAGTTGAGCATTTTTTATCCTTTCATTTAACAACTGCTTTTCAGGAACCAAATATATTAGTTTATTCTGATAATCCTGTGGATGTTAAAGAGAACATAACAATTTTTTAATATTGTTTATGAATCATTAAATAAAAGTGAGAGACTTTTCAAACATGGTTCAACTCATCCTAATGAAACAGGGATGCAAGTGATTATTACTGGATAAAGAAAAAAAAAATTCTATATTCTTAATAGAAATAATATTAAAATTGAAACCTTTTGACCCCAAACCATTAACACAGATGGAAAAATATTTAACAAACATGCTAAAAGTGTAAATATTATCACAAGACCATTTAAGGTGACTGCCCCAAACCTAACATAAAACAGTAAAAATATGAAGTTTCCCTGATGAGCAGAAACATCACATAAAAATAGAGCAGAGGATAATTCATGGTAGTCAACTGATTAGAAGTAATTAGTGTCTTGTTACTCAAATAGAGAAGAAAAAAGATCAAAGAGCAGCAAGGTAATTCAACCTAAACACCAACTTTGTCTGAACACAGGACAACATTCCTCAAAAAAATCTGAGTCTGGAGCCATAGAAGAATTCAAAATTAAAGAGAAGTCTCTAGTATCAGTCCACAAATAAATACCAGAAGTTTTCACAGCTATTATTTAATTCTCAGCTCATTTTAGTACATATAATCATTTGTTTAACACCACAGACAAAACTAAAAGCCTCTGCAATGCTGACAGTCTTGCCTATTTCCTCTCTCCACTGCAATCCAACTGACTGCATATTCCTCCCTAGGAAGATACATTTTCAACAGCATTAGAGAAACACAGAATATGGTAAAAGAAAACCATAAGCTTAACAAAGTTACACACCTCCAGCTGTTGCTGTAGTTGCTTGACTTCCATGATTCCTTGGTCATATTTTCTATCCAAAGCCTCCAGCTCAGTTTTTCGCATTTGCTTTTTGCTACGAATATCCTGCAACCTGCCTGAGATCTGCTGATGTTTGTCAGTCTGGAAAGAAAGCAAGAGACAGATTACACCACATATGGCAAAAATCCCTTGGCTATGCCTGTGGGCAGGTTAGTTCACAACCAGTTCTCTAAACAATCCAAAATACCTGCTTTAGATTTGTCATCCAAAACAGAGTGGAACTCCTAGTGGGCCATTAATGCAGGTATTAATATTTGTATAATTTAAAATACTGTATTTCAGCTTATGTGGTGAAATTTCTGTCTTACCAGGGCTTCTAATTCAAGATTAAGGCTCTTCTTTTTAGAGGTCAACTTGACAATTTCTTCTTGTTCCCTGTTACGTTGATTAAGAAGTTCTTGGCGACGGATTCTCTCCCATTCCAGTCGTCGCTGGCGCTCAAGCTCCTGCTTTGCTGCCTGAGGAAAAGTTGCATTACCTTAAATTACAGTGGAGATGCAGAACTCAAGAGACCATGATTTAATATAATGTGCTCTATTTCTAAACAGCACAACAGCAACACAACATAATGTCTTCTCTAAAGTGCTCGAGGACATGTCAGCATCAAAGAACGCAGGAAGTGATCCTATAAGATTCTTCGTGCCACACTCCTGACTCTGGATGAAAAAAAGCTTCATAATTCAGAAAGTCTTCCCAGCTTGGAATGTTGCCCATAAACCAGCACATTGACAGGTACTGCTCGTAACCTCCTTTGAGTATTTCACAGAACTACATAAAATATGGAAGAGTGATGGGTGCACTGAGACACCAAGTAGAAGCAAATTTGTCTCAAGTTCTGCTGTCAAAATGTTATCAATTATGAATTCAGTAGAGTCTTGTCTGGAATACAAATTTTAGCAAAATGCAAGAAATATGCCCAAGAAAATCTCATCTGTCCTATGAAGTATCTGAAAATCTTTAACCAATATAATAGGTTTAAGAACCCATTTATAACAAATGGTGTTCTCTCTCCAAGACAACCTGGCATCAGCCAGGCCAGGAGACAGAACCAAGCCAGCACTCAAACCCTGGATGCTTTATGCACGTAGACATTCCTTAGAGCATTAAAAAGAAATGTTAAGAAAACAACCTCCCGCCTTTCTATTTCTTTCCTCCTTTCTTCTTCCCTTTGTCTCTCCAGCTCTCGTTGTCTCTCCAGCTGCCTTTCCATTTCCAGCTGCCTCTTCCGTTCCTGCTCCTGGCGTTCCCTCTCCCTTCGCTCCTGTTCTTCCCGTTCTTTCTGAGCCTTTCTTTCAGCCTCCCTCTGCTGCTGCTCCAGCAGGACCTGTCGGCGTTTTTCCAGCTCCATATTTCCCCTCTCATAGTTGGCTTTCCTTTTGTCCTCAAATGTCACTAAAATAAAGAAAGGTCGTTATTTCTGCCCTGCGCAAAACACCGCTCTCAAACAAGGACCTCAGTTATGCCACTAAAGATAGATACTTCTTGGCAAGCTCAGTCATGGATGATGTAAGCATCTTCCATTTGTTAAAGTATTATTTTTCTGTTCAAAAATACCTCTGAATTTTCCTAAGTATATTCCAACTGGGGGAGAAAAAATAAAAGAAGAAAAATTTCCAGTTTCAAAACGACCACAAAAATTACTTGAATGTTACAGGAAAGCCTCTCACTCTAAAGAATGAAAGAGGAAAGAATGCTAGAGGAAAACATAAAAGAACAGCTTTTATAAGCTGGGAGATTCTGTCTGCTGTTAAAAAGGTTTTCCAATGTGCAGGAAACATTAAAACATGGATAAAGAGCTCAGTTTTTAAGTGCTCCCTATAAGAGTTCCTTGAATTAAAACTATGAAAAACCAAAACAGGATCAAGCTCAATTACTGCACACAAGGATAAAGAGACACAAAGGAATGGTTTAGGCCCCCAGCAACCACCCTTCCAAAAAGAGAGGCAAGTCCTGTCTTGCAGTGTCCCTGTAACATTGTCAGTAACAGAATTTATGTTATGTTCAAACTGCTTCCATTTTGCAGAGAATTGAACTACACTGGACTCCCCTGCTTTCAGAATGGCCAGTAATGCCAGGAACTTTCAAATGAAAAAAAAAAAAATTGCAGTAGCACAGCAGTGTCTGGCCATGAAGGGTTTATTTTCCAGAATACATTATTAATCAGCACTTTTCCTTTCCTACAGCTAAAAATAGCCCCTGTCCCTGCCTTCTCAATTCTATTAGATGTAACAGGCTGACTACACCCACTTAACAACCTTCCTAGCATCCCAGTTAAAAGGGATCTAGCTCCTGAAATGAAGCTCTCCATGGATAGGATTAATTCTTCCATTTTCTAAAGGTTTCAATGCCCCTTCAAAACCAGCCCCATATATTAAGAACATGAACCCTGTTTTTTACCTGGCTGTTTTTTCTGTGGCTCCTCCTCTTGCACAGGTTGGTAAGATGGCAGAGTTCCATTTATATTTTCAGTATATTTTCCACTCCTGGAGGGGAAGAAAACCCCACCCCGTCATTGTTAGAGAAACAGCACAGTTGTGTTAAATATATTACATTTCACTGCTCTCAGTGATTACCTGAAAGAAGGTGGCACCAGCTCAAGGGGCAGAGTCAGGGGCAGTGGCTGCCCAGCTTTGGCCATGTCCGTGAGGTGCATGGCCAGCACAAACTCATCAGCCTTCAGCTGCCCATCTCCATCTATATCAGCCAGGGACCTGCAGGGGTTCAGCAGCAGCACCAATTAGAACCAAACATCACAATCACTCACAAATTACAGCTGAAACACAGCACTGTGGAAAAGCAATTTTTAAAACAGAATTCCTGTGGAATGTTTTGGTAAAAATACTTAGAGTTAATAACATAAATAATTGATGAAGGGAGGTATTATTTGGTTTAATCACATACTGTTATTCAGACCACAGAAACATGGAGAGGTTTGGGTTGGAAGGGACCTTAAAGATCATCCAGTTCCAACCCCCTGCCATGGGCAGGGACACCTTCCACTAGACCAGGTTGCTCCAAGCTCCATCCAGCTTGTCCATGAACACTTCCAGGGACTGGGAATCCACAGCTTCTCTGGGCAGCCTGTTTCAGTGCCTCACCATCCTTACAGTGAAGTATTTCTTCCTAACAGCCAATCTGAACTGTTCTCTTTCAGTTTGAAGCTATTCCTCCTTGTCCTGTCTCTACAGGCCCTTGCAAATAGTCTCTCCCCATTTTACTTTGGCTATTTTCAGCTGAAGCTTTCTTTTCAGCTTCACTGAAACATTCTCTTCTCCAGCCTGAACAAATGCAATTCTCTTACATTTTCATAAAACACTGAAAGTAAGAAGTATCTCTTGCTTTATTGCATCCAAATAGAAGAGCTGGAAAGTGAATCCAGGACTGTTCTTAACCAGCTCAAAATGCTAGAAACTACTTCTTCAATTTTTTTTTTTGAAGCCAAAGAAAACATTGCATAAAATTACATCAAACTCTGTAAGAGGAAGCTTTGCATAGAATTTTTTTTTTCCCTTGTGTCTCCTTGACAGTGCAGGAAGACATGAGCTGGTGCAGAGTAACTTGCAGTGGGTAGGAAAGGGATCACTACCCCCTCTAAGGAGCAGGAGATCCTATGAGCCTACAAAATGTTTCCCACAAACTGGTGGGGCTGGTGTGCTGTGTGTGTGTTTGTGTGAAACCAGTGAAATGCAAGAAAGCAGGAGCCTCTCTCAAAGATCTGTCTGTACAGACAGAATTGCTGAAATGTGTCCTTAGACTGAACCTAAGTGAAATGCTTAGTAAAAACACAGGTCATTAAAAAAGCAGTTTAAAAACCCGATGAAAAAACAAAAAGGAAACAACAAAACAAACACCAAAAAAACAACCCATCACACACACATGCCACAGTGAAAAACAAAAGCAGGAGATGATGATATTATGTTATGTTCACACACCAGCACTATTCACACGTAATGGTAATTACTGAAGTAATGGTGCTGTTAACAAGCACCCAGTAAAAATATTGGTAATTTCTTACAGCAAAACTGAAATTTGGGCTGTTATTTCTCTCTACAGAGCTCCTTCCATTGGCTACTGATACCTTCAGGATACACATCCAGAAGGAAAAGAGCCACTGCACACCTGATTTATTCCCCCAGGCTCCAGAGAGGAGCAATACAACCCCACACTCCACATTTATCTTCACAGCATGAAACCAAACAAGCTGAGCTTTGCTGCTGCTAGAGACACAAATGACTGTCCTGGGACAGAGGAAGAAGAAAGGCAACTCAAGAGGAGACATAAAGCTGTTGTGAATTCTGCTGGGCCACTAAATTTCAGGTATAACATCTGAGTTATGTCTGAAGGTGTAAGCTAAACTGCCATGTCCAGCAGAGCAGATCACTCAAGCCTTCAGACAACTCTCACCGCTTTCATCAGCACAATAAAGGCAAGTTTTAACAAATGTGTAATAAACAGATATCTTTATGGAAACTGCAGTAAAACTCAAAAAAGCTGAAGGGTTACTTAGTTTTTAATCTTCCTCCATACTTTAAAACTATCAACCTAGATTTCAGAATCCTGCTTTGGAAAGGAACCAGGCCTCAGCTCAGCAAGAGCATCCCTGGGTCAGAAATTGAAGTTAGCATCTCTTCTATTTTATAGAGTTTAACAAAAACACACAAAGAATGAAAAACTGAACTATCTCAAGGTGCCTTTTAGAAACGTATCTAGTGAACAAACGTAGTTTAACTAGCAGCTCAGTTTCTGTTTATGATTTTAGATCTGTGGTATCTCTTTATCACTTATTTAATAAAGTACATTTCTTCTCTTAACACCATGAAGACATTGAATCAGTAACTAACTAAACTCACCAAATAGTAGCCAGCTGAGTCTGTGAAAGATTTGATTGCAGAAGGGCATTCCTTGCTTGAAATCCTTAGTGAAAGTGTAAAAGATTTTTATTAAAATAAACACTTCAAAGACTGACATAAGGCAAAAAATGGGTCACGAACTGGGACATGTTTATTTTTAATATTAATAGAATCCATTTTCATCAGTTGGTTTTACTTCCAAGCTTAACAACAGGCATTATAACCTGAACACAATGGAGATGTAAGTATTCTCGTGTACCTTTTTCCATCCAGAGCACCTAACAGAAAAGCTAACATGAAAAATGGGTATTTATGGTAATCCCCACAGCTGTCACAAAAGCACAGCTGACTGTTTGCCTAAACCTTGAGCTATAACCTGGAGAGCTTTCCTTGGTAGCAAAGAATCAGATATATTTCTAGACATGTGGAGGAAACCTTCAGTCCAAAATCGACTGAGCAAGATTAAAACATTGACACCCTTTCCTTAAGGAAATAATTGTCCTCCACTTTTGTAGGCAAAGGAACTGAGGCAGAGTGCTTATTCAAAATGGGAAATCTAATGCAGACACACAAGACACACATACTGACTTTGCACCTCCTGACTGCTCAGCCAGCACTCTCTACTCACTGCATTGCACCCGAGGAACCCCAGTTTGTGAGAACTTTTGTAAAACTCTCCTCTTGTATTAACTTGGTATGAAGTCTTTTGAAGCCACCATAATGCTGTGGTCCAGCACAGATGTCATTGGAAATCAACAAGGACTCTCTTAAATTACTTTGGAAAAAATCCAAGCAATGGCTGCAGTTTTGCAGGGTCTTTCCCAAGCTGCTTTCTTTCAAAAGATAAAGCCCAAGTATCTGAGCATTGACTGATACAGGAGCACATGGCACAAAAATGATGGTGGATGTCCCCCATTTTCACAAGAAAGAGTCTCAGCCCAAAGAATGATGTCTGAAAAATGCCTGCTGACTTTTTACAGAGCTGAACTCCACAGCCTTGTGGTTCTCAGGCTCCTCTAGTCAGGTTCCACTACTCCAGGCTTCCCCTATTCCCTGCCACAGCTGCTGCAGCTTCCCCAGTGTATTTGACTCCTCCAGGTATAACACAAAGCCCAAGTCAATTAACTGAAGGTTATTTCCATTCCTTGGCTGGCTGAAATTCACTCCGTCCTGCAGAGGTCTGAACACCAACATTTCAGCTTTTATTTCACATGCAAGTCAAATCCCAAGTTGGGATTCCATCCTTCAGCCTGTGATGTTCAGAGGCAGGAAACACTCTGGTTTTCCCAGTCCATACCAAAAGTCATACTCACCTGATAAATATCCACTCATACTTTTATCAAGACTGTTAAATTTCTGTCTGTATTTTAATCTGGAGGCTTGAGGAACTGCCCAGTCTGAGGATGTAATCTTTGGTGAATTCCCAGCTAGTGATGCACTAGAGGAAGAATTTGAACTGCAATATAATTTCAAAACAAAACAAAACCAAAGCAAAAAAACAAAACAAACCAACCAACCAAATATTAAAGGAAAACCAAAAGAGAAAAAGAGATAAAGAAATAACTCTAAATCACTTGGCTTAATAAAGAGGCATTGGAACAGAAGACACATAGCATGTTCCACTAACATGAAACAACTTCCAGTAACATGAAACAACAAAGTTTTACTTCTGCTAACTTGCTATAAAGAATTTCATCACAAATATGGAATTTCACAGACAAAGTAGGAATATATTTGTAAGGAAACAACATGTTGATTAGAAAATCCTTTTCCTTTGGTATCACAGGCACTAATGCACATAATTGATCCTTCTACCACTGCAAAATTATAGTATAGGAAACCACGGGAAAACACCTCCACTATCCCAAGAGTGTTTGGTCTATGTTTAAGTAACTTTAAGAGGCTTGTAAATTAATAACCATGGGAATAAAAATGGATCTGATGAACTCATAACCAAAAGCAGCTTCTAAAGCTGGTTTTAATCACCATATTCCAGCTCTGCCTCTTCTTTCTGTGTCAATGACATGCTGAGGGGAGCTTTTCCAACTCAGTCAGTTTCTGCAGAATAGTGCTGATGGAGGATTTAGATATACATCAAACTTCCATCTAAACTCCCAGCATTTTCAGTGTCCCATCTCCAAAAATCAGACAAACATAGGAGAGCTGAATCCAGCCTGCCTTGTTTAAGGTAATCTCCTGCTCTGTCAAGTAAAAGAAAAAACTCTGAAGTGCCATCCAAGGCAATATAGAATGCTGACAGAAACAAAGCCTCTCCAGCACAATGCTGGATTGACATCCCCTGCATGGAATGAGACTACATGATGGGGACAATGCTGCCAACAATAACACTGGAGAAGGGCTCCTTTGTACAGCACCAGCAACAGAAAGCTTTCCAATTAAAAAAAGACAACCAACCAAAAAAAAGATGGTTCCAGGCATATGCCATGCCTAGTCACCTTACAGGACATCTGCTGACATCAGGTGTGTGAGGAGCCCAGATCATGCACCCCAGACTCTGAGTTACTTGGGGAACTGAGCTGGGGCGGAGGTGCCCTCAGGACCATCTTTTGGGAGACACCTCTGGATGCCTCACTGGATAGATAAGCCCAGTCCCTCACTTTAGTCTATGGCAAAGCTCTAAAATCAGTGAACTAGATCAGCTGATTATAAAGACTGATAATCTTCTATTATTCATAAAACAAATTCACACATAAATATTGATAACAAATCCAATTCTTACATGCCTGCTGATTACATGGTGCCCTCTATAATGAATGAGCACATAATGCACAAACATTGCTTTTATAACCACTTAGTAAGGTTTGTTTCTATTTACTAATGAAGTACATTCCCTTCTTTTTGGCACTGCTCATCTGACCTCCTCACCTACTTTGGATATTTTGTCAATTTACTGAAAATATTACTTACTGTGCATATGAAAACAAAATCTATTTTTATACTTGATAGGGCATATTAAATTGACTGATTTTTAACAAATGTACTTTGAGAACAGAAACGCTCTGTAAGTTTTGGAAGGTATACTACTTAAATGTAAGATACAACCATTTTAAACTTAACTTCCATACCTGCTAGATCCTAAATCAATTAGTGACTGTGCCTTCTGCATACTGGAACCACCAAATCCTCCTGTCACGGGGCCTAAAGAACCAGTATGAGGCAGTGCTGGAAGAAGAAGAAACAAAAAATTAACCCCAGAACTGTAAAGCAACTGGGTATAAGATAATGCTTCATAATCAACTTCACTTTGATAGAAGTAAGAAAAGCTAATCAGTGTCTTGTTATGATTAACTAATTAGAACAGAATTAACAAATGTGAACTTTGGAGAAAAAACATTTATAGGGTTTTCTGTTGGTTTTGTTTATTTTTTTTTAAACTCTCATACATGTGTTAGCATTCCTGTCTGAAATTAGCCACAGGGAAAACAAGATTCACAATTCTGAGAGCAAGTGCTGGACTGGGCTATACTTACTTGAGGAGAAAGGAACGGACAAAGGCTGCAGAAGGCTGGATGTTCCATTTGGCAACGAGGAGGTACTGACAGAAGGCACCAGGGGAGCAGAGATAACCAAAGGAGGAATGGAAGTCATGGAGGTCAGAGACATGGGAGCTAATGGTGTGATCGCAGACATAGACGTTGGCATGGACAGATTTGGCATACTACCCATTCCTAGAGCAAAATCCAATAATTCAGGGTTTAACATTGCAGAGGCTTCAGCAAGAAATTGGATCCCTTATGTGAGGCAGAAACTACACAAAGCAACTGGTGTCTGGAATACAATGAGTTAAAACAGATACTCATGTACAATATTTACTTTTTCTCTAAATTTAGGCAAGACAGCTCACAGGGGAAAATACACTGAAGAACAGGAATTTAAAAAGAAAAATCTTGAAAAGCAAATTCATTCTCAATGTCGGTTTAGCTACTATTTTCACAACAAAGTAAGATCTGGTTTTCTATAATTGCACCCATACCTATTTCTTCAACAAGCCTGGTCTCTGAGAGAGAATTACAACCTCAAAACAGTGACAATCCTCCCCAGGGAAAAGCTGCTGCTGCTTCTGAACTAAGTCTTTTCCAACTCTCAGCCTTGGAAGAATCCACAGGGGTGAAAAGTCCTTATTAGGGACCCATGCTTAGCAAAGGGTTTCTAGAAGCAGCTGCCTGAGGCAAATTAGGGCACTTGAATTACTGGCTGCACCTTGTGGAAGACAACAGTGCTGGTGAGATGATGGAAAGTTACAGAGGTAACTGTATGCCAACCACAGCTCCCTGTAAATGCATGCCCTTGTAGCCAAACACACAAGATTTGGTGACGGGCAGACATTTAAAATCATGTATGTAATTAATATATGCATACATTTAATTTCAGCGTAGAAGTGCGCACGCATTTTGTAATCCAGCTCAAGTCATTGTGGATATTTTGTGCTATAAAATAACACAATAACAAGCACGCACTGAATCACCAAACACTATCAGAAAAAAAAGTAAAAGTAATTCTTTCAGTTAATCATATAACCAAAACAGTCTGATTCACTGTGAAAAAATATGTAAAATAGCTGTTCTACCAAAACCTACCAAACCTTTGACTAAATTTAACTTTAAAACTCCCATGTATAAACAGGTGACTGAGTAGGAGGAAGACAAAAAAAGACCACCAGTACAAAATGAGAGCCTGCAAGGCAGATGGCAGATGTGAGTGGCCTTCTTGTCAAAACTGAATAAATGCTTTTCTTTATTAAAAATCTTTAAAGAATCAAATTTTCAAAAATATCAAGAAAGTGACATGGTGAATTTCCTAAATCAGAGTGTTTCACACTGATTCACTAAACTATCATGGTCAAATTAATGCTTTTATTTGGCTGCAATTAACTGTGGTTTTTTTACCTCTGAACACTAAGTAATTATATATTCATAAGTACCAAAGCGAGCTGACATTAGTGGTGAAAACACTGGAGTTTGTTTCATGACAGGAGGGAGAACTGAAGGCAAGTGCTGTCCTTGCAATTTCAGCTTGATGAGTTTCATAGCTATAGAGAACTCCAGTTGATCCATTTTTCCATCCTTGTTCAGGTCCGAGAGTGTCCTTAAAAGAAAAGAAAATAAAATTAGAAAAGAAACAGAAATATAAGATTTTTGATCTGTGAGAAGCTCTCCTACTAGA
Organism: Anomalospiza imberbis; assembly: GCF_031753505.1. Classification (NCBI taxonomy): domain Eukaryota; kingdom Metazoa; phylum Chordata; class Aves; order Passeriformes; family Viduidae; genus Anomalospiza; species Anomalospiza imberbis. The sequence goes on along the minus strand of NC_089683.1, from coordinate 7,571,792 downwards.
TTTATTTACTGGTTTTACACAGGAAAACAAGAAACTTATTGCAAAGTAAATTTTCTGCTTTTGATAACTTTCTAATCTTTGAGACGTTTGAGCACCAACTTCTGCAGAGTTCAGTTTTGAGGTTGCTATATATTAAATACTTAATTCCCAAGAAAGCTGGAAAACTTGGGAAAGCAGACGTCTCCAGCCCAGTGGATACACTCGTTGCCTCTGCTATGCTTTTCTTTATGCTCCCAGCCAGAATTATTTTAAACTAATCCTTGGTAAGGTAAAGATTTAATGCAAGAATCTGGAACAAGATGCAGGAAGATGCAGGAAGATGCAGGAAGATGCAGAAACCTCCTACAGGCACCATACACTGCTACGAAAACTTCATTAATTCATAGTGGTGAATTAACCTCCCAGTGGTGAGGTTTTCTAAGCCTGATACTGTCTTCCTTTTGACAGTTCTCCAAATAAATACAACAGGAAATATATGCAACAGTGCTTACACAACCTCAACATTTCTGGTCAGACAGATAAAATAAAATTTTATTAGCATTTACGCATGCAACGACCAAGCACAAGGATGTAAATAAAATTAGGAGGAAAAAAAAATCAGGCTAATGTTAAGCTTCATTTTTCCTTTGATTCTGTTACTGCTCAGTACAAAACCCCAAGGCCTCACAGAAAAATCTCCTTGCCCCTCTTTTCTAGGCACTGAGGTTTAATGGTGAACATGGTGGTGATGCTGGTTGGACTTGATGATCCTAGAACACTTTTCTAACCTTAACAATTCTGTGATTCTATGTGGCTGAAGGAAAAACTAACTTGCATTAAGTTATTTTCTTTAACACTTTTTCTTAAAGTTGTTCTTAATTATAATGAGCCTCCAGTATGTGTCTTTTAGCACACATACCCCAAACTGAGCACAGGATTCTAATGAGGACTGAGGGGTTACAGGGAAAAAAGCATTTCAAGTGCTGCACTCACCACATACATGCTGTAAGGAAGAGCACTTTTTCCAGTTCCTGTATCACAGCATTGCTTGGTATCGTGCATATCAAAACTGTCCTTCTACTTTTTTTGTGACTTTAGATTTTTTCTTGTCTTGTATTTTATGCATATTTCAAGCCTTTAATATAGTTTAAAGATGCTGCATTCAGCATGATCCGATTTCAAATAACATAATAAGAAAGATGTAAAAATTACTGAGTTTTAATTAATTGTTGGTACACATATGGGCTGAAACCTTCCTCTAAATTTAATAAAATGAAAACAGTGATTCAGACAACACTTTCTACCTTGACTGCTGAAAGCCTCTGTGCAACACAACACAGGTAGCATTTGAATACTATGAATCTCCTGTCTTAGAAAAAACAAACAATAAAGAATACCTTACCATATTTGAGCAAGGATTGAAGACGGCAGACCTGATTGCAAAAAAAAGGTACGTGCTTGATCACCTGTGATAAACAAAGGAAAAAAGACAAACTTTTACACCAGAGACAGATGTTTGAAGAGCTCAGTACACTCTTGGGGGATCAAGTTTTTGAAAGAAACCCCTATGCTGGATGCCAAGCTTTCCAGGGCTTTTTTTCCAGCTTTTAGCACTGGTGACAGTGATTGTCAGACACCCATGCATTCCATAATTCCCAATCTTTGCTCTGAGAAGTGATTTCAGATGGCTACAAAAACTTTAACAGGTCACAAATCAATGCCTGCCAATATCTTAAAAGATGCATGAATTAAAGAATGACTGAAAATTTAGTCCTGCCCCAATTACTTATGCAGGAAAGGATGAGACTGTTGTTTCTTTTCTTCTCTATCCCATCTAAATTGAGCCAGTATTGTGTCTCTAGAAAAATTAGGAAAACACCATGTTCTAAATAATATTATTTTCTGTCAGAGAACATCCACAATTTCGGTATTTCAGGAAGGGAATGGGAACTGTTGTGCAATCCCATACCAAGTTCCACATCAGTTGGTACACATACAAAACAGGGACAGTGGTGTTTATGCCTACATCTGAGTGAATTACAAAAGCTAAGACTTCAAATTACTCTTTCAGCTTTCTTATATTCATACACAAGCTTTTATTTCAAGCATTTGCCAAATAAATAACAAAGCCTACAGATGTAGATGCAGGTAAGAGCACAGATGTGGCCTGAGGCTAGTTCCTGGGACTGCACAGTTTCCAGCTGGAGGTAAACACCAACCTCCCAGTGCTGTTTGGCCAAAGCAGGAGTTAAGTGCCACTTAGCCAGAAGATGTGCATGTTCCAAACAGACAACTTTCCACTCTCTCCTCAGTCCTTTCCAGCCCCAAAAGAGGAAAAGTAGGGCTGGTGGAGCAACTAGATAGGGCATTACTGGATAGCTGGGCAGGTAGGAGCCATCAGGGCTGGTCTTTAGTGTCCACCCACCCACAAAGAATGGGGCATTCCTAAATTGACATCTTTACCAATGAAATTGGGTCTTTCTTGATATCAAAAGGAGATTTTAAACCTCCAAATTCTGAGGCGCATAGCAATGTGACCCAATTGTTTCAGAGGACACGCAGCTGAATGCAACTGGAACTGACAGCAGGCCCCTGCAAAATGCCTTTAGCCCACCCAGTCCCTGCTGAAAGCCCAACGGCCCAAATTTCAAGCAGTTGCTAACAAGGACAAACTGTCAGCATCCCTCTCCCTGCCTCCTCCTCCCAAAGATATCTAACAGCACAGCAATCTCTTCTCAGACTGAGGAGAGCCACTTCTGCTGTGTCTGGTGTCACCTGCCAGAACAGCTACTGGAAGTGCTCCCTGGCAGCCTCCCATCTGAGCACAGATTTCACCTGATATTCTCTGGTTTCTGAAACTAGACAGAATGGCAGCACACAGCTGGTGGCTGCAGAAGTGACAGGGTTAAACAGAACACCATTCCCGTGCCAGACTTCAGAGGAAAGCTTGTTAAGTTTACTAATAACCTGTGGCTGTTTGCCTGAAGAATCTGGTTATTAGTCACACAACAAAGGGCTAGAAATAGGATGCAGTTCTCAAACTGTTCTTCAGAGATAGGAATGTGTACACAGAAGTTAATGTGTAATGCAGAGCCTCAGACCAACCTGTAATGAAACCTCCCGTGGGTTTAAGGCTATCAAACTGCTTGTCATGCTTGGCCCGCTCTTCGGAGGTGATGGCCCATATGTTTGGCCCTCCTGAAAAAAAAAAACCCAAAACAAATCAGCAAAAAACCAATGAACAACCCAATAGACTAAAAATTTCCAAAAGTAAAGCATGTTACTTGCAAAATAAAAGCTTGGCTTTCTCAAGAGACAAAGTTAGATGTGGACACACCCAGCTCCTACCAGTTTGGCAGGGGCGTTATGCAACACAAACCCGCTTCCCAGATGTGCAAGCCGAGCTTGGACAATGCCCCAGCCAGACTGCTTCACCCTGGCTTTCAAACAAGCTCTGTCGTCCTTCAAAGCTGGTGCACAGCAGTTTCCTGTCACTGCTGATTGTTTGCAGCCCGGGCAGGATGTGTCTCACCATCCCCAGTGAGAGCCAAACGCTCCCCTGGCTCTCTGCTGAAGCAATGGCATTCAGTGTCAGCCAGGTTCCCATGCACAGGGTTAACACCCTCTGGGTGCCAAAAAGGCTTGCACTTGTCTTGCCAGCACTCTAAAAGAAGAACTGGGGCTGCTAACAAAAATAATTTGGTTTTGTCTGACAAAGAAGTGTCATTTTGGGCTTTTTTTTTTTTTAACAGCATGCAAGTCCACTTCACATTTTTCAATACTTTATGAAGAATAAAATATTACAGCCTGAGAGTAGGAATGAGAAGTTACAGGGAAAAACTGTGTTTACAGTGCTGGCAATACCAGACAGAGCCAGACTTTCAGAAATGCTGCAACCTGCTGCACAAAGGTCAGGGTGTGCATCCTTTTCAGGAAAAGCAGCTTGCCAGAAATAATTGGGTTTGTTTTTTAAGTAAAAGGAAGTTTTAGTCAGGAAGATCTTGACAAATATTTAATTTCTCAAATCAATGAATGCAAGAATTAGCCAAAATTCTGAATGGAACCACTCAAAACAGCATTAAAAGGTTATTGCATGAAAAACATTTGTAAAATTACATTCTGCTGAGAATTACCACTTCCACAGAACGGTTAATTTGTTAATTTGTTTGTATTGCTCACTAGAAGACAGTCTAGGGAATAAATAATTTTTTCTAGTAAGATATTAACAACTTACTTTAAAAGCCACAAGCCACAGCATTTGGGAAAAAAAGTTAGCATGAAAGGCTTCCTCTTCCTACATAAACCTTATTTCAAAGCTTTGAATCTCCAAATTTTCAAGATGTTTTTGCACAGTTTCTCAACATATATCAGCAAAGTGAAGGGACAGTGAGCTGATATACTTGCCAATACAGACATAGTAATGATATTAATCATCTCTCATCTGTGTTTATCTACATGAACAAATACATTTTCCAAAACAGACTTAATTTTTCCTCTTAAGAAGGTCCCGCTAAAACTGTATTTCTCCTTGCATGTGTACACATTTAATTCTTTACCCTTGCTCCCTTAGTAGAGAAATAAAATAATTAAAAGGCCAAAACAAAATAGAAACTTACTGGGCAGATGCATGACAGAAAATATATGAGGGCATTAGAATACAACCTCTATACACCTGAATTTGGAGTTTTGCTTCTCTCTCTTCAGGATATATCAATTTTTTTTTAGTGTGGCCTCAATGAAAGAGTCTTCTTGCAGGTTACATGTGAAATTGCATTTCAAAAATATCCCTCTTTTTTCTGATTAAATGAGCAGAAATAAATCTAGATTAGATACTGATAAAAAGTGAAGTAAATCTGAATCAGATGCCAGAAACCAACAGGCACTGTAAGTATTACTGTAAGACATTAATGAGGACAACTTACACCCTAAGGCAAAAATTAAAGCAGCACTTAGATTTCTTTAAAATGCTAATTTTAAGCTAGAAATGGGAAGTGCCTAAGATGTGGTTATGATTATAAAAATTATCTCCACCAGATGAACAAATGCTCCTAAAGCTACCAGCAGCAACTTCAGAGAAATTGAAGTTCACTTTCATTTCTGGAAAACAAAATATTATCAACAATACATTTTCCTTCTACCAAATATTCCTCTTTGAACATCTTTTGAAGCAGGTAGCTGCAACACTCCTCAGAATGATTAAGACCACCATAATATATTCACATGGTCCTGCTAGAGTGTTTGTCCATACCTTTCTTACAGCCCTCCTTTAAGCACTAAAAAGCCACAGAAAGGTCTCTCTGGAGCCTTCTCCAGATTGAACAACCCCAATTTTCCTGTAAGTATAAATCTCATTTTAAAAAATAAATCTTTGACTAAAACCACATTATTATATCAACAAGTGCTTCTACAGCCTTCCACAGTCCTAATGAGTCAGTGCAAGCAGCTGTCACAGAATAGTGATAACTACAAACCTTATCCAAAAGCACATTGTGGCAATGTTTCAGGGAACTGAAAACACCAACCTGCTAATAATTTATTTTCAACAGTAAGAAAAATTTCAGATTCTCCCTTTCCCTAAGAACAGAGATTGAGAGTCTTACTTTTTTGTTGATTAAGTCCATAAAGATATGCTCTCTGCTGGTTTCTTTATAGGCATGGAAGAAAATGTAGCAAGTCTTAAATTCCATTGTATAAAAACATAGATTTTTAAAAATATAAATATTTATTTCAAGAATTAGGATCTAGAGAACAGCACACTTTTAAGTCAGCACACCCCTCCCAGTGAAATTTCATTGCTTCTCTATAACTGAGCAAAGGCCCAGAAAATTAAGTTTTATCTTAACAACATTGAGAGAGTGTCTGCCATCTGCAGCCTGAACTAGAAAAAGTCATTGATTTCTGAATGGAGGTTAATAACTGTTGGACAATGAAAGTATTTGTGTAAAATAATAATAAAAAACTAAAAACCCATTGCTTCTGGTAGGGATCCACACTGAATGCAGTCAAACCCCACCCACACTTATTATTTAAAGGATTCACTGTTTTTTTTCAACTCCCACCCCATATGCCACAGAAACAAGATAAAGAGCACAGCACAAGAGGGAAGGCTAAAGCACTGTGAATGATTGTATTTAGCTTAACCAGGTGCTCACAGCTCTTCTGATGGTACCCTTGGTGACACAATTAAGGAATTAAAATCTGTGTACAGAAAAGCTCATATGAAGATTTTTCAAAATACCATGTGAAAATACCATACCAGTCTATCTGAAATAAACACTTTCAACAACGGGACTCACAAGGTCTTGACAATTCCCCACAGCACGTCCCAACACTGTTCTCCAAAGTAATTGTTGTCTTTACCTATATAGCACAACCAAGACCATCACAAAAACTCTGCCAAAATTAGTCTGAAATTCAGTTCTCTTGTGCCATCACCATCAAATCATGCTACAACAATCATACTACAATCCTCGTGTATATTGTGATTGCTTCCCAAAATGACCACAAGTGGTAGAAGTGGACACTCAGTGGAACTGCTGAGAGAAGTTACACTGCCTGGTTTACACACAACCATGTCCTGGGCATGCTGAGCTGTGATGAAGGGAAGATACTCCTTTCCTGGGAAAGGCAAACCTGCAGGAGGAGTCAAACATCTGCCATCCAAGATGTATCATCTAAACTGATCTGGCTTGGCTCAGCCATTTTTTCCACTAACACGCCTTCAGTTCTAGGGTTGAGAAATATCTTGCCTGTAAACCAGATCCAATGAATTTTGCATAGAGAAATTGCTGTTTGTCTTCCATCCACATGGCCTCAGTCCTCACGCATGGCAAGTCATGAATCACAAACCAAACTGCAGGTGTCTGCTCCTCACCGCCCTCTCTGATCACAGGATGGGCAAGAGGCAGGAATCTCCTTGATGGAGCAGTGCTGAACCTTCGGCTGTCCAAGCAGCAGTGAGCTACAATACTTTTACAGATCAGTTCCCCACCAGAAATCAAAATACAGTTGGTACTACATGCTCCCATGAGAGGCTTTGCTGCTGGCAATGAATAGTACATTACTTTTCTGATGCAGCTTAAATTTCCTGGACATTTTCGAGAGCTAAATAATTTTTCCCAACTGTTGCTGATAAAATTTTAGAGGGGAAAAATAGTACAATCTCTCTGACAATAAGATATCTCATTAATTCATTATTCTTCAAAATAGGTTACTTGAGAATCTTACAACTTCATACATGAGGTCAACACACTATTTGACTACACAGCATTTTTAGGAATCAAAACTCATGAAATGCTGAACTTGAGAGATTTTCCCCACAAAGACTTTCCCTAGAACAGAGTAACTACTGTCTTCACCTGCTGTTTTTGCTCATGAAAAACCACAAGTCTACCTTAGTAAGACTTCTGGAAGACAGAGGCCAAATTTTCTTTCTTTCCTAGAGAAGGCTGGCACTTTCAGAGAAGACGGAATAAATGTCAGCACTGGCAATTGTTCTCGATACCCAATATTGGAAACCTGGACTTCACATCCAGATATGTCTGCACAGATTCCCTATTCCAAAACAGAAAACAAACAGTGAAATGTCCTTTACTTGCTCACTCCAAAACTCCACAACACATTGAAGAGTTCAACATCACATGTGGAGTCTGCCCATGTAGAAAGTCCATGTGGGATGACGAAGACCCAAACACCCAAAGCTAAACATGCTTTGAACTTCACTCTCAAGATTTCTCTGAAGATGACACAATACAGACTGACCTCACTTTCATTTAACAAGTATTTCTGAAATTCCATGTGGCAGCACTCACAGTTTTCTACTGTTGGAAGCAAGTGACTATGCTGTTAATTAGATATCTGTAGTTTCTTTGAGTTCATTTTAAATAGAAGACACCTCTTTACATGAGTGTAGGGAGGCCCGCTTATGGCAGGATCACAACATTTCAGGAAAGCTCTAGAAATGCCTTTACAACACTGCATCAGACAGATAACCTTCTGAATAAAATAAAGGACTTGCTTTGATGGCCTGCCAACATCAAAAGGGCAACAAACACTATTCTTTCCTTACAACAGTAAATCACCATTGAAAAAGAGGGGAGAAAAGAAAGTGCAGTCCTAGAAGAAAAGTAAATAGACTTGAAAATGCTCTGTTAAGACCTCTGCCACTGGTTAGTACTGCCCGTAGGCAATGGGTAGCTATAGTGAGAACAGCAGGATTACTGATAAGGAAAAACCATAAGACATTTCTCACATTCTCCAGAATATCTTTGTTTCTCACTCACAGGCATTGCTTGTTTTTCTCTAATAAAAACTATGCTCCTACAACCTACAAAGTTAATTAACTCCACAGAGATAATAAACCTAAACTTGAAAGAGCATTCCTTGTACATGTAAGTAATGATGATTATATCACCACCCCTGTAACCATCAAAAAAACTAGCATGAAGCTTCATAATGACCTTAAATAAATATTTATCCCTATGTTTAAAGAAAGGGAAATTTCAGCACAGACACACAGCAACGTGCCTCAAGCTGTATAAAAAGGGGTTTTCCTTAATGCAACCAGCAATCACATTACAGTCTCCTATTAGGAGCCTCCAGAGAGTTGTCTGGTCTAGGACATATTGGGATAAATCTAATAATTCCAGTCTTTCTGTGTTTGCAGATAAGTTTCCCACAGAGGTATTTATCACAGATTGGATTTAACACTCCCAATTGAGATGTTGAATCAGACTCCTAATTTTTCCTCAGTGGTGAGTAAACACTCCAGGAGTCTGAAAATACACAGAACGTTTTACCATTAGTCTGAATTTGAGATTCTTTATCAGTGTTATTGCTATTTTCAATATTTGCTTCCCTCCTTCACTGTTGATTCTATATATCTAACACAGGAGAAAAATGACTAATAATCAGCATTTATCCTTATTTAGGTGTACTAATCTGAATGAACTACTACTGTGGAGGCTTTGGGTCCATCCCAAAGCATCCCCTGCTCTTCCTTGAGGTTTGCACCTGCTATTCCCAGTTTCCACAATCTCAGGCCCGGGCAGGAGCCACATGCAATCTCCTTTCACAATATATACCTTAATCCCCAATTACTCTCCTACCAGAAATGCTCCATGGAGGCTCTCATTTTTATAAAGCAACACCAAGGCAGCTGCCAGAGGAAAAAGGTATCTATTTCTGTGCTTAACTGTAACTTCAGCAACTTTGTTTTGTGTGCACACAGTTAAAAGGAAAAGCTTGTAGCTAAAGCATGTTAAACACAGGGAAACATGATTCTCCTTCAATTTTGCAATGTCACTACATTTGCAAGAATTGTGCCCATTGAAGCCAAGAGAAGATTTAAAGATTTTTCAAGCATCTCTGGTGCGGTATCAAAAAAGAGCTGGCACCTGCAGACAGGTTGTTAAATAGTGTCAGGCACATACAAGGCTACAAGATTTGGCCAAGAAAAGCTTGTTTAATTGAAGAGCAAACTTACAGAAATGTGGACAAAGCAACAGCAGCCACATTGCATTTTGGAGTACAATTAATATTTTTTACACTATGTACAAAATTTCCAGGTATTTGGTATACTGGGGACTCTTAGGTTGAGCAGTTCACTAAAATCAAATATTGAGCTTGTTTAAACTATCCACTTGCTCCTGTGAGATGTGGTGCAGAATTCTGCCTGGAGATCTTGTCAATGGCAGCCCCCACTCTGATATACAAAATCCATCCTTAAAGGAGGAACATTGGAACACAGAACACTCTGTGCTGTGCAGTGATCTCAATGTAGAAACATAATCCATGCTTTTAGAAGAAAAATCCCTAAAACAATTTAGAGATACATAATAGTGTAATCCATGCTAACAGTATAGATCCAATTATTTTCTGAACTCTACAGCACACTTGGCTATTCCAAAACACTTAAACTATCAGTTTATAATAGCAGGATGGTACTTCTATACTTTATAAATATCACAGAATGTTTTAGCTCATTAAGGCTATCCATTTTCAGAAGATCATTTTTAATTAAATTATTGCCAATTCCACTGAAGCACTACAAAAAACCCAAAAAACAACCCCCCCCCAAAAAAAACCCAAATAAAAATAAAAGCATACCAAGGAAGAAAAATACTGAAAAAACAAAAACCAAAAAAATTAAGTTTTGTTAATGTCCCAATAATGTAAAAGTACATCAGGAAATATGTGCTAGAAACATGTATAAACTTGACAGTATTCTGAACTGCAAATTAACATGCTACTTATTGCACTAATTCAGTGTAAAGTTTTTGACAATTCATGCAATAGTGAGTTTTTTAAGTTTTAATGAAGTAAGCGTCCTACATCTCATTAAAAAGTGCAATCACTGTAATTTGCAATGTTGGTAAACTCATGTTTTATTCTTAAAAGTTAATTAACTTTGCCTTTCCTTACATGAAGACATTGGTACACAGAGCTGGGCTTAAATCAAGCCTTTGCCAGATCTAGATTTAATACCAGCAACTAATATAAAATTATTTTCTGCCTATTTCTGGACAAACAATGACAGTGAAACAAGCTGTAGTTGCTGAGTTACACTGATGCTGCACATGAAACAAGCCCATTCTTCTATCCAATGACAGCTCTGTCTGTGCCCTGAATCACAGCATCATTTAGGCTGGAAAAGACCTTTAAGATCATGGAGTCCAGCCATCAGCCCATCACTAAACCATGTCCCTCAGTGCCACATTTACACATCTTTCAAAGGCCTGCAGGGATGATGACTCCAGCACTGCCCTGGGCAGCCTGTCTCATGCTTCACAACTTTTTCAGGAAAGAAACTTTTTCCAATATTCAATCTAAATCTCCCCTGGTACAACTTGAAGCCATTTTGCCTTGCCCTGTCATTTGTTATTTGTGAAAAGAGCCCAACCCTCACCTGGCTGTCCCCTCCTGCCCGGGAGTTGTGCAGAGCCAGAATATCCCCCCTGAGCCTCCTTTTCTCCAGGCTGAGCCCCCCCAGCTCCCTCAGCTGCTCCTCCTCACACCTGTGCTCCAGAGCCTTCCCCAGCTCCGTTCCCTTCCCTGGACACGCTCCAGCCCCTCAATGGCCTCCCTGAACCGAGGGGCCCAGAACTGGACACAGGATTTGAGGCACATCCTCTCCAGTGCCCAGCACACAGGAATGGTCATTTTCCTAAACCTGCAATTCATACTTTTGGATGGGTTTTAGAAATGGAAAGAAGAGAAGAAAAAAGTCACACCAACAAGAGTCTTTCCAATGGAAGGTACAAAAAAGTCAAGTAAGCAGTATTATCATGGCATAATATAATCATATTTTGCTAAATTCTCCAGCTTTAAGCCTTGCTTCCATTTGCTTTTAAAGTGAGCAAACTTCCAGCTGACAAAATCCATGGCCTTCCTTCCCAGCCTGACACAGAAGACTGAAGAGATGCTTACCCTTCAGTCAAGGACAAGTCAGAAGCTTTTTCGAATAAACTCATCAACCTGTATAGTATCAAAGCCTTCCATGAAAAAAATAAAAATTTTTAGTCACCACGTTTGTGGAAAAAGATCACCAGAGCTTAGACAAAACTTTTCTGATCCTGGAAACTGATGCTTTATGCTGCTGCTGCTCACCAGCATTCACAAAACAACCCTATGACTTAATTAAAAATTTACAAAAGAACAATTTGTTTAATTATTGTTTAGCAAATCTCTGTGGAGTGCAGCAAACTAATAAGATTCAGGTGAGTTTCCATCTGTGGCAGCCAATAAATCTTTCTGCACCAGGAGAAATGCAAGCAGTAAAAATACCAGGCAAGAGGATGTAAAGTGAACCTTGAAATTAGGTGTGGTAAAGGAAATTATTCTCCCACAAAGACATACACTAACAAAATCAGAACACAATTCTGTTTCAGGAATATTAGGTCCTTTCTAGTAATTTTCATAATTCTCATCACTATCTGGCCATTAGAGTAAAAACCACATTTCTGGGTTCTCAGACTTGAGGAGGAAGTCTGGGACCAGGAGGAAGACTGATGGGTTATATTTGCAATGGAGAGCTGGGACACAGACTTGAAAGAGAAGAGGAAAACAGATGAACAAAAAAAATCCCCAAAAAATTACACAGGAAGGGTGGGAGAGAAGAAAAAATGAAGAGGCATTTCCTGAATGATCTTGGAATAAAATAAAAATAGGAGATAATTCAGGAAACAAAACACAGTAACCGTCCTTCCAGCAGAGACTGAATATTCCCCTAGCTGATATCCCAGCACAGAGGGACAGTGTGAGCCAAGAATGTGGGGGTGCTGCGCCAGGATGTCTCCTCAGCCCCAGTGCAGCTCCTGAACCAGAGAACTGCCTCATTCTAGAAGGAAAATCCACCTATCTCTAATCATTTAAGGAATCCAAGACATTTTGTTATCCACAGGTTCCTACAGCTTTCACTGTTTATTTGACACAGTGCAAAGTGCTCTGTATGATTCAGATCTGCCAGTGGTACTTTCATCTGATACTAGATAATCCTTGTGTTATCAGAGAGTAATTACCATTCCCTTGCCTGAAAAATAATGGGTGACCTTGGGAAGGTGACATCTGTATTTTCCACCATCCCCACCCTTTCATTTCCAAGCTGAAATGTCCTAGTCAATTCAATTAATCCACATATGGTAGCTGTTCCATATCTTTAATCACTCGTTACCCTCCTCTTTGTAACTTCTAGTCCTGGCAGAAAGAAAAAATGAAGGGAAAACTGAAAGGAAGCACAAAGGAAACAGAAGCAAGAATAAGAGTTTGCTTAAACAGTACTCCTTAGGTTAAATTACTAATTAGCAAAACCTGCCAACTATATCCAGCACACATACAATATTACCTTCCTAGCACACATGGAGGTTTGATTTGAAATAGAATACATTAAAAACTGTTTAATTTATGTTCATACAACCATTGGTATCAGTTTATATCATAGTCCCTAATCCTGCCTTGCCAGTGGCTCACAGGGACATTTACAAGCTAGAATCTGGAACAGAATTCTTCCCTGGGTATTACAGTTTCTCAGTTGCCAGAAACCACTGATTTAGCAAGCTTCTTGAGCCAAAAAAGCCCCCAAAGGGAAAGAAGAAAAAAAATTAATAGCCATGGCACAGATCTTTCCTCCTCAATTTTTGATTCCATGTACTGTTTCCAAAACAACCTAAAGACAGTGAGTCCTAAAAATGAGTTGTGAGTTGTTCACTGTGTGAAACAAACTACCAAATCAACACACAAACCCATTTTATTCTGCTAGTCTTAAACACAATCATTTCACTAGGTATTGGGTTGCTTTTCAGCTATGAAAAAATACAGTGAATATTCATTCCCTTCTTAGCATTTTCTGTACTGTTATGACTTTACAGGTTTTTAGCCGTCTCTAAAAATTTAAACACCTAAACTATCCTTAGCTGTCTCTAAACTAAACTAAACAACTCTCATCCATTTAGTCTTGCTTAGCACAGGAGCAACAACCTCTCTGTGGCCACCTTTTTCACAGGTATCCTTGGTGTTTAATTCCTTTTGTGTAACAGATTCTGGCAGCTACAGAGTGGATCATTTCCAGAAAAGGAAGCTTAATGAATGTTATCTTCAGGCCAGGTTAAAAACGACTGTCTGCGTATTTCTTAATCCAATCTGAATACAGAGAACATGAGAAATAGGAGGAGAGACTCTGCTAGCCTTCCAACCCACATCATCTCCATCAGAAACAGTTCATACAGTAACTCACACCTGTACATTTTATTCCCCCAGGCCTGAAGATTTCCCGTGAGACACAGGAGCTACAGAACCACTGTTATTTGTGGCACAATAAAATTCACTTGTAGCTGGTAAGAAAATACAAGTGCACCCTTTTCAGTACACTTATACAAGCATCAACACACACTGAAACAGGTGCAGAGTTCCACAGCAGTGAAACCGGGACCTTTCAGGAAAGATCTGTTTCCTAAAGAAACAACCGTGCTGCAGAGATCATGGTTCAATGCTAAATCATGGTTATGAGAAGAAATGCAGGGAAAAATGTTTGTGCGTAATTTAAAATATACCACCTCTAATTTATATTTAAATATATTAAAAAAACTGAAGCAAATTACTTCAGTAAGAAGTAAAAGAGCAGTAAAAATTATTGATATTCATTTAATCTTACCTGTTCTTGAGACTTGCATACAGAGAACTTCACATCCAACTAAAGCACAAATGTTTTTAGCTTATTAAAATATCTTCCCTGAAGACAGCCAGTATGAATGCTAGTCCCATGGACACTGACATTCTTTCAGCTTTCCAGGGTTTCACCCCTTCCAGCTCTCTCAGTGATGATTTAAAGCTACTGTCCCATTGTTGGGAAAACAACAGATGTCCCACAGAACTGATGCAGTACACTGGAAAGCCTGAACACACAAGATTCCTCATTCAAGTAATAGGGCATTATATAAATATATCTGACAGACCACAATGCCTGAAAAATGTGTTTGTTCTTGCCATTATAATTAGTGGGCCAAACCTGAACTCATTCTGCCAATACTGATTAGTATTGTCCATGGCCTGTTCAAAGTGATGATCACACATGATTTGGAATTCAGTAGATGTTAAGATGGTGCCACTTCACACAGTGCTCATCTACCCTAAATTAAACCACATGAAGTGGCTTATCAGAGTAATGTATTTCACAAACTTGGGAGTTAAACCTTCAAGGAAATGAACATTTTAACAGTTAAAGCACTTTGAAAATTGGCCCTGTGTTAGATTTATGCTTCTGAGTATTAGATTTATGTTTCTAAGTCTTTTCAGCTAAGCCTTTAGCCTTCTGCTGCATTTTGGGAAAGTATTTGCAGATCTTCTTGTGTTTTTTGTTTAGGGTTTTATATGCTTCGAAGAAAAAACACCAGGAAGTCTCTGTGACATCCAAAATTAATAAAGCAGCTTGCATTATAGTACTAGTATTCCTGATAAAAACCATCCTGGATTTCCCACTCAGTGCAAACTTACCTTATAAAAGCTAACACATGATAAAAATTAAATCTTAGCAAGACAAAACTATAGGCTTAAAGTAAGTTAACAGCTCAAGATCTAACACTAATCTTCATTATTATCTAATTCTTCATTACATTTTAGGAGCACCAGATTGGAAGGGACTTCCAAGGTCACCATGTGCAGACTGCTGCTTCTCCAAGAAACTCTAATACATTAATTCCTTCCTAAAATGCAAGTTATGCCTTAAGGCAATCAGATTTCCACCTTGACCATGGTCCAGAATGTCACTGCTGACAGAACATTCTCATTTCCAGACCAGCTGCATCAACAGCTGCTTCATCTCTATTTACCCCTGTGCTAACACTGTACTCAAAGACAAGTTACTTTCCTTCCTTGTTGTTCTTCCTACTAAGAAAAAATAAAGAGCAAATATATTTACTGAATAGGAAATGCAATGAAATTAAATTTGAAATTAAAATTAAAACTAAAACCCAAAACAAAACAGTAAGCTTTTATCTGGGCAGGTTAACAAAGGCAATCCCTTTATTCTTTCTCTTTCTTAATTAATTACACTGAAGCCCAGTTCTGTATGTTTCACTCCCTGAGTTCTTTTCCCCTCTCTTAAGCAGATAAACCAAATTCTACCCTCTAACCCACAACATGTTCACCAGGGCCTGAAGCAATAGCACACAGCACTCCTTATTTCATCCACCACATTTTAGGATGCATTTCCTTTCCCTCAAATCACGTAATTACTACGTGATCCTCTAACGCATCCGGTTGTCTCCCTCATTAGTCACAGCCAACTGCTGAGTTCCCAGCACACAGCAAAAATTCTTCTAGCCCATAATAGTATGGCTAAAAAGCTGTTTGAAGTCAGCACAGCAGAAATGTGATGAAATTTAACCAATGATATGCAGTCCATACTGTGTAATTCTGGCTGGAAAATTACTCCAGAGTTTGTCATCTTCCAATTTAACCAGCATAAGTTTTCTTTTTACTGTTGATATTGCCATAAATAACCGTTAAGACTGGCATCACGATAAAATCCATGAAGAATAACATGTCTAGATATTCTGGTCTAAAGCTAGCATTTTCTTTCCCTTTTAGCCATTTATTTCTCTAATTAAATCCAACCATGGGATCTGTTACGTGTTTTCTACAAAACTCAGGTACTGAAGAAGGCACAAAGTGCAACCTTCCTTGTTAAAACCTATTTCCTTTTACTCTACTTAACATATACCTCCATGTCTAACTATTTTTTCCTTCTAAGATTTCCTCTTACATCCTCCATGTGAATCATATTATGCTCACAATTAAATATAAATAAGACACCTTGTATTCTGAAATACTACAGCACTATTTGTGACATACAAGATTAAAGAAAACATATAATATGGCAGACACACTTGAAATCTAATTTTTTGCAGGGTGTGATAGTGGAAGATAAACACCCCTCTGACTTCTGACTTCTGACTTGAGCATATGAATTTTGCTCCATATCAACTGACACCACTGCCCTCACTAAAAGGAAGCTTTAATTCATAAATAAGGACAGAAAAAATATTTGCTCTTGTCTTATAATTTCTTTCCCCTTCCTACTTTTAGATGGGAGAACAAGTTCTAATACTTGTTTTGCAAGGTCTAATTCAGCTTTGTATCTTTATCTACACTTGTTGACATTCAAGTCTACAGTTTCTATATCTACAATGCACACAAGGTGAAGAGTCAGGTTGCACACAAGCAGCTTTTAATTGAACTCTGATGAACAGGGTTGAGCCTAATTCAAAAAAAAAAAAAAAAAATCAGACTGCAAAGCTTGAGACTCACTTTTCTAAAGAGAAGGTGCAGCACAACCTGTTGGTGAGTGTTTTGCCCCTGACACCAGGGAACCAGGACCTCACAGAACCCCTTCATGTCTGCTTTAGTCTCCAACACACCTAAGTGTGCTGGAGACTAAAGTAGAATAAAATTCTACTCACAGCAGCACAAAATCCAGTTTTACTTATGAAGGTTTAGAAGCATGTGAAATGAGTTACAGCTATTACTTTCTACACCTCAGTTTATCAGAGATTTTCCTGCTGGACCACAGAAAATTTATATCAAAAGGAAACAGGTGGTAGGAGGGAAGAGAAATGGCAAATAAAAACATAAACAAAAAAAGCACAGCCCAAAAATTCCAATGGTACTTAAGTAAACAATGTGAAAGATACTGATCAGCAAATACTGCTTTCCTTGTTCCAAGTGGTCCCTTAAGATTAAATCTCCCCAAACCAAGATCCATCAGCATGGATATCAAACCCTGAACAAATCTAGCCTACAGAAGAAGGAAGGAGAGCTGGAAAAGAAACATCTTGCAATTCCTCTCCAGCTGGAAAGAACACATCCTATGGCAGTGAAGGTTACTTCTTGCAATGACAAAGGCAGCAATCACTGAGACAAATTAGATGGAAATACATTTTAACCTATTAAAGCCTTTAAGTGTCTTTTGCAGTTAGTATATTAACTCTTTCTTTAGAAACACAATTGCTGAAGTTGTTATTTAGTGTAACAAAATGCCATTTCCAAAAGCTTTTGCAAGACTAAGGATAAATTCCTAAGCAAGCTTTGCCCAGATGAAGAACTGTATGTAAGAAGAATCAACTACCATAAACTGGGTTTAAGAATCAACTACCATAAACTGTATTATCATTTTCACAGAAATAATGACCAATATTCAAGCTGTTACAGGATAGAACTAAACTCTCAATAGGGTATCCTCAATCTTGTTTGCTGACTGGTAAGAAGGATATGCCTGGAGTGGCTCTTTGACAGAACTGGACTCCACATAGATAAATGTCTCTTATCCATCTGCTGCTGTATAAGAAACATGTTGCTCAGCCTTGCCTGTTCATATAAAATGTCACCATAACCTTTAAATTTAGCATGGGATATAAATTTGTAAAAAGCAGCAGGTCTGCCTTGAGTTCCAAAAAAATCAACACCCACTCTTTAGTCCTGCTTTTCCTCTGAATTTCAGCTTGATAGTAAGGCACCAACAAAGGTCACCTTGAACAGCAATGGAGAGTCAAAGAGAGCTCCTTTCTATAGCCACTGTGTCCTTTCATGACTTTAAAGAAAGATCTATCAACAACAGGTGCTCCCAGAGCACACAACGTTTACATGTGGCCAGCTCCCAGTGCAGCACAGTGGCCACCAGGCACACGCTCAGGCTGGACAGGCTCAGGACCCTGCTCAGCCAAGGTACATTCTGAAGGTGCCTCAATGAACCTGAGTTTCTCCACTGGAGCTACACACACAGCTCAGTTCCCCTGCCTTCTCAGGATCCTGTGCAGAGCTGCTTTCTCTGCTTAGGCTGGTAAATAAAGTGTTCTAGCACTTGTATTTGAGTGTTGTGCTTTGAACCCTGCAGCTCTCAGACTGTGTCACATAATCACACACTTGTACACACGTCTGCTCCATGCCATCCACTCACTTTTCTGTAACACTGAACACCAAAAATAACCCAGAAACAGAAACTACTTCATGCATTACACTACTCATGAACTAAAAGCTAAGCATATTGTACCTTGGTAAGAATAAGAGGTTTTTTCCCACAGAAGGAACCCACTACTTCCCCCAGTAGCATACAAAAGGGAAGGGTTAATGCTGTGCTAGCACAAAGGTGAGGCAGGCAGCCAGTGCTCCCAGGCTGCAGCAGTGCCTAATGGCTTGGTTGCCACACACATAACCTCATTCTTCATTCCATACTTCAAGTCACTACCAAGGTCTAAGAACATAATTAGAGGTTTCCTGCAATCAGTGGCAAATGCAGGTGAACTACTTTGAATGCAACCACTACAGCCATGCTTGTAAGTGGTAAGTAGCAGGGAAGAGGAACAAAGATTAGAGAACAACTTCAACAGCAAAGGTTGCTCAGTATTTACCTAGAAATCACATTAAAACTATTGTTTAAAACACCTGACTTGTTTGAAATTTCACCAGTTCTGATAAGAACTATGACAGCAAGACTACACAGAGTTGACCCAGTCATCCAAACTACTCTGTGAGGAGCAACAGCTTAACTATTGCCTGGTGTCTCTTCCCCATGCTCTCCCTCTTACTATGCCTTCCAACACAGAAAAATTCTGCCAGGGGAAAGGCAGCATCCCCTGACACCATTCCTTTTGAGAGTGGCAGACAGCACTGCCCAAGGGATTTCAGACCAAGGATCACTCTCCCAAACTAAGGCTTCTGAGAGCAGTGTATGTGCTCAGCACTGACAGCACACTTGCAATCCTTCAATAGGACCAAGGAATAAAAAGCCAAAACTAAAAGGCATCAAATAACTTATACATACATCAACCATAGAGACAGCCAAGAGCATAAAGCTCGGCTGTCTTCTCCAAAGAGAGCTGCTGACTGTTTATTTTAAATTGAGAAGCAAAAATCATGAGGCAATAATAAAAAAAAAAAGTCCATTATGTCCAATTAAGTGAAAAAAATCATTTGGTCTATAGGATTTCTCCTAGTATTTATTGACTCCTTTTACTTGGCTTTTATTGTAAGGTCTATGAAACAAAGTCTGAAAAAAACCGCAGCTGACTGTATAAAAAAAAGTGTGGATTACACAGATTAATTTTTTTTTACAAAATGTCTTACACTTATATGAAACAGGTTTGTAGGTTTAATAAGAGGTTTAATTTGAAAGGAAAAAAAAAAAAAAACCTGTCCCAATTTACCTCAGCGACAATTTCCTAAATTAGTTAAAGACCTCCCAGTCCTGCAGTAACTTTCACAGATAAATGAGATAAATACTCATTCCTGTATCTATGTTTCTATTTTTATCAGGAGAAATACTCCTTCTCAGGAGTATCTGAAGTACAAAACATTGTTTCTATACTTCTATTTTCATTTTGGCCAGTTCTGTAAATAACAACATGCAAATGTCAAATTTCTTTGCAGGTATTTGCAAATCCTGCCTTCACAAATAAGCCTTCTCTAAAAATAAAAGCTCCATCCCATACACACACGCAGGAACAATTTTAAGGTTCCAACTCTCATACGTCTCTGAAAGGAAATCAAGAAACAAATTAAAAAGTTTCTGTAGTGGAAAGAGCACAATCAAGAGGAAAATTCTTTTTCTCTTTTTTTTTTTTTTTTTGAGAAGGGCTGATTGTTTTCATCAATGTCACAAACTGCTTCAGGCATTCAAATATTCTGTTTAAAATAAACAGTGTCATGGACCATAATGGAACACATTTTGTGCTGAATTACACAACAGAAAAGGTATGCAAGTTTAATCAACTATTACTTGGCATATTCCCTGCCTGGAGTCAGGCAGCGCTGCACTACGACTCACGCATCCCCCAGCCCCGCAAATGACCCGGGATTGTCATCGCAGCCCAAATGACACTGCAGCGATGCTGTCCCCTCCCAGCCCGGCAGCGCCGGCTCAGGCTACGGACCGCGTCTGATCCGCAGCAAAGCGACCCAAACGCTGCTGCGGGCACCAAAAAACACAAACAAACAACAAATCCCAAACCTCCCAGCCCTACCTGAGCAACCCGGAGCTACTCACCATTCACGGCTGCGGGAAACTGAGCCATCATGGTCCCGAATGCGCCCCGCTAGCCCTCAGCCATCTGCAACATGAAAACGCCGTGCCATTAATAATGCAACAAGGGCAGCGCCGAGCGGGGCGCGCCCGGCCCCGGCCCCGCTTCCCACAGCAAACAATGCCCGGCCCGGGGCTGCTGCCGAGCCAGCGGCATCCACACCGCCACGGGAGGGGGATGTGGCTTTTTTTTAATAGGGTATGCAGCGCAGTCCTGAGCCTTGTGGCAGTTCTTAAAGGAAAACAGTACCAAGTGTTCGGGGTGATGTGCGCAAACAGCTCCCGGCTCGCCGGGGCACATGGCTGAGCCCCAGCACGTCCCTGCCAGCTCTCCCCGGTAAATATTCAGTGTTTGATTAAAAAAAAAAGTTCAGTGCTCAGCTCCTAAGCGAAAGCTGCTGCTGAGCAAAGTGGAAAACCAATTATTATTCAAATTCATCTACTCCAACACTCCGCGCACTATTAACAAAGAAAACACGCTTACATGATGTATTCTGAAGAAAGGGCTTGTTGCAATAAAAATCTGTCATCAGCCAGTTTTGCAGAAGCAACACAATGAAGTTATTCCTTCTCCTGAGCTACTGCATAAACACTCAAAAGCAGCATCTAAACGGGGCCACAACAGAATTTACTTTCATAACAAAAATCAGAGTACTAAGATTTTCTTTTTCTAGTACACATTCTTTCAAGAGTAGCCGTATAAAGAATTGTTTAGAATTGCAAAGTAGTCACTAATAATTATCTGAGGGAAAAGCATGAACAATTCATCGCTTTAAAAATGTAGAACTAAGACAATGAAGTGAGCTTGTGCTTTGGAAGAGATAATTTTACTTAAATACTGAAATTTATACATCATTTTCATTGTGTTCTCCATGCAGAAACTATTGTACAGGATGAAGCTGGAAAAATGAAATATTTATTTTAATTAAAAGAAACATGAATCACATCTTGCTCACCCCATTTTCAGACACCAAACCTCCTACCCACACACATACACTAAAAACCCCTTCAACCTCAATACAGGCATGTATTTTAATATTAAGTACAGAAATATCACATCCCCCACACTCCCTTCCTGCAAAGAAACTCTTGCACATCTCAGCACAAAAATCACACAGCTGGAAAACACTCCAGTTCCACCTGAGGACAGGAAAGCATGTTTTGTATCTATTGCACATTTCTTCAATAAAATTAAAAATGTCTGGGATCAGTTGTTAACAATTCTTTCTCTCTATATAGCTCACGTCATCATTATTGTACATACATACATTTGTGGCTACACACAAGTGTATACATATGTACTTAAATAAAGTAAAGTGAGCAGTTGGTGAGTCCAAATGATCTCTCACAATGACACAAGGTACCAACCACAGAAAGATGAAAAAATGAAGCATGGACCTGTTCCAAGACATGGACCTATTAAGAGACACTTGAGATCTATAAAGAGCCTCCCTGAAAAATGCTGCCAGTGCTGTTAAACATTTCTACAGCACATTTCTCTGCAAAAGCTGTTCTGTCAAGGAGGTCTAAAACAGAACCTGAAACCATGGCACAGAAGCAGGATGCTGGAGAACACACCCAGAATCAGCAGACTTCTACCTGCAGGGGACTTGTTCCACATTTAATCTTACTGGTGAAGGGCTACACATTTGATCTTTCCTCTAACTCACTTTATTCTCTTAAAATCAGGTGGCTCTTAGGGTTTTTTTTTTTTTGTTTTGTTTTTTTTTTTTTTTTTTAATGAGTAATCACAAAAACACAGAATATCCCAAATTGGAAGGGACACAAGAGGATCATTGAGTCCAACTTCAGACTCCGTGCAGGACACCCTAAAAGTTAAACCGAGTATCTAAAGAGCACTGGCCAAACACTTCATGAACACCAGCTGGGGCCATGGCTTCCCTGGGAGCTTTCTGTGCATGTCTGCCCTCTCTGTGGAGAACTTTTCCTTATATCCAATCTCAGTGTGCTCTGATATGGCTTTGAGCCATTCCCTCGTGTCCTGTCACCAGAAGAGACCAGCGCTTCCCTTGCTGCTCCCATCATGAGGAAGATGTAGTCAGCAATGTGGCCACCCCCTCAGTCTCATCTCCAAACTGGACAAACATCCTCAGCTGCTCCTCAAAAGTCTTGCCCCCTAGTCTTTTCACCATCCTTGTTTCCCCCCTCTGGACGTATTCTGGTATTTTTATATGCTTCTTACACTGTGGGCCCAAAAACTGGACACAAGACTTGAGGGGAGGCCCCACAATTCAAGTCAGATAATTATCAGACAATACACGTCTTGACAGTAAACTGATTAACTCTTAATGCCCCAGATCTTAAGACATTGAAAATACTTCACACAACTCACAGTTACACAGTCACATTTTGCCTTGGTTTTGCTGAAATGGCTTGTGCAGACTGAGCTTTCAAAACCCTCTACTGCTGAGCACGTGAGTGGGAGAAGTAACCCAGGCAACTTCATGCACACTAAATGGGGAAACCCCTTTTCATTTTAATGTCCCTAGAGTCATAACTATACCACATTTTAAAATCAATTTCAACTGAAAACTTCTGAGGACTTTGATGTCACTTTTGCTTGGTGAAGGTCATTCTTATTTATGAAGACCCTGCATTGATGGAGGACATGTGTTGCTGGTTCATTTTCATCAGTAAAAATAATGAGCGTCCCTGCCCAAATTATCAACACAGGATTTTTCATTGTACCTGAAAATTCCCCAAGTTTCCCAAGTATGGGCTGAACCAGCCTGGTAAATCTGTGCTGGGCATTGCTGTGCAGATGAATCAACACCCAAGGTCCAAAAACAGGGAACTGCCCAATGGGTCTGTACTGAGAGTACATTACAGCAGTGTGATGTGATTAAATCATGATTTAGCTCTGCTGTCTCACTATTATGTCTACATGCAGACCTTGTTGTATTTTAAACACTAAACTTGAAGGGAACCAAACCCTCCTACAGTAACCCTTACAAATAGAGAAAACTATGATGTTACAGAAGCAACCAAAAATCATAAATGGGACTTTTACAGGACTTTATATATCACCAGCACTGAGAACACAATCTTATTCCTTTGCACAGATCCATGTCAATCAGACACTTGGACTACACCAAGCACAGATATTTCTCCAGTGACAGATTCTCAATTGTACCAAGAAGTAAAAAAAGGAAGAATAAAAGTATTGCTGCAGTATAATTTCCCCTCATTTTTTTAAAGAAGGAGGAAACAGCCCAGTAAACTTGAAATCTAAATAAATTTTTCAAAAGTCTATGAAAACAATCCTTCCCAAAGAATGGAGCTTGCCCTCAACAAGTATTCTGTCTTCAGCATTTCTCCAGCACATCCCAAAGGCTTGGAGATTATGCATATATCAAAGCTAAAAGCAGCTTATTTTCACAAATTGCAAATAACATTGCTGCAGTCACCATCTATAAAGATTACAAAGGTGTAAAAGCACCCTAAGCCTTTAGGACACAAGTGTGAACCACTTATTTACCAAGGGGAATCCAGCAAAATATTCTCACTTTAAGACAAACTTACACTTTTTTAGATAGATTCTGATAACTTTCAACCATTAATGGAAGTGAAAGCTGTACATTTCCAAGGACCCTTTTTACACAATGTCATACAGAAATGTTCACTGAAGAAAGAAAATAAAAATCAAGAAAATACTATAACCAGTGTCTCAAACAGATGATATGGATGAAATCATGGACATCATCAGCAGAACATTTCACCAAAAACTGTTTCTGCAAAATGCTCTAGATGTGCTTGGTGAACTCAGTCATCAGTTATAAGAAACTGTGGCAGACAGTATGAAATCCATGATGTAACAACAGGATCAAACATCCTTGTGAACACTGTGGATGATGTTAAGCCATGCTGCCATTTAGGGTGAAAACAGGAAAACTTGGATCTTACATTTAAACACCAGAACAGCAAGTTCTTGTAAACAAGCCATCTGACTAGACCAAATCTTTAAACCACTAATTGCTTTCACAAACTGGCCTGCCAGACTGCAACTTCTGTTCTCTCTCTCAGTGTTCATTATAGTTGATATAAGTGGAGAAATGAGGAGATTGCAAGAAGCAGGGGGCATGTCAGGACCATGCTGAAAGCATTAGAAAACATTAGAGATGAGCAGACTGCAGGAGAAAGGAAAAAAGCTTTTTGTTTTCCCTATCATAAGGCATATTGCCATTTTATGAAGGGCAGCCTTACCACAATCTTTGTTCATACTTATACTTGAATATTTTTTTTTCCAAACATTTCTCAGCAAAACCACAGCCACATAGTTTTAGTAGGAATGAAGGTCTGGTGCACCAGGCTCTGTCTGGAAGAAAGCAAATCCCATGGAAGCAGCATGTGTGGTCACACTATTACTCTTTTCCTTCTCTCCGTGGCAGAAGGAAGATATACTGCAGAATTTTGCTGCAAGAGCCAATTAGCAAGGACAGAGACTGCAGCACTAGTTACCTGATTTACTCTTTGCAACACCTGTAGATCTGGACAACATAAACACAACTTATTATATTTGCAAAGCAGTGACGCTGCAATAGCCCATGTAGTTGTTTGCTGCTTTTTTTTTTTTTTTGAGTACTCCCTTAAAAATGAGAGAATAAGAAGCATTAGTAAGGCATTATGAAGCAGCACAGACCGTAACTTCTCTTTGTCTTTCTGTTCAAGACATACTGGTATGAGAGTTTACTGATTAAAAAAAAAAAAAAAAAAAAAGAGAAACATCTCAACATTGTGGCAGGCCAAGCATTTATCTCCTTTATACAGTACAGTTATACACAGCCACATGGCCTTTTCAAAATGCACTGTGGCCAGCTTACAAAGTCCACCCACTCTGATAACAGATGAATGACATCAGTGACAAAACGGAGGAGTTGACTGTGGGTAGCGCAATGCTGGCTCTTCCTACTCCCCCTGCTACTGTAGATAACAGTACTGAGAGCTTTAGTTAATATTTTGATATTTAAAAAAAAAAAAAAGCGCATTAAACATTTTACTTCTTAACCCTATGGTATGAAGGCCCTTCCTTGCCCATCGTGAAAGAGAAACTTCCTACCCAACAGTGAGCGCATCCAGAGGAGGCAAGGAGGCTGGTGAGGGGCTGGGAACACAAACCCTCTGAGGAACGGCCAAGGGAGCTGGGGGTGCTCAGCCTGGAGAAAAGGAGACTTAGGGGTGACCTTACCACTCTCTACATCTTCCTGAAAGGTGGCTGTGGTCAGGGGGGGTTGGTCTCTTTCTCCAAGCAGCAACTGACAGAACCAGAGGACATGGTCCCAAGCTGTGCCAAGGGAAATATAGGTTGGATATTAGGGAAAAGTTTTTTATGGAAACAGTGATAAAGTTCTGGAATGGCCTGTCTGGGGAGGTGGTGGAGTCACCAACCCTGGATGTGTTTAAAAAAAGACTGGATGTGGCACTCAGTGCTATGCTTCAGTTGAGGTGCTAGGGCATTGGATGGACTCTATCTTGAAGGTCTCTTCCAATCTAGTGGTTCTGTGATCCAGACAGAACACAAAAAGTATTTTTCTGACAAATACCTTTCTGCCCACCTTGCCTGATTAATAGGCTTTCTGAATATACTGACTATCCAAAATACAAGGATCTCTGTTTCTGTTCAAAAAAGAATTGTGTGGTCACTATTGCTGGGCTTACTCTGTTTCTTACACAGCTGTTCAGCTGTGAAAGCATCCATTCAAAGTATCAAGACACAGTTCAGCTCTCTCCTCTGTTTCTGGAGATTAAAACTGATCTTTCCTTCTTCCTTTCTGGCAGAAGGTCTCTCTCATTTTATTTTTAATTCTCTACATTAAGGCAGAGACCTGCAGGTCCCTCTCTGTCTGTCCATGCCCCTCCAGCTTCAAATTTTCTTTGCAAGAAGAAATTATTCTGAGTGAGAGAATGAGAATACCACTTCAGGAAGCTCACTATTTAATTCCCTGGCCCTTCTCCCAGGAGACACAAACTTCCTCAGGAAAAGAGGGGAATTGAACCCAGCTCTGTCACGCCCTGGGAGAATACATTCACTCACCTGATCCCAGACAAACATCACCACCTCTGCTTGTTTTGCTTAGAAAGGAAATGGAAAAAAAGAAAAAACCCAAGAAGCAGAGGGTAGACTATTTATAAGATTTTTTTTAGGACTCTGAGCTTCTACCTTCAAGAATCAACTCTAAGCTGCATCTTGCAACCTTTCCAGAGAGCTGAGTGAGATACGCTTGCTCCTCAAGGGGTGGTAACTTAAAATACTCATGGTTTTTTTGGTTTTTTGGGTTTTTTTTGCTTCCTACTTTCAAATTCACATGACTCCCCACTCCACATGCCTTTTTTTTAGATTCTGTTTTAAAACACATCAATTCTCACATGTAATCATTTGCAAGCTTTGTGCAAGCACCCTTAAGTGCTGTTTAGTGAGGTTCACACACCTTGAAACTTGCAGTTCTCCACTTTCACACTGTAATTCCTAATTTACGTCAATGTTGACTTGGGCAAGACATAAGTATTTGATGAGTTGTCTTCTTTTCACTGTTTCTTACTTCAACCATGACTGGAAACATGAGAGCATACTACTTTTAAGCTTATTCATTTAAAATCTTGCCACCTTAGAGGGAAATTTTGAGCCTGCTCCTGTTCTTCCATCAGAAGCACAAGCAAAATGCTAACAGAGAAAAAAAAAACTAACAGAAGAATTCTTAACGTTATTTTCTTTTTATGATAGAAGAGATGCTGCTTAACTTGCTGCTCAGCTTTCAGACACAGTGCAAAATGTACAGAACATCTAATGGGCTCCCATAGCAAAGCATAAAACAAAAGATACGTGAGCACTCTTCTGTGCTCAGCAGAGAATAATCTTTGAGTATCTGTAAAACTAATGAAAGTAAAACACCCAGTGAGACTGGATTTACAGTTTAGGTATCTGCTTTCAAGCCGGACAGGCGCACAAAGCCACCGCAGGTTTAACTTCTCAAAACTGAATGAGATGACAAGCAGAGAGGAGAAAGGCCACAAGAAGCCTTTAAAGCACAGAAATGATGTTTATTTCTGATGAATCGAAAAACAGGGAAACCTTGTGGGAGAAAAAGCAAAGATTAGCATTTGGCAGTCAAAACAGGAAAAAATAACGAGGTAGGAGTATTTTAGTTGGATAATGGATGGGTAAAAATGCATTCCCCAAAGTGACACAGAAAAGTGTGGGTGTAAAGGAGATCCCACCCAGCACAGGAACTCTGAGACCAGCATGCTGGTTCTGAGCTGGAGCCAGGACACAAGCAGTGTGGCACAGCACCTCCCACCTGCCCCAGCTGAAGACTCCTGCCTCTGACCCCACTCTCATCCACAAGTCACATCCACGCTTATATTATCAAGAAGAGGCCTTCAAATCATCCAGTTGAAATGTGGTCTCTTAAACCTTCAGCACAGAGCTCTAGAGCATACAGTAATAATGTTTTGACCACCAAATTGAATTTCATGATCTTAGAGAATCAATTATCACCCATGTTAAATAAACATCTCATTATTCATTTAAAATCCCGAGGGGCAAATGCAACTCAGAAAGACACGTGTCCTACCTTAAAGCCATAACAGTGTAATGGAAAAAGCTAGAAAGTTTTAGCTTTTGATTAGTAAAATTCTTGACCTTTGAAAGATAAGGTATTATTAAAATGTGTTATTATTTTAAAGTATTATTTAAATGTGTTCTGTTTTTATTATTTAAATGTGTATTATTTAAATGTGTTCTGATTTTTTGATACATTTATTAGTATAGCCATAATAGGTAATTGCTTTTTTCACATTCCAATTGTAATATTTTTAGAAACAAAGAAAAGTTAACTCCCATTTCCTGTTCTTCCTTTACTTCATGTGTATGCTGTTGAATCACTAACTGCAGATACTGCTCATGACTGATACCACAGCATTTCACAAGCTCCACTTGCATCAGCCTTGAACATTTTCACTAGTAGAGCCAGCTCATTATCTGCTACTTCTGAAGCAGCAAAATCCCATAGCAAAATGTCTCAAGTCAATCTGGCTGCTCTCAGAATCGCTGTTCCAAAGAAACTGTGACTTTTCTGGATCAACCCCCCCTTTTCAACAATCTGTAACTGCCAAAATGTCTAAAAATAGTTCTCAGGTACTTGTCCTCTATTAGGTAATTCCAATGTTTTGTGCTGCTACTGTCATGTTACATCATCTGAATTTCGTGTGTTGTTCTGAAAATAAGAATTACACAACACTGTGCTCACCTATATATTAATGTTCAATCCATTATTTTAACTCTAGGATTCAAGTAACCAATGTGGCCAGGCTCTGTTCCTATATTGACAAAGTTCTACATACTCTAAATTTGAAGAAAAATGACATTTCATCAGCTCCATTTTTACTTTATAATTTTTATGTGACCTAATCCTCACCTCTACATTTGGTGCTAATGGCACAATACCAGAAAAACAAGTTACTACAGTCCTTGTATCATCTTGAAAAGGGCAATAAAACAATGTATAAACAGAAGTGAGAAGAATAAAGAACTCCTCATGAAATAGTCTCCTATTTGTTTTCTAAAGACTTATCCTTAAATAAATCTGAGGGAAAAAAAAACAAAAAAAAAAAAAAAAAAAAAAAAAAAAAAAAAAAAAAAAAAACCCACACACAAAACCACCATCCTGACAGACAAGTGAATTAATGAAAGCAGTCGCATTATAGTAACCAAGCAACCAGGATGCCTGAATTCTTAGCTTGCCTTTCTCAGAGTATGAGACATGAGTAAACTACTTTGATGAACCCCATCACCCAACATGAACCAAGCTTAACAGAAGGGTGTCCTTTGCAATGATCTTAACTGACTGTAATATTCATAAAAAGCAGGCAACCAGACAGAAAAGGCACAACCAAATTTAGTACCCTCAAGGGAGAGAAAGACTGCTGTATGTTTGAGTACCTATATTAGACACCAGAGGATCCACATGGCTGAAAGCTGCTCTAAATATACTGACCACAAGAAAAAATTCAACACAGGCTCACATCTGATCAAACTCAGACAGCTAATGCCACAGAAAACAAGGCTTCACTGCTCACAGCTGGCTTAACATTTTGGCTTACATGGGTTTGCAACTGGAAGGAACTTGAACTTACACGTAGACATAAATCTCCCAGTTCTATATTGATCAGGATTCAGATACACGACACCAGAGGGAATTCAGCTACCTGCAATATTTGCAACTAAGCATTTGAAGGGCTGAGCACTTAAAACAGCTGCTTAGCCCTTCCAGAAATCCAACCAGGCACTCTAACATGAGTGTTTCCCTTCAAAATAGTCTGATTCGTCATCTATTACCAACCAGGGCACACAGGAAAAATGCAATTTTAAAAGGTGAAGTTAAAGAGTGATAGTATGTTTTTAAAGGTAAGAGGAATACAGTAACTACCCTATTTCACACCCTATCTAGGCTCAACCTCTGAACCTCAAAGTATGCTTTGTGTTGTTTTACTGACAAGTGATAGTGCTTGAAACAGAGCAGGCCCTCATAAAATGAAGAGAACTCTCCAATTAGCACAAATCTTTGTTATCTTTATAATCACCAATCATTACTTAAGCAAAAAAATTTAAGAAGGGTTACTGATTTTCCCAATTCTTCAGCCACATAAAACAAACCTTCCATTCCAAGCATCATCCCAAACTGTCTGGCAGTCAACTATTGCTCTCATGATTTTCACAGAACAACTGTCTACATCAAGCTTCACCCCAAAACTTAAAAACATGGCAGAATCCATCATCCAATATCCTTTACCAAGAGATTTAACATTGCACTGAACTGAAAGCAGCTTTTGAAAGTCAAAATAACTTGAAAACATGTAAATAGAGCATTTGCATGCATATATATTGAACAAATCACAGCCCTAGTGCTGCCAGAAACAGTGGCTAATGTCACTGTAAGACCAAGCTCTGCTATTTTTGGAGGGTCTTGGTGACTGGTCAAGGATCCTGGTGACTGGGAAAAGGCAAACAGAAGGCAGCTAAGTCTTACTTCAGTCCCTAGAAAGATTATGGAGCAAATCCTCCTGGACCCACCTACAGATGCTTGAAAAAGAAAAAGGTGATGGCATGTGGCTATTGAGGACAAACCACACCTGACATATCTCATCTTTGTGATAATTGGCCCTGTGAACGAGGGCACAGCAGCTTGTTTTGACACTACAAAGGCTTTTAACAAGGTCTCCCACAGTGTCCTTACAGCCAAACTGGTGGAATATAGTTTGAAAAAGTTGACTGTAAGCTGGGTGGAAAACCTGCCTGACCAGCAGACTCCAAGGGCTGTGGTCAGCAGTCCCAAATTCATCTGGCTGGAACTAATGATGCTCCCAGGAGCTGATACCATGGCCACTATTGTTTAATGTCTTCACTGGCAGCCTGGGAAAGGGGATGGGATGTACTTTGAGCCAGTGTAGGTACCAAACTGGAGAGGGCTGTCCAGTGAGTTTTTGGGATCTCCACCCTCAGAGATAATCCCAACACAGTCAGACATGGCTCTGAGTGACCTGACCTGGCCATGCTTTTCATAGGGCTGGACCAGATGATCTCCAAAAGTCCCTTCAAAACAATATTATTCTGTAACTACATTTGAGGTAAATAAAAAACAAATGGAAGCAGTTAAAAGCTTTTTAAAAACTGAGATAGTGGAGGTATTTCCTTTCAAGTGAAAATAGGCCAAAAATTAACATTACAAGTAAAGATGTCCAATTTTTGAACTAGTTTTTTAAAAGACAAAGAGAACAGCTCTGTCCTTTAAAAGAAAAATCTCATTAAATGCTTTTTTCACATATTTTGCATGCTGATAAAATTAAATCTTTGAGGCAACAGCAGATAACCTGTTAGTTAAAAGTCTGCAAGTGAATTATGTCTCAGACCAGAGACATCTGTCTCAATTTGTGACAGGAACTAATCTGGACTACATTGCCTTTCAGGAACTAAATCCACTGTACTTTCCTGACAGATTCCTATTTTCAAAGGCTGTGAAGGTTTCTGAAAACACCCCAAGCAAAGCATGCACATCACCCTTCACTTTCCAAATGCTGCCTCATTTTCCTCACCAGCTCCTGACAAGCAGCTCAATGAAGAAACACTATCACCTGCAGACTTAGCTTCATTTTTCATAGCTGCTACTTTCCTATGGCATTAAATTAATTCACTTTTCTACATTAGAGACTACAACAGAAAAATGTGTAAAAAACTTTACTGGAAGTACTGCTATGGTACAAATCACTGTAATACCTCAGTCTCAATAAATAAAGCCTTCTCAAAAACACAGTGCAAAATCATCCCACTCACTTTCGCCTTGATCTATCTCGTTCTGTCTACAAGAATGGTAAAAAAATAAGTATCCATAAAGCTTTGGTGCTTTGATCAGCACCTATGGTAAATAACCCCATTATTTTTATGATTAGCACAAACAGACCATAGGTATCCCATTTTGTTATTGTTACTGCCACTGGAACATCATCCTCTTTGTTTCTATTACAGTGACAGCTACAACTCAGCCAGGGATGCATCCTGTACCCCAGATCTTGCACAGATGGAGGAGGAAAAAAGTAAATGCAATTCCCTCAGGATAGTAATTAAAAGGATAAGCATAGTCACTTGATCTAATTTAGGCATCTGAGTTAGGAGGCTAATCTAACAAAAAATTCTGTTCAACAGAGAGCACGGAGCAGCCTAAATCCAGGTCTGCAGGCATCATGCAGTTCTCTTCACATCATACGGAGCCCAGAGTCTGCATTAAGATTTCTCTAAATACTCAGAGGTACGGTGATGTGAATGCCCCTCCCAGCTGAGTCAGAATAAAAATATATATGTAAACAAAACAGGGGAGGTAGAGTGGAAACAAGGTAACAAAAATGAACAAGATTTGGTAGCAGAACGAAGCCCGGGTAGCTATTTATCCAACTAGTTCCCAGCGCTCATTACTTTTACATATCACCCTCGCATCAGCGGGTATTGATGTTTGTTACAAGCAAATTTCAGATGAATGATTAAAAGTTCTTGAGAGCAAGCAGCAATTTATGTGCCACCACATGTGATGTTACCCACATCACATTCTGCTTCACACACCCCCGAGCCTTCCTGTGCACGCTCCGGCGGGGGAGATGCGGCCACCACAGGCCAGCACCAAGAGCAAACGAGTCAAAATAACATCATTTTCCCAAAGGAGCAACGCACAAGACAGGGCAGCCTGGACACAAGGACAAAGAAGCTTGAGACTTTTCATTCCCGTGTTTTAGATGGGGAATTTCCGACTGATGCTTAAGAGAACTGTTGCAAAATTAACTTCAAAGAACGCAGGCACTATCTTAAAGCACGATCTACTTTCGAGTTCTGCAGTGTGACAGATGTCAAAGCCCCAGCTGCCCTGAAAACCATTTACTGTATTCAAAATGGTACCTTAATGTTCAGGAAACCGAATCACGTACCTCAGCCTCATTTCATTTTCTGAATTACAGCATGCCGCGGTGAGAAGTCGAGACCGAGAAAAGCCATTCTATTTACAGACAGAACAGTTTGCAAACTTTAACTGCAGAAACCAGCTCGGTTTCTCCAAACTCCGCGTTTTCACAGTTAACCAGACGGAACGAAATCACCATCACCACGAGGAACTGGGCTCTACAAACGCGTCCGAGCCGCCTCACCTCGGCAGGGCGCTCCCGCGGGCGCTCCGGGAGCTGTCTGGGCACGGGCACCGGGATCGCTCCGCTCGCAGCGCACTGAGCGAGCGCGGGCGAGCAGCGGCAGCGCCGGCAGTGGGAGCCACCGCCGCTAAAGCCCCAGACACTACCCCCACCCGAAAAAAAAAAAAAAATTAAAAAGGAAAAAAAAAAGAGCCCAGACTCAGCTAAGGAATAAAAGATAAGTAAAGCGGCTCGCGGCAGTGGAGCCCGCAGCGCTGCGGCCCGCGCCCCCCGCCCCGCCGGTACCTGTTGCGCTGCCCCGAGCGGCGGCTCCGCCGGGCCGCGGCCCCTGCGCCTCCCGCGGCGCCCGGCCCCACAACATGGCGGCGGGGGCGGGGGAGGAAGCGGGGGCGGGCCCCGCGCTGCCCGAGGCCGGGCTCCGCCGCTGCCCGAGGCCGGGCTCCGCCGCTGCCGGGATGGGGCTCGCTGTGCCCTGGGGTACAGACCCCGGGTCTGGGCCGGAGCTCAGCAAACGGTGCCGCGGTCCGGGGATGTCGGCGCCGAGCCTGTCGGTGCCTTTGCTATACGGTAACAGCTACTGCTTAAAGACCTGAGTGACAGAGGATTTACCCCGTCCTTGCTCGCCTCTGTCTCACTCGGTTCCGACCGCTGCCTCCTCATCTGCTCTACAGGTTACCTTTGCTTTAGCTTTGCGGCTGTATCCCAGTCCTATCTCTACTAGAAGCTGAAAAGCCGTGGCCTCTGTTCTGCACAGGCAAAGCTCCCGGATTTAGACAGTTCTTCCAGCTGGGAGCAGGTAACAGCGCCCTTGGTGCTTGTCCATGGGAAGCCCGGGACCCCACACCAGCGCGGAGGGGGCTGGCACCAGCAGCTAAACTGGGCTCACGCCAGGCACTGCTCGGGGACTGAAACGTGTAGGGTTTCAGGGGTTTATCTTTCAAACAATTAAAGAATCCCGTAGGAAGGCAACACGTCGAAAATGCCATGATTTTTAACCACCAAACGTTTTCCTTCTCCAGCGAGGGAATCTCGCCGTGCGCAGACGATTACAGCGCCTTTCTGCTATGCTTTTGTTGGGTAGATAATTACCTATCACCTTCGTACAGCCCAGATTTTTCCACTGACTCATTCTTCAGCGTTCCTAATGAGCCTTTCCAGCTGGTTGCACCTTTTATCATTCACAGTGATTCCAGAACAGTCACGTTCCTGTGCAATGCAATGGCTATGGCCACATCCTAGCACTTACCGCTGCCAGTATTTGTGCTTACACACCTGATGTCTGCATTTGCTCTTGCAGCTGCCACATTGCACTGGCAGCATTCATGCATTTACCCCTTGTGACCTCCTCAGCCCTCATCTGATTCACTGCTTTTGAAGATACAGCATTCTCCTCCCTCACACCCAGCCCAGAAACGTGCTTTGTATTTTTATCCTATGAACAGACAGCAACTTCGGCTTTGATACACAGATATTTGCTGTGTAGGTGGATTTAAACATGTGTTATTCAAGGGGCCCAGGTGGCCTTGGGCTCTTTTGAAGTCATCTGCAGTTTTCATGAGCAGTGCTTCATATAATTGCAAATAATTATTTGGGATAACAAAGCAGCCCTGGGTCAAGAACAGGCTTCTCTGAAGCCCAATTACAAAGTCTCTCATCTGATATTTTTCACTTGAATTTCTTTATAACACCTCTTAATACACAGCCTTTAATCTGCTTAGTACACATTATAGTGATACCGTTCTAAATGTGACTTTGTTGTGTTGGAAACACCTCCAGCCTGATCTGGACTGAGACAAGTGCTTGCACCAGGCATAACAGTTTACAGAAAGGTCATCATAGAGAGGATTAACATAACAATAAACCAGATAAACATGTTTCTTCTCATACTACAAAATCCATCATGTTCCTGATTACAGTAGTTAAGGATTGGGAAGGGCAATGTGAAAATCTGTGAAGGAAAGATTCTAAGAACAGGTTAGACAGATGTTGGAGGAGTTTGGTAAATACAGTTGATCATGCCTTGAACATTGAACTAAGTGACTTTTCAAAGAACTTCATGGTTCCTTTCTTCTGTAATTGATGTTACTGCCACATCCCACAAGCAAATGAACTTGGGCCATGTCTGTGCTTAACCACTGGCTTAGAGGTGACAAAGTACATTAAGCAGGAATTGCATAAAGGATGTTGGGATATTTGATTCTGTAAATATGACAGATGTGGAATGACCCGTCTGCTTTATTAAATGTGAGATCCCTATTGGAAAGCAGCAGTGTACCTCAGTTGAGGTAACTACACACCTTGCCTAATACCTCCCTTGAGACAAAACTGAAGCCAGGAAAATCATAGAATGGTAGCACAGTTTGGGTTGGAAAGGATCTTTAAGGGTCATCTAGTCCAAACCCCCTGCAATAACCAGGGATATATTCAACTGGATCAGGTTGCTCTGAGCCCTGTCCAACCTGGTCTTGAATGTTTGCAGAGATGGAGCATCAACAACCTCCCTGACAGTGTTTAACCCCCTTCATTGGAAAAAAAAATCCTTCCTTATATCTAATCTAAACCGACCTTCTTTCAGTTTAAAACCATTGCCCCTTCTCCCGCTGAAACAGGCAAATACCTCTTCCCCTCTCTCTCTCAGGCCTCTTTAAGTACAAGGAAGGCCACAATAAGGTCTCCCTGGAGCCTTTTCTTCTCCAGGCTGAACAATCCAATTTGCTCAGCCCTGCTTCATACCAGAGGTGCTCCAGCCCTCTGAGCATCTTCATGGTCCAAACTGGACCCACTCTAACAGGACCACACTTTTCTTGTGCTAAAGACCCCAGAGCTGGACACCCAGTGGGGTCTTAGAATCACCTCTTTCGAGCTGATGCCTGGGGAGGGAGGAGTTGCAGGGAATTAAAAATTCAGCTGACTCCCTAGCAAGAAAATCTGCTATAAAAAATTAGCGCATCAAAACTTTATGTGTTCTGAATCTACACAAATTCAATGCATCTACATTATCACAATGAACTGGAGCTGATCAGAGATACTAGAAGAATAAATATCTGTAAGAGTCATTAATTATCAGGAAGAGGAGGAGGACTCACAACCTGTAGTGCAGACACATTTGAATGCAGCAGCCCCTCAAGTCACTCTTCCTTGGAAATAGAGTATGTATACATACAATAATTAGCTTCAGCTATAAAAAAGGCATCCTTGAAGTAAAGCTGAACTCCTATTCAACCTAAGGGTCTTACAGAGATGTTTTATTAGTAATGTCCGAGGCACAAACTAGTATTACATCTTTAAATGGAGAATGAAATTAGTTTCCACTCAGAATTTGACTACTGCTTGAAGTGGGTTCAAAAGAAAAACACTACTTTTATGAAGGTGGAGTTTCTACAGTAACTGTTGCAGATACTGCCTTTGGGCATCTCAGGGTCTGGAAAGAGTGCTTTTTATAAGCTTCAACACGTGGGTTTGGGGGCTGATGTCAAATACCAGGTGAAATAAAGATCCCTTCTGGTGACAGTACCCTTCTAGCAATGAGTAGACAGGGCAAAGAAACTTAAAACTGCAGGAATGAATTCGTTTGTTTCCAAAAGACATTAAAGTAAGAGAAATTGTTTAATAATAACTGATAATAGAAAAGGGAACTGAAAGGAGAAGAAACCAAAGGTATGATAAGATAAAAGCTTGTTCCAGACATAGGGGCAGGGTTACAGCACAACAGCTCAGAGGAGACCAATTAAGATTAAAAGTGTGGGAGGAACAGAAAAGAAGTAGGATTTACTATAAGCAATGTTTCATCCTCTAGGATTGTTATGATATCATTTATTATCCTGGGCTTCTAGTGGGAGGTGTCCCTGCCCATGGTCGGGAGATTGGAACTGGATGATCTTTAAGGTCAAACTCAACCCGGCCTATGGTTCTATGATCTCCTTGTCATGTCTAAGCCAAAACCAACACACAACAGCAAAACCTAACAAGATATAATGAAGATGGAGAAACTATTACTATTACTAGCAACTCAATTTTCACATTAAGGCTTTACTTTTTGATCATTATCTGTACTCTAATAAGGAAAGATCTCCACTGACAGCAAAAAGGATCATGAATAAAATTGCTTAGCCTGAACTGAGTGGCAAAAGGTAACATGACTTCTTCTCTGCTCTTAGTTTACTCTGTAATATTGCTTATTTGCTCTGCTCTGCTGCAGGAAAACACACCAGAAGTGAATGCCTTATTGTTCCTGTCCAAGCCCTCTGACCAGGCAGTGTCTAAGCTTGATGACAAACATCTTCCTGCAAATGTATGTTTAAAATACATAAAGTTAAACCAGGACCAAAGGTACATCAGAAATCAGTTACTGCAAGAATAAGCCATGCTTTCTGCACAGTTACTGGTCAGAGATCGAGGGACATAAAGCGACAACTATTTCTGAGTGGTCAAAAAGCAGTAATTGCTCAACAGTGACCTGCACACATTCCTCCTGTAGTGACCTGTTTAATTTTGCTTCCCAGTGAGTGGCATTTCCTCGTCTGGAGAGTCCAGCTTGTTGTCCCAGCTATAAAGAACTACTTAGGAATAGCCACACCTACCTGATGACTGACACCTCTGATTCCTTTATTAGGTTCAACTCTATTATTCATGCTACATTTTCTTTTCCACCTCCTCTTTTTTCTCTCCAGCGAACACAGAAGCAATGAGCCCTCACTCAGTGCTGTTGGAGGTTTTGTATTTACAGCAGTGCCAATTGCCTTCCTTCTTTTGAGTAAATGCTAGATACTGTCTTTTAACGCACATCTTTATTTAAAAATGGAGGCATAAAACAGAACAGGATAAACAAAAAGACAGGTTAATATTTGCTTTCCACACCTAACAGAACAAGATGCATTTCTGATATCGATTCTGAGTAGCAATTTATCAAAAAGGTGTAGAAGGCACAAAGCACACACTGCATCAAAAATAGAACTTCTAGAGATGTTGGTTTGGTTTCTAAACCAGAATCCCACACAGGTTTTAAAATAACAAATGGTTACTGTATTCATTTTGCAGGATTTTCTATTACTTCATAGCTGTATGAAATAAAATATTCATGTCCCAACTTTGTTCCCTGCCAAGCACTGATATTCTTTAGTAGTGGATGGGGAGCTGGACTGTATTTGTTCAGTGTGGCAAAGGCTTCTTTGCCTACCGCACTGAAATTATTTTGAGATTTACAGAACATCTATGTAACCGTAGAGAAAGCAGCTTTCCAGACAGGCCAGACCATGTTGTGAAGGGAGGCATGCTGACTCATGCAGACTGAATTATGGCAAATAAAACTTTGCCAACTGCTGAGCAGACATAAGGGTTTTACTTGCTACCCCTAGCTGCAGTGCAGGCAGGCAGAAACGCTCAAGCACACAGGAATTTCACAAGTGCCAAGTGTTGACAATAGCAGGGTAATGGGGTTAAGCAAGGTTATTTGTTGCAATTTTACAATCCTTATGTCACAATTAGTAAATAACACCTTGGTAAGACAGAGTTGCAGGTTCATTTCAGACACATTTGTTTCTCCACGCTCAAGTTTTTATGCAAGCCAAGAAGCCACTCTTGCTTCCCAATCGGCTGGGATCCCTACTGCATTAGCTACAAATGTGGGTTGTTTTTTTTTTTTTTTTTTTTTTTTCCCACAAATCTTTCACTTTTAGGAGCTAAAACCCTGTTATTTCATACATACTGTTGGGTTCTGAGGACCAGTACTACTTTTGAGTAGTGTACCTCTTGTGTACCAATTTTGTGAGGTACTCTGGAATTACACGTTGCTTTTAAGGGATGAATAACATAAATATTGTGGAAAATTTGAAATAAATCTCAGATTTCAGAATGTTTCATGAATTTCTGCAAAAAGGAAATTTTTTCAGATTCATGGATTTCTGAAAAGATGCAGGCATGCTATAAAACAAGTACATATTATGATAAAGATAAGCACAACAGTGTAAAACAGTAAAGTGAGTTTATGATTAATAACATAATTAATAAAAACAGGGATTCATTGAAAGGGCAAAGAGATCACTGTAGTTTTAAGCTGGCTTATGGAAGTCTACACAGAAGCTCTGTGTTGATGGAACACAGAAGTTCACCCTGACTGTAGCTCTTGCTTGCCTGGTGTAACGCTGAATGTTTGAGGTGCTGCTGCCCCCATCTGCCTGACATCCTCCTGGACTTTTCCATGAAAAACGGAAGCAAAGGCAAATTCTTCCACCAGCTGCAAGTAATAAGCTTGTGCTGTACCTCAAATCAGTGACAAAGTTGTTGCATTTAGGGGGTTGGATCTAATTTTGGAGTATTTCCCCAAAACAGAGTTGACCTCTTGGGTTTAGGGTTTTTTTTTTGCAGTTGAAAGTTGTTTTTGACGAGAGGTAAGTCTGTCAGAGCAAGTCACTTTGTAACTTACATTAAAGTTTAACAGAGTTCAAGCCAGAGCTGAAATCAATGGAGTGTGAAAAGAGATCATACTATCAGCCATTAATGCTTCACTTGAATTTTCATGCAAGGTTTGTTTTGCTTTCATCCTGCTTCTTGCTTTGGAAAGAGAAATCTATAATAATTTGCTGATCTACTTCACTGATCTACTCCGAGTCTTTCTGAAAATTCATTTGCCAGAAGAATTTTGGTTGCACAGTCACTAAAACACTTAAGAACAAATTATTCTAATGTTTGTGACCGATAAATCCTCACCTGTCTGTTAACTTTAGCCTTCATGCTTAAGGCAAAATTATCCTTTTGTCCTGTGTCAGCAGTGTCAGGAAAAGGGCTTTTACTGCCCAGGAAGATAAATCCATTGGCACTTGGCATTGACAGTCCTTCCAGGGAATACCGTGCTGCGTTGCTGAGGCTGAATTTGCTTTTCCTCTTCTGAACTGGGATCATCATGGATTGGATGCCATTGCCTAGATCAATACCTTGGCACTTAGTGAGAATATTAACTGGAGGGACAACTGCAAACATGGCAGTTTCAACCTGCAGGAAAGACAAAGAGTACAAAGGTTGTGTCCCCTCTTTCTGCCACGCTGTGGTCCTGGGCCATTTTGTCTTACAAGGAGCCAGCTCAGTCCTGCCTAAGTAGTGCTCACTAGACTGACAGAATTTAAAATCAGATGAAAAAGAAACTTTAATGCAGAGACACAGCCAGGGAAAGGAGCTCTGTCTTTATTATAAAGATGTTAAAGTTTCCTGGTAAAACTCACATTTTTGCTTGGCTTGATGAAGCCTTCATTAGTCCTGGAGTGGTAAACAAGAAACTTACAGGCATTATTCCAGGTAAATCCACATCTGCAAACTTTGCTTTGCCCAGGTCACAATGGAACAACTCAATACACCTGTGCATCCCCAGACTATTCTTGACTTTACTCTTCAGTCAGAGAAACTACCCAGGAAAAGTCCATATCAATTCCACAGCAATAAGGCAGTTTTGAATTATAGCCTGCAATAAGTCAATTTAAACAAAAATCCATGGACAGGATTAATTTCAGCATTTGCATAAGTACTTTATTTTTCCACCAGACCCCCACCCTTTTAGAGTGCAGAAAATAAATAATGCTGTATGGTGAATTGTGCTTCCTGAATTGTTAAAGTTTTTATAATCTTCCTTATTCACTAAGTAGCCTTGGGTTTTATTTAATAATCACTCGGAAGTAGTGCTGAATAAAAATATTTTTAGTTGATTTTCTCTTGGGTTTTTATGTTATTCTTACTGTAAGTGGTGCTTCACAAATGCAGCTTTTTCTTCACAATATTCCTGAGGCAAGTTAATATTAGTATCTTTATCTTACAGATGAAGAACAGAAAGGTGAAGCAATTTGAACAAGAACATTTCAAACATTTGCTATTCTTGGATACTTCTCTTGGGACACAAAGGCTTATTGAAGGACTTGCTCTGCCTGGTTTCATGGTTTCATTTGGAGTGGGATGCACTTTCTTTCCACAGAGCAAATCACACACAGCTCAAGTCAGCATGGCAGAAATCAAAGGCTGGTACAAGCTACAGTGCAACTCCTTTCCAAACAAACCAATTTGTCATCACTTGTTATATTCCCACCTTCCTTCTGTTCCCAGCCATATGTTCCTCTCCCCTTCCCCCAGCACTGGCACCTGCCTGGCTCCTTCTGTGAGCTCAGCCTGAGGAAAGGGAAAAAAAAAATGTGTGATTACTTTTTGACAACAAGCTAGAGAGTCAGTTTTGCATTTATAATAATAATAATATAATCATAGAATGGTTTGTGTTGGAAGGGACCTTAAAGATCATCTAATTCCAACACCCGTTCCATGGGCAGGGGCACCTTCCTCTAGTCAGGTTGCTCAACACTGCCTCCAACCTGGCCTTAAAAAGCGTATTTATTTGTTTTTAGTGTATGTTACTACTAATTCTAAAATAGCTCTTTTATTTATGTGTAGCTAGGCATTAGCAATTACATTTCCATTTACTCTTCATTTACATAATACATAGCAATCACAAAAGCTTATAAATATACATTAATAATTATCGCCAAATAACTTACATATAATTTACGCATATTAAAATAATATAGCATGATACGTTATTTATAAATTATATTTTATAATACCAGAACTCCATACGTTTTCCATGGTACTGTGGAGGAGGGGGAGCCCCCACCCAGCACATCAGCCCCTGCACTGAGAGGCTCACGGCAAGTTACATTTTTAGGCATCAATGAGTCACCAAAAAACGCTTTTTACGCTTTTTCACACCTTCCCCTTCTCCTCCTCCGTCCCTCCCAAGCTCCCGCCCACCCGCGGGCGGGGCGCGCCGGGGTCGCCGCGCGTGCGCGCCGGGAGCCACGTTGGGATCGCGGCGATTCCCGGCGGCGATTCCCGGCGGCGATTCCCGGGAGCGATTCCCGGCGGCGATTCCCGGCGGCGATTCCCGGCGGCGATTCCCGGCGGCGATTCCGGCGGCGATTCCCGGGAGCGATTCCCGGCGGCGATTCCCGGCGGCGATGTTCCGCCGTCCCCCGCGCAACTTCCGCGGCCGGCGGCGCGCAGCCTCCAGCGGCAGCAGCGAGGGCGAGCCGGAGCCGCGGGCAGAGCCGCGGGCGGAGCCGGCCGCGGCCCCGTCCCCAGACTCCGGCGCCAGCTCGCCCTCGGAGCGGGACGCGGAGCCCGAGGAGGCCGAGGGCGATCCCGCCGCGGGGCCCGGCGCGGAGGGACCGCTGCCCGCCGAGGAGCCGGCCCGCAGCCCCCGCGGCCGGGCGCGCCGAGCCGGGGCCGCAGCCGGGCCGGGCCGGGCCGGGAAGGAGCTGCTGAGCTTCGGCGGCGAGGAGGAGCGGGAAGGTGAGGAGGGATCGTGTGTGTGTGTCCCGCAGAGCAGGGCCGGGGCTCCGCGAGCGGAGGGGCTCTGCCTTGGGCTGCCCCCTCAGCGAGCCCCGCGCTGGGCGCCCTCCTGGCTCTCGCTGTAAACACACCCGGCCGTGCTGTGTCAGGGGAAGGGCTCTTGGGAGGGTTTGCGCCATAAACCCGTGCTAAAGCATGGGCTAGGCCTGGTTAGTCTGGAGAACACAGAGAGCGGGTCTTACCGGTCCATCTAAATATCTAAACGCGGATGCCAAGAGGATGGTGCTGGACTCTCTTTAGTGATTCCCAGCAATAGGATGAGGAGCAATGGCCATAAACTAACACAGTAAGTTCCCCCTCAACATGAGGAAGAGCTTTCTTACATCAAGGGTGACAGGGCACTGGAACAGCTGCCGAGGGAGGGCGTGCAGTCTCCCTCTCTGGAGATATTCCAAACCCACCTGGACACATTCCTGTCTCACCTGTTCCAGGTGACCCTGCCCTGGCAGGGGGGTTGGCCAAGGTG
The DNA here is from genome assembly GCF_031753505.1 of Anomalospiza imberbis. Lineage (NCBI taxonomy): Eukaryota > Metazoa > Chordata > Aves > Passeriformes > Viduidae > Anomalospiza > Anomalospiza imberbis. The sequence continues at coordinate 7,528,704 of NC_089683.1, read as the reverse complement.
CTCTCCAGAGGTCCCTTTCAACCCTAACAATTCTGTGATTCTGTGAAAAGTACTTTGACAATTACTTTCGGCTGGAAAGCATCTGAAATCTTACAGCTGGAGAAAACCAGAGAGAGCAAGTACTGTATGGTTCCATAACTAGTTAATGATGAACAAGCTTAAATAAATGAAACTTAAGTGTATAAGTGGCACTTCTGGGCTGTTACTGTTGTGGTTGATGAGAAGACATAGCCACCTTGGTGGGGACAAGCTATAGAGACACCCTGCATTTCAGCAGTGCAGTGTTGCTGTGTAGAGGAGGCTGAGCTGGAGTTTTTACCTAAGAGGTGGTCGATCATGAGTGGTAAATCCACTGGAATATTTAGAATTGATCCAGCCAGAACTGAAAGACTGGACATAGCTCTTAGTGCCGTGGTCTTGATATGTTGGTGTTTGGTCATGGGTTGGACTTGATCTCAGAGGTCCTTTGCAACCTAATTGATTTTGTGATTCAGAAGTTATGCTGTGCACACACATACATGCACTTTTGTATGCAGTGCGTATGTATATATGTGTGTATATTGTTTGCTTTATTAATGTTACTCAGAATTACTGTTTTATCTGGTAGGTGAAGAGTTTTTTAAAGTTAAAAAGCCATCCTTCAACGAAGTAACCTTTAGAATTAAAAAGAAGGAAAGCTTACCGCCTGCACAGACAGAAGCCGAAGAAAGCAAAAGTAAGTACTTCTTTTAATTAAATATTTTATGAAATACGTGAAGAGTGATGTTGAAATACTGCTGTAAGAAGTTTTTTACTTGTTAATTGAACCCAGAGTTACTCTTACAATGTTAGTTTACAGGTTTATAATTTCAATGTATTTGTGCTGAAATTATTTTCAGTTTGACCTTGGTAAAAGTTTATCAGAGCTTGGAGGCTGTTCTTGAGAAAACCTGATTATGCAGAACCATGTACTACATCAAAGTTAACAAAGTTTTGCTAAGTTTGCACCTCAGCATCATATCTTTCAAACTATGGGCCAGGTATCCACTGTTTATTGCTGTCAGATTGCACTTTGATATGAGTATTGCCATTGAGGGAAAATGTGAGCTTAGTAGCATTTCGTCTGATGAAACTTAATGCAAACATTATCAAATTGTGTGCTCTTACAGCATTTAAATGTTTTAATTGAATGCAGTCAATAGCCTTGATTATTCTGGTAGTATCCCTAGTTTCATTGAAATACAGTCAGTTGCCCCGAGAGGCTTTGGACTCCCTATCCCTGGAAGTGTTCAAGGGCAGGTTGGATGAGGCTGTGACAACCTGGTCCAGTGGAAGTTGTCCCTGCCCATGGCAGGGGAATTGGAACTAGATGATCTTTAAGGTGCTTTCCAACCCAAACCATCCTCTGGTAAGTTTCCTGTTGGAATATTTGGAGTTTGTGTGTTTTAGAAACAAATTTATCTGAAAGTTTTCTTTATGTGTTCCCCTTTTGACATCTCTGTCAATTCACAGATATACCATATTTGCTAATGTTAGATAAAAGTAAATTAGATTGAGATTGGGCAAGAATTCCCTTTGAGGTTGTGATTCAGCTGAGATAGTAAATTTTCTTAGTAACTTCTTATAAAAGCGTATTATATTCTTGTAGAAGGTGGTATATTCTGTTGTTCAGTAATCTTATGATTTGCTGAAAGTGTAGTGGCAGTTGAAGAGAAATCAATATTTTTAAAGAATTTGATAGTAACTGGAGACAAGATAGATATAAATGTTTATAGTTTAACTAAGAGCCCTCTCATTGTTAATGCTTTTAAAAAAACTGCTTTGTAAATGCAGTTTTTCAAGTCAAGAATCCAAATACGCTGTGAATAATCAGAATATTAATTAGTTGTTATCTGAGAGCTGATCTCATTGCTTTTGTGCAGGTAAATACACTCTGTGTCTCAGAAGGACTTGTAGTCTTTCTATGGGAGGCATAACCAAAGATGCTTTTACTCAATACAAGAATTGGCTTGTGACTGTCTTGGAATGTTACAATTTGACATGTTTTGATAAGAACAGCTGGAACTAGACATGTGGCCAGTCTTTGCTGCAGCAAGGTGTAAATAATTTCTGGTAACTAGTTATGGCACATCATATTCCAGCAGCTGAAACTGAAATAATGGGTCATACTTTTTTCCCCTATAATGAAGAAATCTGTCAGTTGGAGCCTGGAGTTGGCAACACCAAAGATACTCATGAAGAGGATGAGGACAATGAGGATGAAACTTATTCTTCACTGAATGAGGATTACAGCAGCGCAGACTCTGAAAATGAATCCAGCTCTCCACAGAGGAGGAAGGATTTATCACCAGGTTAGTTCCCTGGCTTTTTTTTTTTTTTTTTTTTCTTTTTTTCCCAAGAAAGCTATTTTGGATCATTTTGTGTTTGAAGTACATGACAGGTTAGGTGAGATGAGTTCCACTAAGGTTAAACCACCTAAGGTATGGGCATCTGTTTATCCTTCTGTGCTAATTTTGGGAATAGAGCAGAAATTATAAGCCCTGGTTATAGAACAAAGGCAGCAGAAAATTCCTCTTTAGTGATGCACAGTTCCCTTCATGAGGTGAAAATAAGACCTCACTTCGAGGCTGAGAGCCACTTATATTCTACATGGCAACCATTGTAGATAACCATCTTGTGTTCTGTGTCCATAGTTGTACAGTGATGCTGAACAGTCTTGATGACTGGCATTAGATACAGAGTGTTGCTTTTAGTCTTTTCCTTAGATTTTCTCTCTTTGATGCAGGCAATATCCCCAGTGCAGCTGACGTTGAGGCTGCTCGGAGGAAGCGCCACTTAGCCAGGACAGAGGCTGATTATCTTGCCCTGGATGTTTCAAACAGTCCTCAGGTCCCTCAGAGAAGAGGAAGCAGTGATTTGGAGAGTGAAGATGAGTCTGAAACAAAGAATCTCGATTTTGCTCCTAAAGTGAGAACTCTTAAGCAGAGGATGACTGAAGACATGGGTGAGTTTGTGGTGTTTCTCCCAGAGGCTTTGTTTTAGTCTCTGGAGACATGTGGGGCTTTTCCAGTAAGGAGTGAAGTTTTGGTCCTCAGAGCTCTTGGAAAAAGGCTGTACAGTTGGTGCTTGAGGCTTATATGGGTCATAAACCTGATTAAGGTCTCACTTGTGGTGGTGCAGGATACTTTGAGAAATGTTTGCAAAATTGTTTTTGGCCTTGTTGACTGGAAAAAAATGGCCTTGTAAAAGGCACATTTATGGTGAATAAAGTTACTGTAAGTCTTGCCTCCTGCTTCTGCTCTGGTCTTCTAAGTGCTCTTCCTGCGCTGATATTATAAATTCAAAAAATGAAAAACAAACAAACCATCATTCCAGCCCTTCAGAAGTAAACAAACCTACTACATGCAAAACATAACTGGCTTTCCATTGTTTTTATTCCCTTAGAGCTGCTTATAATGTTGTTTATGAAGCACAGGTTTACTTTAGTATTTGAGTAAGGGCTATAAGGAATGCATAACTATCAGCAGAATCTGCCATTCAAATGAATGCTAATGAGATGTTTTTGTATCTGTAGTTGAGTGTATGTTCTGGAATACTCAAGGGTTTGTTGGGTGTAATGTCTTGGTCTATACTTATACTCTTGTTTACATGTATTATGCATGTAAACTTTGCTTTGAGACATAAAACCAAGATGTTTGTGTGCCTCTTACTGCAGTAGTAGTTGTCTGAGAAGCAGTTGGGGAAATTAATGTTACTGTGAATCCTACAAATCCCAGTAGCCTTTTCCAAGCCTTCCTTGCCTTTCAGTTTTGCAGTCCTCCATCTGCAGGTTTTTCATCTGCTGTTTTTTGTGTGTATCACTTCTCAGTATGGGCTGGGAGACCCATTGTTGCTTTAGATGGAGAACATGAGAGGGGGGAAAAAATAAAGGGTGTAGTTAGATCTAATAACAGTTGTTTTAACTTTCAGTGTCTCTGGGTGATGCATCAAGCGACGATGAAGCCAAGTGGGAAGAACAGCAAATAAAGAAAGCTGTTAAACTCTCTCAGGTGACATATGCTTTCCTAACCATTGGAAGTTGCTTTTTGCTTATAGGCAAGAGAGCTTGTGTGGAGTACTGTTGTATCTCTGTTCTACCCTCTCATTAGGGAAGATTTTAGGAAGTTATTCCCTGATTCTTCAGGGAAAGATGATTAGAAATATGGGAAGATGATAAAAATCTGTAATCTCTGGCTGTTGAGGAGTGTGGTGGTATCAACCCCAAAGGCAGGTCCTGTTGTGATAAGAGATCACAAGGAGCTGAACTCTGATTTTTTTTGCTGCCATGCAAGGGATCTTGAAAGGAAGAGTATGCAAATGATACAAATGTTGCAAAGCAAAAATTATTCTTTTATTCTGCTAAATTTCTGTTTAGTGGCAATCTGAGAGCTCTCTTCACAGTCCAGCAGAATGCTGTCTTTTCCTCAGTAAGTAATTGGCAAAAATAAACTATATTCTGATGTGCTGGATGTTTTGGTTCTGGCTTGGATCACTTACTCTGGATCAGACTTAGGAGTATCTGAATAACCGGCTCTTTATTGAAGTCAGAATTGGCAGTTGTAGAAACCTTTCCAATTTGGGGAGTAGAGGAATAAGAGAAAGTTACATCTTTCTGAGACTGGTGTTCAAATCCAGTATGTTAGGTCCTCATACTCCACTGCTTGTGGAAAAGTTAATTCTACTCTTCAGGAAACAGCAGCAATGTATAGCTGTAGACCTTGTTAGTTATGGATTTAATGTTTGAATTGATTGGGTTTTGTCTAGATTTTTTTGTGATTGAAATATGTATCTTTGTATCAGATGTCTAGTATTCAGATGATGTCTTGTTGATCTGTAGAGTTGCAAAGGGCGAAATTGTGTAAATGGTGTATTAAAAATTGACAATTCTTGTAGGAAATTTGTGATGATGCTTCTGTGCGTAAATACCAACCAACCAAACCCAAGTTTGATACCTCTGTTTCTCTACCACCTGTGAATTTGGAAATTGTGAAGAAGAGATTGACTGAAAGGTAACTCCTTAACTTACGAGTTGTCTGAGTTTTTGTCACAGAATGAGACAACAACTCTGAAGTGTTGCTGTTGTTTCCAGAGTGTTGAGCTTTTTTTAGGTTGCTTTCAAGTATAATGATGTCTAATGGAGTACTACAGGTTTTTTGCTTTGTGTGGCAATGCTTTATTTCAGGGGAGCATTTGGACTTTCTAAGAATGTTTCTGTCAACTCAAACTTCAGAAAGTAAATTCATTTATTTGGCAGCAGCTTTTTATGGTTACTGGCAGTTCTTGACAGGAGCCTTGGCTCAATGTTATGTTTGCCCAGAAAGCAGAACTTCACTGGGGGCAGGTGGAGCTGGCACTCCCAATCCAATCATATTTATAAGGCTTTCCTATTTCATCTTCCCCAGCACAATCCTTCTATGGTAGTTCTTATACCAGCTGCAAAAATAGCCCACTATTTCCTAAAGCAACCTAAGTTCTCTACAGCCTGTTCAGAACATGCCTGGATCTTTTTCTTTAGATGTGTGCCAGGCTGTGGCTTCTCTTGAGCAGCTCAGCTGCTGTGTGGGCAGCTGAAGTGTCCTGGGTTGGACATGGGAACCTCCTAGAGGGTGTGTGGGAAGGACAGCTGAGGTCAGGCATCCCAAGGTAAGCCATCCCCGTCATCCCTCCCAGCACTGGGAAGCAGCTGTTCAGATAAGTTTAGACAAGTAACTTAATACAAGTGAAACATAAAGTGTGCTGTGAGCTTGCACCAGGCTCTCTCAGTGTAATCTTTGCTTTGTACAGAGTAAATTGCCACATTTGTTCAGAGAAGTGAAACTAAGCTGGGCTAAATATTTTTGTGGAATTGTATGCTTTCTTAGCTTTAATCACCTGAAGGGAATTGAGTTAACTGAGCAGGAATTTAGTAATAGAATCAAACAAAAAAGCATAAGAATACAGCTGTCAAGAGTGGGAAACTTGTCTGGAAAACAGCAAGAAGGGGAGGGGGAACCAGTTTGGTGTAGGTACAAACCTGTTTTGTTTGTGGATGTTTTTAACCTATTAAATGCTAAAATAGATGAATATTTTGTCTTTTTGATTTGTAGCACAACAGAACACAATAGCTTAGTTCAGCTATTTTCTTTGGGAAGTGTTCAATTAAGGGAGATGAGCTAAATTGTGGTTTGTGCCTTGATTCTGTTCTAGACCTGCTCAAACTGAGTAAACACTTGGGATATATAAGGAGGGAAGGGGTAAAAAAGAGAGGAAGCAGAGTTGTAATATATGTAAATGTTTGTGTGCTACCTGTCTAGTAGAGACAGCTGTAGACAGCTGTATTGTGTGTTTATCACACAATAGTAAGAGTTGTCAGTTGGTTTGTATTTAATAGTGAGCACATTGTGAATGCTTACAGGGACTTCTGTCCGTGCAACTTTTATTAACTGGTATGGACAGGCTGATGTGAGCTGTAGTTTTTACCAGATTACATTGGGTAGGATCTATTTAATAATGGGATACTGTATAATTTTGGCTTTTATGTTTTTGGAAGTGTTGTATATTGAGGAGTTCAGGTAAAATATCTGTGGTGCTGGTGCTTTCAAAACCAGCACCACATAAATGACATTTGGGTTGCCAAAGCGTGATGTTTATCCCTACCCTGTGCTTCTGTAAATGTTGGCATGGTTAAATCTTTCAGTGCTGCTCAGGTCAAATGCAAGTGCTATTATTAGCACAAGCAAAGATTTTGTATGTGATTATAATGGGAAAAATGTTTCGGTGTGCATCAGCTGTTAAGTTGGCAATAGTTCTGATTGTCTGGGTTTCTCTCTTTTAGGATAACATCCTTACAGGATGTACACCGTGCCCACCAGAGAGAGTATGAAAAATATATGGAGGATATTGAGAGCTCAAAGATGTCTGTCCAGGAGTTGGAGAAGTCTTCAGATGCAGCTCTGAATTACAAATTCTACAGGACCATGAAAACATATGTAGAAAACTTGATAAACTGTTTGAATGAAAAAGTATGTATATTTTCCTCCTTTTTTTTAAAGATGATAAAGGTGTATTCTGTCAGTGAAAAATGAGAGATACCACCCAGTTAAAAATCAGTTCTATCAGAATCATATTTAATTTTAATATTAAATTTAGTGTCACATTGCAGTTGTGAATTTCTTCAGGTAACTCTAAAGAGAAGAAATGTTAGTGAATACATTTTCTTCAACAGCTAATGCCTCAAAAGCAAACTGCAGTAAAACAAGGGACACCAGTGGTGTCCTGGTGAACCCTTTTGTATGAAGTCTTAGCCCTTGACGTGTAACTGGTGTGTAGTTTGTGTTTTCAGCTTGAAAAACTCCCATGACCAGGAACTTACTTGTCAACCTATGATACTTCTGTTCTAATTTCACAGCTATACAAAAAAACCCTTGGAAATTAATTTTTGTTCATTCTTGTGAGATTTAAATCAATTGAAAGCCTGATTAGTGTTTGCTCTATTGCAGCTGAAGGACATCAATGAACTGGAATGGGCTGTGCATGCCCTTCTTCAGCAACGAGCTGTGAGAGTATCGAAGCGAAGGCAAGAGGAGCTGAAAAATGAATCTGCTTATATTCAGCATGTGACAAGTTAGTAAAAAGTTCAAATTCTCAGTGAGAAAATAACTTGTCTTTGAGCAGAAATACAGTTCATTTTTGGGTTAAGATTTTAATTTTCACTTCTGATCTCCTTTCCCCTTCCCATTGTTAGTAGGAGTGTTCTGTTGCACCTCATTTGAAATTCTTACCTGAGTAATGCCCATGATACTGTTTTTCTCTGGTTTAATTTCTCTGAATATGACATGACCAAGTACCTTGTCAATTTTTAATTGTTCAATTTCCCATCAGCATTTAAAAAGAAAAATGGGAGTCAGTTTTCCAGTAGGTCTCAAGTTGGATAAAGCTTGTTTATTATTGAATTCTGTGAATATCTGAAAAAGCTGAGTGTGTAATTGGCAACATCACACTTACCTGAGGGTGTCTGTAGGGCTATGTGTATGCCCAGATTGGAGATTTCAAACCAGGAGGTGACACCCGACTTGCAGAGCATGAAGAGAGAAGCTACTTTGTGTAAGGGTTTTATCTAAAAGAAAACTGTTTCAGTCACTGTAGGAAAAATAAGTACAGTTTTCTCAGCTCGTATTTTCTTCATTCACCAAGGTATTGTTTATATGCTGTATGAATCTCTAGCTGCTGCTATTTAAAAAACCCAAACAAACCAGACCTCCAAAACCAAACCCTTTAAAACTGTTCAGGCAAAGCTGAGAGCAGTATGCTTGGAGCTCCTGGGAACAGATGGAGGACAGATGCACTGGATTCTGGTAAATACTAAATCATATGGGTTCAGTCTTCTCACTTGAGGGGATAAACTGCTGATGAGAGGAAGTAGCAGGCTGGATGGTTTTGTAAAATGGCAAACTGACAGCAGGTGTAAGGAGAAAAGGGTAATGCCATAGTAAGAGTTGCTATTAAATTATTTTACCTCCAGCTCATTAATGAGACTGCACTTGCATGTTTAGCAGCACATAGCATTGTTTTTTATGTTCCTAATTATATTTAATATAGTCAAAAGGCTGTTTTTTCTTACATGATCGTACTTCAGTAGTAGGTACACCCTTTCTCTTTGGCATGTTTTGTGCATCAGCCAGTCATTAGTGCTACAAGGAATTTACTCTGACTTACTCTGGATGCTGTTAGAGTTTTGATTAGGTTTGTTCTTTTGTTGGCTATTTTCGAAATTTGAAAAAAAACTTAACAAAAGAACAGAAGGAGATTCTTTGCTTCCTGTTTGAAAATAAAACAGGAACTTTAAAAACGTATCACTTTATTTTTGGCTGTTTCTGTCTTATAGGTGGGAATGACAAACCCACAGTGAAAGGCAAATTGGAAGGTGATGAGAAGACACAGGTTCTGGAAATGTGTGAGCATCGAAGGTACCTCTTACATAGAGGTGAACTTAACTCTGATAAATGTTCTGTGCACTGACTTCCTGTTATTCCTGCAGTCATGAATGTAAACCTGTAGGATTACTAAATTAGATTACACTAAAAATATTTCAGTATTTGCTTTCCAAAACTTGAAGCACATGGAAGCCATCTATGGATTAATGTTGCTCTCTTCATATTGATTTGAATGTGAATGCTAATAGAGCTGGATATTTTAAATTAAAATGTCTTAAGTGAGACAAAACTATGAGGGGAGCTTTTTTCTTCCTATTTTAATTAATAACATTATTAACTTCTACAGAAATATATTTTTGTATTACTGTAGAAATAGCAAAATTGGGCAGAATTGTTTCTGCTGGAGAGGTGGTGGTGAGTGAAGCAAATCAACCTCTAGCTCCAGGTCTGCTATCAGTGTAGGTCAGACAGATGCTACATTTTGGATGGTACAGTGTTCAGAGATTGGTACCAATTTTTTTTATATTATTGGGAGCTTTGAAAGTTTTATAGTTGCAGCAATACCTCAAGTCTTAACTATACTTTGAAGCAGCAAGTACCTTGAAATATTACTGGATGAAAAGTGGTATAATAACTTCCTCTCAAAGCAGTTAACTTTTAATGCTAATTGATGTGAATAACTGTTTAGAAGTATTTATGCAACATCACTTCCTACATTTATCTTTTATCATTTTCCTGTGGTAGAAATTCAAGCCATTGATTTTGCAGCCTGTTTCTCTTGATGTCACTGTTGCTCCCCCCTTGCCTCTCCTTAGGCTGTTGTCCTGACAACTTGTTTTAAGTATATTTTTTGAAGTTGAATTATTTTTTAAGCTTTCTCCTGCACATACAGGAGAGGATAACTCATCTGAGTTCATTCCAAAATGCAGGAGTTGCAGGCGGCAGGCGCGGGAGCAGTCAGGAGAAGGAGATCACCACGAGGGCTTGTCGAGTGATGAGGAGTTGACTCCCACAGAGGTGGACGAGTTCCAGAAGAGCAAAGGTTGGTGACAGTCCTAATGCAATGTCCTAGAACAAGATCTCTTGTTGATATTTCTTTAATGAGTTTTTTAAGGAAAAGTAGAGGAATACTTCATTTGAGTTCTATATTTTTATTTGCACACTGTAGAAAAAAATGCACCCAGGCAGTTCTGACTAATGACTTGGGAAGAATGAATGAATGGTTTTACATTTCTTGTGGTGTCAGTTATGTGGTGGCAGCACTATACATGGCTTTTTATACTAGAGGTTAGCTCTGTCAGATTATGCCAGAGCTGATCTGGCAGTACTCAGTGCAGTGCTGCAACATGTTTTGTACAGTCAGTTTATTTCCTCAAGCTGGAATGTGAATTAAAGGTTGGTTACAGTGTTTTAATTACCATGAGTGAATGGATGAAGAGGAGGACGAAAAGGTATAATAGCTTTTCTTCACGTAACAGCAGAAGGGTTTTCATGCCTGAAATTCTGTCTTTCTGGAACAAAGTTTGAAACATAGTGGTTATATAAATCTGTGAAATAGATCATGAAGAAACTTGTCTTTCCTTGGTCTTCTGACACCATTTTTTTCTAAAACTGGGTTTTTGTGGGAGCTGTTTTTAAACCATTTCAGTGTCAGGTGTGTCAAAGATAAATAACAATTGCAATTCTCATAAAAATATCTCTTATGTCCTATAGATGCATAAACTCTTCAGCTTATGCCTATATAAGTTCTGTGATTGTTTCTTTTTATTCCCAATAAATATTATCCATAGATAACGTTTTAGAGGATAGTAGGAAAATCTTTGAAGATGTACATGCAGATTTTTGTGACATCAGAAAAATCCTGTTGAAATTCCAGGAATGGAAAGAGAAGTTTCCTGACTCTTACTGTGATGCTTACATCAGTTTCTGCCTGCCTAAGCTATTAAATCCATTGATCAGAGTTCAGTTAATAAGTTGGAATCCTCTTGAGGTGGGTGCATCAGCTGACAATTTTGTTAAAAATGTGTGTGTATGATATATTAATACAAAGAATTTTTTTTTCCTATACCTAGCACAGTGCATTAGAAATTAAGGAAGCTGCTGTGTTGTCTCAAAACTTGAAGTATGTTGTAGAATCTTAACTTTCCCCATTCCTTTGAATTTCAGCCCCTTTTGCCATATCTCCTGTAAAAACAGTTCTTCTCCTGGGTTCTTTGAAGACACTTGAATAATCCCACCCATTAAATTGTAGCTTTAAAACTAGTTTTGCTTTTTTGGCCCATTCAGTGATGAGGGTGGATCTGAAATTAAGTGGGAATTTGGGTGTTACTGGATAGAGCTTTTCTCTTAATGCTGACCAGCTGAATAACTAACAGGAATCATTTTTCAGCAGAATTTTACAGAGTTGGAAGAGATGTCCTGGTTCAGAGCTATAGAAGAATTCAGTGATGCAGAAAATGTATCTGAATCAAAAAGACATGATGATCATGATAAAGAAGTTTTGCCTAGAGTGATTGAAAAAACTGTTCTTCCCAAAATTACAGGTATGGTAAGATTGTATTGAAAATGTTCACTGCAGTTACGCTATGACACCTTAAATAAAAATGATAATATCAAATAATGTTGGTGATATTACAGTGCTCCAAGATATAATGATTGTGTAGTTCCACAGAGTGGGGTTGAGGTGGCCTCTTCAAAATTATTGTGAGAGGCTGAGCTTTTTTTATGTTTACTTCTGTTACATTGTAATGGCTTGAAACTAGGGCAGATAAGTAACTTGCATATTATGAATGAAATAAATTCCTAATTTTTTCTCAGCATTTGTGAAGAGTGTGTGGGATCCTTTATCTACTTCACAGACAAAGAACCTTGTACAGCTTTGCAATAACATCTTTGACAAACGAATCCTTTCCAAAAATGAGTCCAGCCGAGCAAGAGAGGTAAAAGCTGTGGTACCAAGAAAGGGGAACTTCACCCACTGTGTGTACTTTTGTGTGTGCTCCTGTGGGCACTGAGAACATTCTCCTGAAGTTGTTTGGTTCTGATGACTTTTTTGTTTTTGTCACTCTATATTAAGATGATTTAACAGATAAACTTCCAGCTCTCTGATTTTCTCCTTGTTGAAGATGATGAGGCAGAAATTAGCTACTGTTAGTAGAAAAATTCTGCCTGTATCTATCCAGAATCTGATTGTAGATCTAATCTTCCCTCACTGCAATAACAATGATTTGCATTTAATTATCTTTCCAAATTTGAGCTTTATGTGCTAATAAGGCTTCAGTGGTGCACCCCTTAAGCTTTTATTTATAAAGTAGACCTAGAATTTTAAAACTTGAGAATCCCCAAAGGTTGGTTAATTGGCGAGGAGGAAAACTACTATGTAATCCTAGCAATCCTTTAATAATTACTTTTACATACACAGTCACTCTAGGAAGCCCTTTTTAGCCTGATTCTGGGTTTATTCTGATGTAAATCAGGAGGTTTATCTAGTGAAAATGTGGTGCATTAAGTAGTGAAATGGGATGGGTGTTTGGGCCCTGAGTATGAAAAGAAATATTTTCAAGAAAATGTTTCTGCCTGCCAAAGTTTGCTGTTTTGAAACCATGGCTTAAAGTCAAGTGATACTACTGATCTTAGCAAGAACTTAAAATAAATAAATAGGCTTAAAAAAAAAAAGGTATGTGGCAATCTGTGGCACCTGAACTATAGCAACTTTTTACATAGAATTTAATGTCTTTTAATGGAGATCCCATGTGTATAACTTACTTTGGTTTTAATCTGTACAGTTTTCCTGCTGCCGTGCAGATTAATGTGCAAAAAAAGGCCTCACCTAGGGATATAGCTTAGGGATATAGCAAAACCCTCTAGGCTAAGCCTATAGATAATTACAGCTGTGATTTGTCTGCTGTTTCTATTTTTTATTCAGGGTCTCAATGTGTGTTATCTACAAATGGCAGCTGCACTTAGCTCTAAGATATCAGACCTCTGGATGAACTAAATAACCTTTGAGGTTGTTACAAATGGAATATGAAGTCTTCCAAGGACACACTGTTTATTCTTTTTTAATAGGATTTGATGAACACGGTTGTCCTAAGAATGAAGAAATCTGTAGAGGAAGATGTTTTTATTCCTCTGTATCCTAAAAGGTAAGCTAACCCTGTGACTCTCTTCAGTTTGTATTTTTTTTAGTTCCTCTACCTTTCTCCCCTACAGATGTAGATGAAATACTGTAGACATCGATGTCTGAGAGAGCAGATGTCTGCTTATCTTCTTTTAAATCCAACAAAAAATAATCTTTATTTTAACTTTTTGTTCCCATGGCCAGCACTGTGGAAGACAAGTCATCGCTACGTTCAAAATTTCAAGAAAGACGGTTTTGGTCAGCTGTTAAGGTAGAGAAAATAGGGCTGGTTTTGTTCTGTTTGTTCTCTCTGAAATCCATTTCACTGGAAACATCCCAGACAATATTTCAGTTTTCCTGCTAATTATGTTGGCTATCCTCCTCCTTGACTCAGAGCAGGTTAATTTTCAGGTAACTTAACTTCAAGGTATTTTACCTTCACAAACACAGCCTTACACCATGCTCAAAAATGACAGTTGTAATAATTTATAGAGATAGAGTTTCTTTTATGAAACTTGTAACAGTTTTAGCACACATAGAGCCAACAGCTCTACAGATTCTTTGTTTCTTCATTACTACAGCTGCTCTCCAATGTTGTTCTTTGGGATGGGATTGTCCAGGATGACAAAGTCCGTGATTTGGGACTGAGCAAGTTGCTGAATCGTTACCTTCTCCTGAACATCCTAAACACACCACTAGGGCCAGACAATATCGAAAAGTGTAATAAGGTAAAAGACAATGTTCATTGGAAGAGGGTGTTTTTGCTAAAAGCCTTTTCTTTTTCATGAAGAGGGTCAAAACTGAAGATGGACTATTTTAAAAAAAGAAAATTTAAACATTTACAATTTTATTTTAATTTTTCTTTTAACGGCCTTGCTGCATAAGAGCATTTTAGAGCAAATACTGGTCTGTATGTTCTTAAGCATAACTACTTGGAGAAATAATCAATGTTGATTTGAAGGAAAAAGCACACTAATAATGACTGAACCTGTGAGAAGGTTCCTGTCAGAAATTATGTGACTTGGTTATATTGAAATGCTTGTTAAACTTTTTCCAAATATTGTGTAAACAGGTGGTTGCATGCCTCCCAGAAAGATGGTTTCAAGATCTCAAGGGTGGATCAACTCTCCCTGAATTACTGAACTTCAGCCAGCACTTGCTGCAATGTGCCCGTGCACTACACAAGGACAACCACAGGTAATGGATGAGGCTGTCCTGAGATTCAAGTGCTTCCCCAAATACTTTGTGTTAAATTTTTTTAAAATTCCTTAAATACCATATATTTGACACTTTAAAGTATGCTGATGTCATGTATATATATATATATATATAAATATATATATATATCAAAAAGAAAAATTGGAGTCTAATATGAAGGAGCACTTGAGCAGTCCTCATTTACTGTGAGAGTTTGAGGTGGTTGATATTGGGTGCTGTTAATGATCAGAGTAGCCAAGGTCAGGAAACAAAAATTATAGTTTAGACAGGTCAATAAAAGTGCTGCTATATTTTTAATTTTTTTTTTTTTATTCTTAAATAGTGATGAAACAAAAGAAGTTCTTCTCCTGCTGGTGAAAATTGGAGCTTTGCATATTGTTGAAGACTTCATTGAAGATCATAAACTTGAACACCTTAAAGCAATGATTGGGAAATAGAAACCTTTGAAGGAATGCTTACATTACTGAAACAAGCCTGGTATTCACACTAAACCAGTTCTAATATGAAATTTAATTAGTGGATCCTGGCTACTCAGAGGTAGTGGTAATCACTGTCTTGGTATTAAATACATGAGGTGTTTTTTTTCAAAATGTCTTTTACTGCCATCTACTCCTAGATTAGGGAGTATTTAGAAGTTGCAGTTGTCAAAACAATGGTTCAGGCATTCTAAAATGTGTGACAGCGCTTTACTGCTGTATCCTTCTTGGAAGGAATCCTGCAAACAGAAAGTGCCTGTGAACTTCATCACTGCTAGCCAGTAAACAACTTGACAAGTTATTTTCAGTATTAATTGCTAAATACCATTCTGACTCAGCAGTCACTGAGCTCTTCGAACTTGTGGTCCACAGTGATTTTTGGTAGGGTTATTGTCAAGCCATTCCTAATGAAAAGGATTCATGATGCCCCTGATACAGAAACAAGGGGGGGGTCAGTGTGCAGGTAAGGAATCAGGATTTTCATCACAGACATTGTGATGATGAGAACAGAACAACTTCAGATACTTTCCAGTAATTGGAGTTCTAGAAATCTCTCTGCTTCCCAGTAAGCTCTACAGAACTTTACTTCTTCTTATCCTTATTTGGATATTATATTATTTCTAATGTTTTGTAATTTTGTATATTTGCAATAAATATTGCTACAGAATAACAGGGATGTTTCATTGTAAAAACTGTCGTGCATCACAGAATCTATATGTTTGTGACTATTTCTCCAAAATCTTCTGAAAATAGAATTTAGCTCTTGAAGATTTAATCCTTATGCCTTCCTTTTATATTTTTTTTAATTTTAAAATATATTTTTATAAAGTACTTGAATTGTAAATACGTTTGATCAGTATTACAGACAAAATATTACAAATAATTTGGGTTTTTTTTGAAAATAAAACATTTTACTGTGGTAATGACTCTTACAGCTCAATTCTTTAACATATGACAAAATGTCACTAAGCTGTATGAAAAAAGCCCCTCCAGCTCCACTAACTTACAGTAGCTTCAGGATTTATGTTGCAAATACCGCTTTCTAATAATCAATTTCTGCTGTTTTTCCTCTCAGAATGCCAACAAAAATGCAACTGCTGATCAGCAATCACCACAAGCTCATGATCTCATTGCTTTTCTCGTGTTCTGCTTTGCCTCATCCCAGCTTGTCTCTAGCACCAGCCTTGTGCTATGACAAAAATGTAATTGATGTTCTATCACAATTTAGCTCTGTAGATGTTTGTTTCTGGAAGAAAGATTCCTTGTAATGACTTGTAGGCGTTGAGAGGGCAATGGACACTTGAGACAAAGAAATCTGTTCACGCTGAAATCTCCAAAGGTTAACTTTATTGTTGCTTTGCCCATGTATATACAAAACTTGACAATTGATCATCCCTACAGTAAACTAAAAATATTTTCTCAGGAACTCTAGACTGCAAAAAACATAATTATTTTTCAAGTTCTTCACTCAGTTCTTTCTGAATCTTTTCCTCTATTTTTGAAGTATCATATTCTCTCAGCATGTCAAACTCCAGCCATGGCTGGCTCCACTTCTGTGCTGCTTGCATTTTATGTTCTGGTAGCTCAAATTTGATTCCTTTTATATTGTATTTGGGTCTTTCCCACCGTTTTGACCATGGTTTAGGTTTCATTCGTACCTGCACCTAAAATGAAAGATTAAAAAATTATAAAAAACCCAAAACAATAAAAGGTATTAAGGAATTAATTTTTGATTGTGATCTTAGCAAAAGGTGTCAACTGCTGCTGTAAGAGGAGGAAAGTAAGAGAAAACTGACCAACCTGTCAGTGTGTTTAGTAACTACTACTCTATGATGGTTATAGTATCTTGTAAAACTTTTTAATTTTAATTAACGCTGTCTTGATTTATCACAGAGTCCTTAATTGAAACAAATTGAAGCTAACTTATCTTCTGTAGTTTTGTTCCTTATTAAGAAAAAAATAAAAGTAGCATGAGAGGGAAAGGGAGTAATTATACTGAGTTTCTACACAACACTCTGGCAGGGTCTGACGGTTTCTGGATCTTCCCTGAGATGCAGATTTTAGGTAACTCTTCCATCTTTTTTACCTTGTTTCCTGACACCAACCACTCCTGAATCAGTAACTACATTAATAATAACATTCCTGTAAGAAAAGCTTTCCCTTCTGCACAGTTCTGCAGAGGAATGTGGAGGCTGCTCTTCTTTGTGTGTCTTAACAATTAACTCCAGAGGATGGCAGGTGTTTACATTCTCACCGTTCTTTCATTATAGAAATGGCACGAAGCCTTGCCTGATTTTATCTACTTTTGTCACATTGGTAGCTGATGTAGCAAAGAGCTGCTCCAGCCTGCCAGGATAACAGTCATGAATGGAAGTTGTAAATAACCCTGTGCTTTCCCTCTGAAACACATGGCTCCTACCTTGTTCACAGGAATTTCCTCGTGCTCCATACGAGGTACAGGTTTCATATTGACATCAAAAGTGCTGTACTCGGGGAGGGCATCCCGCAGGTACATCAGGTTCTCATCCAGCCTCTTCTCCAGCTTCAGCACCTCGATCGCCTGGATTCGAGGACTGTACAGTTCGTAACAGATTTCAACCCCTTAGAGACAGAAAGCCTGTTTTAATGAACCAAATTCAGGAGAAATACTAACACCCAAGCAGTACTGCTTCAGTTACACATTTCCTGTATCACTGCAAACTGATTTTAGTCCTCAGAACACTACAGTGCTGTGTGCACTTGTGACTGTACTCGTGCACTGTGCACATTTCTTTGTAAATCAAATCTTTGAGACAGAATGGCTTAAGAGATTTGAATGGCTCAAATTGAAGGAAGATGAGCTTGGGTTTTCAACTTTATTTCCTCTTGGTTATAATGGCTGTTAATTATGTATCTCAGTGTAGGTGTAGTGTGTATGCATAGACACCCACTCCTTTTATAGTTGCCCTCAGAACTCCACTATTTGCACTGCCCCGATTTTGTCATAATCTAGAATATGAACCTGTGATAAAACTCTTCCAATCTGTTGCTTATTAAAACAGTTTACATCTACATCCTTAGTTCATGAAAACACACAGTGCTCAAACTGGGCTGGTGTTCACATGGAAATAGACAGCCCAGGCTCAGACACAAGCACAACCATCACAGAATGTCTGAGAATTACTGTGCAGTCCCATGCCTTTCAAGTACAGAGCACATCAGTATTTCTGTGTACACAGTTTTAAACTTGCACAGTACTCTAACAGGCAGACTCATACTTCTGCTTCAATCTGCTGTTTTCCTCCCCACAGACTAAATTTCTACAACATAACACATTTTTTGCTGAACCTTTGCAGCATAATTACCACAGCTGAAACCCCACCTTGGTCTTCTATGACATTCCGAAGGACAAAGGTAGCGCCGAGTCCTTTCCCTCCCCTCTGAATGCAGATCCCAACAAAGCGGTTGGATTTGTCATTGGCGTAGGGGTTCGCAGTTGTCACAGCGAGCACGCTGCCTGCCAAAAAAATGGATTAAAATTAATAGCCTGTCCCAGTTAATATGTGCCAAAATGTGGGAAGAATCAGGCAAAGTGCATCTATGCAGGTGCATTTTGAAAATACTTTTGCTTCCCATCAAAACTGCCAGAAACAGAAAAAACCTGCTAAGGTGACCTGAATTAATATAGATTGAAGTGATACTGCAGGTTAACTGCAAACTTTCTTCACCTTTATTTTTTTTGCTCTTCCCTATCCAAATTGTATGTAATTAATCTAATGTATTTTTTTTTCTTTAGCTCTACTGGTAAACCATATGCTCAAGGGCCAGGATTCCACATAAGGAACACATATGGATTACTCTTTAAATTAATCAGGAATGTAAATATCAGATTAAAATACAAAGTATTACATATAGAAACACAGCCTAGTTGATCAAACACACCTCAGACTTTATGTTTTATGCTATTTTACATATGACCACACTTTCTAGCACCCCACACATACTGCCAGAATTATGCAAGTTTTAGTGCTGACACTGACCGACATAGAATTCTGGGATGTTGAACACTTTTCTTCTCTGTATCATATCCTTCCTTTCTATATAGTATTTAAGGGGATCTGTTCTCCCTCTGGGAGGTATAAATTCAGGGCTCAGGAACCTGTAAGAAAAGCCAAACTTTAAGATGTATGAAACAAAAGCATTTGCATAAAAATTATGAGACAATTCCAAGTATTTGCCCCAAGAATTACCAGCTCTTGCCTTTTCAGAGGTACGAACTGCAGTCTATGAAGACACTCATTTTATTTAATTATTGTTTTTTTGTTATCTAAAAGGAATTTTTGTGGGATTTTGATGTTGGTTTTGGGTTTTTTAAGTGGCTTTTTTGTTTGGCTTTTTGTTGTTGTTCTTTTAAACAGATATTTTCCCAAACAGTAATGCATGTTGGTCTTAGAGGAGCTGAATGAAAGAGGACAGTTCAATTAGTGCTTAGAATCAGGTTATTTCATGGTTTAATTGTAATCCCCATGACAGAACACTTACTGTTTGTTGACTTTAATAACAGATATGGAAGAATCTATTACACAAATTTCACAAATTGATTCTACAGGACACACCACATAAATGTCCTTTTGTGTTACAGAAGCTTAGATAGACTGGTAAAATTATTTTTTTTTTGCTACAAAAAAATTAAACCATGCCAAAGAATTTCTCCATGGTCTGGACCTCAGTTATTCACTGCCGAGCTGAGTGCGTACTTCTGACATGGACTGGCTTGAGCTGAGAACCATTTCCAACAGGTATTTGGATGTGCTCCCTCTGGTTTGAATAGCAAGACCACCTGCCCTTAGAGCAGATGGATGAAGGTGGACTCAATTCAGTTGTACAGATGCTTCTTAAAAGTCCTGGACCTGGCCAGGAGAGAAGTGCCCAACAGAGAGAAGGACAAATGCAAATCTCCCCTACAAACCTTAGGGGGGCTGTGGGGGCAGCAGAAGTTCTGGCTGGTGCTGCTGCCCACAGGCAGCCCCACAGGCAGCAAACAACAGCAAAACTACTCATGATCTTCAAAGTGACGTTTTTGGAGGGGGGCAGATGAAGAGTACAGTACCACCGCTCTTCTTCCAGACACAGCACTGCAGTTTGAACCACTGGGTCATTTACAGCAGTGCAAAACTGGGTGTAAAACCCAAGGAGGCTGTGGATGGCCCAATCCTGGAAGTGTTCACAAACAGGCTGGATGGGACTTGGAGCAAGCTGGTCTAGTGGAGGTGTCCCTTCCAACCCTAACCATTCTGTGATTCCATGAAATGGGCTGAGGTGACATCAGAAACACCCAGAATGAGACATCTGGTGAAGGCTACCAGAGACATCAGGTCCATGTCACAACCAGTGATGCACAACCAGCCTTGAGGTCCAAGGCAAAGGCAGACACAGGACCTGTGTCCCTGTCACGCTAAAAAGATGCCTTTAACAGACATAACCCCCCACATTAACACCAAATCTGCAATAGCATTAACTGCTCTACATTTTTTTTTCACGTTTCATTGCTTTCGGAAACTCCAGAAACAGTATTTAAGGTGTTTTGAACAACATAAATGGTCTTTGCGAGAATTTGACAAACGGTGTTGTTTTTTTTGTGCAGCAATGCCTTGCCTCTTTGAGTGCGTGCTCACACAGCGAGCAGCCTGAGCAGAGCGCAGGTGAGGCTCCACAAGCTCAGGTGAGCGCGGGCCACCCTCACCTGCTCTCCTCCTTCCGCGTCTTCCTGTCGATAATGACGGGCTTCGGAGGCGGCTGGAATTTCGGTGGCTTTCCATCGCTGCTCACTCGGTACCCCGATAAAGAAAAGCACCCTGTAAAATACAAAACAACCTTTAAAACACCCGTGATTTCATGTTTAACCTCTCCCCACCAAAGCAGGACAAGGCACCACAACCCGCCCTCCAGGCCAGGAGCCTCCTCCCCCCGCTCTGTGGGCCAGGGAGGGCAGGGGGAGGGCGCCGGGCAGGGGGGAGGCTCGGGTGGTGCTCGGGGCTGCGGGTGAGGGCCCGGGAGGTGCTCACGGCCGGGCAGGGCGATGGCGGCGCCCCTCGGCACCAGCCTCCCACAGGCGGCCGCCATGGCGGCTGCGGCACGGCCGCTACGGCGAGCGCGGGGGGACAAAGCGCGGCGGGACGGAGCGCGGAGGCGGTGCCGCCTCACGGGGCGGTGCTAAACTGGAACAGGTTTGGGTTTGGGTTTGGGTTGGGGAGGAATTCCTCGCTGTGAGGGTGCTGAGGCGCTGGAACAGACTGCCCGGAGAAGCTGTGGGCTTCCCATCCCTGGAAAGTGTTCAAGGCCGGGTTGGATGGGGCTGGTTCAGTGGGAGGTGTCCCTGCCCCAGGGCAGGGGCTGGAAGGGACATTAAAGACCCTGCCAACCCAACCCGTTCTGTAATTTCTGTAATTTAGGGATGAAGGGCGATTTCGGGTGTGGCGGGAGGACCGCGGCCCCAGGGCAGGGGAGAGGGGCAGGTGCTGTCCCTGGGGTGCGGGGCTGGAGCTCCCAGTGCGGCCCCGGGGCCAGCCCAGCCCAGCGCAGGCACCCTCGCAAGGAGCAGTAGCTCCTTGGACATCACAGATCCACCACAGCTGATGAATTCTGGCTTTGTCACATGAAAGTGGTGGTGTATTTTCCAGAAACACACTTCTGTGTGTCTTCATGATAAAAACAACTAAAATTTTTTTTCGAGGCCACTGTTATCTCTGTCCATAATTCAGATATCCCGCAGTCCCAGTGCTTTTCACTAAAGATGAGTTTAGAAATTATTATATGCAAAAGTACTGTTGAGGTATATTTAATATGTTTGTGTCACTCAGGTTTCCTTGGCCATCAGTCTGGATTCAATTAGTGCCTACAGAGGCAGGAGGAAGGTGAATGCTAAATGCAGGTCTATAAATAACACCCCGCTGTTCAAACTTTGCAGAGATTCACTTCAAAATATCCCTGACCTCATTAACTAATTAGATCCATCACGTTGCCTGTGATGTTCCCCCAACCCCTTTTATTGGTTGCAGATGACTGCCCAAGCCCCCACGTTAACACGAGTCATTTCCTACTTTGTGATCTGGTGCTTGGGTCCTTAACTGTGCTTCAGTAGACGATAAGGAGTGCAGAAGCCAAGTCCCAGGTTTCTGTAATCTGCTGGTTAACAGCGAGGTAATCAGCAGAACATGAATGGGACAGAAGGGGGCACTCTGACCCTTAAAATACAAAAGAAAGCTCCACCAGCCCTGAGCACATCACTCCTCAAGTTTAGTCTTTTTATGTTCTTATCCCTTACGTGAGCTCTATTAAAAAGGTAGAATAATATTTTTCAGGGGGTGAGGAATTATCATGTAGGGGTAATTCCAATAACTTAATGGTGATTGAGGAGATAAAATAGCTGTAAGGAGATGAGTGGGCTATGACTTGGAAAACTGCAGACTTGTAGCTCACAAATGTCTTTAAAGAAGAGAATTGGATGTTGCAGTGTCAGGGAGCCACTTTTAACTCCCTGACTGACCACTGTGGACTGCAGGCTAACAAAACCACTTTGATGGGCTGGAGCTGCCCTGAGCTCAGGGCTTCCCAAGACAACCTCACTTCCCTTGAGGTACCCTCCAGGGCCCAGAAACTTGCCCCTGTGTATTTCCCAATTCCTGTGTGAGTTGCTGAGGCACCCTGGCATCAAGACACTGGACCATGTGTTGTTTGGTGTCTTTTTTCAGGAACAGCTTTCTTGAGTTTGAAATACAGGGGCAAGACACTCCCCTTTGAGTTTCTTCATTCTGTCACATCAGACAGAGTAGGAGAAGGGCTGCCTCCCTACTCTTCTTGCCTATATAACAAAATCTATGAAAATATGGATCACTTTACAATCACTGGGAAAGGGAGAGGTTCATAAATGAAAGGCATCACTGTTCTCAGGTGATATAACTAAGGATGGCCACAAAGATGGTGAAGGGCCTTGGGGGGATGCCACATGAGGAGTGGCTGAGGGCACTTGGCTTGTGCAGCCTGGAGAAGGGACTGAGGGGAGACCTCACTGCAGTTACAACTTCTGGTGAGGAGAGAGGAGAGGCAGAGAATGATCTCTTCTCTGTGGTGACCAGTGACAAGATCTGAGGGAATGACCTGAAGCTGTGCCAGGGAAGGTTTAGGTTGAATGTTAGAAAAAGGTTTTTCACCCAGAGGGCACAGAAACAGGATCCCCAGGGAAGTGGTCACAGCACCAAGCCTTACAAAATTCAAGAAGTGTTTGGACAATGCTCTCAGGCACAGGGTAGACTTGATGATCCTTGAGGGTCCCTTCCAACTCAGCTTATTCTGTGATTAAACAGACTTTGGTACTTCTCTGAATTAATTCTGACTGAGTTGAACATATTTCTAGTCCCTTCTGTCCAATCCTGGGGAAGCTTACTTATGGTTCCTTATTACTCAAATCTGAGTTTCTTTGGGAAGAAAAGCATGACAGGTAGTAAATGGTGCTTAGCCTGATCCTCTCTCATCTGTGGAAGTAGGATGTGGCCAAGATCTTCCATTGAATGCCATCCTTCATGTTAGTGTCTTTGAAGTCTCCTCCCTTATTTCAACACCCTTCTTGAAGTATTTGTTTCAAAACTGAACATGGCAGTTCAGCAGTGCTCACAGTCACCCCAAATACCCTCAGTTATCCAGCTGGACAAACTACCACCTCCAGCCTATTTCAACCCCAAATCTCTTTTGACATCAGCATTTCAGTGTCTTCCTCCCTTGACGTGTCTTTGCAGATGAATCAATAAAGTCAACAGATTCTCTCCCAGGTCAGCAGTACAACTGATCCCTCTTTGCACTTCCCTGCTAAAGATTTCACGGAATGATCCCGCTCATTAGAGGAATGGTCCTGCTCATTAGAGGAAAAAAGGCCAATGTTTAAGGAGGAAGGAGACCTTGTGTTTTACTCCCCGCATTCTTTGTCACTCTGAGGCATTCATTTTTGATTTCTTTGCTTTGACTCAGCTTTGTTGTAACAAAGGCTGAAGAACAGACCTTCTTAGACCATATGCTGCATTTGGAAGGTAAAGGAGGGGTGCACATTTCTGGTGTGGAGATGCCCAACAGATTGTACCAGCCTGAGCTGACCTGCTTACCTGGATTTAACCTGCTTATGTCCCCAGGAGTGCAGTGCTTCAGTACCAGCACCACCAAAATCAGGGCTGTCAGTGTCACCTTCCAAAACAGTCTGCATTGCAGGCTGAGATCCCAGAGATTCCTTCTGAACACCTGAAGCCAAGTTGCAGCAGCCCCAACACAGCTGTCTGTGGCCTGTCAGAGGGTGTGAAGAAGGGAGTGAATTTTCATGTTGCCCAAGGGAACATGGACATCTTTTTATAGGAAACACAGCCAAAAGTGGTAACACCTGCTGTTAATATTACTGTGTCTCTAAACAAAAAGAGATATCTGCAAGGGGCTAAGCTGCTCTGGAGATCTGGTTTGTTCTCCCTTAGGTGTTGAGAAGAGGCAGCTGGATGTCCCTAGATTACAAAAGAAATGGGACTGGCTCATGGAGGACCTCTTCACCTCATCTAGCTAAATTGTGCCCTTTTCAACCTGTCAAGCTATTCATAGCTGCTGTAGCCCCAGCAGTGGCTGGTGGAGCAGGCATAGCTCCTTTCAGACTGTCCAGAGGTATCTCAATCCTTCAGGCTCTCTTGCAAGCCTGTGTCAGCAGAGACACAAGGCTATGCCTGGATTCCTCTGTGTCCTGTTTATCTCAGGTACCAAAGCAGCCCTATAAACTACTCTGGAAAGGTTTGAGTATAGTGGATTTTATTAGAACCTTTAAACAATCTGGTATAAGTTCTAGTCTTTCTGGAAATTTCCCTTTAATGAGACATGAGTTTTTGGTTAACTTAAGGTGAATTGACCTAGCTGAAAATAATCACAGAAATCCCAAGTTGTTGCTTAAAATGACCTCATGTGCCAGACCCTTCTGGATAGAGCAGCTGCTCACTAAGGTGGCCATCAAGCATCCACAATTACATTTTTCCTTACTGTAGAGCAAGCAGAGAGGAGAGGGAGAGCTGTTCTTCAGACACAGCATCCCAGCACTGAGCTCAGGAAAGCGATGGACTGGAAAATCTTCTGCTCGTTCTGTCAAAACAGCCCCCGGGCCTCGGTTGTTTTGGAGCGTGCATCCTGCTGGAGCCACACGCAGTTAACCCTGCCAGGCCAGTGCGTGCTCTCCCCTCTGAGCAGTGCTGGGAAAGTGCTTACATCTGCTCCTCTGAGCCTGAGGCTTCCAGAGGGCCTCTGGCAGCGGGCATGTCTTCTGTGGCACATCGCTGCTGTGCTCATGCACACCTATGCTCTTCCATTTCCTTTTCCCTTTGTTGAATTCCAGCCCTGGAGGGTAAATTGTTATTGTATTACCTGTACGGGAGAAGAAAAAAACTGTGTGCCAGTGATTTCTGTCAAGGGTGCAGGGGATATATTAAATGAGATCTGGTTTGTTGGTAGCTTTGCCAGTGCCTCAGTAGATACTGACTCTGTATTCAGAGTCAGAAGAGTCTTTAAATTCCTATTGGAATCTGTGATGTTTTCAGATCGTTGAGAATTTGAGTTGTGTGACTTTGTTGTTTTTCTTGTCTTTTGCTCTTGATTATATCCCCACTCCTCTTGAATGCCCCCACTCAGAATTCGGTTTCCTCTGGGATGCATGGCACCCTTACAGGTAATGGAAGGGACAACAACACTGGCTGATCTCAGCATTTATAAAACACTCGATTCTTCTAATTTTCTGATTTAGTAAAAAATTTTAAAGAGGAATTGTGTCTAATATGGAACCAATGTTGAAATTATTCCAATAATCCAATAAATTGTGTAGAAGACAGGTACATAATTGCTTAGAGGTTAAAACAGTGAGATGTTAAGAGTTTGAAGAGTTATGAAGAGTGTGACAAAGTAAGGTTAAGTTCAGGAAATGATGCTAGAGGTCCTTCCCTTAGGCAGTAAATTCTTGGGTCTCTTTGAATCCTGTATGGGTCCACCAAGGGGTGTCCTTGCCTCTGAGCTTCTATAGTCTGAATGATGGAGGCTGAGTTCCAGAGCCATTTTACAGAAAGCTGCCCCAGAAACACCATTAAACAAATAACTCATTGCCCAGTCCAGGCAGCTCCTTCAGTACTTATCTCAAACTGGAAGACCTGTCTTGGGTTGGGAGAATCTATCTCATTCCAGAAATTGGAGGTCTTCTCCTTCAGAAGCAGTCTGGAACACCGTGAGAAACTAAAGAGACCACTGATGTCCCCCTCCTGTTTCCTGAGATGCCCAATTGGGAAATATTGAGCCTGAGATGACCAATTGGGAAAAAACCCAATTGAAACAATTGAAATTAATTATAAAAGAAATCCCATTTATCTTGAAAGGCAAGTGTAATCAAAAGACTGATGGGTGAACTCCCAGGTACCTTTACATTTCATAGAGTCAATATTTGTTCTTTCTCCATTTATAACCCCATTACTCTCTCTAGGTGGGCAGGAGATTTCAAGGGGGACCATTTGTTTTTCTTGATTAATGCATTAATGATGGTGGTTTGTCATAGTAAATTATATCTACTATCTCAACCTCTATATGCAGGAGGAAAAGCAAGTAAAAAATTTATGATCAAATTGCTCAAAGTCGTGGCTTCTCATTATTTTTAATAAAACCAATCAACTTCTGCTCTTCATTATGGAATGACTAGTGACTAACCTGAAGAGAAAATGTCTCTTATATCCTTTGTTTTGCAAAAGCCCTTTAGAAATCATAACGTTATTTTCCACTGCACTGGCTCAGCTGTGTGCAGTACTATTGTGTGGAAATAGCTGGGAGAGAGAAACTGCTGCTTTGTCTTATGTCTCACTTTGCTTCCCTCTGGACTCAGCAGGGCTTTCACCTGAGAACTGGGCTTTACAAGCTTTGACTCTCTGCCTCACCCACCACAGAAGCAACAGCAGCTCTGGACCCTGGCTTCCTAAGCCAGCTGAAGAAAGTCTCAGCTCTCCTGGTTATTCACAGCACCATTTGTGGCAATCTTCTATGGGTGAAAACCAAACTATCTCAAATCAGACTCCTTTTAAGGGACAAAGCTGCTTTTCCTCTACTGTCAGAAGGTTCATTTTACAGAAGGAGCATTAGGTGGAGATGAGCTTGTGTGCTGTGTCAGGAGAGATTCAGTGAACTGAAAAAAAATTGTTTTACCTTTCACTGTGGGAAAGGAAAAGGGAATTTGATTAGTTATGCATGTCCAAGATGGGTTTAGCAAGTGAAGTAAGAAATTACCTGCAGTGTAGTAATAAATAGAAGAGAATCTCCATGGACAGCAATTCCTGAAATTGAGAATGACCAGGGAAGGGTTGTGCATGAAACAGCTCCCAGGGGATAAGTGCAGGACAGGGCAGAGCACAGCACCAGTGTTGGACAGGGTAAGGCTGGGGGGCTTGGTCGTTCTTCACAAGGGGATAGTCCAGCAAAAACTGAAAAGGTTTTGGAATCTAAGTGGGCTCTAGTCTCTTTTTGCCTCTGCTGAGGTGTTTCTGAGGCAAGTTACTTGTGTTAGAAAAGCTATTTATTATCTTTATTTTATGTAGTCTCTGGATGTACACAACCACTAAGCTATGCCATACACACACAGCTCTGCATATAACACTGCTGTTAGTCCAGGCAATGGTGAACTCTGACATTTGCAAATCTCTTGTAAAAAAGCTGTAAAAACTTGTAAAGTTTCCTTCCTTCCTCTGCATCCTTTCTAGCTGGTCTGGTGAGCAGCGTTACCGCATTAGGTATCAGTGATGTGTGAGCCAGGTGCCCAGAGACAATGACTGCAGCCAAATTTCAGTATGAGCTTACTGACGTGGGAAGCAGCTCTTGCCCTAGAAGCAAGTTAACTGGAGTTCCCTAATGATAGTGTTGTGGCTACAGAGTGTGGAGACTGGACTGTCTTGGACTTCAATGCCCTTGTAAATTCCTTGGGTTCTTTTAGATGACATAGTCCAGTGCTATTTGCACTGCCTAGCACACCTGCACTTTGTCAATGGATAGTCTCTTGGGACCACTGTGAAAAAAAACCAACCTGGTGATATTATTGGCCTGAGTACTAAAATGCATGTAAAAGCATATGGTTACTCTTGAAATAGCCCTCTCAAATTGAAAAGATTTAAAAGAGGAAAGGAGAATGTATGTTTAAGTACATGTTAAAGGAGAACACAAACCTGTTCTTCTTGCAAATGGTAATGTAGTCCATTGTTGAATTTGCACTGATGCCAGTGAAATTACACTTGGGATTACTTTTCCCCATTCAGCAGAAAAGCATTTCCTCTGATTCCCTTTGATCTTTTACCAGTTTGTGATCTGTGAGCCAGAGGTTTTTTCTGTAATTTGCTGTCTGTCCAAAACTAAGGGAAACACTCTCTGCTCCAAGGCAATGATAAATCTGAGGCGAAAGCTGATCTGTCCGAGTTACGCTGGAACCAGGGAAGCCAATGAGGTTTTTTCATTGACTACTGGAGGCTCCAATATAGAGAATGGGATGTGCCCTGGCTTGTCTGGGCCCTGCTGCTGGACCAAATAGCAGCAATTGTGGTGTTTCACCCCAGAGACACCTTTGGCTAGCTGGATGTTGCAGCTGGGCACGTGGAGACAAGTCTGGGCATGCTGGAGCTCAGGTGGCGGCAGGATGGAGTTTCCTCTCGCAGAGGGTCCGCTCCTCAGGTTTCCCGCTGTCGGAGAATCCTTTAAGGCAATGGTGAAGGAAAGGAGTCGGTTCTAATGGAGGGTTTAATTCAGAGCTTTTATTCTGGCCCACAGGCCTCTGAATGTAGCAACAGCTCCAAGCAGAATTCCCCTGCAGGCTCCTGAATCCAGTCACAGCTCCATCAGAACTCCCTGGACCGCGTGGCTGCTCGGTCTTTTACCTGGGGAGGGGAGGAGGGGACAGGTAGGGAGCCCACCAACCCGGTACGGGAGAGGAGGTCTCAAGGGACAAAGGACACCTGGATGGCCCAATGCCCCCCCGGGGGTGGAGGGCATCTTTTGAATCTGCCCAATCACTCAATGCACTTCTGGAATTCCAGGAGTGACAGACAGTGCTCAGCAGGGGTCAGGGTGGGGAAAGGAGGAATGATTGACACTCCTGGGAGGACACCTTCAGGGGAGAAAATCAGGTTTCTGGGGAAAACATGAAATCACACCGCAACAATTGACTTCTACAGATCAAACTTAAGCACAGTCTATGCTGAATGCTCCTGAAGGAATGGTCTGTCCTGCTGATCATTGTAAATAGGTGGGAGCACAAACTCATAGCAACCTTGGCTGTAGCTGTGCTGGAGTCTGGAGACTGCAGGATGCCCTGTCATTCCTGGGCAGCTCTAATCAGGCTTACCAGAGTAGCAGAAGGAGAAGATGCTGTAACACTGGCAGACAGTCTGCTCTGGGGTTATTTTTTCTCAGCCCATGCCACTGTGTCTTCATCAAGGATATTACAAACTCCTGAAACACTGTTGGGTCTCTTAGAACATATCATCTGGTTGTGGTCATGCTATCAAACTCCAAACCATGATTCCTTCCTGCCTATTGGGAATGGCCAAAGTTCTTGCCAACTCCCAAGCCATGCTCAGAAATGTTCTACATACCAGGTGGCCTGGATCAAAAGTGAACCAAGGACTAGTCCAAAATGTGCGTGGCAGTGCCTGTGTTCAGACCTTTATGTGGTTCAGACTATTAGTATAGAGGTGGATTTTATGCAAAGGTGTCATGACAATGCTTGGAAACAATCCTTTTTGTGGGAAAGGTCTCTGGCAACAAAAATGGCTTTTCCAGCATAAGTTATAGCAGTAGTTTCCACAGGATGGGCTATGTGTAGAGGATGTGTGCCCATGAGGGAGAGAAGAACCTGGGGAATGCTGAAGGACTCTCATGTTGTCCTACATGCTACTGCCTTTGCATGCCTTCAGAGCAGAGTATGGAGGTTTGTGATAAATGCCCATGGTATCATTTTAAGGATGAATGTTGAGATTATTCCTTTTTTAAAATCAAATAACATCATAGCTTGTTACTCCCACAGGACAGGCTGAGAACTTCTAGACAAGTTAATCTGAGAAAAAAATTCTGCTTCCTCTGGAAATAAAGGACAAAGTAAATTATTTGTGAGGGTTGCTAGTAAAACAGGAAAAACAAAAGGGAAGAACCTAGTGGAGATCCAGATTAAAAGGGGTCTGTAACCTGAAGTGACTCATGGCTACATAGCATCAGGATTGAGACAATTCTCCCTTGATTATCACAGGTGAGATAATAGGAAAAACATACTGCTGCTCACACTGAACCAGCTGGGATGTCTCTGCTCTTCAAAGCCAAGACCAATAAGGTCAGAGATAGGTATCTTCAGGTGTCAAATTCAGCCTCTCATCTAAGAAGGACTCCCAGACAGCTATTGAATATACTAATGGAAAGATAGTGGTGGAAAATAGTAAAGCCAGTACCTACATCATCCAATTTATGGAGAAATCTACCCAGAAAAGCTGTTAGAAGAGGACTTATGAGCCAGGTCAAGTGGAGAACAGTTTCACTTTACAGATATCAGAAGACAGTGCAGGTCCTGAGTGTCTCAGTGAACTTGTGTCTTTAAAACATTATGTGACTTGCAGTATAGTACAAAGATCAAGATGACTCCAAATTCCTGTAGTTCTAATACATCCTGTGCACAAGGTACCAACTAAACCCAACCGGATATGCTGATCCCAGAAAAATCACCAGATTACACAGTCTCTTCTAACACGGAACATGGAATCATTAGAATAAAGAGAATGTCAATTGAGAGAGGTTTCAACACCAGTTACTTGGTGAGACATGAGGAGAAAGTTTTCAGCTTTGTTGTGGATCACTTTGTAGTTTTCAAATATTTTACTTTTGACATTTTCATGCATTGGAGGATTTTGCACCACTTTGTTCAGTGTTTCCCAATGTTTCAGTGGGATAAGTGCATCACTTGGGACTTTTACTCTGCACAGATTTTGGTTGAAGCACTACCCCCTCTTGAAACCTTTCCCAGTATGGAGCAAAGTCCTCCAGGTTTTTTGTTCGTTTTGTAAACTGAAGTGATTGAGTGACACAAAATGTGAAAACTTCAAAGGCTTTTCA
Source organism: Anomalospiza imberbis (assembly GCF_031753505.1). Taxonomy (NCBI): domain Eukaryota; kingdom Metazoa; phylum Chordata; class Aves; order Passeriformes; family Viduidae; genus Anomalospiza; species Anomalospiza imberbis. The sequence continues at coordinate 7,497,805 of NC_089683.1, read as the reverse complement.
GTTTGAATATTCTGCACAGCTGCTGTTTAGCATTGAATATGGATTTTACTTGTGAGATACTTGGTGTTGTATTGCAAAACTACATTATGTGAAGTCCTCTGCTTTCAAATTGATGAAAGCAAACAGTGCTTACTTCCATGAGTAACCCCATCTGTTTCTATAAGACATTCTTAGGGGAAAGATTAAGAAAAAAAGGAAACATAGAGCTGTACTTTGCTGGAAAACTTTGCTATTTTATATTGAAGCTCTGACCACCCAGTTTACATTTCTTTCTGTAGGTATAAATGCACATATACTTTGTTATTAATTTACATTCATTTAGAAGGAATGTGGCCAAGTGGAAAGAGCTCTGGCTGGACTTAAAAAGTATTTAATATTTTCTTATCTCTGTCAATTTCCCCTGGCTGACATTGAAAAAGTATTGACCTCAAACATATGACTGTTCTTTGTCCATGTGTGAAATGGCAGAATGCAACAGGGCCTGTTGGAGAGTGCTTTGAGACCTTATGGAAAAAAACAGTAAGAAGTGAGTAATGTTACTAGGGTTAGAAAGAAAGAGTAGTTTTAGAAAATTTGTACTAATAAATCTGCTTGTGACTGTGTAAACAAACAGGACTCCAATCCTACATCTGGTTCTCTAGCTGAGATCTATTCCTGGTCCAGCTCTTCTACTGGCCAGCCTTTGGCTGTTGATGGTTTAATCAGCAAGGAAGAGGTTAATGGTGACAGGTCAGTAAAAAATAGAAAAGCATTACCAAAAATCAGCCCTGGAAGGAAGCAAGATCAGCACAGACAGCATTAAATTGGGAATCATCCTAACTGGGTCCATTCCTGATTACCATTTATGAACTGGGTAATGTTTGGGTCACATGTGAATGACAAATTACTTCCTTTCTCACTGCCTTAGTTTCCCCAGTTGCAGTTGTACTTAACTGTACTTTGGGAATTTACATACATGTTTCAGATATTACAGTTTTATGTGCAGCAGGAGAAGGAGAGGATCTATGAGAGAGGAGCATGGGAGGAGAGAAAAATGCACTTAAGTAGCATAGTCTAAAAGGAGGACTGAGGTACAGTTGTTAAACATCTTAGTGAGACTTCTCCACAGTTAATCTGTGGAGGGAAAGAGAGCAAATATCATTCCTCCAAGCTAAGATGTAATGCTGGACTGCATCAGAACTGGCCTATTCCCACTTCTGGGTGGCTTTGGGGACAAGGGATCCAAGAGAATGTATGTCATTGTATGTGTTATTACCTATCCCCAGAGACGTATTTGAGGGCATGGATGGATTTCAAGGGCTGTTACTCCTAAAAGTAAAGTTCCATTCTGGTGTTGCCTTGATTCATGTTTACCCTGTGAGACTGTCCATGACAGACATCCTTTATCTGTGCTATGCTGGGACAGGTGGCCTCTTTGCCTTGCAAACACAGCTGATGTTCCCACATGCCCCAGGGAATAAGGGCATTATGGAGATGGGCTTTAACTGAATTGTCTGTTTCTCAAAGGCCAATTTTCTTTTCTTTTTTTCTCTTGTTCTTTTTGGCAAGAGTTTCTTTCTTCATTCCTTTTGGAAGGCATCTGTACAGACTTACTAAAAAAAAAAAAAAAAACTCCCTCAGAGGACAACACCCTCCTCTTTGGTTTGACTTTATTCACAATAACCTAAAGGGCTGCTCAAGCACACTGCCCATGTTTAGCCTTAAACCCTTTGTCACCAGAAGTTTTTTTTTTTTTTTCTTCCACATATACTGAGTCAGCCAAACCTAATTGCCCTTTAATCAGTAAAATCAACACCTGCTAACAGGGTGGGCTCTTTTCAGCAAATAGTGCTTCCCTTTTCCAGACGCTGATAAATTTCCAGGGGTCCTATTGTTTCTTTGTCTTGCTCATAAGGAGCTTTGACTGATAATCTGGTAATGGGTATGGTTGTCTCATGCCTGTAAGACAGTAGTGGTGAATCTTCCTCGTGGCAAGGGCAGCAGAACTAGGTGAGACAAGACTTATACGTAGATGCCAGGAGTCAAATCTCCTGGTATTTTCTCTTTAAATCTTAGGTCAGCTCTGGAAAAATATGGGTCAGAGAGGTTCGGCAGGTGGGATTAAAGTATCAGGTGAAATAAAGAGCAAGGCAGCCTGTAGAAAAGTTCCTTGGTTTTTTTATCTTGCTTAAGCAGCCCTCTGCAAAAAAAAAGTAAGGGGGCAGAATTGTCTGCAGAGAGAAGGGACTGGGGCTGGATTGTACAGAGCCTGTTGGACCTCAGGCTGTGTCTGTGCTGTTAGGACAGCCCAGAGTCACCACTGTCCTTGAGGAGTCTCATCTGCAGCTTCACTGGAGACCCTCAGGGCATAAAGAGATGCTGTGCGAAGAAGGTGCTTAGGTGCAGATCAGGCCAGAGCAGCCTTTTGTTCCTGTGGTCATGGACAGGATTTGAGCTCAAACTCCAGATTTACCACTCTGCTTCATCCTCTGTATGGCTGTTTGGAACTTGAGCAAGTGGCCGTGTGGGCAGAAGGCAAACAAGGCCACGGGACTTACAGCTCCCCTTGGGGTCTGCTTCTACAACACAGACCATCCCAGGACAGGCTACTGGTGGAAAAAATTACTCTGGTATTCATGGCAGCACTCTTGAAAATGTCTTTCACATGTAATCAGGCAGCCAGTCTGATATTCATCTGAGAACAGCTGAAATATTGTTAGAAATTTCAGAAAAAGAAACACTTCACAAGTTCACTCAACTCTGAAAAAACCCCGGAGCCCTTTGCGCTGAAGTTTCTTACTCCTGTTTTTAGCTCTATAATCCATGTTTTTGGAGAGTTTCACTTAATTCCCTATGGATGAACAGGACAGAGGAGTAAAAACCACTTGTGGTTTTCCTTGGACATTTCCACTGAGGTTTTTTTTGCTGGATATCTGCTGCAGCTTTGTTCAGCAGCTGTGTGTGAGCCTGGCCCCATGGCTGCCACCCTTGGCAGCCCCACACAGCGTCAGCTCCTTAGTTTGAATATATTGATACACAGGCTGCTAAATGTCTGGCGTTGGCTTTGCCTGTGAAATATATCCTCCTCTCTCTGCACCAACACTCAGCTTCTGCCCTAGCCTGCATATGTGGAATATGGCCATTATTTGCATGCAAACATATGCCTGAGCTGCAGCTAAGGCTTGTGACCAAGGCCCAGGACCTCCTTCCTGTACCCAGGGAGAACAGAGTCCACCCATCTATCTGTGTCCCCAGCTCTCAGCTCTTTCAAATTAACATGACTGGCTTGATGCTACCAGGATATGGATGAAAATCAGGTAGGATCAAATACTGGATGTGAATCCAGGCGAGCTGGAGCCCTCCTTTAACTCTGCAGGGTGAACAGTGCTCAGTGAGCATCTAGGGCCATCCTAGTTGGAGGTTAAAGTAATTGCTATGGAAGGAGCCAGGACTCCTGGCTCTCAAGGTTGGATGCGGCTTGGAGCAACCTGGTTTAGTGGAAGGTGTCCCTGCCCATGGTAGGGAAGCTGGAGTTAGATGATCTATAAAGTCCCTTCCAATCCAAACCATCCACGATCCTATGAAAAACACAGGTCTGGATCTGCTGAAAAGCCCTCTGTTGAGTTTGATGGAGGATAGAGGGGTCCAGTGGGTTGGAGGGAGCCTGGCTTGGCTTTCTGCTGTCAAAAGAAAGGAGAGTTTTATATGTGTGGCTGATAGCAGTCCCAGTCCTGCAATGAGATCCAGGAGGGTTTGATCCCTGGGCCTGTGCAAAGTCTCCTCCACTGTAGGATCACTCTCAACAGGGGACACAGAATTTTCCTGTCACCACACTGCTGCTCACACTGTTTTCAGCAGCATCTACAAATACCCATCATGCCAGAAATCCGTGTGAATTCAGGTGCTTTGTTTTGGGCTCCCTCCTTTGAAAACTCCGCTCATCCTTCTGTCTGTCTGCACCAGAGAGACAAGAGCCCTGCATATCTAATCCAACAATAGCTGGGCTCCTCCAACCCAGCCCCTCGGGGCACCCCTTTCCCCGACTGGCCCCCAGCAGCCCGCAGTGCCACAGCTGGACAGCTGCACAACAGTCTGCAGCAAATCTGGGCAAAGAGGTGGCTTTTAGGACCCTGGGAACTCCGCCAGGCTCAGGTAGGTCTGTCTCATTCGTCAGCCGGGATTCATTCACTCCCAGGGATGTGTGTGTGTGTGTGTGTGTGTGTGTGTGTGCCGAGTGCTTTTCCTTCCCCGCCGCTGGCTGCGAGCCTTCCAAGCAATGGGACTAACGCTGTTCTCCGGGCAATGAGGAGGGCTGGGCAGGGGCAGGAGCCGCTTTCCTTTCCTCTGGAAGAAAACAAGCCGTGAGGACACCTAAGGATGTGCTGCCCAGATGTGTTTCCCACCTCCGCCTTCCTCCTAGGACTCATGTGCTTGACAGCTTTCAGCAACTTTGCCAAGACTTCTGCAGAATTCTCAGGTAGGGAGAAGCGCCGATCCTGCCGTGTGCTGCTCGTGCACCGGGGCTCCTATTCCAGTGTTCCGGAGCAGCCCAGGGAAAGGGGATGTGAGCCGATCTGGGATAGTTGTGTGGGAAGTCATTTTAATCTTTTAAAAATAGGCCAAAGATGAAAAGTGTCTTCCGTAAGAGGATTTTGAGTTTCTTAAAAGCCTTTCTCAATAATTAGCAAAACTATTCCAAAAGAGTTAGTCTGACTAACTTTGGGAACAAGAAAATCAATAGTGTTAACTTGTGTAAGTTTGTAGCAGGAATGGTATTAGCCTATGTAAATTTTTAGCAGGTTTTGTACTGCGTTTCTCATAGGAGTGAAAAGAGGTGGATTAGGAGACTGGGACAGTAAATTAAAGCTAACATTGCAAGTCTAAATTATTTTGTAGTGGGCCATATTCCCTCCTCTTAACCATACAGCTCCTGATTGTTGCAAAAGCCCCCTGAGCTGAGATAAAGGAGGTGCATACACAGAACAAATTATAATCTGTGTTTTTTTAAACTGAAAGAAGTGTCTCGTTTATTAATATTTTCTGAATCTAAAAATCTCTTTTTTATTAATATTTTCTGAATCTAAAAATGTTGATAGCACTTGTTTTGAGTTGTACATGGCAGGTAAATACCCAGCACTTTCAAAGTCTGGAGTCCCATGTAAGTTTTATAACTCTATAGCTGCATTAGTTGCTTTAAAATTATGTTTCTGTTTCTGTTCTTTTTGGATATGCATGTGGATCTGAGAAAACATAACAGATTTCATTTTGCAACTTCAGCAGGGCTGATAAGTTTGCTTGGGTGTGCCCACCGAGGGACACTTTTCTTTTAGGATATTTGTTCTAATTTTGGGTCTTAGTGTGAAGAACTAGCCTGGCATACTCTTTAGGGGTGTTCTGCAAAACTCTTGTAGTGGATAAGAGCTGCCAATTATAGATTGCTGATGAAAAAGTGTCATTTGCAAGGGTTGAACCTCACTGGACTTGGGTTTCAACACATCCCAGCACTGCTGCTCACTGCCTGGGAGTGCATGTGTCTGTGTGCTGTGAGAAATTTGTGTTAGAAAGGAGAAGCTTGTGGTGGAGAGTGGGGGAAAGAATATGTACGGTGCTGGAAGTCTTAATGTGAATTGAAGGGGGCTGGCTTGCCTGTGATTCAGTCTCTTTTGGGGGCACATCAGTCCTGGGGGCTCCCATTCAAGGCAGATCTGCCTCTGAATGGAAAGGACTGAGGCATTTCCTTGTTTCTGGTGTGCTTTTATCCTTTTCTTGGCACTGAGCTTTCTCTGTGCTCCTGCTTGCAGGCAAGTTGATGCAGAAGGGGTGCATGGAATAGGCATGATGGGAGCAAAAGCTGCACTGGGGAAAGGAGTTGTCTTTCTGAAATGTAGATAAAATTTTCCCAGCCAGGCCAAATTGCCAAGTGTTAAAATGTGTACAGGTGTCCCAGGGCAAAGGTGCTTTACATTGTGTTTGTACAACATAGCTGGAACAGTGGAAGGAAATTTGATAGGCTTCAGTGGTGCTGGCAGGGGGACCAGATGCTGTTCTTTTAAAAATTGGTTAAGAAGGTTGCTGATAACAAAATAATGTTTTCTGTAGCATCCAAGTGAACTGTCATACTTTGGGAGAAGAAGGGGGCTTGTATCCCTGCATATGTGTGTGGCAACACTGTACTCTGAAGCAGGGTCTGTAATCCCAACAGCACAACCTCCCATGAGTTTCCATAACTGTTGAAACCTTCTGCCAGGTCCAACCTATGTTTTCTGATAGCAGGCTTGGCAAATGTCCCCAGTCTTGTTGGACTGACTGTACCTTGCTGGACAGGAAAAATTATTTGCTGCAGGAAAGGGCTGTACCCAGCGTGTAGCAGCTCAAATATAGTTCTGTAAGCTCAAGAGCTGAGTACTCACAAGATTATAGGGGGTAGGAAAAGGTACAGCAATTCCCAAATCACATCTTATGCTTTCCCAGCACATATTGCACTGACCCCATTCACCTCTTTCCAATGCATGAGGGTTTGCACCATGCTCTCTGAAGGAGCAGCAGCCCAGGTAACTCTTCCTACCTGATGGAGCATCTTGTTTGTCACTGTTATCCCTATAAGTGAATTGTCAGCTGGCTTAAGAAAGGGAAGGGGGGGGCAACCTTCTAACATTATTCAATGTAATTGTTTCTGGCCTGTTATACACTTCTCTATACTTCAGCATGTTCTGAATTCTTCTCTGGCATGACTGGAATTGAGCAGGTGAACATCTTTGGGGACAACTTATAGCTTTACTGTATGCCATCCCACCTAGAGGTGGTGCATCCAAAACATAAATTGTCTGCACCAGGGAGATGAGTGGATTTGTATTGGGTATTACTGCTGAGGAATGTAAGGCTTGCTGTGATCCCACAGAGGTTTCTGCAGCAGTTGGTGCTGCAGGGAGATGACACAGCTCTTTGGGATGTAAAGGCTTTTCCAGCTTGCAAATTAATAGCAGTACAGTTCAGAGACAGCAGCTGATGCTCTTTGGGGAAGAATGGGGGTTTAAAACACAGTCCTGTAGACCTTGTATAGCAGCAAAACCTCTCTGGCTTCTCAGCTTAGTTTGACACAGCATAGCAAGGAGGTGCTGCTGTTTGCAATAGGTCATGGCTGTGTGGTGGTGGCCAGAGTGTGTGGATTCAGCCCTGGAAGGAAAGCTCAGGGACAGCTCTGCTCTAAGCAGATCATAAGTCAGCAGCACTGACTCTCATGCTGCAGCTCTGCAACAGGGCTGGATAAAAGACTTACCAAGAACTTTAAACCCAACCACATCCCACTGCTCCCAGTACTCTCCACTGACTGTGTCTTCAAGGCATGTGTATCTCAGCTGCAGGAAGATTTCATTTTTATGTAGGCCATGGCAAGGCACACCCTGAGAAGGTGCCCAGAGATGTGGTTAACTGAGTGTCAGGTCTCACAAGAGAGCAGGGCTGGTGGGGATTTCTAACCTCTGAGCACACAGTCTCACACTGGGGCTCCATCCCTCCTGTTTGAACAGCTCAAATGCCGCAATGTGAACATGAGCAGTGCGTGTCCTGCTGGGGACTGATGCAATCTGAGATGTAAGAATTCAAATTCCTTTTAAGTGAAGTATTTGAACTATGTGAAGAGTTTTGAAGTTGTTTTCTTTAATAGTTCTTTAAACATTGATGTTTGTAGCAGGGTGTGGGGGTAGGAAGCAGATCCTGAGGGAGAAAGTGGACTTATCAGGCACTTTGCAGCCACTTCTTAAGAAGACCTGGACTTTTTCTCTGTGGCTGCTTGTAGGATGAACTCTTGGTTTAGTCTCATTCTGTGATCTGTTCTTGTGCTCAGGACTGTTTGAAGGCTTAGAACCTGCTGTCTTGACGTGTCACTTACCCCTAATATTTAAGGTGATACTTGAGGATTGTGATGAGGATTGAATCTGATCTTGTGAATCTCTGTACATTAACTGTAAACCTCTAGTCCTGATCTCTGTAGCAGCAATGAATTCTCCAAAATCCTTGCTTTTTGATAAAACTTGTTTTAGGCCCTTTCTAATTTTAGTGAGAGTCCAAGACAGAGCAATGTCCTTGCTCCTGCTAGGGGATGTTATGCCATAGCTCCTCTGCATGGGCTCTGGGAGGCAGTGATACATGTGCAGTGCACAGGCCTTGCTCCTCAGAGGGACAAGGTTAATGAAAATGGGGCCAAAAGTAGGCTTTGGTGCTAACTTTAAATGCAGGCATTGAAAGCTTAATCAACAGCTATTGCTCATATCCTGTGTGCTCTCTCTGCTCAGCCATGATGTTCCTGTCTCTGAAGCTAAGTCATGCAAACACACGTTAAATTTTGCTCTGCCCACTGCTGCCAAGGTGACCATTTAATTTCCAGCTGCATACCTGCAAGGAATTAAACTTGTGTTGTTATCATGCCGTGCTCTGATTCTCCAAAAGGATTTTCCCATTCATTAGCTGATTTCAGGCAGGTTGGGTAGAAGGGTGGTGGCATCAGATCTATGGGATTGCCATGAGTTTCATGATAATGGAGACAGGTCCCTCCACTACTGCAGCAAGGGTTGTGAACTCAAGAATTTACAGACATCAGAGAATCCACTGCAAGGATCTAAGCCAAAAACTTAGGTTTCTAGGCATGGAAACAACTTGGCTGGAAGCTTGTGCCTTTTCTGACACAGGAGAACCCAGCTGAAAGAAAAACCAGCCCCGGTAGTGCTGCTCCCCTTGGGCCTGCTTTAATGTTTATGTTCTTTGCATTAGATTTTGGCACAAGCTGGATGTGAGCAGCACTTAGCTTAAGGGAGCTGATCTGGCATTGAGCCAGATGAGTACTGGTAACTCCCATCCACACCCTGCAGGTGAGCCCTGGCTAGCTTTTGGAACCTCTCCCTGGAGGCCCGTCTTGGTTTTGAAAGCAGAAAGATTTTTGTTGTTCTTGTTGTTATTATTGTTGGTGGTGATTGGTGGTTTTTTTGTTTTTTGTTTTTTTTTTTCCTTTTCCCCAAGAATATCAGGTTTCAAGTGAAAGCTGCTTTTGCCACCTCCCTGCTAATTGGCTCAGTGTGTTTGTTTGAGTGATGAGGGCTGGATTTGGGGAGGGGAAAGGCACTTCTCCCTGATTGCATTTAATCAGTCCATAATAAAGGCAATTTGTTTGACAACTCCATTCACCAAATTATCACCAAAATCTACATGCTAACAGCTTCTGAATGCCTAATAGCTCTGAAAGGGTCCGTGGTGTCAAGGGGCATCCAGGATTTCCATGTGTTGAAGGTTTCAGGCTGTAAAAGAGGGCGTTTTCAAGAGAAAGGCAGATACATAACCACACCGAAAAAGAAATTGTAACTCAGTAATGAGGGTTGAGTTTTTGACCCCAGGGGCAAACAGATATGATTTAGACTTTGGTTAAAGACTGGGCCATGTCCAGGCCACCTCCATACCTTGTCTTGGGGAAGGGCTTTGAGTGATGAGGTAGGATGGACCTCAGGTTGCTGCTTAGAGAGGTCCCTGCCCCAGGTGATCTTTTCCTCCTCAGCTGGAGGAAATGTGCTACTCCATCCATCCCAGCTGCCTGGGCTGCAGTTTGGGTTACTGAGGACAAACTGCCTGTGCTGGTGCAGAGAAATTCTCCTTTGCAGAGCTGACAAAATCCAAAACCTCATCAAAGGTGGTTTAAAACCACTTGGCCTATTCTGATAACATTCTGGAGATGTGGCTGCATGGAGCGGAAGCTGAAGGGGGTGGCTGTGTCTGGGAGCCATGGCTGAGGGGTTCTCACAGGGGGAAGCTGCGACTGGGGTTTGAGTCACATATGTCTGTTTGCCAGTGGAAAAGAGTCTAAAGACCTCAGAGAGCTGGGAGGTTTCCTGGAGGAGGAAATCAGTAGGGAGTTTGGGTGGGTATCAAGTGCCAGATCTGCTCTTGGCAGAGCAGGAAAAGAATCTGGGGCTATTTTGGTGCTTGAGAGAGTTCTTCTGGTTTATCAGTGGGGATGTATCTTTATGGTATCAACAAAACCATGTTACTAAGACCAAATGCCATTTTAAGCAAAGATACAGGTTTCTGTCCACCTCTGTATGGAGGCATGCTCCAGAAAACATTGTGGATTTCCCAACAGTAGTGATGAAAATGCTGTGAGGGAGGACTCTGTGCCTCCTGACTGTAAAAATATTCAGCGTTTCTGAGGGGACCAAATTGAGCTGCAGCATGACAAACACGTGTTCCCAATTCCTTGTGTTTGTGGTCCTGGGCAGTCACCAGGGGCACTGCTGTTACTGCTGCAAAAACACAGCTGCTGGTTGGTGTTTATGGAACCAGGGAAAGGAGACACGGTCTGGGAGGGATGGATGGAGCTGCTGTGGGTGCCAGGATGTCTCATGAGGGGTCTGTGTGAAACCTCATGTAGGCAATAACTTCAAGCTCAAGAGCCATATGTGTGCATCTGGCTCCTGTCACATGGAAATCCACTGGTTTAGCCATCACAGCTGTCAGCAAGAGCCAAGGGACCTCAGGGATCCCAACATCTGTGTGATGACTGGCAATATTTATATTGTATCTACTAATTGCAGGGGCCCAGAAAACGATTAAGACTTTTGTTAGTACCAGGAACACTTTATTTAATTAGTAGTATTAAGAAAAAAAAACCCAAAAAACCAAAAAAAAAAAAAAAAGGGAGAAAAGTCTACTGTGGTAATTTTAATAACTTCGAACTATCCCAGTATCCCACTAGCTGCACAGACAATTTAAGGAAATTGTCCTTGCAGCATTCTTCCTATGTCTGTGTGTTATCAGGGATACAAATGCTGCAGAATTAAAGAAAGCAACTGTTTCTATCCTCAGGTAAAAATTTTCAATGACTTAAGGCACTGTGAAAGCAGATTTTATATGTCACAAATTGTTTGGTCAATTAAAAATAAAAAAGGGAGAATTTTGGCTTATCCTTTTTTCAACTGAGATACTTAGAAGCTAAACTCACAATTTAATCTGGGGGGTAGGGAGAATAAGCTTAGTCCCTGCAGGAGGAGAAAAACAGTGTATTTACACTTGGCACTCATGCTGATCCTTTTGTTGATGCTAATTTAAACACGGCCTGATCTCCCAAAGTGCTTGGTGTTCAGAGCTTGGATTGGTGTTCACAGCCTGTGCTGTGTTTAGGTGGGTGTGCAGTGATTTAGTTGGCCAACACCAGGGCTGTTTACATGTCTTATTTGAGACTGGCTGCTTGTGCTTGGCATGTCTGTGCAGGTATAGACTGAACTTTCTGTTTTCTGGTCCAAAATAGCAATCCCAATCCTGGGGGGACACACCATTTAAAGCAATTGCCCATTTTGTTCTGGTTTTTCGTGCTTGTGTAATTTCTTTATACAGATACCCAAGAGCTTCACAGATTGTGTCCCTTGAAAGGTGTGTGACTGCCTGCAGGAACAGATCCAATGTGCCCCTCAGAGCGGTTGAGAGGATTTTTGGTCAGGTTAGTTTGGTACAATACTACAAGGCTCCTTGTGTCCTTGCCAGTGCTGAGCCTCATTGATGCAGCATTGCTGCTGTCTGGGATTTTTGTGCTCTTTCCAAAAGACAGCCACAGGCCAAATCTGCTCAGCTGTGAGGCAGCTTTGCTGACTTGCCAAGAGCTGCGCAGAATGAACTGAAGCACAGAAGTTAATCCCAACTCATCTTCTTACAGATTAAAACTAGTGTAGGAGTAATGATTGGGAGCATGTTTAAGAGAGCTGCTTGGGCTACCTGTTATTATTATTTATTTACTTAGCTGCTCCTTTTGCCTGAGGATGGATGGTGAGTTGTGACTCTCTCAGCCTGGGTTTGGGCTAATCCAAATGTGCCTGGCTCAGCTCACTGCCTGAGGGTATGAACTCATTTGTAGTAATTAAAACTGTGGATGTCTCCTCTTTCAGCGTGTGCAGTGCATGGCTGCCTGGAGCCCAGTGTGTGTCTTCTCATGTCAGAGACAATGATGAGTTGGTAGTTCTGGGTTGCACAGGAAAATAAATCTTGGCTGAGTCTTTTCAGATATACTCTGTGCTCTTGAACTGTGGTGTCAGTATTGATGGGGCTCCTTTGGATGCTGAGGCTTGCTGTTCAGTAATCCCTCTTGGATCCATCTGGATCCCTGCATGAAGATGGAGCAGTGTGTGTGAGTTGCAATTTGGCCAAAACCTCTGAGTGCTCAGGTGTCAGAAGTGTGTTTGAATGAACAGATGGATATAGGTGCTGCTGAAGAATTTGCAGTAGATGTTGTGCAAGCACTTTAGTTGTGGCAGGCAGGGGAGCTCACATGCAGCTGTTGGCAAAGCATCCCACATCCTTAACAAGGAGGAAGAAAGATTTAAAAAATATATTTCATTTTTTAAATGTTGTATTTAGAGAAGAAGGCCTAGAGACCTAGAGGAGATTCATCAGCCATTTACAACAAAGAACTTCAGTGTGTACTTTTGTGCACCAGCTTTTGACCTGATATCAGTACACTATTTGCCAGAAGAGGGATTTTTTTCACTCCCCCAGCAGCCCATAAAATAATAAGAATCCTCAGGGTGTGAGAGGGACCCGACTTCAGGTGACATACACAAAATCCTTGACAAACTGAGTATTTGATGGTGCTCCTTGTCAAGAAGGGGCCATTCAGACCACCTACTCTGAGACCCCCTGTGTGCTTGTGTTATTTTATTTTCATCTGCTATCAGATGCCTGTGGTTTTGCTGCTATGATATTATCAACATGTGTTGTATCAGCCTCAAGGGTTTAAAGTGGGCTTTTACTCCCATTAGTAAATATGAAAACAAACACAGCAGTGTGGGGATTTTCTGCTAATGTTTCCTCTGTGGTTTCTGTATCATACTGTGGGCTGGTGTTGAAATTAAGGTGTTGAAATTAATTAATTTCTGACATTAATTTCCCATGTTTGCTGTATTTTGCAAAGGCTTTTGGCTCACATGTTTTTCCTAAAAGTTATGTTGGACCAAGAGTGTAGATACTTAGTGCAATTAAAGTGATAGGTGGTAACTTGAGATCCTGTGGCTGGGTTTTGGGTTATTGTTTTGGGCCTCAGTCTCTGGGAAATCTCTTCCCTCTGTGGTCTGTGTGAGCCTGTACATGCAGTCCTGCTGTGGCCCATAGGATGCTATGGGACAAAATTCTGCAGTTCAGTTTGGAAAAAGTTTAGCTTTTGTGTGAAACATTCAAATAACAGTATTATTATTCAAATCAAACATATGGAATTTAAGAAAAGTTAAAATTAAGGTAGTCTTAACTGCTTGAGTCCAGCCCTTTTTGTGTTTACGTTACTCTTTAATGAGAACATTATTTTTCTCTATTCCTTGGGATTCCTATGTTGTCCAGGGTGCAGAACAGTGGCCTTAACATTGTTTTCTTTATTCTTCCGTTCTTTATGGCCCTGGGGCCTTATTTCCTCTATGTTTAATGGTATTTAAATCCTATTATGTTATTTAAACCCTATTCTGCTTGTTGTGAGGGATATACTTAGAGGGATGTACTTACCCTTCTGGAAGGAGTCTGGAATGTTACCTGCATTGCACAGCTAAGGATCCAAGGCAAAGAGATTGGCATCAGGAGCTCAAACTGCCCAATATTTCAGAGATTGTTTAGTATCCACCTTTTTCTCCAGGAGCAGCCCCTTATCTATTCTCTTAAGCTGTGATAAGCAGGAAGAAATTTGCGGTACTCAGTTCACGGTTCCTTCTCCAGTGTTATAGTATCTCTGTGCAAATGGGCTGCACAGGTTAAAATGGACATTTCAGTTGCAAAGTCAAGTGCACATAACTGAGTGTTGTGGGTTAACACCTGTAGGCAGCCAGGCACTACCCAGCTGCTTGCTTGCCTCCACTTCCTACCTCCCAGTAGGACAGGGGAAGAGGGAGGGAAGAGTAAAAGCAAAAACAATTGGAATGGCATAAAATTAGTGAAAGAGAAGTGGAAGAAATAAAATAAAAAAAGCAAAATAAGTGATGCAAAGGCAATCACCCACTGCCTCCCACAGGCAGACTGATGCTCAATCAGTTCCCAAGTTAATTTACCCCACTCCACTCTGTTTTATTGCTGAACATGACACTACATGGCATGGGATACCTTTTTGCTTGGCTGGGGTCACCTGCCTGACTGTATCCCTCCCAAAATCTTGTGCACCCTACAATCTCTTCACTGGGAAGGCAGAATGAGGGACAAAGTGCTGATGCAGTGAAAAAGCTCTTCAGCAATAACTAAATCATTAATATATTATCAGTACTGTTTTGGTTGTGGATCCAAAGCACAGCACTGTACAAGCTGCTACAAAAAAATTAACTCCATCACAGCCAGACACAGTATGCTAAAGAAAGGGCAATATTACACCTGTATTGTATGTGCAATATGAGCTAGAGGTTGTTATCATAGGAAATCTTTCACTGGCAGATATGATCTGAGCCATAAAGTGCAGTTGTGTGAAAGATCTTGTTTTGCATAGTTTTTGTTGTGGTTTCCTATTTTTTTTTCTTTTTTTTTTTCCTTCTTTTATGTCTTCTTTTTTTTTTTTCTTCTTCTTTTATTTTTTTTTTCCTAGAGCAGTCATGCTTTGAGGGTTACTTTATTTAGGATGAGATAAGAGTTCTTAAAATTGAGTTACAAATTTGGGGTTAGTCTTTGAAACAGGTTCTAAGATATCTTTTAAAATTGGTTTTGAACACATTTCCCCCTCCAAATGTTTGCTTTTTTTCTTTTTTTTGCTTGCTTCTGTCCCCCCATAAAAGAAGAAAAAAAAAGTTTTTGTGTCTATTCAAAGGCACAAATAAAGATCCTGCAGTGCAAGTGATATTGCTAAAAATAGATCCTTTGGGATTTGTTCAGTTTATTTCTCTCTGGATTTTTATTGTGTGGGTAACCCCTTGGAAACCAAGGCTGTTGATCTGACTGTTTCCAAAGCATGTCCCTCTCTTCATGTATCCTTTGTACAGGGGCCACTTCTGTTGTGTTAACACTCTTTGCTTCCTGGTTTATGTGCTCATCTGAATTCCAGCTCAAAGAGGTTAAAGCCCTGTAAAAGTGAGTGGGGCGAGGAAGTGGCTCACAGTTGATGCGGGAGCGCGCACATCTGGGACCCACGCTGTGCTCACATGTTCGGTTATTGTTGGCCTCACAATAAAGGAGAGCGCCGGGGTTTTGTTCAGCTAAACAACTTTGATGGAATGAATTGTATAGAAAAAAAGAATAGATGGAGCTTGGCTGTTATTTGCCATAATGTTCTTTGTTTTAGCTGCAATGTGGGGGATGCAGAACTCCCAGAAGAGGATGGCCTCTATAGCAGCCAAGGGGAGCTGATGGATTGGAGAGGGATGCAGAGGGACGTTCAGCAAGAAGGGGTGAAACATTTTCTGATTTGGATTTGCTTGTCTTTAGCTGATGGCTCCAGGCTTTCACTTTAGCTTCACTACAGGAGCAGAGACTGCTGTACCAATAAGTTGGACTATAAATGTGTTTGGTGCCATTTGCCCTGGGTTTGGTCCAGAGTTAATGTGCACAGATAGTAGTTAGTGCATTTGGCAGTGGTACAGGCGAGTGGCTGGACTGTAAAGGTCTATCAGCAGCTGCAGGAAACTAAATGCTTGGTGTCAGACAATCCATTTTTCTTGCTGGATAAATGAAAATCTCTTTATCTCTCTTTTCACAAACATTGTCCATATAATTTGAGGGCAAGGTTCAAGTTCAAACTGATAAGATTATTTTGCTTCCCTAAGCTGCGTGACAATGGTACCCTTGGCAAATTAAGCCATGGATCTCCTTTTGCTGTAATGGGAACCAATCTCATTAGAAACAGAGCTGGATTAATGATGAGTCCAACCTCCCATACAGATACACATTCTGACCCCAGCAGGCCTGAAATGCCTTTTGTTCACTCAGCCTCCTCTTCATTTTCCCAGCGCTCCTACATCTGTGTGATGGAGCTGGGGGTGATTATTTCTGCTCAAGCAAAGCCTGCTGAGGGTGAAAAACGAGCTGATTGGTCAGTGTGGTATCACAATAGGAATGATAAGTGTTTTTAAAATGTTTACCTTGATTTAAGTCATTGGAGTACAAGACTGATTAAGTTGCCTGTTACAGGGTATTGAAGATTAAAGGCCAATTGTCATTGCTTCGACCTGTGAGGAAGATGATCCTTTTCTACCTCTCAGCACTGCTGTCATCTACCCATCAGAAAATCTGAATCTATTCACACCAACCTCTCCAAGATCTGAAGACAGGAAACTATTTCTGTGGGACAAAGAAAGACAAACCTTTTCACCTGTGACCTGCGTTTGTTCTGTCTGTCCTTCTTCATGCCAGTTTTGGCTCCTGAGGGGTTGTTTGCAGCCATGTCCAAGCTGCTTTATCAAGCAAGTGGGACTGAGAGTCCTGAGCTGGCTCTGTGGACACCAGTGCCAGCAAGAGAGCAGCAAGGCTGTGCCTACAGCAGCCTCCTGGGCAGATGTTGTGGCTCAGGAGCAGTGCTGAGCTGTGGGGATGCTGTGTTGGGACTGACTGACTGACTCACTCACTCAATTTCTCTATCTATCTAATCATCAATTTTTCCACTTGCTGAGGATCTTTAGCTTTGGGAGATTAGAGGTGCTGCCCTGGCTGATTCCAGCTGCTCCCCTGAGATGGAGCCTTGGTAGAATGTCAAGAGGGGTAAATCCCACTGCTTCCTGGGTTAAAAGCCATTTTCTGATCCTTAAGGAACTTTGTGCCCCTGCATCTCTCGTATGTCCTATTTTTCTGATCTTGGAGGTATTGCCAGGAACTTGACTCCTGGAGGGAAGTTTGTGCTTGAAGCAATCTGGCAGGGAGGGCACACTGTGGGTGTGGTATTTGAAAGTGGCACCAATGGAAAAATGAGCCTGATCTGTTATTGTAGTAACTAGTTGCTATTGATTAGCCAGGGGGCTGATGCTGGTGAGGAGTCCTGACTTCGTGAGCAATTCACTAAAAATCAGTGGGGCTATTCAAATGAGGGAAAGTTGGCTTCTCTATATGCCTGCTCCTGATGGGTACAAAGTGGTTTTTAAAAAAAAAAATCTTATTAAATGTGATTATTAAGAACAGGGGTTAACCAGGGTAACTAGCACTGCTAAGCTGTAGTCTGTGTCTCACCAGCCATACTGCAAATGGACAGCCAAAGAAAGAGATCTGTTTTCTGTTCTTGTTACATTTCTGGATATATTTTAAGATTTCTCAGAAAGATCAGAACCATGAAACACCCTTTGACAATAGCAATCTCTTTTCTTCATGGTGCAGCCTGAGGAAGCATTCAGACCCTTTCCTTCTGGGATTGCTCATTTCCTTTTTTTTTTTTTTTTTCCCTGAAATAAAAACAATACTCTCCCAAAAGCACAACTTCTGCAATGCTCTGGCAGAGCCAGCCTCTATCACTCCATCAGGGAGGCATCAGATGAGACATTGTCTTCTGTTTTTCCTCTCTAAGCTGTAATTCAGGGACAACAAATCACAGCAAAAAGACCCCACCAAAAACAAAACAAAAAACCCAAATCCTCCTTTTTATATATTGTTTTAGTGCTGTCAAAAATAGTAACTAATGCCCACCCTGAATTTCTCTGTCTTTTTGCCAGTTTCCATCCTTTATGTGCACAGAAGGGAATGAGGCATGTGGGAAAGAAATCACATGCAGCAAAATGAAATATCATCAAGTCAATTTGAGCCACAATCCTTGGGTGTCCTGAAGTCTGAGGCTGTAGCCCTGAGCTTGATTCAAGTGTGAGAGGAGCCTGTGATTAGAAAGACTGTCACAAAACTCCTGTCCCTGCTGACACAGCCCTGAAGTTCACTGTAAGAGCTTGAGATCTGTGGGACTCTGCCTCCGTTTTCATGCCTGGTCCCTTTTCATTCCATGATTCCTGATTGTCTCCATATGTCTTTCACTGTAGCTTGAATCCTTGCTGGTTTTCTTGGAGCCCAAATTCCACAGCTACCTGAATTGTGGTGACTTCTAAATAGTTTCGTGGCTGAGAAAGCCTCTAAGACTGATGATGGCTGCCAGCCTATACCAGGCAGGTGTGGCTGGTGGGAGCATTTTCTTTGTCAGCTTGGCCTAATGATGGGCCGTGTTACCTTTTCTATTGTCTCCAGGTATTTCTGGGGGAGATGGTAGAGAACTAAACACTTCTACTACTTTTGTCACCACTGCAGCTGTGGTCCACTCTCTTCTGCTCTCTAGTGCAGTATCAGAATTATCTTGGTCCAAACTTTATTTTTGTCTTATTAATGACCAAATCAGCCTGACCCACCCTGATCCCCAGGGGAGACCCTGTCACAGCCTTTCAGTACTTGAAGGGGACTTAAAGACAGAGAGAGACTTTTTGCCAAGGCCTGCAGTGACAGGACAGGAGGTAATGGCTTTAAACTGAAATATTTAGACTAAGCATAAGAGAGATTTTTTTTTCTTTTTATGATCAGTGTAGTGAGACATTGGAACAGGTTGCCCAGAGAAGCTGTGGGTGCCCCCATCCCTGTTCAAGATTATGATGGAGAGGGCTTTAGGGAACCAGATATGGTGAAAAATGTTTTGGGGAGTTTGAATAGGTGATCTTTGAAGATCTCTTCAAACACAAACTATTCTGTGAGTCTAATATTTCAGAATTCTATTTAAACTCAGAATTGTTCCATTTTGCAAAACTTTTCTGTTGGTTGAAAACCACTTTTCTTCTGTAAGATTAGAGAGGGCTGGAGGGCAGTGTTAGTACCCTGAGTGAGAAGGTATTACCCCTGTATCCATGCCTGTTTGATGTGGATCTGCCTTATAAATCCCTCCTCAGCCTTGTCAATATTGGTGGATTAGTGCAGAGCTGCATTTCTGTGTCTGCTGGCCAAAGCAGCCCAAGCTAGAGAATGCTGACTGGGGAGGGAGGCTGGCCAGATCCTGGTCCCTTGTTTCAGGGCCTTTCTGGCCCATTTCCTGGTAGTTTTCTGAAGAACATCAGAGCTGCCTCCATCCCAGCTGTGTGTCATCGGCACTGCGGCAGCACTGATGGATGGGGAGAGAGATCAGGCCTTTTCCTGAACACTTGGCCTGGTGGTGGTGGAGCAAGAGTGAGGTCAACACCTCTTCTGCTGTGAAGGAGTGGCTATCAAGGGGCAATCACTTCATCTAGGGTTTTTTCCCACTGGTGACAATGAGCCTGATTTACATTGTGGAGAAGCTGACATGTAGATGGTCTCTGGTTCATTTGATAAGAGAACTGAGATGTGCAATGAGGGCAAGAAATTTTCTTGGACATTAGGCACGGGGAAGGAACACTTATCACAGAAATGTAGTGAGAAGAGGTAGGGAAATATCTGTCTGATGATGTGTTTAAACAGAGACTGAGCATGCATGAAATTGGTGGATAGCAGAGGTGAAAATTTACTCTCCCAGACTATTCTCCATCTTAATTTTGCCTGGCTATGTGAGGGGAGGACCCAGCCTTCCCAATGCCCAGGCACAAGCAAAGCTTGCTGTGTTTTCAACACTCTGAGGAAGGCTGTTTTATTCTCAGTCTGATGGTCTGATCATACTAGTGCTTCATTGATAAATAATTATTGGTGTCTAATGAGGCTTTTAGGATTGCTCTGAAAACTTTAAAACTTGCAATAATAAAAGGCAAGGCCACAAATTAAACACCTTAGGGGCTTGGTGTGCCTCCCAGGCAAGACAGGCCAGGTGCTTTTTGTTTGTGACTTTACTAAATGTTCTGCCTGTACTTGAAAGTTGTAATCTTTCTTCCCACTTCTTCCTCTAGTCCTGAATTTCCAGCAGATCTCCAGCTAAGGTGTTCAAGCACATTCAATAAATCTATGAAGAGGAACTCACAGTTAGAGGTCATTGATCATTCATGAAGGATGAATGTAGAGAATAAATACCAATAGCACTATTTTGCAGATGAAGAAACTGAGGCACAGATTGTACCATCAGCAGTGGAATTCTGTTTTCCTTGACTGTTCCAGAGAACTTCATCTCACCTAAATTGTTGCTTTGGACTTCTAGGGGATGCATCATCTCACTTTCATTACAGCTACTTCTAGAGATCACTGGCATCCCATCCATGGTTGCTGGTTCCTTCTGACTGTTGTTTCAGTTTTTTTTCCAGGAAACTTCCTAAAAACTTCCTATTAGGGATGTGAGGTGTGAAGTTGGAATACCACCCTCTGTCAGTGTCCTTACAAAGGAATGTCTGTGCTGCATTAGCCTTGCAGTTGGTTCCTTACCCTGAGGAACATCAGGTAAAACTCCCTGTACTGCTTTGATGGAGCTAAACAAGCCCAAAGAGCCATGCTATCCTCAGTGGTTTGAGATGAGTGCATTTGGGTTTTCTATTTTTCATTTTCCATCCTAAGGACTCTACTCATTGCTTTAATGTATGTGCCATACCCTATTCTAAGAAATGCTGTGCTTGTTTAAAGAACAGAATGACATTTATTCACTCTGAAACAACCTGGGGATTTGTTTTCTTGGGTGTTGTAAAGCAGACAAGGTGTAACTGCTGCAGTTAGGAGGTGATGAGCTAATCTCATTAGTCAGTGGGAGGAAACACTGGGGTCAGTGGGTTGGATAACGAGATGTGAAGATGAATTTTGATGTGCCAGATGGCCTGGCATAGTGGTTCCACTAATTTGGGAGGGAGGAGAGCCAACAGTAGCTTTGAAGAACAAAAGCTGTAGCACGAGTTGGCATGTGATTTCTCTGAACAAAGAAACCTCTGATTTCTCAGCTGAGTGGGGACTTGTGGGATCCACCTATGCCTGCTATATATATATTTTTTTTTCCTTTTAGACTAGTTTTGAAGAGTATAAGACAGTCCTGTAGCAAAAGTTAATGAGGCACTAGCATTATATCGATGTGCTTAGATGGTTAGTGGCTGAGCAAGAAGAAATAATCCTGGCATCTCATTCTTTTAGAAGAGGTTGATAATTTAAATATCTCTGTGGGGAAAGTTGTGTTTATGGTGTCTCCTTATCCACAAGTATGTAAGATCTTAGATTCAGAAATACTGATACTTGTTTTTGGGATGAGATTGGAGGCTTTCAGCACAATGTTTTGAGCTCAGCTCTTCATTTTCTGAGATCCCTTATGGAAGTAAACAAGAGATAGAGGTTTGGGGGATGAAAGAACAGAGAAAAAAAAAAAAAAACCTGTAGTTTTCAAGAGTGACCTCTGAGACAGGAGCATCTCTGCTTTGGCTTGGCCCAAGCTGAGATACTGTCACCAGATTTTGCTCTTACAAAGGACCCAGTGGCTCCTTTAATTTCCACTCATTTTTGTGTTCTTGGTACACACTGAAGCATCAGCACATGCTGAGGCACTTTCCATCCTGTGTCTCTGCAGGGCTGTGGCCCAAGAGATACCCACAGGTAAGCGGGAAGAAGTTGGATGAAGCCCTTCTCCTTTCCACTTTGCTCCACACTCAACACAAACACTCATTCCTTACCTCTGTCACCCACCCTCACCAATATTTTTCCAGGGAAAAAACAATAAGCAGTCTTTGCCAAGCTTGTCTGTATCGCCTAAAACAAAAGCTGAGGAAATCCAATTGCACACTCTGGCCACTTCACCTGGCAACACCACAGTGCTGTTTTATTTTAGTGAGCATCCAGTGCAGGAAAAAGCTTGTTCTGGGCTCTGGGCCATTACAACAATTCTACTGAGGAGCGCCCAAACTTGGAACAGTCTCATAAGAGCTCTTAGTCTCTAAAGCGATAGCCAGGCTTCATCTGGCTGTGAAATAATGAAAAGTATATTTATGATAAGAAGCCTTATTCAAAAATGTACTTGTAACTGGGACACAGCCAATCAGCACCTGTATTTCCTGGCAGAAAGAAAAGGAGGAATTTTTCACACTGGTTTAGTGTGTTTGGTATTATGAACGTTCTAGGGGCTGGATCTTCAGCAAATGGACAGCAACGTGGGTCTGATGGCAGCAATGCTGCAGTGATAATGATCTGTGTACACCTGAGAGTGCCTCAGATTAAACATAGCTGCGTCCTTTCCATCCTCAAAGAGCAATAAGGGCTGCAGTTTCTTAGCCCCCATCTTAAGTCCAATTTACATTATCATTGGTAAAAATCAACACATTTTTTAACCTATAAATGCCATGCACACAGCAGCACTTTGACACAATAAACACAGCTTAGCCATTTCCAACCTAATGCCTTCCTAAGAGCAGGCCATGTCGAATTTAATGTGGAAAATGTTAATCTGTCAAGAGATTTCTTCCTTCTGCAAAGGGTGTGGGTTCTGTTGCTGTAAGAGGACATGTCTGCCAGGCACTCCAGTGAGCAGAGGCACTCGCAGTGTCAGGGAAAGTCCCCATCAAGATGCAGCGGTGGGGAGGCCGTTGTAAATCAGAGTGGCCCCAGATGTCGTACAGGGCAGAGGGAAGATTGATGGGGTGGGTGGGGAAGCCGAGGCAAGGAAAGTTCAAGCATCACCCTGACCCTCAAGAAGGAAAATAGCCCCAGCCCTCAGCAAGGTTTGATTGAAGCCTGCTGTTCCCCCGAAGGGGAAAGGTCAGGCTCTGCTCCATCAGGCACCCTCAAACAAAAAACCTGTTTGTACAGGACCCACCCTGTACCTTGTGAGGTGCAGGGTAAATGGGCCTGGAGACATTCAGTGCTCCTCTCTCTGTAACGCTTGTGTCAATGAACAGTGGAAATTCAGATTGGGCTGGTAGTAAAAGCCTGGAAGGAAGTGGTCAGGTTAAACCCCACATAAACATTAACTGCAGTCAGCCCCCATGAGCACCATTGGTGGTCCTGGGATGGTGCTGTTCAGCACTGTGGGTCCCTCGCAGAACGGATGGGTTGTGTTTGGGATGGTGGTGGTTGCCAGCATATGCCTGAAGCAGGTCACCTCCGTGCCCAGCCCTGTGTCCTGCAGCCTGAGCACGGCTCAGGGTGATGCTCATCCTGGCAGAGGAGGGTTCCCACACTTCTCTGCCAGCCCAGTGACCTGGAGTAAAGTTTTGCCAACCCCAGTGGTTTGGCTGGAAGTAAGATGTAAGTATACTGCATGTCTGGGGACCTGTGGTCAGGAGGGCAGACAGAAATCACAGAATTCACAGAAGAATTAAAGAAGAGACCCTAAAGATCATAGAGTCCAACCCATGCCCTAACACCTCAACTAAACCATGGCCCTGAGTGCCACATCCAGTCTTTTTTTAAACACATCCAGGGATGGTGACTCCACCACCTCCCCGGGCAGGCCATTCCAGAACTTTATCACTCTCACCGTAAGAAACTTTTTCCTAACATCCAGCCTATATTTCCCTTCATGCAGACATTTTGATGTGTCCTGAATTTTCTGCAGTGGAGGTCTCTGCCAGAAAAATTGACCTCTGCTCCCAGACATCATCTTCCCTGAGTCCACTAAATGTGTGGACAGGGAATAGCTTCTGGCCACCTGAACTATTATTGTGACCTGTGGCAGTCTTACAGAGGGACTCTTGATCCCATGTCACCTGATGGGCACTTGTCCAAGTGTCATTTGATACAAAATGCTTCTGTCACTTGTATATACAGGACAGAAATGTGCATATTGGGATTCAGATATGATTTTCCTGTCCTGTCCTGCATGTAGTTTGTGCTCACATCATAAATAAAGCTGTTTGGAATAAGCAGCCTGTTTGACTTGCCCCAGTCAAAGGTTGGGCACCTCTTCAAATAACCACAGTAAGAACTGGCAATTTCTGGAGTGAATTGGATGTTCCCATCATAGGAGAGGAAGCAGGAAAATAGCTTCAACCATCTGATTTTAATGTACCACTGTACATCTACTGGAGCCTTCCCAGCTGCTTTCCAAACTCTCCTCTTCCTTTCTACCCTTAGAATAAGCTGAAGTAAGTACAGCTCAGCCAAGCATGGGCAGTCTGGCACCTCTGATCTGGTCCTGCATGGCTTCTTTCTGTTTGAAAGTTACCAGTATAGAATACATTGATTAATGGCCCAGTAAATTAATTGGCAGCCTCTGTAGCTTGCTTTGCAGCTGATGGCTTGCAGGGAGCTGTTGGAGTGGAAAGCGTAACGAAGTGCCAACTTTCCAGGCTGTGGCGGTGCCCACTGTATGGCAGGCGTTTTCCTCACAGGAAAGAAAACAAAGGCATTTCTCTGAGGAATGCTGCAGGCAGAGACTGACTCACAAGTAGTGTGAGGGAAAGGAGTTTTAAAAAGTCTGAAACCAAGGGGAACACCTTAAACATGTAGTTCAAACACAAAGTTGGCACTTTTCAGATAGTGGAGTTTTTTTGCCACAAGATTGTAGCTGAGAACTGACCCGGATTTATTATTTATGGAGTTTGGTTCTATGGTGATTCCTGTGTTGAAAGGAAGATCACATTCTGCCCAGATCTGAGTCAGTGAAGTTTTCCCTCCTGCTCTTTCTTTCCAAGGCAGCAGAGATGTAACTAAAGAGGGAAGTACAGGCTGTATCTCTGCCTGTATCTCAGCTGCTGCTGAGGCACTGCCTTTCCCCGGCCCTTCAGAGTCACTTTCTGATCAGTAAGCAGAGCAAGGGCTGGGAAATATGACCTCAGAATACTGTCCACGTGAGCCAAAAGAACTGCTGATATTAAATATCAAAAGGAAAAAGTGTCTGTGTTCCTGTAAAAAAATTGATATTCTGATCTGTGAGGGAGCTTCTAGCCATCAAGAAAGAAAAAAAAGAGACCTGTTGACTACAAATGAAATAAAATATATTACAAAATTTAAAAAATGTTATGGAGAATATACTTTTGTCTTACTGATGCATTCATTCAACTCTTTAGTGTGAGCCCCACTGCTTTGTTTCTCCAATTTTGTACAAAAATCTATTGAGGCTTATTTAAGTTAATTAGGTATTGCAGGAAATAAAGCAAAATTGCCTTGCTCTGCCCTGGTCTGAGGCGGTTTATTTTGTGAAAATACTGCTCTGCAATGATGCCTCCTTACCTGGGGGGCTGGACTTTAGCTTCTAGTACATTCAGTTTTGTTGTTGCTGCTTTAATGGACAACAAAGAGTGAGATCCAACAAGTTGGATCTCAGCCAAGTCTCATTTTAGCTCTTTAACTCCTGGCTTTTTGGTTGTGTTTTGGTGGGAAGTAAGGATTCCAAGCAGGATTGGAGAGCCAAATATTGTGTTAAATCTGGGTCTTAAGGTCATGGGATGGTTTGGCTTTGGAATAAAGAATGGAACAAAACTTTGTTGTGGGAGTCTAATCTTACCAAAAAGTAAATCTGGCTTTATGGCTTTTGTGATTCAAAATGCTGAACATTGTAATACAAGAACTTCCTCTGTGTGTTCAAAGTTGTTAAAAGTGAGTTTGATGGGTTTAATTTTATATTAATTCAGAAGTGTGGTCTTGTTCAGCAGTTGGGATAAGAGAAATGTGTATAGGAGTTGTGGAAGGGATCACAGTAAAAAGCAGATTTCCAGCTGTTTCCTGGCCCCACAGTTTTTTCCCCACTATGTGGCTTGCTGTCCCTCTGCCTGCCATGTGAGAAGGCCTGTGCATGGAATAAAATGGAGCACATGGTTTGGAGGCAAGAGCTAGAGATAGTGGGGCAAGTCTGCTTGTGTGATGTGTGCTATGGGTTCCTCAAGAGTGGTGAAAGACCAGGAATATTTTGCCTGAAAGACCTTGCTGTGACTTTCTGCATACATTGTACATCCAAGGTGGTTCTTCAATAGGATTCAT
This sequence comes from Anomalospiza imberbis, assembly GCF_031753505.1. Classification (NCBI taxonomy): domain Eukaryota; kingdom Metazoa; phylum Chordata; class Aves; order Passeriformes; family Viduidae; genus Anomalospiza; species Anomalospiza imberbis. The sequence goes on along the minus strand of NC_089683.1, from coordinate 7,472,119 downwards.
TATAGGAAATTAATGCCTCACCCAGCAGATCTTTATTTAAACACAGTTGTGCCTCACACCAGTTTATATGGAGACAGACTGGCAGCCCTCATGTTTTGCCTTGTCTTTGCATAATGAGACACTGAGATATTGCTTGTCTTGGCTAAACAGCGGAAACGGGCTGTGATGAATTGCATTTATGCCTGTTCCTGATTGTTTTTCCTATTTCAGGTGGCCAGGAAGAAAGATGAGTGTTTACATTTTCTTTAAATGCTGACGCAGACTCTTTGCCCCTGAGTAGTCCAGATTAACGCATAGCCAAGAGTTCTGGCGTAGGGCCACAAGGACAGATTATTCACTGTACTTTGAATGGGTGTTGGGTTTCTGTATCTGACCTTTTGGGTGGATAAATGGGAGGATTAGCTGCTAAGGAAGCAATTATCCACTCTCTATAATTAATATCTCCTTCTTATTCTCTGGTGTTACTTGACCTGGAACTTTGAGAGCCTGTTGGTGTTGCCAGTTCTGTGTAATTACCACCTTTAGAATGAGGGCTGGAGTCCCCGACCTTTCGAAGTCAGCGTGGTGGAAGTGGGGAGGAAGAACACAAGGGTGAAGTTATTGAATCCAGCTCCAGTGACCAAGACAATGGAGATGGGGATGATTAAAGACTGTAGTTTTGTTCCTGAGGTAACTCTCTACCCTTTAATGCCACAGTGCCTTTTGACATGAAGATGAAATATGCCTGCTATTCTTCTGAAACAAAGCCCGCCCTGTCAATAAAGCAAACAGGTGCCTAATGCCTCTGCACATGCCTTTGGGAAGGTTGCCTTTCCCATCAATCCCGCTGTGTTTTCAGCTGTCACTGCTGAAAATGCCGTCTTGATCAAGTGCAGCCAGGGATTGTCATTCTGCACTATCATTTCCCATTTGCAGATGTAGCCAGAAGCTGATACCATCTGACAGTTCTAGCAGGAGGATACATTCTTTTTACTGTACCTCTAAAAACAATCCTGGATTCCTTACTTATCCTTCTCTGTTTTGAGGTATTTATGCTGTCCATTGCCATTGTAAAGGAGATTGAGACTCAAACAATATTTAATAATTCTTGGGAAACCTTAAACTTTGGTGTGGATCTGGATTTAAAAAAAATTATATACATTTATTATATATAAATATATCAATATATATAATAATAAAATAAATTATTTATATAATTTTACATAGGGCAGCAGTTCAGCCAAATCAAGTTGGAATTTCTTATTTGAAAACATTTATTGTTTTCACAAAAATCACTTTTGAAACAAGAATCCAAAGGAGCATAAACATTTAAAACATGTACATATAAAGTTAATATCTAACTTATTTTTAAACTTCTGAAAGGATTAACTGGTGCTTTTAAAATGTATTTGTAAGTTAGATATTTATGGCAGACTCTTATTTGACACCATTGCTGAAGAAGCAGCATAGGTGGAAGTTTGTTATTTTTCCTCTGCAATGTATTTTGAGATAAAGGGAAATCAGAGTTAATAAATTAAAGACAATTAAACCTTTTATAGGTATGTGCTATCTGAATACCAAGGGTTATCAAGGGGATTTCAGCTGAGTGAAGACTCGAGAAATTTTTCTGGGAATGATGAGGCTTGAGTAGGTAAAGTGGGACTTTGTACAGCACAGAGGTAAATGGGAAAATCACATTAAAACATGGTGAGATTATGCACAACATCCCAGCTGTGGGATTATCTTTTGCCTGCCACACACTGAAAGCAAATACAAGCAAAAAGGGTGAAGCATTTACAGTGCTGAAAATCAGCATTTACTCAGAGGAGACCTCCAAAGTTGTCTCCTGGGACCACATCTAAGGAAGAGCTAATCTGTCAAATGGTCTTCTGCAGAGCACTAATTCAGGATATAATATGTTCACCAAGCCTTGAGTGAATAGAAATTTTCGTTGAATAGTCAAAAATAATGCAGAAATTTGCTATGTGTGAACGAAGATTTTTCTCCTGCTGAGCAGGGGAGGCTGAATTCCCAGAGATAACACCTTCCACGCTTACAGCAGACACTAGAAAATGTCACTTTATTGACAGAAGAGGGTGTCAACTGCTACTAATAGTGTGGAGTCATTCTCAGAGCAGTGGGGTCCCCCCTGCCTGGGGTGGGCTGTTTGTCTGAGCTCAGTGGGGGACTGATTGAATTGGCCTGACTTAACCCTGTGCATCACAGGAACCTGGGGACTGTTATATTACCCTTGAGGCAAATTGAACTGGGAGACAAACATTGACAGTGCAGATTCAGGAGAAGAAAAACACGTGAGGAATGTGAAAGCTGAACATCCTGTATGCTCTTGCAGATTACTTGGTGCTGCCTTTTATTAAACCATGGAGGTCACCTTGTGTTGTAAAAGATGTTTGTCTTGGATTTCAGAATCCACTTGGACTTGCCTGTATGGAAGCTTCAATCAGATCCCTGTTGTCTTCTGTTAAACATACTTGTTCAAATCAAATAATAAATTCAAATACTAGAGTAACACAAATCTTTTTCGATTAATGAATCATCATTAAGTAGTAGCAGCAATAGTGTACAGTAGTCATAATTTCTCAGTTGCTGTGTAGAACTTGCATGTCTTGTGCCAACTCTTGCTTTTTAATATCAGGACTTTTTAATATGCAGGATGTGCATCTACCTTGACAGGCTCAGATCAGGAGCATGCTGATTTTTCTACATCTCAGCTGATATTGCATAGAGCTATAGAAACACAGAATAGTTTGGGTGGGAAGGGACATTAAAGATCATTTATTCCCAAGCCCTCTGCAAAGGGCAGGGACACCTTCCAATAGATAAGGTCGCTCAGAGTCCCTTCCAGCCTGGCCTTGAACATTGTTAGGGATGAGGTATACACAGCTTCTCTAGGAAACCTGTGCCAGGCCTCATCCTGCTCACAGGGAAGAATTTTTCTAGGTTTTCTTGGCTAGAGGAGATTTCCTTTGTCAAAGCAGTCTTTGGACGTTTCCAGTGATGAGAGTTGATGCTCGATTTCCCAGAGCTACCAGCAGTGCTGATGTGAGCTCCCTTGGTGCCTGTGTCCTTTCTGCCAGTGGTGACTGTCCAAGCCTCAAAACTCATGGTCACCTCTTTTTTTTCGCAGCCCCAGAAGAAAGGCTTTTTGGTTCTTCTGATATTCTTAGCCTTTACTTGTCTTGGGGATAACTGCAGTTTCTCTCCCTCCAAACATTCAACAACAGCAAATCGTGACATCTGCTATAGCAATAATAATTACTTTATTGAGAAATAAGTAAAGTTAGAATCAATTCAATCTGTCTGTGGTTATACCCATACATCTGCTGGGGTTACTCAAAGCACTTTTAGATTTTTCCACGGTGTCTAAAATGTACTTTAAAAGTGAGCAAAATAAGGGTTCTCCCATAATCACCTGTCTCCAGGAGATGGAGCTCCAAGAAAAACACTAATTACCGTTTGGTTTGTAATTTAAATTATGAAGGTTAGCAAAACTAATTCTATGTCCCTGGCTGGGAAGACTTGTCAGCAGCTCAATTACCATGAGTGGATCTCATTTTGTATTCCAGAAGTGTAGGGAAAGGAACTGAGAGGAGAAAAATACACTAATTTACCTCAGCTACAGAGTGCCTGGGCCTGTATCCAGTTGTGAGTAATGCTCACTGGAAACAAGACATGAGCATTTAACAAGGAGGGTAATTAACTGTTAGTGTAGCTTATGAAGATATGCCACAGATTTTTTGCTTGTTTGGAGCTTTTCAATCCGAAGTTCAAGGGTTTGCTTAGTGAATGCTTCTGTTTGAAGTTATTGAGCCTCAGTGAAAGGTTTGTCATGTGAACACCTCAGGCCTGTGTTATGGTGGAGGTCTGGCTAAACTGCCTTAATGGCACCGCTTGGCTTTGAAGCCTCCGTAATTGGGTTGCACACAGTGCTGAGATTTGCTCTTTACTGATTAAAAATACTTATGCCAAGGAGACCCTCTGCATTTGGAACTTGAATAGGCCACTCTCTTTTGGCTCTGACAGCTTTCAAAGGAAGGTCCTGAAAGCGGCGAACGGCCCGGCCCATGGGCAGCAGAGCTCCTGCTGCTCCCCTGCCCCAGTGCTTCTCCTCCCTCCTGCCCTGCCTGGCCTGGATGTGCCTCCCTGGCCTTTGGGAAAGCTGGGCTTTGCCTGGAAAGGGCTCTGCTTCCTAAGGGAGAGCTGGCTGTGCACAAATGCAGCTCAGCAGATCCTGGGAGGAGATTTGATGGAGAGAAATCCAGCCTGTTCAGTGCTGGACTTTGCAAATGGGTTAATGGAAAATTCTGCTTCTTGAGAGGGACCATGACTTCACCTCAGCCTCAACAGAGCAGCCAAATATTTCAAAGCTGTTTAGCGAATGACTACTCAAAAGTGTTAATTATTATTGTGGTGGTGGAAAAACGTCTCATTGTAAAACATAAGGCCAAGGAACAGACAGAGTTTTTATTTTAACTAAAAAGGAAAATGGGTTCTACAAGTTGCTTTTTTTTCCTATGAGTTTTTTCCCACTCCAGTTTTTGAATTTGAAAATTTTGAATAAGGTGACAAATTTAAATTAAAAAAAACAAACAAAACATCTTTTTCTCAAAAAACTTAAAAAAAGGAAAGTGATAAGAAAAGGGAAATCAATAATAAAGTGCACAGTCATGTTTTAATTAAAAAAAAATCTAAGACACATAGCAGTCTTTGGTCACAATGAATTTTTAAGTGCTTTAGGAGTTTTTAAACCAACACTAAAATCAATAGTGAAGATTATAAAAGATGGCAGTTCAGCCAGAAAAATAGCTGTTGCTTGTGCAGGCAGAAATGTTCACATATACTCAGCTGGAGCCCTGAATATGTTTTTATGAGTTCAGACAAACATTTACCCCAATAACAGTCCATCTAGGGGATGAAATCAAATTAACAGACAGCTTAATGCTGTTGGAAATATTCAGAGCCCCTTTTCTGACAATGAATAACACAGAAATTAAGATGTACCTTCAGACAGCGGAACCTACTTTTGTGAATGCAGTATCACTGTTCTTTAATGTTATTTTCTGACAATGTGGGAATGATTTGGTGTGCAGGTGATATTTTGAAGTGCTGAGTTCTGTCTTTTTAAGCCATAATTCCTCCTGAATTTTATTATTTGCCATAGATTTTGGGCATTGATATCCTCCAGTCACTTTTAGACTCTGCACAAAGTACAGTAACAACCGAGGTGTTCCTGAGAAGTTCCTGCTAAGCCATAGTTTTGGTATTGGCTGTATCCTCTCTCTGGCTTATTTTTCCCTTGTGATTTATAGATGAAGTCATGGATCATGACCATAGTGATAGCCAAGGTGTTTTGATAGTCTTTCATACTGTCAGACAGGATCCTTGGCACTTTCCTAAGCAGTTTGAGTCCAGTTTCTGGAGTTAAGGATGGGCACCTAGGCCCAGAGGGCTGCTTTGAAGGTTACAAGGGTTTAACCACACAGCCAAGGCTGGGCCATGCCAGCTGTCTCAGGGCAAGAGAGAATGGCATCCACCAATCATTATTTTTGAGGCTATGAAAGAAAAATAGGTGATCAGGGCATCCTTTATTGTCATATTGCAAATATGTGAAGCCCAAAGAAGGTAGGAAATCACCTAGGTGAGGATTATGGGGTCTCTGGTGGGGGCTGTGTATGCCCACGGGTGACTACATGGTGTGGCAGCTGGAGGAGGTGTTTCTGTGGAGGGTGTGCTGCAACCCCAGGAACTGCAGGAGGCTGTGAGAGCTGCCTTTAAGAAGATCTCCAGGCAGTATCAGTGTTATGGCATTACAGAAAAGGTGAATAGGATAGATGGGCAGATGTAAAAAGTTGTGAGATAAGCAAGGCCTTGAGCACAATCTAAAATTTAGAATGCTCTTGGGGCTGCCTCTAACATCACCAGCTCCACTGGTGCTGCCATTGCAGAGGGTAAAGTTCAGCCTCAAATAGAGCACCAAGGCTGCCCTTGGGTAAGGGTGTGCACACAAATAATACCATGTCAACAATCACTAACATATTGTTCTCTTCAGGATCAGGCTAACTTTATGTAACCTTCAGCTCTGATGTTCTTGTCCTTTCAGGAAGAAGGAACAGTTCCTCTGGTCCTTCTTTCATGATCTAAGGGCAACTTGCTGAGGAAACATCCCAAGTGTCACATATTCATGGAGCCAGATTGCTTAAGAAATAACTTGGTGCCACACAATAGCTTGGACCAGTGTTTCCAGAGAGCCAGTGGTCCTCATAGCTGCCATTCTTAGTTCTGTGGAGTGTTTGCTAGTACTGGCTTAACTCCAGCCATTTTAATGGTTGGCAAGAAGTTGGTTTGCTTTGCTCCTTCTAGAATAATAAAATTGCTAGAGGTTGGAAAAGACCATTCAGATCATTAAGACCAAATATCAACCCAGCAGTGCCATCATGTTCACCACTAAACTATGTTCTTAGGTGCCATATCCACACATTTTTTGGAACTCTTGCAGGGATGAAGTGACTCCAGCACTTCCCTGGGCAAGGTGTTCCAATACTTTACAACCTTTTCTGTGAAAGAAATTTTTCTAATATCCAATCTAAACCTCCCCTGGCACAACTTGAAGCCATCCATTTCCTCTCATCCTGTCACTTGTTACCTGGCGGGAGAGATCAACCCCTACCACAGTACAAGCTCCTTCCAGGTAGTCCTTCAGAGCAATAAGGACCCTCCTGAGCCTACTTTATTTCCAGGCTCAGCCCCCCAGCTCCCTCAGCTGCTCCTTATAAGACTTCTGATTTAGGTGCTGGTGCTTGGCTCCTTGTGAATCGCTGATTCACATTGTTTATTGCTGGGAAGAACTGTCAAAGGCTTGGGGGACTGGAAAAGCATTTGAAGTACATTGCCTTTCTCCCTGATTTTCCGTGGCAAATTCTAGAGAAGGTTCCTCACTGCTTGTCAATGCAGAGTCATGAACTGGGCTTCTATGAGCCCAGTGTTTCTTGTTAGCCTCCTCACATGGGCTGTCTGAGGAAATAGATGTTGCTGCATGCATATTTCCCCAAGATATTTCAGAGGTGATTCAAAGAATCATGAAGAGGTTTCATTCCTCTCCCCACCAGACTCTCTCCCCCACTTCTCCCACCAGAGCAGCGGAGCTGCCACTAATTGGCCTGACAAGTGGAACAGCTCTTTTGTGAGGGGACCCCACACTCCCTTGTGGAGAGGAATTTGCTTTGAAGTCTTCTCCCTGCCCTGCATTGTCTACACACCTTGCTTTGTGTGAGTGTGATAAATGGAAATCAAACAGTCCCAGATCAAGGAAACAAGCACTAAGTCCTGCCTGTCTTCCCAAAACATTTGCTGCGTTTATTACAAAGTTGTCGGGGTTGCACTGAGCAGCCAAATTCAAAGCAGCCAAAATGCTGAGTAGCCAAATGCTGCTCTCCTCCTTTTGACTCATTTTTGGGTGTAAGAACACATCAAAGCTGATGGAAGTGGGCTGAAGTGAGCTTGTTAGTACTAATGTCTGTGTGTGACAGTGTTGGAAACACTGTGACCTAGCACAGCTATACTGTTGCAGTAAGAAGCCCAAATCAAAGTTTGTAATTAGGATACTCAAATGGATTATTCCTATTATTACTGCATAGAGCCCTCGAACTCTTCTCAGCCATGAAAAAATGGAGATTTCATGGTCTAATGGTTAGATGAGTAGAGCAGTTTCAGGAGGGCACAAGGTTGGGCTTCTATTCCCTGTTACTTTCACTGAATTGCAATGTGAACTCCCTAAGTCATTTCATCTCTCTGTGTCTCCTCTTCCTCTCTGCCTCTATTGTCTGTTCTGAATCAGATGGTAAGACTGAATTGGATTCTGCACTTATTGGGGGTAATAAATCTGTCCATTTTCTTTACTTAGTGCATCTGGATGTGGAAAAGAGGCAACTTTCCTTAAGAAAATAAAAGGGGAAAACACACATTAAAAAAAAAAAAGTGTAGTTTTTTTAGCTGCTGCTCATAACAGCCTCTGTGGCTTGGGAGGGAGCCTGGGACAGAAGGGGGAATTCACTATTTTTCAAAAGATGAGGCTTCACTACAGGCAAATTATGCATGACACATTTGGTGACCCTCTGTAATGGGGCTGCAGCAGAGGTGGACAAGGGAAGCACAACGATGTAATCTACGTGGACTTGTGCAAAGCATTTGACACTGTTCCGTGTGACATCCTTGTCTCCAAACTGGAAGGACATGGATTTGATAGATGGGCCGCTGAATGGATAAAACATAGTCTGGATGGTGACACTCAAAGAGTTGTGGAAAATGGCTGAATATCCAAGTGGAGACTAGTGATGATTGTGATTCCTCAGGGCTTGGTATTGGGATTGCCGCTTTTTAACATTTTGTCAATGACTTGAACAGTGGGACTGAGGCACCCTCAACAGGTTTGCAGGTGACACTGAGCTGTGTGGTGCAGGTGACATGCTGGAGGTAAGGGATACCATCCTGAGGGGCCTGGACAGGCTTGAGAGGTAGGAATGTGGGATCCTCATGAAGTTCAGCAAGGCCAAGTGCAAGGTTCTGCACCTGGATCAGGGTGATCCCAAGCACAAATACAAGCTGGGTGGAAAATGGATTGAGAGCAGCTTTGGGGAAAAGGATTTTGAGTGCTGGTGGATGAAAAGCTCAAATGTGAGCTTTGCATCCACCAAAGTGCACCGGCAGCCCAGAAAGCCAAACGTGTCCTTGGCTGTAACAGGAGCAGAGTGAGCAGCAGGTCAAGGGAGAGGTTTCTGCCCCTCTGCTCTGCTCTTGTGACACCCACGAGCAGTGCTGCATCCAGCTCTGGGGCCCTCAGCACAGGAGGGATGTGTACCTGTTGGAATGAGTCCAGAGGAGGCCATGAAGGGATCAGAGGGAGCAGCTCTACTGTGGAGACAGGCTGAGTGAGTTGGGTCTGTTCAGTCTGATGGAGAGAAGGCTTTGAGGACACCTTGCAGCAGTACCTAAAGGAGGTACAAAAGAGCTGGAGAGGGACTTGTGACACGGGCTTGTAGTGATTGCATGAGGTGGAATGGCCTATTGGCTTGGCAGAATTTTAGTTTCTCACCTAAAAGATTTCTCTTTCCCAAAGATGTAAATTGTGCAGGGAGGGAAAGTATGTGGCTGTTCAGCCTGTCCTGCCACTCTGGAAGTGTGGAAGGAGATCTCTTCCAGCTGAAAAGCTGAGCTGTATGGGGTGGGGTGCAGTGGCACTGAATGCCAGCAGATCTGTAATCCAAACTTTTTGTTTCCTGAATAACCCAGTTTCTGGGCACTACTGGGCTTCAGTGATGTGGGAGGAATCTTATTAGGAGGTTGCAATGAGGAAAGACTGGCTTTTGTAAGAGGTAAATGGAGTAGTTATTAAAAAGGAATGACAAAGCTACCAAAAGCCTCATTCATGTTACAGGTTCAGGCATGGGACAGAAGAGAAATCCACAAAAATCTGCCTTTCAGCTTTTTCTATTGCCTGTGTTTGAATGGGAAATTGGATATCCCCAGGATCCTGGGAGACAGCACACATGAAAACAGCACTGAATTCCTTCAGAGGGATGTGAGGAGGAAGTGACATCTGTTTTGCATCCAAACATTACTTGAAGTCTAGTTAAAACTCTTGTTGTGACAGGGAGTTGAAAAAAACACAGAGAAAAATCCCCCTTCCCTTATGGTTGGGAATCACTGCAGCCAGGCAGGGGGAATAGTAATGGAGATCTCTGATCTTTCCTCGACTTACAGATCAATGCCATCCCAGTTTCAAACAAGCCACTTAGTCACCCATGATCAAGTCTTCAGTAAATGTGGAACATCTTAATGATAGATGGGATCATTCATGTTGGGCTAACTTGGCCTCTCTGTATGAGAAAGAGAACAATATTTATCTAAGCAGGTACTTATTCGCTGTTCTTCAGTTAATTATCTTAATTTGATGTATGGAAAACAGCGGCTCATGTAAGTTAAAGCTGATATTTCAAAGGCAACATGGGGATTTGGGATGTTGAGACCTCTTGGATAGGGAGGGACAGAGAACAAATCTGTATGTCATGAAATGTTTTGAGACTTTTGGCTTTGAAGATCCTTTAACTTTTTTAGAATCAGAGATGCTAACTCTTTCCCTGTGTGCTTTTTCTAGTATGAACATTCTTTTTGAATGCTTGCCTTGAAGCTGGAAGAGCCATATACAAGTGCCTGAAGGCCCAATTTATAGAGTCAATTTCTCTTTGAAACCCCCATTTGAAGCTCTTCTATCCCTTTGGTGTATGAGATATTACCTGATCTTTACCATTTTCAAGGAATGACCTGGACATGGCACTTAGAGCTGTGGTCTATTTGACAAGGTTGTGATTGGTCAAAGGTTGGACTTGATAATCTTGGATGTCTTTTCCAATAGAAATGACTCTGTGATAAGACTGCAGTAGTTATGGCAGTTGCCCAAGAGAGAGAATTCATGGACAAGGACCTATCCCATATAGGACAGCCCAGGGATTTCCATGTCAGCTGTCCTAAGGTTGTAAGTGCCCTAGCACCTTGCTTTGGGAGCCAGGAAACATCCCCATCAAAATTAAACCATAATGCAAACAAGTTTGGAAGCGTGGAAATATTGCGCTTTGGATCCTTACCCACAGAAATAGCTTTGAGGTTTTTTTAAAAATGGGTTCTGGTTCCTTCAGCCTGCAGCTATGCAGGTAGGTACACCTAAATTTAAAATATCCCCACATTTTGCATGTGCCCTCCACTCACCTGCTGTGGTGCCCATGTGCAAGGCTGTGGTGAAACAAGAGAACAGCTGAAGGCTGCATGTGAGTGCCTCCCCCAGATCCTCTGTTTTGGGGCAGTTAGGGCAGCACATCTCCTGCCCTGCTTGCCAGGGGCTGCTTTCTGAATCAAGATGCCTCTAAGCACCCATGTAAATCAGGCTGAAAGCTGAATTATTTATTTTTGTTACAGAAGGATCAAGCAGGCAAGTTTGGGCTAAAGATTACTTTGCTTTATGAGACCACACAGCCAATCTCACCTGCTCTCTGGTAGACGAAGCACAGAGCCTGGAGGTGGGGACAAATGCTGGGGGAGGCCAGTGTGGGGAGGGACTGCTGATATTCAGTCAGGAGGATTTACCTGTGTGGTATGATAAGCAAGACAGCAGTGCTGGCTTTCCTCTTCATACATAGAAATGAATGATCACCATATTAGCTGTCTGGCATTTCCCCTATTTCATACCCCAGTTTGGACAACACTTCTAATTAGCAGAAGACTGAAACAGCTTCATGCTTGCTCTATGTCTAATCATGGAAGCAGGTGCTTAGGATGATTTGTGGATTGGTCTGATAAAATCCTACTTTCTCCCTTCTTCCTCATTCTGGACACAGTTCCACAGTCTCCCCAGGCGGGCTTGAACTCTTCTCTGTGGAAAGCAGAGAGGGAAGATGGAACATGAGAGGTATCCTGGCACGAGTGAGACTGAGTGCCATCAGTCAGACGATGTTAGTGTGACACCTGCAAAGAAGAAGATGCTGCAGTGCAGTTATATTTGGCAATGCGAAATTGCCAAAGAGCAGCTTCTGGAGCTGAGCTCCTAATCTTTGTTGTTGTTGTAAAATTATGAATAGTATTAGCATGAGGGAGATGATTAGAACGTTAGACCTTTGTGTGGGGTGGGGAGTTAGTTTGACTCTTGTGGAATTAAAGTGCTGATGTCTTGCATGGCCTTTCTTAGACTGACACAGGTAACAGGTACATCTGCACAGACCCTTCTTTGGGAGGCAGAAGCAGAAGAGTTCCCCTTGCTCAGCATGGCAGAGATGGTGATTTAATGCCTCAGGTCTGCATAGACCAAAGACTGGTCTTCCAAGCCATGAGAGAGTGCATGCTCACTTTTCCAGAAGCAGTTTATCTTGCCTGAGTTGAGGGTCAAATACATAAAATATTTGCTGGGATTTAGACCTAAATGACCTAATAGCACTGGGTTCTGGCTGAAATAGTGTCCAATGCCAGGAATGATGCCAGTTCTTGAAGTTAACACTTGATCAATCTCTGACTACTCCAGCAACCAGTATGAATAAGGCTCTGGAAGTGAATAATTCTGTTAAGTTTTAGCTCCTCAAACTGCTCTGCTGTGGTTTTGTTCTCCTGGGGGGCCTGATGTACTCCAGTGGCTGTTCTTGCTAAGAGCTGGATTATACGAGTCTCTTGATTCTTCCCTTGTTAGAGCCTTGCAGTTTATGAGGTTAGAAACCTTTTCTAGCTTAAGCTTTCACTTTGTCATGATAAGCTGTTTTACATGAGTGAAATTAATTTCTCTTTGGTTAATTTCAACTAAATGGGCCCTTTTCACTGTATTCACTGTACCTACAGCAGAAGAGACCATCTTTGGGATCTTGAAATAACGTCTTACAAGTGAGAAAATCAAAAACAAACAGTGGGCAGTTGTTAAACTTCTCCTGCACAGAAAAGCAGGGGAAGTTTGTTGAAACCAGGAGGCTTTTTTTTTTTTTGTTGAACTTGGGAATTGAACTTCAAATTTATTTTTTCCATTACCATAACACCTTTGTACAGAAGGCAATGCCTGATACAGCTCTCCTGCAAAGACTGGACGGATTGTGAGAGACTGGATTTCTCTGTGTGACTCCCCTAGCTCATGGATTCTCTAAAACCTGCCTAACAGTTTTCAGAATCTAAGTGTTAGTCTTCATGTGGGTGTGTGTTCTTCATGCTGCAGACTGTAAGGCAACTGCAGCAGAGAGTGGATTTGAAAATTATTAATTTTGGTGCTAAGGTATTGGTACTCTAATACTGGGGGAAAAACAGGTGCTGTAGGAACACCTGTGAGATTTTCAGGGACAATATCCAGGGCATAATGGGAGAGGACAGAATGGGAAGTTACATGAAACAAAGGAAGACTTCCAGAACACTGCAGAGTAGTTCAGTGACATGGCTGGAGCACCAAAAACCCAGTCTATCCCTTTCTCCACTAGACAGTGGCCCATTCTTGGCACATTCATGTTTTATTAAGGTTGTATCCTCACATTTCACTTAGCATAGCAGCAATAAGAGTGATGTGGTGTGGAGTGAGCTGTGTCACAAGTGGCCCTTGGACAGTGTCCCTTGTGCTGTCCTGGTCTCTGTAATAACCCTGTTCAAGAAACCCTGTGCTCATCTCCATAGAAAGTGATGGAGGTTCCTCTTCACTTCTCCCTCATCCTCAAAGTGTTCTTGCCCTGGGACATTCTCTGAGGGTTTCTTTTTCCCATCACATTATGTTCATTCAGGCAGTGTGTGGCCCTGTTGACTGCAGAAGGTCTGGCTTCCTTTCTTTGTCTCCCTAGCATGCTCTAATGTTTGGTAGTGAAAGATACAAACAAAAGAAAGCCAAATAATTAGCTATCCCAGTCCTAATTCCCTGGGCAGAAGTTCACTTTTCAGTAACTGAAACGGGCTTAATCCTAATTCCCTGCAAATCCCCCTTCCTAAGAGTCTTTGTAAGGCTCCCTTATTGGTAAGAGCTTCCAAAAAGACCAGTGCTGCTTTTAGGCTGATTTTTTTTTTAAGCCTATAAGTGTTGTACCTGATGTGATGTAATACAAGGACAGTGAACCTCTGAAGCCACAAACCCCTTACTGTGGGTTATTAATGTACAAAAGAAACTGGAAGAAGAGCTCTGGTGTTGCAGGCACAAATCTTCTCCCCTCTGTTATTGCTATAAACCTCGTGCTTGCCTCTCCTGCAAGCTGGCCATTTTCTAGGAGACAACCTCCTCTGAAACAACTCCCACTGCCCCTTCTGCTTTGTTGACTGACAGTGGTGGATATGAGGGGATGCCCTGGGATAACTTGTCACTGCTGCTTTATTTAGCCAGTGAAGAAGATTTCCCATAACTGATACATTTGGCAACTGATGATCTGAGTGATGGGCTCTGCTTCTCTGTGTTGTCTGTGTAAGGAACCAGAGCCTGACTGCCCAGATCACATCTTTGTGCTCTTGATGACCCACTGGTCAGGGCACTGAGTTGCCTGTCTGAGCTGTAATTCATGGGCTATGCATCTCAGGCACGTATGGGAGTTAAAAAAAGTGGAAATCTCAGTGAGGAATCCTCCTTCCTCTTCACAGGGAGGGGGAGAGAGAAAGATTTGAAGGAAAATTAGATGTTCCTGTCCTTTGCCTAGAGTAGACAGTGATTTTGCTCATTGCTAATGAAACCTACACTTTTCTTTTTGCAAATAAATGGGTCAAATTTCCCTGTCTCCTCACATCCTTCTTTTACCTCTTAGCTCTCACCTCTGCTGTTCCAGTTTTCAGTCCTGGGAAAGGACTGGATGAAAGACTCTGAGTTGTACAGGTGCTGCCCACACTTCCTCTGCCTTCTTTCTCTGCCACAGGGATCAGGTGAGGCACACCTGGACTAAGGGGAAAAGGACAATTATTTATTATGACAACCTGATGGGTGAGCACCTTTCTTTGAAAAGACATGCTAATTAAAGGCAGTCTGTGTGTTAATTACATTTTTCTGAATTGTAACCAAGAACTCTAAGAAACTTGCTGGTCCCAGCAATAAAATGGAAAGAGGCTGGTTCTGGGAAATTTATGGTCTAATACTGAGGGAAACTTCCCTTGTTATTGCCACAGATTTAACAAGTAGTCTCTTTCTGCTGTCTGCTTTACTTATTTCCTTCATAAACCTTTGCACTAATTAGCTTAGATGACTTTTCTCCTGGAGAAAGATTAAGACAAGGAGTTAGGAGAGAAATGAACATTGAATGTGCATTTTTACAATGTTGCTGGTGTTCTTCACACCCCCCCCCCCCCCACTTTCTTTTTTCTTTTAAAATCCCAAGATGCTTCCATCTCCTTTTCATTGTGAACTTCTGATGAAGTATCAGGGGTCTGATATAATTCTGAAGCTTCATCCAGGCCTTGTGGCAGAGTTGTTTGGTAATTGCTTCTCGTCCTCTATGAGCTTAACTATCACCCCAGTTCAGCTCATACAGCTCTGGGGAGCAAGGTCATGGTGGCTTGTCCCAAGGTAAATCCTAGATCAGTCCTAGATCCATCTGCTTAGGAATACCTGGGTGGGATTTAAAACAGTCATGGCTCAGATTTGTGAAGCTATTACTCAGACATGAAAAAGATGATGTTTCTCATCTTTAGATGAATTCACATCTGTCAAAGGTTTAAACAGCACTGGTGAAAGTAACCTGCTCACTCCTATATTTAAAGACAATAGTTGTGTTAGGAATGTATTTGTCCTGGGCACACCCTAGGATCTGTGGAGGGACAAGCCTGACCCCCAGACTGGCTGAAATGCCCTGCTGAAGTGCCCTTCCATCTCCACAGATGGCAGAGAGACCCTGGGGTGATGCTATTCCTACATAGCTCATTAGATTGGTAATATTAGATAGATGACCCTGAGTACTTTGCTATGGCCTGAACAAAACTGCAGTGCTGATTTTAGAGATGCTTTACAAATACCTAAAAATTTTTTCTCCCTAACCTAAAGTGAGCATAAAGTCCTAGACTGCAACATGTCCAGTGCAGTGCCAACTGCATTCCCCCACCTTGCTTGCAGAAGAAAAGTAATTTTCACGCTGGGATAGCCACTGACACCCCTGGTTGCTGAGCTGCCTCATGGTCAATGAGTGAATCTTTGAATGTTTCCAGAGCCTCAACTAATCCAAATAGCTCAGCTGAGGGAGAAATGCACCCAAGTGACACTGGCTCCTTGAGGACTTTCTATTTTACTGGCCTTTGCTGCTTTAGCTAGATCTACCAACCCTTACCCTTCTGCAAAGTGTGCATTGGTAGAAGTTGATAGCTCTAAGGTGAGGGAGTCCTGGCTTTAATGAGGGAGCTGACTTGAGTGTACTGATGTGCAAAGAAAGGCTTTGTGAGAGGACCTGTGCTCCTGAATCTAATTCTCTGTGGTTCACTGCTCCAGAGACTCACTTGTCTGGGACTGGGAGAGTTGCATATTGTTATGCTTAATTTTAGGAGCTGTCTAGGAAATGATCTTCCCAGCCTCCAGGCTGAATAGGACTTACACCAGCCTCCCCTTGTGTCCATAGGTCATTTACATTTTATGTTAAGGGACAGCATAGCTCAGATCATAGTGCGTTTCAGAGAAAGGTGATAGTTCCACTATCAGCTGAGATTTAATACTTCCACAAAAGGCAAAGCCTGTCGTATCAATTTGTTGTTCTGGCCCATTCCCAGGCAACATGCCATTCCCTGGAACAAAAGTTCCTATTGTTGGCATTGGGATGATTTCTAACATGCTCAATGCTTCCTCCCTCACAGAAGTGCAACGTGCAGTATGAAATACAATTTTAAGACTTGTAGATTATAACTACTTCTCAGCAGTCAAACGGAGAAGACTATGATAATTATGTAAATCTTAGGAGCTGCCTCAAGATGAGCAGGATATGGAGAAATTAGTCTACTACTACAAGCTTTAATTCTTCAAATTATTCAAAACACATTTAATAAAACATTTTATCTTTTGGCAAGAGAAACCTTGATTAAAATTTATGGGGGAAAGAGGAGATAAAGGAACAGCTCCCTGACTCAGGAAATCATACCTGTCCTGTGGAGAGCTGCTGTACCTGTATGAGAGAATGAAACATTTTTAAGGGACTGGAATTCAATCAGAGAATAATCAATGGATTTAGGGTGGAAAGGGCCATTGAAGGTCTTGTAGTTCAAGTTCCTGCTTAAAGTTGTGTTAGGGTGGTGTGATCTTGCCCAATATACCCTGAAAATATCCCAGGGATTTGGCTTCCACAGGCTCTCTGGGCAACCTCTTCCAGGGCTTACCACTCTGGTGGTGAAAAATTTAGCTTGGTTGGGCTTTCCCTTATTGCAACTTTTGACCTTTACATCTTGTCCTCTCTCTGTGCACTTCCGGGAAGGATCTGTCTTTCTCTTCAATAACCAACTCCATTAGGAAGTGCAAGTCTGCAGTCAGGTCCTGTCTTAATCTTTCCCAGACTAAACAAACATACTTTCATTACCCTTCTGTGTTATGTACTCCAGCCCTCTAATCATCTTGGTGGTCCTCTTGATGAGCTCTCTTCAGTTTTTCAGCAACTCTGTCTTACTGGGATTTCCGTGAATGCTGGGGAGATAGGAATCATCAGTGCCTTGGCCGCTGAAGTGAGGAGGATTTCAGCACATGCTTAGAGTGTCTCTAAGTGCTTTCCTGGAGCTGGAACAAAGCTGTAACCACAGAGGTTTTGAATTTGCTCAGGGTCTTGTTCAGCTGGGTTTTGAGCAACACCAAGAACAGAGATTACACAAATTCATGGTAAAATGATCTGGGATAGCTCACAAATTGTCTTGGGAGGTGACTGTTTCTCATTGTTGACTTTAAAGAGATGCAAACATTGATAGTCCAGATTTTGATGTAAATTTAAATGCCCTATTATGAGGTTGATGCCTGCAAGATAATGTCCTTACACAGTCTGTCTCAGCTTAGGTCTGCTCCTGTAGCCGTGGGTGGCGAGTCAGGTGTGAGCAGGGTAGAGCAGGTATGCTCTCCTCTGCTCATTGGTGTAGGAGTTGGGGTTTGAAGGAGGATGTTTTATGGGTATTGTGGTGGTAAATTTGTTCAGTATTCCAAACAGGGAAGGCAGAAGTGGGCAAACTTTGTATCACCCACATTAGAACTGGGTAAATTCCCATTTCCTGAATTGGTGACTGAAACGTTCTCAGATGTGATTTTGAGGAACATCATGTGGTGCTAAAATATGGGGATTTTTGTGGTTTTTAAAGCTTCAAGTCAACTGGAAACATCAAACTGGGTTTGAGTCAATATTACCCTTCTCCGTGATGGGCATATTAGTTAAGCACTTCAAAAGCTTCCAGCTCACACAAGCTTTCCTTCTACCTTTGGAAGGATTGCCATGGATCAGCTACCTCCAGCTCTTTTTGGGAAGACTGCCCTTCAATCTTCCTTTGATATTTTCATTGAGAAATAGGTGAAGGGTTGGAGTGACTGTGAGAACCTGATAATAGCCATGTGTCCTGTCTGCACGTGAGCTACTCTGAGAGGTGCTCCAAATATTTATAACCCTGTCCCCTTCTGCCTCATCTGAAAAACATCTTGATACCCAGGCTGGGTCAAGCCTGAATGAAGAATAATTCCATTGCACTCTTGTTAGGTCTAGTGTGGTAATAGAAAGAAACAGACTTTCAACTCTTCCAACCGGCCCTTCTGCCTGGGTTGGACAGGTTCTTGAAAGGCTCTTTGTATTACTGTTGGTTTTGGAAATCCCTGGATCACAGAGCTGTATGTGAGGCTCTGAGCAGCAGATCAATCTCTTTTAGCTGTTGTTCCCAGATGGGAAGTATCCTAGTAACCTATCACTTTTTCTTTTTCCTGTAGGGAACAAGAACTGCTAGGAGGAATTATTTCAGTCTTGTGAGATCTTAGAGTCACTGAGCTCTGAAAGCTGCTTTTTGGAATTGTTAATTTATTTTTGGCAATTATTCCTTGCTGTCCTACTCTTTGCAGTCCTGAGGAATGTTTCCATCCCACCTACTTGCTCTGGTTTTCTTTGGAGAATAATTCTGCTTGACCCCTATGACTTTAAAAACAATATATAGAAGGTTTTGGGTGCTTTTCCGCACAGCTTAGCCAGGATATAACAGTTCTGTTGTTCCTCAATGCACAGAAAGTAATGTCTACATTGAAATTTTATCCAAGAAGTTTCTCTCCTTGTTATGGTGTGTGTTGTGGAAACCCAAGATGTGTGCCCTTGGTTTATCCTCTGGGAGGGACAGTTCTGCTCCATAGAACCCAAGGCATTCTGCCAATTCCCCACTGTTGTTTTCATCCCCTGACCTTTCTCCTAGCTTACCCCCCTCCCACCTCAAGGGTGAGAGGCAGTGGAAGGAAGATGGAGTTACAGCTTCCTAGACATTTGGCTGTTTTGTCTTTTGTACATCACTTTGTGGCTGACAGGACGTTATTTTTTTCTTCAGAAAATGCCTTGCATGCTAATCTCTGTGCATTAGCTGATCACAACATAAATGCTTGTCCATTAATCCAATGCCTTCCTGTGTATCTTTCATCTCCATGCTCTCCAGCGTTCTCCTGTTTCACTTTTCCGCCTCTTTTGTCTTTAACTCTGCTTAATACAATCTACCTCAGTACCACAACTCCAGGCTACAGAAACAGGGAGAGATACTGTAATTAGATTGATGGACTCAGTTAATAAACCTATTATTAACTGAGTTAACTATTATTAACCTGATTCTGAAGTGCTCTGCAAAGTCCAGTGTTCATGGGACTGTGACAATGATGTCCCTTTCCACTATTTCTTTATCTGCTAACAACAGAGGCCTATTGACTTTTCTGCTGTGCTAACATGTTAACTAATGTTCCAGCTTACTTCCAGAGAATTCTACTATTGCTGTTATTACTATTATTATTATTATTATTGCTATTTTTCCTTCTGATGTTTTGGGTAGCTTGAGAGCAAAACTCAGTGCAAAGTAGGCTTGGGGTTTTTCTGTCCTTACTTCTTCTGAGTCTACCATGCAGGTTTCTATGTCTGAGATCCTGGGCTCTCTATATAGGCACTGCAGAGATGTATGCATTCTAAACATCATGCATGAGCAGCTGTACCAGCCTGAACCAAAGGACCATCATAACCACTCTGGACAGCCTGTTCTAGTGTCTGACCAGCCTCACGGCTCAAGGACTTCTTAAATCAAGAGCTGTATGTGAGCTCATTGGTTCTTGATGGATTTTTCTTCCATTCTTGCATATTGTGGTGATTTTGGTCCTTGTGAATGTCTGAGACCTGCAGAAGTGCAGTGGCAACAAGTGCCACAATTCAGCTTTTCATGTGGTAAGAAAATCCCCCCTTTTTTTCAACAACCTTTTTTATTTTAATTGAAAGAAACAGCACTTTCAATCCCTTCATTTCCCTTCCTCACTTCCACTTTCTGTGTGGTCTCCCTCACCTCCCAGTTGCCTATCTTCCTGGTAGAAGAGGGTTAGCTGCAATTTAACACCTTTCTCTTAAATGTCTCTGAGTTCTCTGCATGATTTCTGAGTGGAGAGAGGGATGGGAGGTGGATCTTGTAATGCAGACACTCTTCTGGGTATGAATATTGAATGGTTATACAGTGACACCATGGTGCTTTTTTCATTGCCTTCTATTCCTTCCTAAAAATTCCTCGGTTTTTTCCCCCTGGTTATTAATGAGAATTGGTTTTTACATTTTCACAGCATTTTTACTACTCCAAGACTACTATCATGTGTTCCTTTGTTTTACTTACATTGTCTTTTATATAAGATATTTGACCAAACCTTCAGTACCTGCAGTAAACTTGGCAGAACTTAAAGTCTGTGACACTTCAGACCTGGGCTAGGTGTGTGCTTTAGCATGAGACATTACAGGAATGCCTGCCTAAGTTTTCTCCTTTTTGCTGAGAGATTGCTTGTGGTGATCCAGGAAGGCATTTGTTGAGATTTGGAGACAGAACTTCAGAAGGAGTAGTCAAGCAGGCTACAAGGGAATGCTGTTGGTTGTGAAACATCTGGACACTAAGTCATTATGTAACACTCATAACAAATTTTTCAGATTTCATTATCTAAAACTCTGTTCCTGTAGCACTCTCCATGTTTGCATCAGAAGAAATCTAATTGATAAACACAGATGTGAAGACTAAACAAATCCTGAAAGGTGATATTGTTACAGTGCTTACTCAGCAGTCAGAGTGCCAAGTGCCATTTCCATTGTCTGGAGCAGCAGTTTGCTTGAATGATAACATTGTTTATAAAGGTCAGTGATGCTGCTTGTGCAGGAGATGTACCTGGGAGGGCCTTTTCTTGCTTCCCTTCTGTTGCAGGACAATTCAAGTATAACTAATAGGCATCTCTGTGTGAGTAGAGCTGAGATGATGCTGAAATGCACCTGGGGTCATAACAAACAGAATTTCTACTCTGAATAAAGTTGATTTTTTCCAAGCTGTTTTAAAGGAGACTGGGGCTTGTCAATGCATCCTGAGAAGTGATTATATCACAGAATGACTTAAGCTGGAAAATCACAGAATCATAAAATTATTTAGTTAAAAAAGACCTCTAAGGTCATCTTGTCCAGCTTATCTGCTTAGGTCACTTACAGGTTAGGTGACAGGTTGGCAGGTTGTTCAGGGCTCTGTCTAGTTGGATTTTGAATATCTGGAAGGTTGGAGACTCCACAATGTCTCTGGACAACCCACTCCAGAGTTTGATCACTGTCACAGTTACACATACATGTTTGAATGGAATATCCTGTATTTAATTTTGTTCCCATTGCTTCTTGTTCATTCACTGGATACAATGAGCAGAGTCTGGCTCTGTGTGCTTTACTCCCTGTCCCATCAGTTATTTGTACACATTGACAAGATGCCCCTGAACTTTCTCTTGTCCTGTCTAAGCAATCCCAATTTCTCAGCCTCTCGCTATGTAACAGATGCTCCATCCCTTGAGCTTTGTGGCCCTTTGATGGACTCATACCAGTGTGCCAGTTTCTTTTTTGCACAGGGGAATTCAGAACTGGATTCAACACTCCAGCTGGGTCTCACCAGTGCTGAGGGGCAGGCTTTCCTCTCCTGACCTGCCGCTGATGCTCCTCCCAAAGGCTGGCTTTGATGTGAGGGCCCATTACTGGCTCATGGTCACCTTGGCATCTGCCAGGACACCCTGGTTCTTTTCTGCCAAGCTGCTTTTCAGCATGTTGTTCCCCAACATGGTACACAGGGATATTCCTCCCTATGAGCGGTCTTGGTGTTTTCATTTAGTTAAAACTAATGAGATTTCTCTTTGCTCATTTCTGCAGACTGTCAGAATTCCCTCTGAATGATGGAACAACCATCTGGTCTCTCAACTGCTCCTTCCTGTTCTGTGTCATCTGCAAGTATGCAGATGCCATGCACGGGTTCAGAGGTGTTCCTTAGGGTTAGTAAATATAACATTAGCCTCAACAGCAGAAAACCTGGGTGCAGGTCCCTGTCCTGACCCAAACCAGGATAATGTAGGAGAGAATATTCTTCAATATAAGGTGTCTGAAGAGAAAAAAACCCAAAATACTAAAACACCAATCACCTTTTCTTGGGAGGGATGATGTGTCTAAATCCAGCATGGGGTTGGGATACAGCTGGGACATGCACTCAGATGCAGCAACTCTGAAACACTCCCAGGTCTTGCAGTTTAATCAGAGCCTTTAGCTGTAACACTATCCATATATGAGCACAATCCTCACTGACTTTTCCAGCAGCTGCCCCTGAAGCTGTTTGGGCCTGTGGTGTGTTTTGGTCTGGAATACAATAGGTAGGAGGAAAACGTGCACTGTGGATGTAGTTGTTGTTACAGCTCTGCTAAAGAAATCCCTTCTTCTAACCTATTAGTCAAAACAACTGCTCTGTGTCAAAGCAGCACAAATAGCTTTTAGCCAAAAAGCTTTTCTAGCTGCTGTTTGGCTGGGGCCTGTCTGCCCTGCCCGAATGCTGTCCCCATAAAAGGGGTGACTGCAGCAATCAGCTTCATAAATTCCACTGTCGGCTTTCCATTGTCCCTTTGTTTTTCGTTGCCAAGGAAGCCAAATATTATTTCTGTCCTTGAAAGAAGTTGCAAATATGGGGAATGGCTTCAGTAAAAGGTGGGGAGAAATACCTTTTGTGTTCTCTCTTATTGCCTTTATAGAGCTGATTTGGGTGATGTGGTAGAATGGGGCTGTTTGGTCTTTTCTCTGTTAGTCAGATGTCTTTATTATTATTATTAACTTATATTCCAAACTAAGCAGTTCCCTCTCTTTGTGTATCCTTTCATCCCCTTTGTCACATCCTGAAGTGCTACTGAGTGGTCCTGAATAAAAATCAGTCTGCATTTATATCTCGTTATCCCCAGGCTTCCTGTGACCCCTGCTACTTTACATTCACAGGCTCTTTTTTTTTTTTTTCCTGGTCTTCCTATGAATATAGATGTAGGATCATCCTCAGCTGACATTTGGAAAACTGAGGTGCAGGTGAAACTGATACCAGATGAAGTGTACTGGGAACACCATCTGGCCTTGTGGCTTCCAGCCAGAGGTGACCATTTTTGATCACAGAATCAGAGAATGGTTTGAGTTGAAAGGAAACTTAAAGGCCCTCTCATTCCATCCCCCTGCCATGAGCACAGACACCTTCCACTAGACCAGGTTGCTCAAAGCTTTCCACTTGAGCACCAGGAAGGTATAGCTTGCTCAGGAGGTAGAAAGGAAACTCCTGCATTAATACTTGATCTTCAGCCTGAGGTACAGAGACGGTCCTGCCTTTACTCCCAAGTGCCAATTTCCTGTCTTTTCCAGGAGGAACATGTGGTACCTTGAGGTTAGGTGACTTCAGGCTGCCTGGGCAGTGTTACAGCTTGGACTGGTGATGCTCAAGATGCCTGTCTATTGATAATATTGTTTATATCAAACAATAAAAGAGCAATTTACCTGTGACATCATCATTTCTGCTATCCTGACAACATTTATCATGGCTTAAAGTTGTCCAGTTGCTGGTGAATAATAAATTCCCTCTTGGCTAAAGTCAATGGCTTAAACAGCAGATGCTGATCTGGCAGTTTTGCCTGGTTGTGGCAGATGCAGCACACTGCATGTTCTGTTAAGGCAATACTTGAGGATTGTAGCCAGGTCATCAGAGACAGAGCACATCAGAAATCAGGAGAGATTTATGCAAACCTACTTTTTGATCTTAATTTTTTTTTGTCTCCCTCTTTTTACAGCCTCTCTGAGCTCCCATTTTTTCCTGGATTTTTTTTTATATTTTGCAAGCAGGTATGATTTGGAAATAATAGATCACATGAGGACATAAAGACAGGTTACTTACAAATGGATAGTCTTGCTCAAAATTTCTATCTTTTCTCCTTTTTACTGTTTTAAGGTTGCTCTCTGTTCCTCCAGTTTCAAGTTACCCAGTCCCCACAATCCTTCCAGCTGATTCTTGCTGTCAGGATAAGCTCCTGAGACCACCCTTCTAACTGACAAATGAGAAAGAGATTTTTCTTTTTATATGTCTACTCTAACCTGTGCCTTCTTTTGTTTTCCCTTTTTCATTTCCTTCTTTTTCCCTTGCTCTGCTTTATCCTTTCACTGTTTAGCCTTTTCTATCTTGTCTCAGTCTCTACTCATTTTCTTTTCTCTCTTGGGGTTCATAAAGCTGCCAAGGCCTGGCAAAGCAAAGAGAAATATGCATTTCACAGGCAAAGGTCATGCTGAGGGCAGCATCATAGCTCTTACTGCAGGTCCTGGGGAAAAGGATGCAAGTTTGTTTCAGAGCTGTTGCTTTCATTAAATTTGACAAATCTACTCTCAATAAGAACAACTAAATAAAATATGGAATGGAAAGCAGAAGGAAAAGGGAGATATGAAAATTTCAGTGCTGGAAACAAGCTTTTGGATTGTCTTGGGAGGTGAGTTCTGGGAGAATTAAGCACGAGGTCTCTAGTCTGGAGGGAAATCACAAATGTGGCTTCTCTGCAGTGTCTCAGCAGAGCTCATGCTGTATGTCTGTGAGCAGTAGCTACCCTTCCCAACACAGACTGTGATTTGTCATTATCCCCCAAAATTTTCTGCTTTTCACTGGAAAAATTGCCAGGTGGGAAAGCAATCCAGTGATTTGATCTCCCTGAGCATGGAGATTGCCGACCCTACCTACCATTGCACAGCATCAAATGAGAGAGACCTTGAATTTTAGTTTGCAAGGCAAAAAATATTCTAATGAAATTGACTATTGTAGTGCTGAACTGCTTTTTAAAAACAGTGGGGGAGATTACAGCCTGATTGGAAAGTTTTCCTGTGGGAAAACTCTTCCCTGCCATGTTGGTATTTGCACATGTAAGTCACACTCTATTATTTCATGCAAGGTAACAGGATTTCAGATTTGCTCTCTGGGATCACAAGAATTGTTCCACATTTTCACCTGCTAGTTGAAATCTACATTTTTCAGGGATGTGTGGTCACTCAGAGGGCCCCAGAGCTGGCTCCTGGCACTGTGTGCAAAGCACTCACATCTGCTTGTGATGGCTTTAGCAGCAGCTCCCGTGGGGTTATGCACTTTTGCCTTCCCTCCTGCCATTTGCCCAACTCTAAATAAATCTGCCATTGCTCTGAACTCATAGTCTTATCAGAATAATTTCTTCTGAATGGGCAGAAACCTGTTTATTCAGTGATGGTGTTTCTTAGCCCTTGTCAGATTGTCATGGCTGAATTCTTGATTTGCTTAAAGGATTGGTCAGTGTGCATAAAGTCTTGTCTGTCACTTGTGTGGTCAAATAACCACTTTCTTTGTCCCAGTGTGATATCCTGTGCAAAAGCTTTCTTTTAATTTAGGTGGTAGCAGGTTACTTCCCTGTCACTCCCAGTAAAACTCTGGGCAAAGGCCAGGCTGATGTTAGGCACATCTGCTGTAGCTCTGCTGAGCTCACAGTTATAGAATGGCTGATTTATAGTTCCCTTGCTGCATGTTCTGGTACAAAAAACCCCTGCCCTCTGTGTATGCAATGGTAAAAGCTTGGGTTTTGGTCAAATTGGACCATTCCCAAACTTCCCAAGTTGCTGCTCTGTCTCTCACTGTCACACTGTGTGGGGACATGAAGGAGCTGTTACAGACCTTACCAGAGACAAACATAACCTGCTTTCATGACAGATGCCAAGTATTTCCTATTTCCAGAGAAGATTTGGGACTGAATTTTTGGTATGTGGTGAACTGGTAAATCTCATGCTTCCTAAATACTAGAGATTAAAAAAAAGGTGCACTCATTGGGTATAAGGGTGCATCAGGGGGCTGCTGACAGGTACTGTGCTTGCCAGCATTGACTTCTGGTATAGCTGAGGGCCCAAGAAGGGATTTGATGGGGATAGAAGGGCCAAATGACACAAATTTTGTTTCAGGAATTTAAGTGTCTGGACCAGAAGGTGCAGTACAGTTATCAGTCTCTTGCCCTAAGACATAGTGATGCTTCTAGGAAAGGCTGAGTGTGGGGACAGATCCTGTTTGAGTTCTTAAACCTGGCTGCAGGAAGACACCAAGCTTTGGGATTGTGGTATTTTTTTTTTTTTTTTCCTTATCTGGGCTCTTTCCAATTGCAATTGCATTTTAATTTTGTAATGATGTTGTTTTTTAAGGTTGAATTTTTCATAAGAATTTATCACCTGAAGGGGTGGGATCAAAAGGACTTCATCGTGAAAATGTAAGTCCAAATGAACACCAGTGATACTTTTTTTACTTGAGGAAAAGTACATTGGGAGTTATGTACGTATCATGAAGTGTTATGTGGGCATAATTATGTCAGACTAATTATATCACTGTAGTTTTGCTGTTAAAAATCTCTTGTATATAAACCACCTAGATAAAACTGTCCTTTGAATAAAATAAATCTGTTATAACTTAATTTAGAAGAGCTGCATGGCCGTGGTGGTGTTAAGTTCTTTATTGCTACTTAGAATGCAATGGCAAGGCCAGAGTGAGCAGCGCTGTGATTTATGTGTGGGATGACTGTGTTTTGGAAAGGACTTGGTTGAGAGCCAAGGAGAAAGAGCCAGCTGAAGCTGCTCAGGAAGTATCACCCTGTAGTTCCCTCAGCTGTAAAGCCATGACCTTAAGCCTTACTGCAGCTGTATCTCTGGAACAAAATAGTGCCAAGCTTGTCACAGTGCATGGAATTGACCTTTGGGGGCTGTTGGAAGTACAGTCCAAATCTCTCTCAAAATCACAGCTCTCATTCTCTGAATACTGAACAAACCCCATAAGGCTTCCCAAGATGACCTGGTTATGCTATAAGATGTATTTTATAAATTTGATTGCACTATGTGCAATATGCTTTATGTATTTGACACATAATGCATACTACTGCAAGTTATCCTTTTTAAAATTAAAGTAAGAAATTAATATTTATAATGCTGTAACACTGCCATATTACTTATATAATATATTAATATTTATGAATTTATGATACTAGTCTAACAAAATGTTCTAAGAAATTTAGTGCTGCAAAAAATAAACTCCTCAGTTGTAGTGGGGTTCAGGTTCTTCTGCAACTTAAATTAAGTAAAATATTCTGCAAAGTTGCTTGGTTTTTTAACACACATGTGTGTGCATATGTCTACATATAAATATATATTTTTATACACACACATACACACATGTAGACACACATGAAATTTTTAGTGGGAAGGGTTATGAGTTGCCAAATCTGGCAGCCTGATAGAGGCAGACAAACAAGAGCCCTGTGTCCCCAGGTGCCGGCAGCTGCGGTGCTGAGCGGCCATTCCTGACAGAACGTGGCTGGGTCAGGCCACTGGGATCACAGGCAGGAGCACTCGGCTTCCACACAAACACAAGCAGCACCAGCGGCCTCGTGCTCTTCCCCTCTCCAGCTGAGCAGGATGAAAGCCTGTCAGTAGGAAATCTGCACATACATGCACTGTGGATCCTCTGAAAACTGGCCCTAGAGAGTCCGTGTGGCACTCGGGTCTGTGATCCCCAGTCACCTCACACGGATGGGAGCATGCAGAGGGGCTTCTTTATTGACTCCTGGTCTTCCTGTAGCTGTCCTGGACCTCCTGTAGACAGCTCAAAGCCTTTTTGGTCTTGGCAATATTTGTCTTCTTGCTGCTTTCATACCTGCCTCCCAAAGCTTTTATTCTACTTGCCAGCCAGCCCAGCCTGATAGCCAGTAGTGGTCACAGATGTACCTCCACACTGAGCATGCCATCTCTTGCTCCAGTGGCTGGCAGGACACATCCATGGACATTCTGACCTGTGCTCCAACTGTGGTTGCTGCCATCTCCATACATCACATGCACACAAATCACTGGAAGAGGCTTAGCTCTGAAACAAGGGAGCAGGAATAAGTACTGGAGAGAGGGTTGCAAGCTGGTGAAGTCCTGGTGCAGCACCTTCCAACTAAATTCTCTGTACTGTTAAATTTCTTGCAAAATATACATACAGCTAGGTTAACAAGAGTTTTTGAGAAATTCCTGAAATCCAAAGGAAGTGGATGGACAAGACCTTGAATAACCAGTCATGATACTGGTGCACAATTCTAGGAGAAACACTGATGAACCGGAGGGAATCCAGTGGAGGGCCAGGAGGACAGTCCTGGCCAGGAGGGCCAGGAGGACAGCCTGAACCTGAAGCACATGGCATAGGAGGGATGGTGGAGAAGAGAAAACTAAGCAGTATCCAGATGCTTTCTTCTGCTTCCTGAAAATGACTATACATAAACCAAAGCTGGGCTCTTCTCAGACGTGCTAACTAACAAGGCAGGAGGCAAGAAACATGAGTTGTGACAGGGGAAATTATGAGCACTTATTTGAAAAAAAAATTGAAAAAATTTGAATGACAAGGGAGGTGAAGCCCTGGCAGAGGTTCCTCAGAGGCTGGGGAATCCCTGTTGTTGCTCAGGGCTGAACAAGGTGCTGAGCAGCTTGATTTCACTTCGATATGGACCCTTCTCCAAGCAGCAATTTGGGCTGGGTGACCTGCAGGAGGCCTTTCAAATATTCAAACATTAAAAAAAAAAAAAAGATAATTTTTTTTGTCCATTTGTCTTTTCAAAATATAGAATATCAGAAAAAAAATCTCCATAGCTGCAAAGGCTTTTAAAACTTGTTTTAGAAAAATGTAAGCTCTCAAGGAAATATGGACTTATGGGACAGTCAAAGAAAATAATCTAAGATGATAATTCAAATAACAAAAAAGGTATTTTGTATTGAATTTTCAGACTGACTGTTTAAAGTTCTAGGCCAAAACTACTTGCAGTTGGAGTTGCTTTTTTAATTCTCCAGAGTAAATCCAACTGTCTGTGTAAAAGCTGTAGTGTTTTATTATTAAATTTTGTAGAAGTTTAGAATTAGGGAATTTAAGGGAATAAATAGCAATAATCCTTAATAGTATCTGTGCAATATTCAAGCCTGCAGAATTGAAAATGACAGTATTTTTATTCCTGTCACCCCTAGCCTTCATCAATCTAACTTCCAGTACCTTCTCATCCCTACACAAACCTGCTATGAAATACTGATCAGCATTTACAAAACCTTACCTTGTTTAGCCTTGAAGTGCTGGCACTCAGCTGCAGTTCTAAATTCACTCTTCTTTCAAAACCATTTTTCTGAATTAACACTGGATGCTGTTTGGAACTGTAGCTGAGGTACAGAAGATCAGATAGTGGGCAGGGAACTGTTGACGTAAAATAAAAATATTTTCCTTAATATGCTTACAAGATGTTCAGGTTTGTTCAGAGCTGTATGGTATCTGAAAGGTGAAAGGCTTGGGAAGTAGCTGAACTGAAAGCAAATCTCTCTGTAGAAGGATTGTAATAGCACATTTCAATCTCCAGCATTAGTAACAAAGCAAAACAAACCCTACTTGTCTGTACTGGGCTGCTCTGTGATTTGAGAGAGCTGCTTTTACTGCCACAACTACAGGATTATCAGTAATGCCTGGTATGAAATGCATTGAGTTCCCTGATCTGGCTTCAAGCCTGGCCTGGGGTCACGTTTCAGCCCTGTTGGCCCATCCTCGTGGCTGTCGCTCCACTCCCCTGGCTCAGCACTGTTTCTGTAAGAGGTTACGAGTATCAGTGCTCTGCCCATAAAGAAAAACCTGAAATTCTCCAGTCCACAGCCTGCCTGAAAACCGGCGTGGTTTAGAGGTTGTCTGAACTCCAGAAAAGTATCTGATCAAGGTATCTCCTGGAAAAAAGTTCTGTGACACATGCAGGGTCTCTATAACATCTGCAAGGAAGCTGAGGAAATTAGAAGACAATGGCAGCAGATACTGAAAAAAAAATATGGATTTGGAAAATAAGCAGATTAAAAATAAAGGAATCTCCATCAACCAGCAACAAGGGAATACTTAATTCACTAGCAGTTAATTGCAGTGACTCCATGTGTTTCAGTGATTGGTAAATCACTTATTTCTAAGTATAAAGTCCTTTTTTTTTATGAGGTTGATTTGTCTTTATGATATGTATGTACTCCTGTATTTGTAACCCAAGAGATCAAAATGGGATATTTTAAGTAGATATTACAATAGCTTGGATGTAGCTTGATGCAGATGTTTATGAAGCTCTGGCTTTAATTATATGTAGTAATTCATTAACCATTAGGATCCTCTGAATTTTCTTGTAATTTGTTAGAAGTTTTGGATCACGTCCAAACTGTAAAAATAGCTAGTTCTATTGTGATTGTCTCTATTCTTCCAGCACATTCCTACAGGGATATTCCCTGGTGAAAGATGAAATCTCTGTTCTGAGGACTGGCAAGCTGGTGCGCTGCTCTGTGCCTTGTCAAGCAAAACTAGAACTGGTTTTAGTGGAAGCAGGAGAAAAGAACTTGCTGGTTTTAGCCAGCCATGGTTAAATGGGATATATGAATGAATATCTGCTCTAGTGTTATCATAGAACAGTTACAGACTCACAGACTCATGAAATCATAGAAAAGTTTGGGTTGGAAAAGAACCTTAAAGACCATCTCATTCCAATCCCCTGCCATAGGCAGGGACACCTTCCACTATCCCAGATTGCTGCGAGCTCTGTCCAACCTGGCCTTGAACACTTCAAGGATGGGGCAGCCACAGCTTCTCTGGGCAACCTATGCCAGGGCCTCACCACCCTCACAGTAGAGAATTTCTTTCTAAGAGGAGAATTTTCTAGTTTAAAGCCATTCTGTCTTGTCCTACAACTTTGTGTCCCTGTGAAATGCCCCTCTCTGGATTTGTTGTAAAGCCCCTTTATGCACTGGAGTCTGTATTTTCTTGCTTCTGGATGGGGTGGAAGCT
Source organism: Anomalospiza imberbis (assembly GCF_031753505.1). Taxonomy (NCBI): domain Eukaryota; kingdom Metazoa; phylum Chordata; class Aves; order Passeriformes; family Viduidae; genus Anomalospiza; species Anomalospiza imberbis. The sequence goes on along the minus strand of NC_089683.1, from coordinate 7,441,291 downwards.
CTTATGCCATCTGTGCTTTTGTGAACTGCTCCATCAGCTGCTTTGGTTCCAAAAAGGAAGGGCTGTAGCTCCAAGAGAGTAAGAAAGGAAGATGTGTAGATTTACAGTTCCTGTAAAATGGTGATATTTTGTATGAAGCTGTTATGTTTCTCTTTCTTCCATATGTGTTGGGATTTAGAACTGACTGTTGGATGGGAACTGATCAACAGTTTCCTGGAGAGGCAATGGTTCAAATGATTCTTGGGAGCTGACATTGCTGGGAGAGATAAAGTTACAGTCAGCATTAAGCATTGTGTTTGGTGAGTAGTGTAAAATAATTGCTGGTGACTGATAGCAGGCAAACCCCCCACTTTGGAAAAATAAATTGCAAGTGGTGTTTGAAGGGAACATTTCCTTCTTTTTTGAGGGAAAAACAATCTATCATTTTCGCGATGCATTTCTTTTGGTTGTTTATTCTGTCTCCAGAGTGTAAATCCCTGCTTTGGTGGTGACACTGGTTTTTAAAATTAAGATAACGTTTAACTCTGGAGCTCTATACATTGATTTAATTTGGGAGTATGAAAGCCCACCATCAAAGATTCCACATCCTTGACACAATCCTTAAATAAACAGAAGTGTTAACCCCAAAACATTATGAGATTATTTTTGCTATCCCAGGTTTTCAAAAGATGAAGCATTTCAAAAAGGTTTAATGGGCTTAATTATTTCATTTTATTTGTTGCTTTTAACATGTTTTCAAATGAAATACATATTTTTAAGAGAAGCTCAACTTTCCACCTGCTCTAAGATTGTCTTACCCTGGTACATAAGTGCCATTAAAGTCCTCACTCACCTGCCATTGGCTTCATGTTTAAATATTTCATTCAGCAAAGACAGTCCCAGTAGTTCCCTCCCTGGTATCACATGTAAGGGTATAAAAGGTTACTTGTTACCAAAAATTCAACAAGGGTCCTGAAAAGAATTCAGATTTTGGATTACTGAACCATGAATCAATGGGTAATGAAATGCCAACACTTTCAAAAGATCTACCAATGAAATAGTACAAATCTGACACACTTAAAGAGAAAAGAAAAAAAAAGCAATAATTCTCTCCAGGCACTTCCTTTTGCACTTTGAAGAACATAATCTCCTCCATGACCATGCCTGTGCCTAACCCAGTATCTTCTCTCTGACAGTGGTCAGTGCCAAATGTTTCAGACATTGTGCTTTGTTTATTATGAATCAGTCACCATCAAAGCATTCAATCCCATCAATATCTTGAGCTTGAGTGAACTCAGGTTATTTTGAGATTGCTGATGGAAGATGAGAGGAAGGAGCTGTTTCAACAAATGATCTGCACTAACTGTAGGGGCTGAAACCTTCCCTGATCCTGAATTGGCAATAAGAAAGGCATGCTGAAGGAGGCTGTGCTGACAGAGTAGTTGAATATTCAGAGACAGTAGAGTCTTGACTGCACTTTGGTTGTATTTCTTTGGCTCCTTAATAGGGTGGCCTCGGGGAAAAGTCCTAATGCACTGGAGTAACAGCTTGGAAATGCAGTTCAGTATTTTGTGTTGTATTCTGATTTTGTTTGTGCTTTGCTTGCCCACCCCAGGTCAAACCCAGTAGTTTATTTTGTCCCAGAGTGCCTCCTTGAACAAGTGAAATAAAAATGAACACTAAAATAATGTTTTTTGCTGATCTGATGCAGCCCTGTCACTCATTCTGATAACTGGGGCTGTGTCTCAGCATTTTTCTTATGAGCAAAAGCTGCCCTTGAGACTTGGAAATCAATATGCTGATTTGAGTAAATATTTATTTGGCACACACCTCGAGGCACTGCAGCAACAGAACTGTTAAGTAAGAAATACTAAAATTTAGAGAAATCAGAGAATCCAGTCCCCACAGTGGCAGCTGAATGATGAAGCTAAATTACTGTGTGTTGGTTTTCTCTAAGAACAGTAATAGTAGTTGTTTTAAACAGTAATAGTAGTTGTTTTAAACACCTTGAAATTTGTTGAGACTGATGGTCTTTCTCAGCACTCCTCAGCTAGGTTTTGGTGCTGGCATGAAAGAAGGGCTCTTCCCAGTAAAAGGTCTGGATATGGGTGATCTAGAAGTAAATAATTAGGAAAGTGGGACCTAATTATTGTTTTAAAGTACCTAAAGATATAGACAAAATGGAACCAGTCTTCTCTCTGAAAGGTTTCACTGTGATAGTTGTTAAGCTTTGGCACAGGGTGCTCAGGGAGGTTGTGGAGGCTAAACCCTCGGGTTCAGAACTGGGAAAGCTGGACTAAAGTGGCCCTGCTTGGAACAGAAGGCTGGACTAGATGAATTGCAAAGGTAACTATCTTAAGTCATTCTGTGATGATGGGTCACCAAGAAAATAGTCATTATTTTTGAAAAACAAATTTTTTGTTCCCTTTTAGGAATTTGTCCAGGGATTGTTTCTTTTAATTGCTTTGTCTTTTCTCTCTATCTCTTAAGAGTATAGCAGCAGCCATCCCACCATATCCTCTCTCCGTCTTCCTCCACAGAGGAAGAGAAATATAGGGACAGGAATTGTGGAGTGGCTGCTTGTAGGCTTGTGTTGGTGGCAATAGTGGGAAGGGGACTTTCAAACCCATTGGAGAGAGGAGATCTATGGGGCTGAACGGAACAATAGCTGACGCTGACATGGGGCATGGTGTACTGTTCCCTGTATGGATGTCTCTATCAGCAACGGGGAGGCTTCCCTGACTGTGGCAAAGTCAGGATTGTTTGGGAGTTCCCATGGCAACCTGTTGACTCACAGTAATTTTAATGAGACTTTGTCCCCATGCTTTATTCTTGTCAACAACTTCATTGTAGTGGATAACATAATCCTCTAAGAAACAAGGAGAGGTTTGGTTCTGTGCAGTGTTTTCATTCTAAAAATATTGTGACTGTTCAAAATGAGAGAGAAAGCAAAGCTCTGGGGAAGTGTCAAAGGCCTAGAACAGAAGGTATACCCAGAAGAATTAAAAAGGTATAATGTGAAAGCAGATCAAAGATGTTACTGGTGTGCCAGGATGGAATATGATCTCATACAACCAATTGTACCCCAACCTTCCCCTTAGTGACTCTGCATTTGGGCCTTTTTGCCCATGACCATTAGTTTACAGGAAAAGTGAGGTAGGGGAAGGGACTTCTGTTCTCTAGTCTAACCTACTGCTCTGGAATGTCAGATCAGGTGGCTCAGGACTTTATCCAGTAATGTCTTGAACACTTCCAGTAATGTAGGCGGCACAGCTTCTCTGGGCAAGCTGCTCCACTGCTTGACTGCTCTCTGAAGGAGTTGCTCCATATATCTGGTCTAAAACTCTCCTGTTTCTTATTGTGCCTGTTATTTCTCATTCTCCTACTGTGAAGAGCCTGTCTCCATCTCTTTGATAATCTCTCAGTAGATACTGGCAGGCTGCTGTTATTTTCCCCCAAAGATGTCTCTTCTTCAGGCTTCCCACTTCTTACAGGGAAAGTGCTCCAGTTTCCAGCTTTTTTGACGGAAAAGTACTTTTCTGTACTCACTCCAATTTATTGAAACCTGTCTTGTATTGGGGGGCCAAAAACTGCATGTGGCATCTAGATTGAGTCTAAATGATGAGTCTGGCTCAGCTGCATTTCCTGTAAACTTGACAGATATGCTGATGTAAATAAGTTGTATGATCCGACTGACAGTTTAGAGCATCCAAATGTTGCTTCCACTAAGGATACGAAACATGGCTGAAGGTCAAATCACCAAATGTCCCTTATCTCTCTGTCGTTGTGTCTCTCCTTTGCACCTTTGTGAGATGAGTAATAAAATCTGCATCCCTCATTGCCTGTTATTGTGTGTTGGCTGCACTGATGTAAACCACCTAAATGTTAACTACTTTTCCCTAATGATGTTTTTTGTCATGATTTTTGCAGGTTACATATCACAAGTACTAAAGAATTACACTGACCATGCCTGTGATGGAGAATATGTGTCCCTGAGATGTCCCCACAGAACCACCATCAGCATCCAGTCTTCTTTTTACGGCCGAATTGTACCAAGTCATCAGCTGTGTCCTTCTCGCTATCCCCACTCCTATGCAACTTTAATTAAAGAAGATGTTGCCTGTTCAGTTGGCACTTCTCTTCAGGTATTGTTAAAATGCATTTCTTAATTTTGAACTTCACCTTTCCTTGGCCAGGCAGCAGCTCTTAGTGTTGGTGCTGCACAGACCTGCCTTAAGCAGGGCTACCCAGCACAGGAGCTCTGACATCTCACACAGTTTAGTGGATAATTCATCCTTGTAGTTTAGACAGGACTGAATTAGATTTTGATAGTGAATTTCTTAGTTTTCCTGAAACTCTAGTGAGTAACAGTTCAGGAATGTGGTTGAAGGACAATTACACTTCAGGACTGCATTATGTTTGACTGGGTTTGAAGAGCATTACTTTTATAGTTTTCCTTCACAATTATTAGCTTTTCCAACACATTCAGAAATTGCTGTAGCATTCTTTTTGCTTTAGATCCTGTTTCAAGAGGCTTTTACTTTGGTAACTTGAAACCCAAAGAGAATCCTTGGCTTTATTTCTTGTGACTCATTTGGCTCTTAGGCCACTGTAAGTGGTCATACATCACTTAAACTTGCAACATCCCCCAGTAGTTAATCAGCTCTGACCATTTGTGTAGGGAAAGTTGTCTCTGTGTATCATCCCAAGAGCACATGTGATGTCAGCAAATCAAAGGCTTATTTGGAAGGTGCCAGTGTTACTCAGCTGTCAGTAGGAACAACTAAAATTAGAAACATGAGTTGGCTGATGTTGTTGAGATGAATAAGGTCTGCTGCTGGGTATTGAAGCAAGCACAAGTTTTTCCAAATGCTGGATTTGGGACTGTGAAAACTTTTGGGCAAAGCTCTCAGTCATCCAGTGTGTTTATGGCTTAGAATCAATAATAATTCATAATAAAAATTTATAGCAGACTAGATTAATGAACCTAGAGGGTTAGTGAGTAATTTCTTTTATAATTTGGCTAAAGGCCAGAGTTTTCCACATCACTTCTCGCCCTTGCGTCCAGGGTTTTTAAGAGACATTTAACAGCATTTTTAAAAAAGTTTCTGTGAGTGCCTTGGCTTCCAAATGCCAGTGGTAAGTTCTCAATAATTTGCACAAGGTTGGTGTTTGGCTGTATAGTGTAACCCTTAAGCTGACAGATTTGAAGTTGCCCTCATGACACTTCCACTGCACAGCAAAGGACTGAGCTGTAGTATGGGAGGACGTGGTCCTTATCAGTGGAAGGTTTTCCCAGATTTAACAAAAGTTCATAATGAAACAGATGAGAAGCAGTTGTGTTGTTTAGAATAGGAGAACACAGAGAGAAGGCTTTGGCAGAGGCTAGCCTTCCCTTCTTTTATTGATTTACTGAAAAATTTACATGCAGCATTTCCTTTACCAAGGTGATTGATAGCTATGAGCATCGCCTCAACCCTTGTGGGTCAGTGGCCCACTTAAGTCATCTGGAAGAAGTTGAGAAGAGGGAAGATATTACCCTAGGGTTTCCATTTCATGGTTTTATATGTAGGAGGGATTGAAGAGAAATCCTTACCTGTCTCTCTTAGCTTTTTATGTCCTCAGACCTGTTCCCCGTTAGCTTTGCCTTCAATACTTCAATTACTTATTGGCTTGTAATTCCCAGTCCCTGCTTATCAGAGTGAGAATTGTGTTCCCTGTAGGTAGTCCTGCAGCAGATCCCATGTGCAGAACATTTCTTACATGACTGAGACCAAAACACTATTATTAACCCATTCCTGGGGATGCAGATGTGCTGGGAAAGCAGCTGACATTCTCTCTTCTGCCACAAATTTCTTGAGACACCTTTGGCAAATTCCTGAATCTTTTTGGAGGAGACTCACAGCCTCTTTGGTGCCCCCAGATGTGGCTTTGATCCCTCCATGCATTGTGGTTGCCCAGGGTAGGATGAGTCCAAATGCCAGAGATGAATCTCATCTTCTCTCTTAGTTCTGGAGTGGGTGAGGCCTCTCTGAAGGGTAAGCCAGGAACTCCACAAGCTGAGTGGCAAGCTGCCTGCAGCTCACTGGTAGGAAATGCATGTGTGTAGGAAAATTGGAAAGCAGTAGACAAGGAAATTGTGTGTATTTTTGTGGTTTTGCAACTCAGATATATGGCTGCTACAGGCTGGACCAATTGTGTGTATATTCTGGTTGTCAGTAATTGAAAAAGTCAGCCAAACCAAACCCTTCATAACTAAGTATATAAAATCACTGTGTCTAATCAAACCCACGACTGTATAAATTTGCTGCTTCTCTGGAGAGTGCTCTGGAGTGTGAGGAGCATTTATTAACTCTGTCCTGCAAACACTAGCTGTGCATGTAAACTCCCATTTACAATCTCTCTCCACTGTAAATGTCCAGTTCAGACATTGTTTCTATGTTAAAAAGGAAAAAGCAGGAGTTGATTACACTGAGAGAACCACTACTAATTCAGCTTCATGTGACTGGCTACCAGGATTCCTTGCTTTAGTCACTTGTTTTGTTTTCAGACCACCTGGGAGAGTGTGTATGAGACATTAGGGCAGTGACCCAGTGACCCCAGACTACACACTTCTGTTATTGTAACACTGTAATGTCAGATTCAGTGGGAGCTTTCCAAATGCACTAAGAATTTGGACATTCATAGAATCATCACAGATTCACAGAATGGTCTGACTTGGAAGGTACCTTAAAGATCATCTTGTTCCAGCCCCCTGCCATGTAAAGGGACACCTTTCACTAGATCAGGTTGCCCAAAGCCCCATCCAATCTGGCCTTGAACACTTCCAGGGATGGGACAGCCAGAACTGGGCAGTCTGTTCCAGTGCCTCACCACGCTCTGAGTAAAGAATTTCTTCCTAGTATCTAATCTAAAATTACCCTTCTTCACCTCAAGGCCTTTCCCCTTTGCTGTATGACTGGACACCCTTCTTATAAGCCTCTTGTAGGCCTCCTTTAGGTACTGGAAGGCTGAAGTCTGGATCAGTATTTCTGATGCCGCTTGTTTTCAGCAATGAAACACTCGAGGTCTGTATGGAAGAATGTATAATGGTTGGCTAAAATTATTGCTTTTTACCAGAAAACTATATTATACTTTACAGCTGATTACCTGCAATTTTCTCATTTTGATAAATTGGCAGAAAATAAGACCACAGCTTATTTGTAAGGAAAACAGAAAACCCTGGAGAGCCGCTTAATTTGTGTTCTGCCCCCTGATATTTATCAAAGACATTGAAGACTAACTTCTCTCTTCATTTGCACAGGCACAGAAATCAGCAGATAGATGCTCTTCCAAGAGCAATATCTTACTGTGTCACTTGTTTCCCCAAGAGGACCTGTGCTTAGAAGGTGCTCTGGAGCTGAATCCTGACTCTCCTTAGAGTGATTAGCTAATCTGGGGAGGGTCTGTGGGCATGGCCTGTGGCCTGGGTCTCTTTCAACACTCTCCAGGACAACCAGTCCTTGGTGACAAGAATCACTAGCACTGCTGATGTGGTATTCCCTTTTGTCCTTTGGGCAAGAGACGGGACACCTTTGCTGCCACCATCCCCTGCTGTCACTTCAGCAGCCCTACAAAAGGGAGCAGATTCCTTGCATGAACTTTTCCTCCCTCTTTTTTGTTCATTTTCATCCACCAGGAAGGTTTCTGTGAAACAAAACAAAACAAAACAAAACAAAACAAAAAAAGAGGAGTTACCTCTTTTACCTCTTTGCTGATGGAAAGATGAGATAAATTTTCCAGAAATGGCTCTCAAACAGGCCAGCTGTTGATCACAAAATGAGAGGGCTGCTGTTGCTGTTTCCAAAGTGGATTTTGTTTACACAGTTATTCTGGATTAAAGGTAAAATACCAAATAAAAGGAAACATTCCCAACTGCTCCAGTTTTCTTGGCAGGCCAAGGACAATGGCTCCTGACATGTCCAGTCACCAGATATTGCATGGTCCCACTGATGTCACAGCCCTAAGTGGCCTCAACAGGAGTGAAAAAGGGCCCTCTCTCATGACTCTGAACATCTAGAAGATGATCATGGTCAGGGGGAAACAAGGAAGAAATTGGTAGAAAGGAAGAATAATGGTCATCAGTACCACTGGGAGGAGAACCCATTGTTATATTGAATATTAGAACTCCACAGTTTCTTGGCAGTTTGAACAAAGAACGTTTCAGTCTCAAAAATGTCAGTGAACCAACGAACAGTGTGGGCAACTCTTTTTCAGACCATATTAATTACTTTGCAGGGGATGGTGAGCAGTGAGCTCAGGGTCCAGAAGAGTTTTCTGCACTGCCAAAGTTGCTGTTAAAAATCACAGAACCAGTGCTGTTTCATTCATGAATTGTGCCTAAACTGAAATAGAGCTCTCTGGCAAGTGGCTCCTCCAGCTAATTATTTGCAAGTTGAACTGTTGGATGCAGAGGTCACAGACAATCTCTAAATTGCTGTGTCTGTGAAATCTTTGGCTTGACTGAAGTAGCTCATCAGAGCAGAGTGATTATGTCCTGCAGGAGAAGAGGCACTGGAGGCAGAGGTGGCCAGTGCAGCCTGTCTCCCTGATGAGGCAGGACTGCTCCCCAGGGTGTAAGCCTCCTAATGCTTTGTTTACTCTAAATTTAAACTTTCTAAGTCATGGGGCTTCCATCATTGCCATTAAGACCCTGCTTGACAGTGTAATGGTTTGCTCCCAGGGATTTTTTTTTTCCACTTTGAGTTTTAAGCTTTCCCTTTCTTTAATCCCATGACTTTTGGTTATGCATCCTTTTGTATTTTTTCAGTTTAAACCTCCTCTCCCTTTGAAGTTGACCCTGCATACAGATTAAGTTTCCTACTGTTAGGAAATGTAGGTAATGTTAATTAGGTGATATTTGTAATGCAGCTTTTATCAGGTCCTTCTATTTGGTGAACATGTTGCTGCTCTTTGTGAATTGCTGTTTCTGGGCTCTTTCAAGGCCCTTACAGAGAAGCACTGGTGAATCCTGCTGGTGTTTTAACATCCCAGCCCACTGCTGTCTGCTCTACTGTCCTGCTGGCATTTACTACTCCCATAGCAGAGCTGGTGACAGGGAATGCATGCCTAGTTTTCAGTTCTTTATTTCACAGTCTGGTATGTTTTTGTGAATCACCAAACATGTGGGCATTTTCCCTTCTGCTGACTCTGCTATGAGCACAGCAAAGTCCATGGGAGAGTGATAAGAGATAGTAGAGCACTAAAACCTGCTATAGATCAGGATTCAGGGCCTTTGATCTCTTCTTCAAGTGATGCACAGATGGAATACAGTAATTTGGGCAAAGCTGAACTAGTTTCTAGTGAAGCAGGCTGGGAAGGTGGCTTGATGAAGCCATAGGCAGGTCACCTGCACCTCATCAGCATGGATTTCATTTCCTCATGTAGTCTGTGCTTCCCTGTTGCTGATTCTTGGAAAATATTCTTCCTCCATGGACTTCAGTAATTTGCATGAATGGAGATAACTGTTTAGTGCTCAGAAACAGGACCTGTAAATAAGTTTTCAACTTGAAAGCACTAAGTTTATAGCATGTTTTGATGTATTACCAGTGTTCAAGGGTACATAAAAGAGTATCAAAATTCAAATGAAATGTGACATGAAGCTATTATGAATGCACTGTGCTGTAGGGAGAGTTCATGCTACGTTGTTTGTTGGGTTTGCTTCTTCCCGTTGTAAAAACTCTGAAGGTGCACCAATATAAGTGTTGGTGTAACTCCACCATAATGGCCATGCCTGGATTGAATTTGACCTAAAAATACTTAAAATTACTGGTATCTTCTTGCATAAAGTTCTTAATACAAATCTATGTGCATCTTCATTTGGCTGCATGTGGCTCTGATATATTCATGCAGCTTGCTCTGTGAGTTACTCTCCCCATCAACACACAATTTGGGCAATTATTTAGTAGGGCTCCTCTGTGTAATTTCATGCATGACTGACATGCCCTGCAGTCATCCTTATGGTCCTTTGAAGATGGAGGCTGTACAGGGAGCAGCCCTGTGGCAAAGTCCTCGTTCCCTTTGAGTTTCACCATTGGCTTCTATGGGTCTGAAGTTTCACCCTTCAGACATGTTGGATCTATGAACTGCTCCGTGGGACCAAGAACTGAGATAAGTTTAATTGCCTTGGGTGTTAAGCTCAGTTGTGGTTTATTTTAAGTGTGCAGGGGAAGCACTTCTTGAAGAGTGATTTGAAGAGACAGGCTAAAAATGAGCGTACCCTTGGGAATGGCTGGGGATGGCCTCCTTGCAGAGCTTGCATCCAGCTCCTCATTTAAAAGGTTGTTATCTAATGAGCACAAGCAATTACTTAGCTAATGAGCACAACAAAATGAGCACGAGAAATGTGTTTCATCTGCAGTGGCTACTAGAAATACATGATTTTGAGCTTGAGGCTGCCCTTACTTTAAGACTGAGGTCACCGCAGGGAGATTAATCCAGGGCATAAATCACAGGGGTTAGATTAGTGTTTGTTTTACTTGAATTCACTTTTCTTGCTCTCTTATCTCCTGTAGATCTTGCAGCTTCTTAGCTCAGTTATGAACCAGGGAATGGAATGGGTTTAAACAGCCACAGCTTCCTTCCTGAGCACTGGCTGTCAGCCCTCAGGCCTGATTTACCACTGTAGCGCAATTATAAAATGGCACAGTGCAATTAATGTGTCTTCCCTCCCCTTTAATGCCAGACAGGAATTCCTGAATTCCTCCTCCACCTTCCTCAGTTGGAGTGATTGTTATAATATAATCTAAACCGAGGTGACTTAATTGGCTTTAGTCAGGGATCCACCAGACTTGGAGACATAAGGAGCTGATTGTACTTCCCAGTTAGGAACAGTTCTGTGGGCCTATTGCTATTGCAAGTCCAGATTGTTTGTGGGCCTCTTTCTGGTTGGTTTTGTGGTTGTGTTTTCCCACCTTTTCTGCTGACAGGGACAACCAGAACAACAAGGAAGACAGAGAATGAATTACCTACATTTTTCCATCCATTGAGCAATAACCATGTGAGCTCAAGACATTCCCCCACTGCCAAGTGAACTCCCAACTTTCCTGGTGTCAGTCTACCTGATCATCTGCAAATACCTCAGGAAAAAACATCTGACATCTGCCAGAGCTCTGATACTGCCTAGATGTATGATTTTTGAGAGTAAGGCCAGAAAGCCAAGGTCTTGGCTTCTGGTAAACAGCAGAACCTCTGGACCTGCAGGGAACTGTACCTTTGGGGGACACATGTTCTGCACAGTGTTTAAGAAGATGCTGGTATATAGCACATACTGATGGAAGCAGTGGGAAAGAAAATTTCTGTGCATACAAGGATAGGTAAAAGTAATATGTGCAAGTTTTTAAGTTAACATTAAGACTGGTGTAACAACTGTTTTTTTTTTAATCAAGAAAATGCACTGTCAATTACAGCTAATTTTTCTTGCATTTTTTACTGATGTATTTCACTGAGGATTGAACATATATATTTTTTATTTTACTCTTTATGGATATATTTCATTATGCATAAGACATTACTCAAACAGTGTACAGGAAATCAGAAATCTTAATGATTTTTAAAATAATTTCAGGAAAATTGCCCTTTGGGGGAGGTAAAATAGACTTACATGAATGAAAAGGAAATACTGATTTCTTTCCCCCATGAAACTTTTCAGAGTCATGGCTATTATGAAATGAATTTGGAACTGTAGCTAAACACTGTAACAAATTAATAAATGGCATATTGAGACCCAAGAATGCTTCACTTTTTTCTGTGCTCTCACATTGGCAGGGATGACTTTTGCTCCTTAATTTATTTACAAATTTCTCCCTAAGGCTTAGTTTTTTGCTGGCCTCTTCCACCTTTTGCATACCACAGGAAGTAAACTCAGGAGGTTTCACTTACATCGAATACAAGGAATAAGCAGGAGCAGCCAAAAGCTAGAGCAGAGCCAAGACAAAGTGGCACTACCTGAAGGCTGCCTGTGTCTGTGGTTCTCTGAGGTCAGTGAATTGTTGTCTTTGTTCCTGATGCTGAGCCTGAGGACAGATGAACAAGTGCTGCTGAGATATCTCAGCTGAGGTTTTCAAAGTTGTTTTCTTGTTGGCCTGTCTGCTGTGAACAGGTTTGTAGATCAAAACCCAAGTCTGTTGCCTTTGAGGGGAGAAAGTTTCCCTAGAGGGAAAGAAAAAATTTGGGGTCCTGATTCTTTTCCTTTGCTCAATATTCTTAGTTCTAGATGTGTGTAAGCATGGCTGTCCAGTACCAGAAAATCCTTTCAGGTGCACAATGATTTGGAGAGAATTTCTCTCCATACATGTAGCCCTCCAGAATTGTTTCAGTTGTTCTTTGCTTTTTGAGATGAAAAGAGGTATCTGTGCTGGATCCTCACTTAAATTCCTTTGCAACTCACTGGATTTTGCATTAAATTAAATTTCATATGCCGAGTGAGCAGCCAACTCTTATGAGCCTAGAGGAAAGAATATGCTGTTTCTCTGCATTTTAATGTGATGTTCAAGCGGGGGCTAATGCTCCCAGGCACCTCCTTCAGTGTTCACCTCTCAGCCTTTCCATCCTAAATCCTGTATTTTTAAACAAAATGACTGCATTTTATTACCTTTGTAAGTGGAAAACAACAGCATATGTTCTCTGCCTGCTAGAAAAGGCCTGGATTGTTTTGGTTTGAACTTTAAAATAAAGGTCAGACTTGAGGCAGGCATGAATTCTTGCATGTGTCAGCCCAAAAGGTGAAAGCTTTAGGAAGTTATGAGCAACTGCAAATGAGGCAGCTTCAAATTGCGCTTGAAACTGGAACAGCTGTTGTTCAAAGCGTGACATTCAGAGTTATAATGCTAAAGATTCTATATATTACATTCAGGGAGAACTCAAAAATAGAAAGTAGTTACTGAAGCAGAGAGAAAATTGGTTTGGGTGGCACATGGTAGAGCAGGAGCAGCCTTTATGTTAATGGCACAAGGAGAAGACTGTGGGAAAGCCCAAATATCGAGGTGGGTGTAAGAAAAGTGAACAGAGAGAAGACAAAAGAGACCAGGGGAGCCTAGGGGAATTTCTGAGGAAGGATTTTCCAGTGCCTCCTTGCAAGAGAAAATTAATTGTTTTGGGGCTGGAATTCACAGCCCTGCATCACAGGAACTTAACGAGGCTGGTGGATTACCTCGCTCTGTGGTCTCAAAACGCTCTGACAGGTTCATGTGTGTCAGGCAAACATTATGGTAATTTTAGTGCTTTAGGGGCTCTACAGGAGTACATAAATACCACCCTAGCCATCCAGCTGAATTTAAAACTTAATTACTGCCCCACTCAATAATATTCTCCCCCCCACCACTGCTTTAGAGGATCACAGGGTTAAAAGAAATCATTAATCTTCCTTAATGAAGCTATTTTCTAGCAGGAGACAGAATGTCTTGCCCCTGTGGATTCTAAGATGGAGTTTTGGTGAGTGTTATGAATGGGGGAGTGGGGAGCAAGTGCTAGAAAAAAAGCAGAAAAGGGGGTAGGACCCAAAATGCCAGTAGTGGGAGAGCCCCCTGACCCACAGCCCCTTCCTGAGTTTAGCTAAAAGAATGTAATAATCATGGGGGAAGAGGAATGAACCCTATTAAAAACTGACTAAGTTGGCTATATAAGTGTTCTCACCACAACTACTAATTATTGGAATACCAGCAATTTTTATATATACATTTAGACCAGCTTTTATATAACTGAGACAAGAGCTGTCTTGAAATTGTGTTTCTCCAGAGAAATCTAAAGCAGATTGGTGATGGCAGAGTTTGAGTCTTTGCTTTTAACTGTCAAGGTGGATCCGTGTCCCCAAAGCTGCTTTTCCTGGGATTGTACTGTCTTATATTATGATTAAATGGCATGCACGTGTCTCAAAATCTCTGTGACCATCCCAGTGCAAATCCTTCCTTTTGCACCCATGCAAAGGGATGAAAACCTGCTCTTAAAACAGTGCAAGGAGCACTGAGTCCATGGCTCCTGTGGTACCCGCTGTGTTGGGCGCCATCACCTGCCTCTTGCCAGGGCTGGTCGTGGAGGCAAGGATGGCCTTCCCTTTCTGCAGTTTGTGTCTGTTTGATGCTCCCTTTAGCGGGGACACTGAAGTGCTTTTGTTTCTCTGTTTCTTGTGCCTATCCCCGGCTGCAGAAGATGCTGGATGAGTGCCAGGACAGGCGGAGCTGCCAGTTCCTCGTCAACAGCCGGCTGTTTGGGATGGATCCCTGCCCTGGGACCGGCAAGTACCTCCTCGTGTGGTACAAGTGCAGGCCAAGTAAGTAGTTCTCTATCAAATCTGTTTGCTCTGTTGAGACCAAAGCATTTTCGTACTTAATACTCACCAGAGAGGCTTTCTAGGACTTCTTCCTCCCTTCTACCTCTATTTCCAGTGTAAGAAAACTCCCAGTGTGGAGCATTTCCCCTTTCCCCCTCACTTGCTGCCCTGCTGGGATGCTCCTGCTCTGCCTCCTTCCTGCTTGCCAGCAGCCCCAGGTCCGGCTGGTTCTGCAGGTGCCAGTGCCAGCCTTTGCCAGCGTTCAGCTCATGCTGTCACTGGTGGGTGGGCTCCTCCTGATCCCACCCGCAGCCATGCTCCTGTCCTGGTGGGTAGAAGGACTTGTCCCCTCTCTGCCGGCCCCTCCAGGGGCAGCGGGAGCTCCTTGCCTGGGCAAAGTCTTCCTGAGCTGGGTACCTCAGGCAGGCCCTGGTGGTGGTGGTGTGACTGGAGCCTCACCTGCCCACACCATGCCAGAATCCAGCTTTTAATTGCTCCCAGATCAGGCTGAGAAATGTTACGCTGTGTTTTGCATGATCTCATTAGCTGTGTTTAAATTAATTGGGGCTGGATACTGGCGGGGCAGTCATGCATGCTGTGGAGGAGTGAGCCCAGAGCAGCTTTGGCTCAGGACAACCAACACCCTCTTGGCCAATTCCTGGCCCCAGCAGGGGAGTTAGCACAGCCGAGACACCATTCTCCATCCGGGCTTTGGAAGCAGATACATTATTTTGGAGACATGTCATGTTTGATGTAGACAAACTGTGCCCACTGATGTCAGCTGGAGAACAGGACCCGTTTCTATTTGAGCACAAGTCTGATGAGGAGCATCTGAAGGAGCTGGGGTGTTTAGCCTGGAAAAAGCAGGCTCAGGGAGGACCTTATCACTCTACAACCACCTGAAAGGAGGTTGTACCAAGGTGGGGGTCACTCTCTTCCTCCAAGTAATAAATGATATAACAAGAGAAAATGGCCTCGGGATGCACCAGGGGAGGCTTAGGTAGGATCTAAAAACTGGAAAAATCTCTTTACTGAAAGGATGGTCAAGCATTGGAACAAGCTGCATTTCCAAGGGAAGTGGTGGAATCTCTGTGGTTGGGAGTATTCAAAAGTGTGTAGATGTGGTGCTTAGGGACATGGTTTAGCAGTGGACATGGCAGTGCTGGGTGACTTGGTGATCTTAGAGATCTTTTACAGCCTTAATGATTCTATGAATTAACTGGACATGGCAATTAGTCTGGACATAGCATTTCAGACCAGCCTCAAGGTTTTTAGATAACATAACTAACATGGCCCCAGCATCACATCACCAGTATTTTTGGGGGATAAGCCAAAAAAGGGAAAGTTTTCACAGGAAAGAAAAACAGATCTGGCTTCAGAAAAGGTTTAAAACAAAAGCAGAAACATTCAGACTGCCAGCAGCAGTACAGAAGACTTATTGCCCCAGCAGGCAGAGACCTGTGCTAATGAAGTGAAGGGATCTGGCCAGATCTGTGTGAAATTCAAATCAGAAGTAGGTAATGAAGCACCTGCATTTGTTGTGGGATTTTCATGGGCGATTGTAACATCCCTTGTTGGGTGAGAAATGCATCTCTTCCAGAGGAGTGATTAGCAGGGTGTTCTGACAAGTCCTCCTCAACCTGCTGGGTTTGTATCAAAGCTCACGTGAAAAATCTGACTATTGAGGCCTGTGCTGAACTTCTGAAGGTACTTCAGGACCCATCTGTGCATTAATATTTATGTCTTGGCATTCTTTGCTAATTACAGATATAGTAGAAAAGAAGGAGTTTGTCAGAGTGTAGAGTAGTTGATTTTCCTGAAAGAGAGCAGGGGAAGCTGCTCAAAAACATTTCCTCAAGACATTTTTCAGGCTCAAATTTTGCAGAGTGAAACAGGGTAATCTGACAGAAATTATTGTTTCTTAGTGATTGGGCAAACTTTTAATCAGAACCAACTAGATTGCTAACAACGTTTGAAATACGTGAGAATTAGCCCAGAGATACCAGGTCACAGTCAGGTTTTCCCTGGTGATTCAAAATGTTAATTTTGAGTCTCACAAACAGTATCTAGTGCTGTTGTGAGTTCAATAAGCCTTTCCACCTTTCTATAGGGAGAAGGCTAATGAGGGGACTGAGTAATGATGCATTCATAAAATGTGAAATATAGGACCATAAGAAATTTTGGTGGGTTTTTTGGGTTATTGACTATTTGAATATTGTTTATCAGCTCTAAGTAAATATATGCTTCAGAGCTGAACCCCAAGATTGTGGTCCTATGAAGTGTTGAGCTGCTCCAGAAAGTGTGAACACACCGAGCTGTAATCAGAGTCCTTGTGAAGAGCTCACTGCCTGATTTGAGTCATAACTTTATCAAAAGACAAATACAATTTTTTTGGGTTCTGTTTCTGAATTTGTCTTTCTTAACAGCAGACATAACCTATTTAAGGTCTGAATTGTCTTGAATTGATAGGCATATCTCTTTGTTTTTGTTGCTTATTGAGGGAGCCTGTTATGATCCTGTCACAGAGTGTGAATTTTCTTGTATACAGGTGTTAGAGGCACTTTGGGAAGTGGCCTGCAGAGTTTGGACAGGACATCTTTAATATAAAATAAGAACGCACAAGCTCCTTCATTGTCAGAGTCATGCTGAAACCTCAAAGGGCCTCTGAATAGAGGTAGTTATTCAAAGAGAAAGACTTCCTTGAAAGAAAGCAAAGCTAAAGTTAGTGGCATTTGCTTGTACCTTTGCTGAGGAATTAAGAGATGGTGCAGTCATCCCCTCGAGCCACTGTCACTGCAGTTTTGTCTCCCTGACATTCCCCTGCGTTTGAAATCGAGTGGTTCCGATGCTCGTTTGCTGTGTGGGGTTCATGCACAAGGCAAGGTGCTATTTTGGTTTCTCATGGACAGAATTTCAAGGAGATGGAGGACAGTAAATCAAGCTGAAACTGAAAGACAAAGATTTTTCAGATGGTGGGGCTCTGGAGAGCAGGCAATGAGGGGATGTCTCCTGTAGTCATCCCTCAGAGACTGCTCTTGCTGGAAGCAGGAAAAACTTGTGCAGAGGTGTTGCAGCTCACCTCCTGTAGAAATTAAAATAAGTAGTTTGGAGAAGTGCATGCTTACCCAGAAGCAATGAGGAATGAATTTGCTTGTGTGTTTTTTGGGAAGCCTTGTGCTATTCATGGTCTCCTCTAATCCAATAGATGGATCTAGGATCTAATGGACACTCATATTGCATGTAGTGGACTCAGATATGTGCATGGAACTACTTTTAAGTGTCAGGAGTTTGGCGGTCCTGTGAATTCTCTATATCTGTAAATAAATAAACACACTGTATGTGTATTTATATGTGTGTACTTTTAATTTTAAAGATTAGGATGTTTAAGGAGATCAGAAATGTTCAATAAAATACTCTATTCTCTCTCAGTTTGGGGCAAGGGAGATTTACTTAAAACTACCAAGTTTCTTGGGGGCCAAGGTTCATCAAAGTATAGAGAAGCTTAGATTTTATTTTTAGTTGATGTGGTGGTGTTCAGTCAAAATTTGGATTCAATGATCTTGGTCTCTTCCAACCTCAATGATTCTATGGTTTATTTCTCTATACCATGTGTACCTTAGTTTCTAATGTGCACGACCCTTTGGGGAGATGGTCAAAGGCACAGTACAGGTCTCAGCAGAGCACAGCTTGTGCTTCTTCACTTGGAGGTGCCTCTGCAAATCCTCCTGCTGTCCACAGGCTCAGCAGAGCCCCTGCAGGCTCCCTGCAGCTCAAGGTGGGGATGTGCTGCTGTAACACTGAAACCTGGAATTGTTCTCTCCTAGTGTAGATGCACTTTGGCATTTAGCACTGGCCAGAGATGGTTTCCAGTGGGAAGTCTGGGTATGGGCACCTTGTTTTAGAAGCTGAAAAAGTTGATGAAAATAGTGGTCCCCACATCAGTGGGCCTCAGTGGCGGGGAATGGGTGCATTCAATTTATCAGGGCCAATGTATCCTGAGATCCACATCCAAAGCACATTGAAGCCTAAGATCAAACCCTGAACACAGAGGGGACTTAAATCTCCAGGGTACCTTTCAGGATCATTAAAAAATTGCACATAAATCCAATTATTTCCCAGGTAACATGCTGATTTGATTTAGACCCATTAAGTGTAATTACCGGGTGGGCTGAAGGAACAGATAATTAGAGGGAATTGACATACTATTTAATTGGTCTAACATGAATTCCCTCTAACTGAAACCTGGATTCACCAATATTATTCAAACAATTCAGTGTTTGTTCATCCCCCTCACTTCAGAGACAGAGAACCGTGTAAGATCGTATGTTATTGTAAGCTAGGGAATATTTGCTCCGTGTGCCAGACTTTCTGGAGGGGCTGTGTGATCTAATCCTGGCTGGGAACAGGATCTGTGGGGCTGTCCAAGTCATGCTGAAGAAATAACTTCAGCTCTCTGCATCCCAGCAATACCACTGCAGCTGATTTTATTTGGTTTGGTCTTTGGTGGGCTATTGCACCAGCAGAGATTCATCTGCCCCTGCACAGCAGCTCTTTGCCTGTTGTGGCTTTTTGTTTGGTTGGTTTTTTTTTTTTTTTTTTTTTTTTTTGTGGCTTTGCTGTTTCAGAAGTGTCAATGCTCCTGAACAAAATGGAGACATAAATGTTTGCCCTGCTCTGCAGAGGGAATACTTAGGATGAGATGTGTTGTCTGAGTGGCCATTTCAGGCAGTGCTGTTGAGAAAGGAGATGGCTCCTACCTTACTTATTTGACTTATTCCATGAGACCCCCACATAGTGCCTTTCTTCTGTGTCCTCCTTTGCCATTGCCACACTGGATGAACTGATTCCTTCTCAGCTCTGAAGAGCCTAAAGCTGCAGCTTCCCATAAAATGCTAGTGATATTTTCCCACTTTTCTCTTGGGCAGTTACTACTTTAGCTTATGACTTCAAGGACTCTGGGAGGGAATAACCTACATCCAATGTTTTTTTTAAAAATATTTTTATTTTTATTTCATTTTAAAATGCTGAGTGAAGCAGTTGGATGTGACAATTGAAGGATGGTGAATATGAAGCTCCTCTGTACTAAGCATCCCAGTGATGTAACAAAGTGTAAATCCAAACTTTGCTGCTCTACCTTCTATTCACAAATGTACGCCTGAAGCCTTTGAAGTTTCAGAAAGTCTGGATTGTGACCTAGGCTCCAATTTCAGCTCAAATCCCTCTGTAACAATACAAAAACTTATTTGGGAAAGGAACATCAAGGCTCTGAGAAATGTATCTGGGAAGGAAACGTTTCCTGGCAAAGTGTGGAGTGCCAAAAGTTTGCAAGGTGTTAGGAGGAGGAAAGGGGATGAGGGAGGTCACTTTGTCCTGGTTTTGAACCTGTAGCTTGGATTTATTGAAAAACCTTTGGGCTGAGAATTGACTGGACACATGTTTTGAGGACAACAGGCTTTCATTCTCTTCACCATAGATTTGATAAAATGTAAGATAAAAATGTAACAAGAGCATTTATTTCTTGTGGAAAGTCAATGACTGATTTTCAAACATGGGGATGACCTAAAGTCCTTACCAAAATCTTACTCAGATTATTTTTCTTAACAGCCCCAGGCAGCTTTAATTAGAAAGCAAATTAATTTAAAAAACATTTAGGAATTAATCCCATTACGATCACCTTCTGATAAAAGTGTCATATTCAGATTTATGCTCTATATCATACAGTGACAGCACTGCCATTGTGTGTCCTAGGAGTGTCTGCCTTATGGTGAAGATGTGCAATTTTTTTTTGCCAGGGAAACAGCAGAATGCCATTAGTGTTGCCAGAGCTATTCCAGCTATCAAAGAGCGGTGAAGAGTCCTGCTTCATGTTGTGATTTCATGTCTTTTGGTGAAATGGTCAGGTCTGCTCATCAGATTTCAGCTAAATTGGCCAAAAAGTATTGAAAGGGCATTTTGGAAGGACCACCTAGGCTTGCAGTGAGTGCCTCTTGTTCAACCTTTAATTTTCTTACAGCCCATTCCTCCAGTATTGAATCCTCTGTGGGCTTTGCTATTGGCTTTGCTTGGCTGAGGATTGAATCTTTTCTATTAAATTCAGTGAACACGGCCTGAAAAGCCACATCTCATGACACATCCTCAAGGCTTGCATTCCAGAGACAGAATTTGCAAAACGCTGTGAGCAAGAGCAGAGGGCTATAGAAAGTACAGAGGTTTTGTGGAAGTTTAAGATGCGAGCAAAGAAGGACCTAAATGTATTCCTGGTCGCTTTAATGCTGGTGATTGATTTTAGTGCTGGGATAGAATGGTAATTCAGTGGTCATCAACCCTTTCAGAAAAGCACTAATCTTCATCAGACAGTTTTATTGGTGGCAAGAGAAGTTCACTGTATTGTTTGCTGCATTGCTTTTTGGTGGGCCAGGCTTCCCAAAGCAGCGTGATGGAGCTGGGGATGTTTAATGGGCACATCCCCCTGGCCCAGCCACAGAGGCAACAGAACGAGCCTTTTGCCTCCTGCATTCACCAGCTCTCTCTTGATTATCTGTATTAGTTCAAAACTGTTAAGGTGATTCAGGGAGTGGAAATTTATAAGGGCAATAAAACCTCAGGCAGCAACCGCTGTGGTGCTGAAAAGGTGTAAATAAAGGAACGTTGTAAATAACAGAGGACAGATCTATCAGCCCACAATTGGGGCAGAGAAATGTTAATGCTAATGATTAATATTGTTTTAAGCTGTTGATGCACAGAGATTTTCAGGAGCTGTCAAATAGCCCTATCTCTGTAGCACATTAATCACTTGACTGCCAGGAAGAGGATTAACAGGAATATGTGATTCCAGTGTCAGCAAATGCAGAGATTATTGTTGGTTTAATTATAAATATGATTGCAATATTAATATAATATATTAACTAACATAATAAATGGAAATATGATATTATCACTAATGTAATGATATTACAGTCTTTTTATTATAATCATAATTTCCTGATCCTGCAGGCAATGAAACTGCTGCTGGACCTTGGAGAGTTAAAAAAATCCCATTTCTCTTTCAAACATAATCAGTCAGCCCTGATTGACATAATAAGGAGGCAATGAAACCATAATGTTTCTTACTATGAAGACATAAGGATTCCCTTTGCTGGATCAGGTCTCCAGTATCCAGATGTGAACCACTAAAAAAGAAATTCTGAAATCTGCCCAAATTGTATAAATGCTAGAGCTGTGATTTCTACAGATCCTCTTTGTCCATTGTCATTTAAGTTTTCTGTGGGTCGGGGAAAAAACCCCAACAAACCAGGGATAGCAATACCCTTTTTTAAGCCATCAATTTTAAGTGAAGGAAAAGGAAGAGTTGAACTTCCAGTGCTGTGATGGGTGAGTCAACAGCAGCGCCAGGAGGAGCTCCCCATGTTTCTATGTTCCTCCTTTGAGGAGATCCAGCCCATCCTTGGGCACTGTGGCACCTGTGGTGCCTTTCTGTGCTGAGGGCAGAGGCTGTGTGGTGCCTGGTCCTGCAGGTGTCATAAATGGCTTTGGCTGCTGGCAGGGGCAAAGTGATCACGGAGTCTTCTCAGAAGATCCAGGAGTGTCCTTGGAGAGATTAACTGGAACACAGGGAAAGCAAGTTGTGAAAAATGGAGCACATAAGTCTAAATCCCAACACAGTTCTACTATGGTAGAGGTTTGCAAGCTCTGAACAACAGATTTCAAGATTTTCTGGTGTACTGGTGAAGAACTGAGATGAAAAGTGTGTCCCAGAAACCATATTCTTAAAAGCAAACTGAGATGCTGCAAAGGTTATCTTCTTGGAAGTTTGGATCTGTTGTATTACTCCACAGATTAAACTGTGAGTGTAGAACTCACAGAACAGATAAGTAAATTTATATAGCACTTCTGCAGAAGGTCCTATATATGGACTTATTCAAGACTGAAAATATAGACCAATTGTTCTCCTCAAATAAATACCTTTTAGGAAAAAAAAGGCAAAAAAAAAAAAGCAGAAGAAAAAAGGCAGAGAAGAGTAAATCTTCTCTGGGGTATTGTTATGGTAATAAACTCTTTCAATTGCTGTGCATTTCCACATTATTTTTTCAATATCTGTCCTACACTTGGTTTGCAAATTAACTACACATTTTTTAAAACAGGTATCTCCTGATATTTTCAGTGTTTTATCATACTAATGGTATATCAAGCTCTTTTAACTTACACATTGATTTTTCTGACTACCTCAAAGGCACTGGAGGTTGTCACCTATTCATGTATCTGTGAACTGGGACTTCTAAAGCATCCATGATGAATTTTGGAAATTTTATTACTAAATTTCTCCCAGCTACATTTTTTTTTTTTTATTTCTTAGGCAAAGCCATTGAGGGAATACTGTGTATTTAATTATTTAGGACAGTTGTGAACTAGCTTTTAATCTAGTAGACCTCATTTTCCCATATTGTATACTCTAGGCAACCCAGTGGGTTATATGTAAAAATATCAACCAAGTATCCTTTTAATGTTCCTGTGTCAGAATTATTATCACCATTATTTTAACGTCTGGAGAAGACTGTTTTAATGATATAAGACTAGATTCTCCCTTTCAGCTATTTTAATAATAACTTTAGCAGCATTACTCCAGATTTATACAACCACTGGAAGAGCAGAACAAAACTGCTGTGAGCAGTGGTGCTAATGAAGTCTTTTCCCTTATACATCTTTAAGCTACTTTTCCTCAGTGCATGTCTCTCATCTTTTCACTGGAGTACAAAATTTTGGCTGTGCTTCCCATGTTGCCTCCTATAGTGTAGCTAGTCTCGATTTAAGTCCATGATAGCTGGCCAAGTTTACAGTTTATTAGTTGGCTGCTTTACAGGTCATAAATCCATGCTGCTTGACTGGTGGGACAGTGCAATGATTACAACCAGCTTTGGCACTGGTTTGGCTCTCTTCTGAAATTGGCTACCAGTTCTTAAAAAATGTACAGGGACTTCACTACATTTGTCATCTCGATGTTTCTGTCAAATTTCACTGAACTTTAGCCAGCAGGTCTTTGGAAGCAGGACTAACAAATGGTGAGGCAGAGGCTTAGGCAGCAGAGCACCAGTAAGCCATAGCTGCTTCAGAAAATCAGTCCAATTTCAGTAAGGGAAGAAATGGGGAGAGAACTAAATTTGTCCTGGGGTCCCAGGTGTTATTTTTAACTCCTATCTCATAGTCTAGTGCACATATTTTGATTTTTTCCTTTTTTTTTTCTTGTTAGATAACCATATACCTCTCTTTGTCCAACAGGAAAGTGCAATAGGTGCATCTGAACTCTACTTTGGAAATTAAATGTAGCAGTTAATTTGCAGCACTGCCAGCCTTTTCACAACAGAATATAAAAGGACAACTATTTCAGACTAATGAAAGTGACAGTGGGGAGAGGTGCCTTTTAAACACTGCAAATTGGATAGGTGCATCAGGAGAGTAATTTTAAAGGGATCTGACAAGGTCATTTGCAAAGAACAATCTTCCTACTTGTCGAAAGGGTTTCAGGCCTCCAAAACTTGGCACTCTTGAGTTTTCAGGGTACTTTTGAAGTTGGCAGGCTGCCTGTTTAATATAATTCTGGACTGTCATCCGAATTGTATCTTTCAGAGTTTCAGATTATCTCCTGTAGAAGTAAGTGGTGCATGCCAGGTTGCTGAGGCTGGCAAACTTCAGTTCTTAAAAATTAAATGAGACCATCTTCACAAAAATTTTCTCAAGGGAAAATTGAACTGAAATAATGTTAAAAGATATTTCCATGCAAATGTATGAATTTGTGACACTAGCTTTTTTTTTTTTTTTTAATTCTCCAAATTAAAGGTAAAATCCTTTTTAGATTTCTTTGGAATGAGGGAGTCACCAGGTAGCCCACAGTAAAATCCTTGTGGGGGAGTGTTAGTGAGGGCTGTACTCGAGGGCTCTGGAGGCCTTTTTTGTCCTTGAAAGGTTTTCTCCACCCAACCCCGCCTAAGGGAATGTTGACTGGATTTATATGGATTTATTCAAATTCTGATATGAACAGAAAGTTCTCAGTAGCAGCAGAATCACATGGAATAGAAGGAAACTCTGGAACTCGGGCTATGAAGTGCATGTCATAAGTAAAATTAGAAGAAAACAGAAAAGAAAGGAGCCACAGTAATGTGAACTGGTCTAAATAGTTGGCTTTTGCCATTGGGAGAAACTTCTGATCTTTGTTGACTTGTCCCTGATAGGATGAGGGGGACTGTCTTTAAACCACATATCTAATCTAAATCTACTCTTTAAAGGAGGGTAGACTCAGATTGGATATTAGGGGGAAATCCTTCACACTGAGTGTCGAGACACTGGCACAGAGAAGCTGTGGCTGCCCCATTCCTGGAAGTGTTCGAGGCCATGTTGGATGGGGCTGTGAGCAACTTGGGATAGTGGAAGGTGTGCCTGCCCGTGACAGGGAGTTGGAATGGGATGATCTTTAAGGTCTCTTCCATGCCAAACCATTTTAGGAATCTATGAATCTATGATTTACATTCAGGGTCTTGAAGGCCAGAACCTGCTTTCAAAGCACAATAGAGGATAAAATACTGGAATAATAAATGATTTCTTCAAATGAAAAATAAGTAAATATATAACATAGGAATAGAAACATGGGGAAAAGCTTTGAAGTGGTGCACTGACTGGAAAATACTCTTTAATACAATTGTCTTCTTCTCTGCAGGGTGTAGTAGCAGTGAATGCTGTCCAAGGCACCTTTGCTCTCACTGTTTTGTGATGCACTCCCTTATTTTCATTTAGGGATGGACTTAGTTCTACTTAACCCTAAAAGTATTCTCTATATTTTACAGAAGTTCCTGGAAATTTGCTGATTGTGAAGAAAAAGAAAATATAAAAACAGGGGTCACAGGTTACTAGGAAGGGTACTGGATGGATATCTCCAAGATGAGCTGTTCACAGGCAGTCCTGTGCACAGCACTCTTATACAAGGATGCTGCTTAGAGATGTCTGTCCTAGTTTTTAAAACAGGCTCCCTGTTTTCCAGTGGTCAAGCTTAAGGGAACCTTTTGGGAGACTGAAGTACTTGGAAACTCATTTTCCCAGTTCCCATAGAAGAGATGGAAACAGGTTCTCACTATACTCATCTCTCACATGATTAACAGGATTGCTAGAACAACTTGCCCAAGGAAGTTGTTATGTCTCAATCCTTGCAGATGTTAAAAGCTTGAATGGATATGGCCCTCAGCCACCTGCTGCTCTAGTTGAGACTGGTCTGAACATGGGGATTGGCCCAGGCCTTCTCCAGAGGTGCTTTCTGTCCTCAGTGACTCAGTGAATTATGGTCTGGAATGACTACATCCACAGTAAGAAGTTCAAATTTCCATGGTTAACCCTTACTTTGGCTTCTCTCTTTAGGCTGACACAAAAAATTGTTGTGGTAGCTTTGCAATGTAAGTATTCTGTATAGACGTGCTGAAATCACCAAAATCTCACCACATGCGTTATCACCATCTTTATTATTCGGGGATGGTTTCCAGTGGCCATAATAAAATTTTGTTGAATTTTAACTGGTGGCTAAAAGGTGGTGTATTCCACTTGTGCATCTCAGCTGTTCCACTTTACAATCAATCCATGCCTGACAGCTGCAGTAGGAGCTGGAGGAGGGAAGAGTGACACGAAGCACTGGAGGTGTGCCCACCATTACTCATGGAGAGAGTGGCTGGAAGAGAGTTCTCCCTATGCCCTTTTTCACAGACCAGCACAAACCATCATCCAGTAGTTAAATATAGCTATTTGTCAGCTAAAGGGAATTAGGTGATGGTGGAATAGGTGGATATAATGAACAGTTATGAGTTTCAAGGCAAAAAATGTTCTTTGTTTTGAGTGGCATGGACAGGAACATATAACAAAGCTGGGATGAAAGTGAGTGAGGCAAATATTGGGTAAAAGAGAAATTACTGGCTGAGATGGTATCCAGTTTGGTTCTCAAGTGACATCTTGGGTGCAGTCATGTTAATTTAACAGTCATAACCTATATAAGAAAAACTTCTATGGGAAACAATCCTGACCTGATAAGGAATTGGGGAAAGCATCTCTGTTTCCTACAAATTCCCTTTCTTTGCTCAGATCCTCAATTCTAAGATTTAAATCCTTTAGAATTTTGGGAAGAAAACAGATTTCTCTTTACATGTATTTCCAGCTCTTTCATCTGGGAAATAGGGTCAGCTATTATGCACTGATTAAGTGAAGTATGAATACTTCGATAAGCAAATTTCATAATTTTATCCTCAAGTTTTGTTAAAAAATCATTTTAGGCGAGGTGAACCTCTGGCATTGATTAATTTCATCATTTTGTTAGAAGCAAAATATCTTTAGGAGCTTTTATGTCTAAGTTCTCATGGAGATTGAGGCAATTGACATTTAGTTTTGAGTTTCCAAATCAAGATAATTCAGAAAACTCTTGTGAGCCATAAGTGAAAATGTTCTTAAGATACTGGATAAATGTAATTGCTAATGGTCGTACAGGTTAATATTATTGTACAGATCCAATAATTACTAAAGGTCTTCTTATTGACTTTACTGTTTGAGAGGGACCATTTTTCTATTAGAAACATTTATAACTGTTTTCCTGTAATTGTCCAAGCTAAGTTACAATTGTGTCATATAATGACCTTTAAAAACGTGTCTAGAAAAGCCTGCAGCTGTTCCCTCCTTGGGTTCTCTCTACCGAGTTATATTTAAGCCAGTGTCTCTGAAACCAGGCAGTAATAAAAGGGATATTATCCTTAGCAAATATCTTAATCATGGTAAATCTCTGTTGCCCTACAAATGACTGCATGGGGGATTAGAGTGGAGTAAGCCATTTGCTGAATATCACTGCCACCTTTCCAAGGCCATTTAAGCGTGTTTAATTTTTCAGGGTGAAACATGAAACCCACTAATACAAATGTTTGCATTTGGCCTGAATTATATCCAGACTGTAACAGTTAGAGCAGGCTTAGGACTAGATTGTGAGTGATCTGTAGGAGGCCAGTTCTGCTTGGGAGAGTGAGAGAGAAAAATGCATTTTTGTTCCCAGTCCCAGCTCTCTTATGTCATTTACGCTGCCTCACTTCTTTTCAATATTTATGTAAGGCTATCATGGGAAGTACCAGTAAATATATGGATGATGCTTAGCTCTCTATTTTTATAATATCAATCCTTACTGTCTTCCAGTGCCTGGGAGCCATGAGTGTCTGACTTGGGTTCCTCCTGGCTAAAATGGAGGTGACAACACTATGAAGTACAAAATACTTTCAGGGAGTTGTGTCCTCCATTGCATCACTTCCTATGTGTTTATGCAGATTTCTATCAGGTTGCCCAGAAACACTGAGGCTCCCTGTTTTCCAGTGGTCAAGCTTAAGGGAACCTTTTGGGAGACTGAAGTACTTCTGTGCATTTCATGCTTTCTTTTTTTCCCTTTCTTTTAACAAAGCAGTGTCTTCTCTCTCTGCCTTCCCAGGCAAGAGCAACCCTAGCCAGTGTGGACTCAGCCAGAGCCTTGGGAACTGGCAGCTCCAGGAGGTGTTTCCTGGGGCAGAATTCCGTGACTGTGAGATGACACCTGTGTCAGGTGGCACAGCCCTCTTACTTCACACTGCAGTGTGCTTGGAGCACATCACCCACGAGCTCCCCTTGTTCCCAAGGAATCTGCACTCGGGTTCACCTCCCCAGCCTGATTTCTTGAGCTTTCCATCAGGCAGCTTTCCCCACAAGCCCTGACCACGACTTCCCAGGGCGGCTATGAGGGTCAGAGCTGTGAGAGTGAGAGGCAGTGTTTTTTTGTTCATAGGATCATGGAATCAGAACAGTTTGAGTTGGAAAGGACTTTAAAGACCATCTCGTTCCAACTCACTTGCTATGGTCAGGGACATCTGCTGTCTCAGGTTGCTCACAGCCCTATCCAGCCTGGCCTTGAGCACTTCCAGGGATGGGGCAGGCACAGCTTCTCAGTTCCAGTCCCTCACTACCCTCATAGTAAATAATTTCTTCCTAAAATCCAACGTAAACCTGCCTTCCTCCAGCTTAAGGCCATTCCCCCTTGTCCTTTCACTACATGTCCTTGTGAAAAGTCCCCCTCCAGCTCTCTTGTAGCCCCTTCAGGAAGTGGAGCAAGTTGCTGCTGATTGTCTCATGGCTGCTGGACTGATCTTCAGCAAAGGTGTGGATGTCTGTCCATCCCAGT
Organism: Anomalospiza imberbis; assembly: GCF_031753505.1. NCBI lineage: Eukaryota > Metazoa > Chordata > Aves > Passeriformes > Viduidae > Anomalospiza > Anomalospiza imberbis. The sequence continues at coordinate 7,412,801 of NC_089683.1, read as the reverse complement.
GTTTACTGTGCTCAATGCAATATTCTCTGTTTTTAAATCCCAGGCAAGTTTCCAAATGACGAGACCTGGCTTTGAATGGTCAGCAGAATTTAATAAATATTCTAATGACCCTAAATGAGACCATAGGATATGTGGTTAAGCAGTTATACTTGTTAACTGGGAGATGTAGCTAACAATAACCAAATTGAAAGAGGAAATTGAGTTAGTGCCTGTAAAAAATGAGACATTCACAGTGGACCCTCTCATTACAGACTTCAAAATTATTGTTTTTCTAAACTTAATCACCTATTTAATTTTTCAACCACTTCAGCTAGACACAAGTATTCTTTTCTGTGACAGTGGTTTAACATAAATTATGTATAACTTGTCCTATTGGGGAGTTTGTGTCTATGTGCTTTTAGCTTGAATCTGTGTTTTTCCCTAAGGAAAAAATAAATTCTGTTAAGTGGATAAAGTTTTATTATACTCTGTTAAGTTTTCTACTGTATAGGAAAGTTAAAGCTTTGATTTAATTTCCCTCACAGAAGAAACAAAATTCCTATGGGAGACAATTATAGGTGAAGAGGAAACCCCTTGGTGTGTTCAGTGTGTCTTTCAGATGCTTTCATGGTGATTGTGGATTAAATACCTACATAGATTAAATGGCATTGAATAATAGAACTATTTGGATTAGAAAAGCCCTCTAAAATAAAGTCCAACAATTAACAATTAACAATTAACTATCAAGTCCACCACTGAGTCTTCACAGGTATATGAGGTTTCTCTCTTTTTGTTTATGCTGAAGGTGCAAAGAACTTCTATTTCTGGTTCCAGCCACTGTTTCTTACACTCAGTAGTTGTGGGTTTACCCTCGTAGCTGCTGCTGAGGGATGTCTGCTCTTTGCACAGACTCTCTCATGAAAGAGTGAGGCCTTACTTGTGTCTTCATCTAGAGAGCTGGAGCAGAAAGTGTTTTCACATTCACTAAATATTTTAGAGGTTTAAAAGTTTCTCTGCAGCAGGATAAAAACTAGAAATGTTCAGAGATTTTTGTAAAAAGACTGCAAAGTGTGAAGGAAAATGATGTACTGGAATAGGGTCCAAGGTTAAGCTTCTCAGCTGGACTGAAGGCTCAGAACAGGTTTTTCACATTCCAGTTGATGCTCTTATCACCAGGTAATTGGCTATTTTGAGGAGGCTATTTTTTGGCTTCAAGTAGGAATTTTCAAGTTGAGCGTGAAAAGTCATTTTGTTCTCATGTCTTTCTTTTAAATCAGCATGCCCCTGTTTTGTATATAATGCATGTTTTCTCCATGCAGTTTCTTCTGAAAAAAATCCAATCTAAGGTCTTCCAATCCAAGATCTTCCTTGATCATGGATTAAACCAGATGACCTCCTGAAAAGTCCTCCAACCTAAATTCTTCTATGATTCAGCTTGGAAAGATCACCCTCAATCTCTAATAAGGAGTTACAATACAGTAAAAAATGTCACATGAAGTGCTGAATGCCATGGTTTAAAGACTTAAGTATTAACTTATAAACAAATTATTAGCTAATGTTCTCAGTTGCTGAGTAGTTTTATGCATATGGACTTTGCATAAATTCTCTCATATATATATATATATATATTTACATATACATATATATATAGATAGATATTTGTGTGTGTGTATATGTGTGTGTGTGTGATATTATACACAGAGAGCTGTGTAAGGGAAGGACAAAAGCCAAGCCATGCCTATGCCAGTAAGTGACACAGGGCCAGGGGCATCCCCAGGCACTGGATGATGCTCGTGTGCTCTATGGCACCGCTTTGACCTGGTACAAGTAGAGGCATTCAAGAGGAAATGACTGATCATGCTTGGGATTTTACCATGGGCACAAACCCTTCCCATTTAGCAATCTGGATGCTCTTGTGGCTACATTTCAAATGGTAAATAACATAAGGAAGTGGAAGGTCACTCTACAGAGGCCAGGGAAGTTGAGGTTATATTCCTGGCTGTGCCCTGAGTTGCCTGGATGTCCACAGACAAGCCACTTCTGTTTTTTTAGTCTCTTTATGCCACTTCCATTTTCTTAGTCTCTTTCTTTCAGATGTGCAAATGTCTTGCTGTGAAAACTCAGCTTTTCAAAACAGTTCTTGTTTTCTGTGATATGTTGGCAGGCACACATGGGAAGGGCCTGTTCTAGGTTGGGACCTCTAGAGGTTCCCATAATCCAAATAATAATGGTAAAGACAAGGGAATGACATGTGATTTGTTATGAAATGACCATCCAGTCTCCTTGACAGATGTAAGCTGAGTGATCATTCTGTGTGCACCAGCTTTACAAGAGCAAGAGTGCCCATTTTAAGAAGGATTTGGGGACAAGCTTCTGCATATCTCTGTTTGCAACAGGCAGGAGCAGCTTCCATAATTATTAAATTTAGTACCACTTCTATTGGATCTGCCATGGAAGAATTGCTGTGAAAAAAAAGCCATGGAACATGATTATGTTTGCATTTGAGCTGCTGTGATATAGAATAAATTCCTGGCACACAAAGAGCTGCTTCATGGGTGAGATAGGTTCCTAAAATGGGCTTTTACCTTCCCTTTCCATATTGCCATGTAGAAAACACTCAAATGCCATGCCTCCTCACTTATCTGCCTGCAAAATGAAATTATAGGCTATTTAACAGAACTGACATGCACTGGATTAAAATACTGTTTTAAATGTGTTGATAATGCCACAGAGGGAATGTGTAATGGGGGAGATCAGTGCTCCTGTAGCAAATGCAGTGCTAAGGCTGGGGTTGTGCTAGGGTTGAGGCTGTGCTGGGAGCTGAGGTGCACCCCTGGGCCCACGCCTGGATCAGCTGAGTAATTAAGTGTTTGTTTGCTTTCAGATGAATACAAGAGTAAAGTAGCCTGCGAAGATGACAAGCTGAGGCTGAGCTGTAAGAAGAGCATGGTGATAGCCATTTACTCTGCTATCTTTGGGAGGACACAAGGAGGCAGCCTGGAGTGCCCATACCAAAACCTAGGGATGCCCATGATTGGTAAGCAGGGGAATGGCTTGATGACACACTGATGTGAGCAGGGTGATTTCATTTACTGTCATCACAGCAGAGCTGCTCAGAAAAGCAGGACTTGGAGATGCAACCTGCCATGGTGATGCTCCTGATGTGTGGTACCTTGTCAACCAGCAGTGAGCTTCATCATGAGCACCAAACTGAGGTGCAGCTGTATGTTCTAGCTGAGTTCCCAGGCCACAGACTTTTCACAGATTCATCTGATTATATGACTGAAGGTGCTTGAATTTCTTGTTCAATTTTCTGTCTTTGTAGTAGTTCTTCCACTGAGCCTCTGCCTGTAATATGGAGGAACATATTATCTGGGGATGTCATGTACCATCTGCAGCCACTGAAGCCTTGACATTGCATTTAAACTTTTACTGAAGTTAAAGCAAATTCAAAAAGCAAGTTGTTAAGTTTCATCATGTTATGGTTGGCTTACAGTACCTTCAAGTATCTTCTTTACTCTCAGACTATTAGGGTCTCTTACAGTCATGAGTTAAAGATAAATAATTGAAAAACATTCACTGGAACTTGAGCTGATGTGAAATGACTTTGAATATTTTAGGCTGTGGCAGAAAAAACAACAGTCACAGTATAAAATCTTGTGCTCAGCATTTGTCATAATTCTCTGCAGAACTGAGAGGGAATTAATGGGTTTCCCAAAGGAATTACCTCCAGAGAGGGAAAGACTTCAGAGGAGACTGCACAGGGAACCTTGATCTGATGCTATTTTTTGCCCATGCTGGGATCTGTTCAGCTGTATCTGAGGATCTTTGGCTTCACGGCTGCTGATCCAGTGCCCTTAAGGAGTTAAATGTGATTCAAATGGAAGCATCTCAGTCGAGTGCTTGGCAATATGATACTCAGATGATGGGTGTCAGTAGAAACCCACAGGTGGAATGAGGCCAGTCAGGTTATTTGTGCAGCGTGGCGAGTGTCTTGCTTGTGTAGCTGTGCAAATCTGAGCACTTGTCGCACAGCTGAGTTGTGCAGGGTCTCCTGAGGTGACCAGTGTTCCTGGATGTGCTTCTGTAATCCTCTGGCTGCCAGGCAGCAGAAACCAAAACAGATGTGTGTGGTGGGTTAGCCTGGACCTCTTTGGTGTGGTGTTTGGGATGGGCTGAGTCTGTGCACTGGTTCCTGTGGTGGTTGTGCTGCTGGGTGAGAACTTACCAAGTCAGTGAATCAGGATGGGTTTCTGGAGCAGACCTGAGCACCCCACTCTGTTGTCCTTGCTGAGAGGGCAGGAACAGGCACCAGCACAGGGACCTGCTCTTCAATGTCAGCATGAAGCAAAACTCTATGTGAAGCCACAAAGGGCAAAGTTTTATTCTTCTTTTCCCAGCTGCAAAATCATGAAACTTGTACTGGCTGAGAGCAGGGTATGTGGGACCAGAAAATGGGACAAGGGGCACAAACAGGGAGAATAAGCAGTGGGGTCTGACAGCAGGGCTGCACGTGCCATAGGATCTCCAGCACCTGTATGCCCTGCTGTTCTTGAACTGGCCTTGTGAGCTCTACAAATTGGGATGTTTGCCCAAGGAAATGAAGTGCCAGATCCTAGAGTGCAGCACAGTCTGCTGCTGGGATGAGGCAGGGCTTTCCTCAAGTGTCAGCTCCTAAATGAAACTGCTTGCGTGAGCAGGCTCTGTACAAGGTAGTGTAATGCCAAGTCAGGGGTGGGAATGCTGAGGAAACTTTACACTAAAAAACCAGCTCAAGGTTTTAAGCTGTGAACAGGTGCTAAAAATGACAGAGTTGTTGGACAGGAGCAAATATCGACATGTTTGGAATTGCTGGGATCTCAAGTATCTTAAGTCAGTCTGGTGCTCCTGGGGTGCTGTGGGAGTCGGTATGTGCTATCCATAAGCGCAAAGGGAAGGTGGGAAGGGTGTCTGGAATGTCTGCTGGCTGCATGACCTGCAGGGCTGGGGAGGAGATGTGAGGAACTCACCATGGAGCAGGGACTGCCCCAGGCTTTCCCAGCCATTTGGGCACTGTGTGTGCCGGGTGAAAGACAGACTCTGGCTGTTGATGTTTCCTTGCATGGAGTGAATTGTGGGGGCGGGGTGAGCTTAACTAAAAGAAAATTGGGGGCAAGCAGAATTTGCCAATTCACCATGCTCCAGCCCTTAAATCCCAGTCATGTTTGGGAGTGGTTGTTCAGGTTTCTTCAGCTACAGCTCATGGATCCCCTTGGCATGAGGCAGTCTCTGCTTGTCACAGCCTTCCCTTCATCTGCCTGTGTGAGCTGACCCAGTGGGGCAGAGCTCCAGTGCTGCAGGAATGGGAAGGTCAGCTCAGGCTGTAGTTTGCACTTCTCTTGGCCTCACAGGAGAAACTGGTACAGGATCCATCCCAAATCTGCAAAAGGCACACTCACACTGTGCTTCCCCATGGCACCCTGCAAGCCTCCCATTCCTGACTCCAGTTACGGCAGTGACGAGCGGGTTGTGCTCCCAGCTGCCATGAGTGATTGTGGGAGCAGCACTCAGGGTCCCCCAGCCTGCTTCAGAAACTGCTCTTCTCATGGGCCTGCCTAGCCCAGCAGGCAGCTCTGTTCCTTCAGGAGCAGGTGGGAATATCACAATTTATAAATCAAAGCTTCTGCTAGCTGGAGAACATTTCCCTGCACGTTTCCACAGCCCTGCAATGTGGGGAGGGCTGCTCCGTGGCAGCCTTTGATCCCAGACATTCACAACAAGCTGATCTTACAAACATGACCATATGAGTCAGACTTTGCAGCAACATCCAGTTCCTGGAAGGCAGAGCCCAGCTATGTTCTGTACACGGGAGATTTATTCTGTTTGAGTTTCATGGGACTGATGATTTATGTCAAGTCTGAGCCTTGGCAAAGGGCATTTTGCTGGGAAGTAGGCCCTGCACAAGTTTGCAGTGATTATTTATATCCTCATAGCCTGAGCTACTTGATGAATGAAGAAGTCATACTTGCCCCAAAAGCGGTGAAGATTATCTTTTCTTCCTCTCCTAATGAAAAACAGTTCAGAAAATTTGGTTCCATTTTTCTTTCTGTGGACAAAATGCACATTTGGATTGAATTTACAAATATACAGCTTTTACAGGTGAGTCTTTTAAAGAACTGAGGTCTAAGATGGGCAGGAGAGATGACCTAATAGAGCATTGCATATGTAAGGTAAACCAATTCAATTTGTGTTGTTTCTGCCTTGAAAAACAAGACCTTGTACTCCTGTAGAAGTGCTGAGGAGATAAAGTCCACTAACAGTGAATTTCCTGGATTCTACATTAGGTGCTCAGCTGGGTTCTGAAGTATCCTGGTGTTGCAGCAGCTATTGCTGTGCTGCTTTTGGGTGATGAAAGATCCCCAAGTTACCCTTCACATGCCATGCCATGCCATGCCATGCCATGCCATGCCATGCCATGCCATGCCATGCCATGCCATGCCAGACACATGCTTTCTCATTATATAATGTCTATGTGAATGTGCTTAGCATCTGTGAAGAGAAAGTTATGGTGGAGAACTTCATCCTATTGCGGTCATGTTAAAATGAAAACCTGTCAGGATCCTCTTTTAACTGGAAACATGCTGAAACTTGTGTCTCTGACCGTAATGGGAAACCCCTGCAAACAGCTGGAGCCCTCCTTGAATGCCTTGGGAACTCTGAAAAGCTCCTAAAAGAATTTGACCTTATTTGTAACTCTCTTAATAAAGCCTCCACTTTGCTGCCAGCATGTGCAGTGAGCACAGACAGAGCATGGCGAGGTCTCAGGGGAAAGGGCTATTTACAAGCAATGAACCATTAATATCCCTCAGCCAAGTGAGCCCTTTGCCCCCTTTTCCTGCTGTTTACAGCTGCCTCTGCCTGCATCTCCAAATGGCTTGTTTATTATGAGAGAAGTAATTTAAAAAATGGCCTTTTTCTACACGTGTCTGAGTGCAAGGTAGTGATCTAATTAGGAGGCTGAGGAGGAAGATCTTAGATATAAAAGGATTACCCTTTTTGTTGCTTAGTGAAGCAACATCTTTGCTAATATTCAGGACACCTGACTCGTTCACATTATTCATTTTTACAGTATCTCCCCCCCGAACCACAGAGAGTGAGATGGATGTGTTCAGCTGACTTCTAACACGGGATCCAGGACTCCTTCTCAAGGACCCCATCTTTCTCCATCATGTATACAAAAAGCCCAAAGCAATTTAAGTGCTCATCCTGCGAAGGAGGAATCTGGGCTTGGTTTTGGAGTCGGTGCAAGATCGTGGGAACTCTGGCTTCTCAGCCTTGCTCTGGGTCCTGGGGTGTGGATTAAGCTGCGACTCTGCTGAGACTGAAATGTCCTTGTCACTTAACATACAAGTTGTGTCCTGTGCCCTGTAAAGGGGAAAAATGAATGTGTTTACAAAGCCCTGAGGAAGCTCAGATGGTCAGTGGCACTCTCTGAGTCATGGGATCTGATAATGGAAGAGCAGAGGAAGGAGTTCAGCAAATGAACCCATGCTTTAGGTGCTCATTCCCTGGCATTTTTCATTCTAATGCAGTGACAGAAGGTGATCCAACCCAGTTTGTTTTGATTTCCCCCTCTTAATGCAGATGTACATAAGACTTGAAGCAGAGTCCTCATATAAATATTTATTACACCATATAAATAATGGACCCCTCCAGTTTGTTTATCTGTGACCAGATCTAGCATGTGAATGAATATGAATTACATGCAGTAAAAAATCCATTTTATTCCAGGGTACATGTTCCTGCCAGCAGAAGAGCTGGCTTAAGAAACTGCTGCCCCTCCTGCTGTGCATTTCTGGCTCTCTTCTGCTTTGCCGTCTATGACCATTTTCCATCCTGTTTCCATCAGGACAAAGTTGTGGCTGTGCTCTAATCTTAGTCTTAAGTCAAATGCTTAAAAATAAAAGTGTGGAGCTGAACAATGAGGAGTACTAACCCCTGGCACTGCTGGGGGAAGCAGAGGATGGCTGGGACTGCAGGAAGGGATGGGATATCCACAGAAATCTGTGCTGGTCAGACAATGCCATGTAGCACAGCTGACCTTCAACAGATCCAAGTGGCTGAAAGACTCTCGTGCTTCATCCTGGTTTCCCTGTCTGGCCCTTAAAGCAGCTGCAGTGCTGGGTCTGTGGGATGAGCAGCAGCTGGGGGGTCAGACCCGTCATTCCTCTCTGCAGAGCACACCAGGCTTCCAAAGCACCCATCCCGTAGCTGTGACTCTGTGTATGCTTCATTTACATTCAGGGCAGAAACTACTTTATTATGTGTATAGCTCATGATTAAGAGCATGTTTTTAGAGGCCATTTTGTTTGTATGTAATAAAACCCATAAGTATCTAAATCTGAAGGCTAAATAAGTATCAGTTGCTGTTTAATTCACATATCATACCTTATTAAATTTAAATTGAAATGCAATTCCCATTTAGAATGCTGAGTTAAAGTGGGACAAAGCCTGCTTTCAGAAAGTTTTTCTTCAATTTTAGATACTTTATATGTTTCACTTTTTGTCTCAAAACAGCAGGAGGCAATTAAAATCACTTTACAGCTGTTTCTAGAAAACTCCAACTATTGTTGGATTCCATAGAGCCATAAAAATGATTTATATGAAATTGTTTTTATATGCACACAATAGCTATTTAAAAAATAATTTAAAAGTCCATTCAAATGTGAGTCTGGACAAAATCTTTCTCTAAACCAAGGTTCAAGTTGGTTTTGAAATGCTGTTTACAGTGCAGTATGACCCCACACAGTGATTGTGATTAAAAATTCTGAAACTAGTAATTTAAATAGCACTAGCAGGCTCTGTGATTCTATTGGTATGATATTTGAAGAAGTAAAGTGAGTATTTGTATCAGTAATATCAACTTCTTTAGTGGCTGATCTTATAAAAGTTGCTTATTGCCCAACCATTAGTTAAAAGCAACCCCAAAATACAATCCTAACAATAAAAGGGCAAAGTTTAAGAGATTTAAATGTGTAGCATCTCAGTTTGTTTCCATGGATTTGCTTTGAATGAAAACCAGTGTAACTTGTTCAAAACTGATAAAGTTCCTCTTAAACTAATTCTGGTGTCACTCAAGAATATTGCAAAATTGCCACAATGAGAGCCTGAGAAACAAAGGTAATGTGAAACCTGGGAATTTGCAGGCACACCATGCTTTATTTTAGGGACTAGGGGCAAGAAGTGACTTGGAGGCTGTGTCAGCTGGGTAATCTCTTTAGAAATGGGCCAGTCCTGCAGCTTGCAAAGTTCAGACCTTGCTTCAGACTAGGTCTAGGCACTTGCTGAGTATCCCCATGTTCAGTAAAAGACTTTTTTCAGGCTGTAATGAATAGGAAGGAGAAATTAACTCAAGGACTTCACAGAGAAGTAGATAGATTGCAAGCACTGTCCCTATCTTCTGAAAACTTCTGGGTGATGATAAAGCTGTTACCTTCCTTGCTTTTTTCTTGAATGCCTTATAGCCCACGATCCACTCTGCTGCAAATTAAACAATAAAATTTAACTGTCATTGCCACACCAAATCTTCTTTGTTCTCTGAGACTTCTTGGAGCCATGTTTGAAGCTGTCCTTGGATTCTCACTTCAGCCCCCAAACCCAAGAAATGTTAATAATTTGATCGACTTTGCAAACTCTGAGTCAGTCCCTGCAAAACAGGAGGCTTGTATTTTTTATGTGAGTTCCTGTTCCAGATACAAGGGTGATAAGATAATTTAAATTCACATTAATAAACCAAGTGTTTCTAAATGTAACTACAGGATCTGTAATTAAATCTGTAATCAAATCTGTAATTGATCCTTCAGTTGCAGTCTCTAAATGTGACTGGTTTCTTTTAAGATAATTTTCTCTTTTCTGGCCTCCTGCTGAAGTTTCCAACATTTTATGAACTGTGTGGTGACTAATTTTTCTCTCTCTTTCTGTAAAACATACTTTTTTAATGTAAAGCTGGCTTTCTCTGCCCATCCTTCTAATGTTTGGATATAGCTTTTCTTTCTAGCCAGTTCAATGACATTGTGCAAGACATATGTTCTATATACAGCTGTATCAACGTGAAATTCTCTGCTGCTATTTGTAATATGATGATGACCATTTATCATTTTACAAATACCAGCAGGGAACTTCATCTTTTAATTGTTTTGTGTTCCTGCTCCTGAGCTTTTTCTGTGTATGTAAATACACTTCTGCTTCTGTACCTATTTTGTTTAAGGGCAGTCTTTGGTTTCTATTGGCCAAACTTCACATTGGTTGGTCTTAAGGATACTTAAATATTTGTAGTTTGGTTTTCTCCCTCTTGTCTTGTGGATCTAGACCCAACTCACTTCTGTCCTTTATCGAGACTTATGTGCCATACCAGGGAAGAGAAATCCAGTGTATTTAAGTTGCCTCCAACAGAAACTGTGTGACAACTTCACACTGATAAAGAAATTACTTCCCCGGGCTGCTAAATGAGAGAGAAAGTGGACAAAATCCATCTTTATTAACAGTCTTCTGCACTGGCTTTTAAAGAGAACATCAAACTTAATGGGCATGGGCTTATTTGAAAATGCCTGGGGTTTGATGTACTGCACAGAGTGTAGATTGACTCATTGATATTCCATGAAGACATCCTTCACAGGCTGCTGGATGGCTAATTTTGGCTGAAGTTGAGGCTTAGCCACCTTTAGGAGCTGCCCCTGTGTGAAGGAGCTGACATTTGTATCAACCACAGCTAATGGAACATCTTTAAAATATATGAGAAACTGCCCAAAACCAGGAGAGCTTCCTTCCCTCCTGCTTATGATAGAGGTTCTTTTTCCGATTGAGGCAATCACTCCTAGGTAAAACATGAAGGAATTTAGGCAGTTGCCTCACCTGAAAGGTTGGAGTTACTTCCTGTTTGTGTCCTTTCTGCCATTCCATTGAAATTTGCTTTCCCTTTTGGCAGACAAGCGGGTAACTACAGCACTGATTCAGACATCTTGTCAGCTTTCTTTGCAGGAACTAAATTTCTCCCCTCTTAGTTAATTGACTCCTTCCATCTTTCATTCTGTCCTCTCACATTCATAGCTCCCAGCAAGTAACCTTTCCTCATTTGTTCTTGAGCAGGAAATCAGGCTGCCTGTTTTAGAGAAAAATCCTTTCCTCTGCTTGGGAGGAGTGTTCTCCTCAAGCTGTCAATTGTTTGTAAATTACTTCTCTTAAGGGAAAACTTAAGTTGATCCTTTCACCTGCTCCTCAAAAGACAGCAAGGAAAGCTAGGGTTCTGCTGATGGTTTAATTTCGAGATTTGGGTCTGCTCCTTATGCCTTTACACTGAGCCAAAGCATCCCACAGAATTTGTCTGTTGATCAGATACCACCAGTTCCGTTCCAGTTCCTAAACACTTACTTTTTAAGTACTGCTGGAAATTGTATTTTAGGCAGTGATCTCCTTTCTGAAGTCTTTAATTGTGGCAAACCATTTGGTCCTTTTGACACCTCAAGGTCTTATATTTTCTTGGCTGAAAGAAGTAGAATGAGTGCTCCATTTTTCTTGAAAATTCAAAGACTCAGAGGGTCTGACTCATCCTCTTATGAGTGGGTGGAGTTTTCTCTCAGGCTCCAGTTTTGTTCCTTTTTAAAGTGCATGCATGTTAATACTGGGTTGAGCTCCACGTCCTGCTACCTCTCCAGATCCATGGACAGCCTGTGGAAAACTCCTACCTGGCAGCTTCACAGCATGCTAACATATTCACCTGACCAGCTGTGTGTGGTCCTGCTTGCTCTGGAGCCTGTCTCATCTATGCAGGAACCCACCTTTGCAGGCTCAGCATGGCTGTGCCAGGTGAGTCTGATCATGAGCAGATAAGCAGATGTTCTTGAACTTCTGCAATATGCCCAACTTCACTGTGGGATTAGTCACCCTTCTCAAAACTTGGGGTTTAAATCTGTGGATCCATCCACAGATTGTGGATTCATCTGTGATGGCTGCTGCCTTGGAAGAGGCTCCAATCTCCAACAGAACATCTAAGAGTTACCAAAATACAAAAATTAAAGAGTTTGGAAATATTCTTTCAAACCTAGATAGGTTTTGCAATCAAAAGCAGCAATGCACGGCTCAGATTTCAGATTTGGATGTGTCACCCTTACTGGAGAAAAACAAGTAACACTGAGTAACCAAAATTAAGGATATGATTAATGGGCATTGGCTCCAGTTTCTTTTTCTTTTATTTTTTTCACCAGGAAGAGGTTATAAAGAAATAGTCATGCTGGGAAGCAGCCTTAGACTGACTAAAATCCATTCATTGCGGTGAGCTTGATGATATGGACATTACATCACTGAGACCAATTCCTGTTTTAAAGCCAATGTGGTCTGCAAGCTGCAGCTGGTAAAATCCTCCAATATGGCTCTGTTGTCCTGGTTTGAGTTTTTACTCTGACAGAGTCTGGGCTGATGGAGTAGGTAAGGTGAATTACTGGTAAGGTGAATTACCCACTGAGGACTTAAGACTAATGGTTGTGAAATCCAGCTAGCCAGTGGTCTGCATTTGTGAAGTGATCCTGGGAAAGGGAATTCACCTTGCACCAGGAGCAAGGCTGGAGGGACGTCCAACTTCTAGAAATTGGGGCCAGAGGTAAAGAGAATAAAGTGAGCCGATCCCACTCCCCCACAGCCCAAACTTTAGCTGAAAATGCCATATTTGAAAAGCACAGAGGATACTTTAAAATGCTTTCACATGTGAAAGTTTCACCATAGCCAGGATTTGTATGTGCTCTCTGGCAGTGTACTGAAGCAATCCAAGACTAATGAAAGCCAAGGGTAACTCTGGCCCAACCTCTCCAAGAAGGCTCTCTATCATCTATGAGGTCTTAAAGCAGTTTTTATTGCTGTATCATGGGATTTGAGCTTTGTGGGCTTTGAGAGGTTCTCAGTAGGGGCCTGGCTCTGCTTAGCAGTACTTACCTCAGACTTAGTGATATGGTGTTAGCGTTTGTGAGTGTCCTTCCCACATCTCTGACACATGGAGTCACTTGTTTGTTACTGGTGCCAGGGTGGTATCTCATAAAACATTTGGAATTTGCATTTAGCAAGCAAACAAACAGCAGAAGAAAGGAGATTGTATAATATAAAATCATTAAGGTTGGAAAAGACCTTAAGATCATCTAGTCCAACTGTAATGTTGCCTTGAACAAGCATGACATCTGGTACAGTAAGTGCCATGTCTAGTCTCCCACTTCTGAAGACCTGGAAAAAATTAATTTGGCCAGCTGAAGGGGACCACAGCCCAACTCTGCTGTACCACATTTCTGGGCTTGGCTTCCCTGCATCTTTTTGGCAGGATAAATGGATGATTTATGGATAAAACTCCTCTGTTTTCTTGCCTGTCTGAGCTCTGAGGATGGGCACCTGGAGGTAAAGATTTCTGACCTGGAATCACCTTCTGAAGAGGTACTAATATAATTGGAGCTCTCACTTCAATGAGCTCCCCAAGGACTTATTTACATTTGGAAGTTAAATTACCTATGTGCACTTCATAACATCTAACAGGAGTGAATTCACTGTTTTTATAAGCCAGAGACACAGGGGTAAAAGAAAATACAATATTGTCCCTTCTAGAGCTCTGACTGCCATGGTGGTGACTGTGATTTATGAAGGTGCTGTAGTCTCATCTATCACTCAGCCACCTCTCAGATGTACTATTGACATCTTCAGTACTCATTAGTGAGGGAATAAAGATGCTTGAGTATGACATTTTGTCACCCAGCTAAATGAACTCCTTGTCAGAAACCCTTTGAAAGGTGTAAGGAAGATGGTCCCATTTGGAGGTTTTGAATGCTGCTCTTACATTTTCCTGTTCAATGTGTTATGTGGAGGATGAACATGTTGACAGACCAAGAAACCCAAGATGGGAGGCAAAGCTAATTTCAGTGTTGGTGTAGTCCTCCCTCAAAACACTGAAAGCTGCTTGCCCTGGCCCTTATGGGAATGTACAAGGCACTTTTGCTTAGAAACTCTGTGGAGGCAAAACCAGGGAAAATTCCCTGTTGTGAGCAAAAGGAAGCCTTTGAAGAGGACACTTGTGAATTTGTGCCTAGACCCCATTTTTTTTTTTTTTTTAAGGGCTAGAAAAATATGACTGTTTCCAAGAGAATGGCTCAGGTCTTACCAGGGGGAAAATGCGAACAGTATTTGAATTTACCATGTGGGAGACTGTTGTTGTCAGTAGAGTTTAGCTGTATCTTGTAACATGGATACCTCAGATGACTTTCTGCCACTCCTGCATTCACCAGATTCTGGTGTGCATTAGGGTGTGGAGGTCAGGAAAACAGTAAGACTTTCCTAAATTGTGACTGTTTGCAGCAAGAACCAAGGAAATGGAGCACTACAAGAAACCTCCACTGTGGTATATTGAAGTCACACTGGCAGCCACTTAAAAGCAGTCAGAGGTTGCTTGAAATCTTCAGTAATGACCTGGGACAGGGTATTGGGCAGGACTTGTTACAGCTTAACTAGAACACTGAAGTGTCTGGTTTGGGGTTCTGCAGGTAAAGAGAGATGTTGGAAAACTGGAGCAAGTCCAGTGGAGCTCCACCAAGATGGTCAGGGGCCTGGAACATACAGCATATCTGGGAATACTGAGGGAAACAGGGTTGTTCAGTTTTCAGACAAGAAAGCTCTGAGTGGGAACTTATTTCTGTTTTTTACTAAGTAATAGGTGGTTCTACAGAAGATTCTTTTTGGGAACACACAGAAGGAAAGAGCAGATGAACACCAAAAGCAGTGAACATAAGTTGCAGCAGTAGAAACTGATGACATACAATGAAAAAATTCTTCACCTGGAGAGGGGCTTAGCCCAGGATCAAGTGTCCAAGGGGTTTGGGAAATATTTCTCCATGGAGATTTACAAAACTTGCCTGGGCAAATTCCTGAGCAACCTGATTTAACATCAAAGCTGGCTGTTCTTTGGGCAGGAGGTTGGAGTGGATAGGCTCCAGATATTGCTTTCAGCTGAATTGTGGAATGGTTTATGTGCTGTGGTCCCAGAAAGCAACATTTCCCCCTGGATATATTTTTTCATCCTATGCTTTGCAAAAAGTCCATGTAAAAGAGCTTTTACAATCTTGATGCCCTACTTTGTATGTGAGGGACTTTCGGCTTCACCTGTAATTGAGGCATAGAAAGCTCCTTCTACTCTTCTACTCATTTTGGCTGGTGGAGGTTGAACTGGAGCAGCCTGGCAGTTGGAGAGTTGAGGACTTCACTATGGGTATTTGTGACTGTGGTGGCCTGGTCTGTGCCCAAAGAAGTTGGGTGTCTTGGGTTACATGTGTACTGGTAATTGAGTAGTGTCAGCAGCACAGGTACCAGAAACAGATCTGTACTGTGAAACTTCAGCATGCTCCATGGCTTGTTGTCTTGGCTGAGATAACTCTCCTAGACAGTCCAGAAGCTCATAGAATTCTGGAGTGGTTTGAGTTGGAAGGGTCCTTAAAGATCATCTTGTTCCAACTTCCCTACCATGGGCAGGAACACCTGCCACTAAACCAGGTTGCTCAAAGCTCCAAAGATACAGTGGGGACCTTCTACAAATTGACCATTAGGACTAGCCCTGTTATATCTCAGGCTGTATTACCTGTTTGGAGTAATGCTAGTTGGCAAAATCATTCTAAGGCACAGGGTATCACTTAAACAAAGGGGGTAAAGGTGTGTCCATAATTTAGCCCCCTTTGGTTTCCTGATACAGATGCTGCAGATAAAGTCAGTTTGAGTGGAGACCATGGCCTGCTCAGAACTGCATGGGAAGAAGGTGGCCATCAATACCAGGACATGACTAGTGATGGCTAGAAAAGCTGTCAATGTTAGTGTGAGAGTATATGACAAATAAAACTCCTGGAAGCATTTTCAACCTGATGAATCTACAGCTTTGGCACCTGAAGAGTCAATTTGATCTGTTAAGGTGGAGAGCAGAGTCTGTAGTCTGTTAGTACATACATATTCCTAAATGAGGAACATCCCAAAGGCTGCCCATCTCTGGGGATGCTGGATGCAAAAGCCTTGTTGTGCCTCTCACAGGACCAGTAATGTGTCCCCATGGATACAGTATGCTCCTGTGCCAGAGGGCAAGGGCCCTAAACAGACAGCTGTGGGATGTTCTCTGTTATGTGTGAGAACAATAACAAATAAAAAGAATAGGCACCCCCATGAAATCCTCTGCAGCATTTAGATTTGCTGAGTTTCTCTAATGGGACACTTGCAAAAAGACAATGAATCAGGATTGCTGCATGCCAGATGTTTCCACTGAAACCTCTGACACTCATTGGATCAGAAATACCCTAAGGAAGTTTGGGTCATTCAGTATGAAAATATTCACATGGAGTCTTCTTTTGTCATTTGCAGC
Source organism: Anomalospiza imberbis (assembly GCF_031753505.1). NCBI lineage: Eukaryota > Metazoa > Chordata > Aves > Passeriformes > Viduidae > Anomalospiza > Anomalospiza imberbis. The sequence goes on along the minus strand of NC_089683.1, from coordinate 7,396,426 downwards.
ATGTGAAATAAAATGCTGCCTTTGATTTGAGAAAAAAGGCATGTTACCCTGTAGGCTTGGTTTTCTGTGGCTTTCCCTTGTCTCTCATGACTTTTATTGTTATGCTGGTTCTATCACTCTAGTACCTTTTGAGGTCCATTTTTCCTTTCCCTTCCTCCTAATTAGTGACCAAAAGGAGTTTGCATTCCATTCTCTGTAGCTGTCCTGTTCCTTTTAGCAATGATTTGATGTTGAAGAAATGTCTTCTTGCAAGTTTCCCCCTGAGCTTGGTCCTGGCTGGACAGTGAAAGCAAACTGTCAGTCTTGCACCCAAAAGCTCAAGACTTTATCTGTGCAAATTTTTTTCACCCTAGGTAAGAAAACAGGCAAAACCACCTGGTAGAGAAAAATATATGGGAAAACACTTTTGGAACTTCCCATATTCTAAATTTCTAATATGAAAAATGTTTCTACTTGCATGGAATGAATGTGATTAAAACAATATTTCTACTTATATGGCAGATTATAATATTATAATTATTACATCTCATAGTAATTTTCATTAGATTTAGAAATATAACATCAAACAGCAGAGACACTGATCACCTTTGTCTTCAACGGGGTAGAGAGGGAGATTTGAGACACCTCTTGTGGTTGTTACAAAGATGAAAATTATTTTATTCTCAGCTTTCTTTGTATGGATGTATGAGGGGTACTGATTCTTCAATGTTCTTTCAATTTATTAGAGGTGTGTTAGAGTCAGATACACTTTCTCATGTAAACACAAAGACTTTTAAATGCGGAAATCTTGTATGTAATCTCACAGTCTGCAACTGATAAATTATTCTTAGGCAATTTCTGTTGTGAATGGACAAATGTTCACAGATAGATATTGTTTCTCCCTTTTAGAGTGTCAGTCAGCTACTGCTCTCCAGCTCATGACCAAGCGCTGTCACGGGAAAAGAAGCTGCAGCATATATGCCAGCACCTATGAATTTGGAGATCCTTGTTACCCAGGCATCCAAAAGCATCTTAATGTCATCTACACCTGTGGTAAGTTACAAAATTCTCTAACTCTCACTGGCATCTATGTTTGTTGAACAGTGGTGTGTGGACAATAAGATGTAAAAAGTTGTTGAACTTCCCATTGGCTCATTCTTATTTTGTCGACAAGGGAAAGCTTTGGATCACCAGAGTAGTTTAATTCTGTTGCTTTTTGTACTTTTTGGCTCTACAGAAAAAGCAAAAAATGTGGAAACGGTATTTATTAACACATTCATCTGCTACTTCAAGGCAGGAAAGTCTGGCAGTGAAGTCAATCTGCTCAGTGGACATTTACACACTGAATGTTGGCATCCTGCAGCAAAGCTGTGGTTATCAGTAGCATCCTTATTACTTTATTCTATATTTATTTCATTTTGTACCATAGAATCAGGTGATTACCAAACCATGCTCATTCCCTGTGTTAGTAGAAAATCACTCCCAAAATCTTCAGGTAAACATTGCAACAATTTTTTTAACAAAATACTGTTATTAAACAAAAAAAAAATAAACAGTTTGCTCTCAGTTGGGAGCTGAAGTCATAGCATTGAGCACACACTGTGCTCTTACCTGACTAGTCATCTTATTTTGCAACAGAGAAAAATTTGTTCCTGTCTGAGCTCTGAATTATAAAGACATCTGTCTTCTTACTGTGATGACATTTTGGTCATTTGTAGCTGACATATTTGAAAATATTTCCTTCAGGGTTTTGCTTACATAGTTGTCGCTAGGATCAGCTCAGTCTCTCTCTCTCTCTGTGTTCCTTTCTGCATCCATCTGGAATTGCAAATTTTGGTGCTGTACTGAATGTGCTGGGCAGACAGTGGGACGTAGTGAAGGAGAAGCTGTCCGTGCCCTCAAACAGCAATGGGTCTGTGGGTCACTCTGTGTGTAACTGCAGCATGCTGAGTGTGACAGAAAGCATTTGAGATGGAGTCATTGTAGCATTTTGTGTGGTGGCTATGGCATGGTGGATGTGCAGCACCCTGAGGAGCAGAGACATTGATGCAGGAGCACCAGGCTCTCAGCTTGTCTGGCTGATTGTTGTTTCATTTGGCAGGAGTGGCAGAACGGTTGGGTTTTGCTTGAAGTGATGCAGCAAAAAGTATCAAGGCTATCCTTGCAAAGCCCTGGGAATTTTCTAGTCAGGAAGGTGATGTTTTAATATCACTTTTCTCATAAAAAGTCTAGGGAGAAGCTTAACCTCATGGGGATTTGACAGAAAAAAACACAATGTAGAAGGCAAAACAGGAGCTCTATCCCTCAAAAATCCAGGGAAAACAAGCAGAGCCCCATGATGTATTTCCAAGGGGATTTCTCCTTCAAAGGCCTCCACGTCCTTTTTCTAGAATTGTGGTCCTGGTCTCAAAGTCCACTATAAAAGGCACTAATGAGCTCTTAATCTGACCTTAGCTCTCTAGTCCAAGCCTAACTGCATCAGGAAATGAGTCACACTTGAGAGCACAAAATGGCATGTTTTGCTTTTCTGTGGGTAAAATCTGCCTCATCCTTTGAAGGTGGTCATGGCTCCTTTTCAAAACCATGATCTCAGACATGTCTCTGAACTGGATTTTGTGATCAACAGACACATATTTCTTGCCTCAAATAGCAAAGTCCTTCAACATGTGAAAATGAGATAAACAAGAAATCAAATTCCAGTTCCATGTGCTTGTGCCAGACAGAACTAAGTCCTGGAATTCTTTTAAAATAAATGATAAAACCAAACAATTTCGTATTCTTATGACCTAGACAATGATACCAGTATAGAAAACCTCCTGATGGCTGTCTCTTTGTTTCAGGTTTCCTTAAAGCTGTACACATTTTGGCTCCTGGCATAGTGCTCTCCTACTTTCACCAACACTGTGGGAATGAAAGGGGACAGGCTGGGACAAATGGGCATGACTGCACTTCCCTGTTGGCTCTATCTCAATACATATCCCTGTCTCCCACTTCTTGCACTTGGAAACACATTGCTTCTTGCTGCTGTGTTCTGGAGATCAGTGAAAGATGCAGTGACCCTAGCACAGCTTGGGAAATGTGATGGGTGTACAAATGGGTTTCCCCGAGCATCACTTCAACCCTTTTTGCTGCTGCTTCAAGTAAGTGACCCCATCACTCTCTGAGATCAGACAGTGCAGTCAGTCTGCTCCTCTCTGTCACTCCCTGCCTGCCTGACTGTGGCAGAGATATTCTGCCATGTGTCTGTCACTGGTCTTATCTGTGAGAAAAAATGCCATGTGTCCTTGGCCAGTGCTACTGACCTGCTGTGCTGCTTCAGAAGAGTTGGTGAGAGCAAGAACAGCGATGGACGTGGCTGTGGGTAGGAGAGTCTTCATGCAGACATTTCCTTTGTGAGGAACTTCAGGAACTATAGGGACAGAGCAGCTGAGCTCTGCTTCTAGTGCTAAAGCATGGGAAGGACTGGAAGGAGACCAATACATCTTCTTCTGATAGCAACTCATGAAAAAAGTCTGCTGAGTAAGTAATTTATGAGGTGACAAAAGGTAATATTAACGAAAAGCTCTTGAGCTGTTAGCAGAAATCACAGCTGAGATGGACCCTGTGACAGATTGGTAGTGCTAATGGAGACCAGAGCCTAGTGAAGAGCTGGTGAGGTGTCTTATCTCCCAGTCCTGGCAGGAGAAGGTCTGCAAGGTCTCTCACGTCATCATGTCCACACTGTTTGTCTCTAGCCTGACAGCAGGACCCGCGCCCTATTCCAGATCTCCAAGAGGTAAATGGATGAGGCAACAACTTTGCTTTCTTTAAGCCATATCCATATTTCTTGAAGGTTCATTCCTCTAGCTATCATGTTTTATTGGACATGAGAATTCCTGCCAGACCCACACAGTTTTGCTGTATGAATCTGTTTGTAAATAAAGGTGTCATCTAACTTTTTGCCCAGCTGTATATTTTAAAAATATTGGTTGTAATTACTCCAGCCAGCGAGAATGTTTCAAGTCAGAAGTTCTCCATATCAAATTATACCCCTTTGCACCATGGGCTCAAGGCCTGTTGGCATCACCTAGCTGAGAGGGAAATGCCACCAGTTTGTGTGTATGTAGGAGATGATGGAAGCAAACAAGTACCCAGCAGCCTGGTGTGATCAAGATCTCTCGTGTGCATTAGGGTCCCATTAGCCCAGCCAAGAAAACAGATGAAAAACCCTCCAACACAAAAACATTCCAAACCTGAACCTTGGCAGGAGCTGAAATACAAAAATTTGGCCCAAAGCCATATTTAGCTAATGGAATGGTATGGAAGGTGGGATTTTCCAGTATGTGGGTCCCATTACTGCACTAATAAATACATTAATTATTTTTTCAAAAGAAAAAGGCAAGTTCATTCTGGGAAGCACATAAGGCATGGTGAGGTTGAGTTCTGAGTCTGGCAGCTGTAATAGAGGCAGATATAAAAATTTTAGCTCTGCCTTTTCTTTAAAATACCCTGAAAGTCTTAGAGAAGAAAAGAAAAGAAAAAAGCATTAATGCAACTGAGAAAAAATATACATTAAAGACTTACTAGAAGTCTTTCTCTCCTTGTTTCTTCTTCCCCCAAACATCTTCCTTTGTTTCTGTCTTTCTTTGTTATAAAACATTGTAATTTTTTGTAATATCTGTGAGTAGCTTAGTAGTGGTTTTGTACTTATTGATAAAACTTACTGTGCTCACAGTCTTTTCATTGTCTTAATTGTCCAGTTATTACCTTCAAAGGCTCCCTTTTATTCTCTATACCTCTTTCCTCTCTAGTTTGCAAGATTAGTTTTTTTGGCCTGTGCTGAAGTCCTAACTGAGCACTGCATTAAAACCTCTGGAATTTTTTCACACATACAGTGCCACTTGGACTCAAGGAAGCGTTGAAGTGTGTGCTTTATTTTAAGACCTATGGATAATTACCGTGAAAGTTAAATATTTTCTCAAATTCTTCCTTGAGTGGGGATGAGGGGCCTGTCTGTGTGTAAAGTGAAACACTTTTATTCTGAGCACTGAAGTCAAGGGAGTCATTCAAAGTGCCCACTGTCCCCAGTGTCAGAGCTGCCTCCCTGTGCATTCCATACAGGCTGCAAATACAAGCCCTCTGCTAAGGACCTTCAGTTCTTTAAATGCAGGCATCCATCAGAAATGGCTTGATGAGAATAAAAATTAAAAAAAATTAAAAAGGGATTGAGAATTTCTTTGTGCCTAGACGTGTTTCAGTGGATTGGTTATCAGTCCTGATAACTGGTGACTTTTTAGTGCTGCAGTTGGACATGTGCTGAACAAAATGGAGGAAATATGACCTTGGATGTCTTTTTGATGTGAATATCTGTCGTACATTTGGATGTGTACATGCCTCCTGCTTGATTCATGCTTGCCAGGAAGGGTCATTGGGCTGAGAGCTAATGAACTGCCATGGTAACTCATAAATTGCTTGGAAAACCCTGCAGTTCTGCCACATTAATAATCCTGCCATCCTGCTTTATGAGGCAATAAGCTGAGTCCCAGGGGCCAAGTGCTTCACATCCCAACGAGAGGACTGTGCAGGTAAAGAACAAAGCCTGAGCACAGGGGCAGCAGCCACTGCTGCTTTCGGGTGTCTGGTGCTGCTGGGAGACCAAATGGGGTCAAGGAGAGGTGGCTGAGGTGCTCTGGGGTGATGGGGGTGTGCTGACCTTTGCTTTCTTTGAGTGCTTGGGAAAGCAGCCTGGCTTTCTCTAAAATGTGTTTAAATAAATGCTCTTTCAAGTTGGACTAGAGGCAGGGTCTTTGTTGAACAAGGCAGCTCTGAGGTGGTTGCCCTCATGATGATGATGAGGAGGAAGGGAAAAAAGCTGCACAAATTCTCTCCTGTCATCTCAAAGGGACTGTGCTCTGGTCCATTAGCTCCTGTGCAGTAAATCTATCAATGCCTCAGGCTGGATGAATGTAATGGTTCCTTTTGCTCTTAAAATTTATGAATTCATGAATGTAGAAAATGTATTTTTATCACTGCAGAAGCGCTTTCTGTTGCTATAAAACTCAATTCCAAGACCTGCATAAAATAGAAAAAGGAGCAATTCCAGACTTCCAAGAAAAAACAAAAGCCTTTTACACACCTTTGAAACAGGGCAATGCAGGCAGGGTCTTGCTAGAGAAAGACACACACGGGATGTGTAATGCAGACTTTCTTTCTTCAAAAGTTGAAATAAAATTTCTGTTTACAAACAAATAAACATTTTAGGCAATCTACCTCTAGGGATATTCCACTGAATGTATAATGTCTGATAGTGTTTGTTTAACTGGGCTTCTTGTATAATGCTGTGAAACAGAACTCACAAACATGTAGATTTGAAATTCATGGCCTCAAAAGTTTGACCTAACAAATAAATTAAGAACAGAGTGATAGAACAGAATATGATATAATTCCATGTGGCTACTTGCATTGTCAAGACACTGAGTTCAGACATAGTTTAGGACATCTATTCAAATCCTTTGTCATATTTTCCTAAGTTAATAGAGGTTTGTCAAGTAATTTTTGTATCAAGCCTATGCTTCTCTTCAAGCTATCCAGTCCTCATGTAGTGGCTACAAATATTGAAAAATTCATGAAGTGGGATTAATTTGACCAAGTGTAGACATATAAGCCATAGAGATTTATAGTGTGTACATCCCCTCCTGAGAAAAACTCCTTTTACACGTAATGTGGAGAAGCAGCTGCTTTTGAGGCACAAGTCATCTCATCCTAAAGTAAGCGCCTGAAAGAGATGAAGTGCATATTTGAAGTGACAGTTCTCCTGTACTGACTGTAAATGGGGCTCCTGGTGCTTAGCTGACATATTGTTATCTACATGTAGAGCCTCTACAATGCAGGTATCTGCATCTACATCCACTCACCCCTGGAAGTGTTCAAGGCCAGGTTGGATGGGGCTTTGAGCAACCTGCTCTGGTGGAAGATGTCTCTGCCCATGGTGGGGATATGTTGGAACAAGATAAATGTTGAGGTCCCTTCCTACCCAAACCATTCTATGATTCCATGGTTTCATGACCTGGTTAGATGCTTTCAACCACCATGTTCTTACACAAATGTTTATTTTGGTCAAAATTATAATTTCTGTGTAATGATAATACCAGTGTTTTGTCCTTATATTTATTGGTTTCCACTTCCACTATTTGACAGATCTCCAGCTCTTAAAGATTTGTTCAAGTAAGAGAGGAACATAATGTTTATTTAAGCACTAGAGAAATTGCCTCTAGCCATGAGTATTAATGCTGAAAAAGTTCTTGAATAGCAGCTTGGTGTCTTGCATCTAAGCTCATGGTAATATCAATCTCTACACTTGGGTTTGCAAAGGGGTTTTCCTATTAACTGGTTTTGCATGGGATTTTTTGCATTTCATCTCTATTAATTCCCTAAATGTTTCCAGGAGCTAGGATGGGGTCAATATATTTGCTGACTTCTTTGACTGGCTGGTTGTTCTTTTAGACTTTTGTTCTCAGGGTCAGATTTGTTCTAAACTGTCAAGGACTGCATCTGGTGGTACGGCAGAGGGGGCAGAGTAGATTTTCCTTGGTGATGTAACATTTGTTACCAGTTTCTGCAAGCAAATGGACTTGTTGACCCTCCTTCCAGAGTTCTGCACGTTTCCATCCAGGTGAAGGAAAAGCAAGGAGCTTGTTTTCCTTTCAGAAACTTAGACCTCACATTCAGAATTACTCATACTTCAACAGAACCTGTTAAAAAAGCTGTGGCAGTGTAACTAAAAACTGCACCATGATGAGTGACCAGATAGCTCAAGGCTGATGTTTTCTGACTTCTGAGGCTGTGATTTTATCACCTTTGATGATGACTTAACAATTTTTGTGGATGCAGTTTCCTGCATCTCAGAGAGAAGCAAAGAGGAAACCCCTCAGTCAGTGAGACTCATGATTTGGATTCATGGCACAGATCTGTTGGAGTTCATGGATTACCTGAGGGCAAAGACAAAATGCCATCTCTTTTGCTGGCCAGTGCTGAAGTGAGTGAGGCACACGCTTTACTAATAGGCTTGGAGGTACCTGCTTGTAACAGGCTATGGCAGCTCTGCCATCCTGCACCAAGGAGGAACATGCTACAGGGACAAAGAGCTGTTTGTGTTTAACAGAAGTGATTGCACTGGGATGTGAAACTTGACACAAACAGCCTCATTGGTTTTAAGATGAAGGCTGGTAAATCAGGTGATTGAAAATTGTCATTGTGCTGCTCCTGTTTGTCTTTTCTGACTGTACAGCTGGCTGAAGCTTGGTATGAAACAGCCCAGGAGAGTCCAAAGACACTTGGCCTGGCTGGCCCAGACACAGCAACTCTTCATTACCAGGGCAGAATGAGCCTGTGTCTGATACAGATTAGGGCAAATAAATATTCTGAGGAAGCAGAGCTCTGCATCTCAGGTGGAGGAGGAACAGGTAATGCTGTCACCTCAAGGGAAAGGCTTGAAACCCCTTTGATTCCTGCAGAGAAGAAATGGAGGCTTGGAGATAAAAATCATTGCCTCGGGAATGGGGAGGAAAGAAGATTGGGCTGGAGGAAGCAGAGAGGGAGTTCAAAGGACACTTTTTATGATGATCCTAAGCAGAATGAGCTGTAAGACAAGTGCTACCTTACAATTAGGCAATGTTTTCAAGCCTGCTGCTGTGGTCCTTAAACTCTGGGAAAGCTTGTGTTATGGAAAGAGTCCCATAAAGAGTTAGCTAAAGTACTCTGTAGCCCCTGAGCTCCGCTGTTCATAAGGTGTGTGCACCTGAGACCTTTAATCCTTTTATCTCTGTGTTTTGTAGATTTAATTTTGTTTTGTTTCATTTGGTAAGGACCATGGCCTAAAAGTCACAGGGGAAGAATGCAGGGAAGAATGGTCAGTCTGTTGTAGTGAAGTGGTGATAGGAAGGAGGCAGGTGGGACTTTTGTTTTTCATTCTAGTATTATTAATATATTTCATAAATTTAGAAATTTAAGAAATGTTTTATAATGGACCTGTAGTTTCCACTGTAATAATTGTAATGCTAAACTGTAATGTAACCAAGATTTTATGGTGGCTGACACAACTTCGTGGTTACTAAATAGATTTTCTCATTGAATTATTTCCTCTGGCATAAATATGCCCAAGTCCTTGAGGCTGAACAGCAATCTGCCATCTAGAGAGTGGATTTCAGGCCTGGGGTGGATCTGGAGGGTTCTGCCTGGCTGTCCTGAGACCTTCATGCTTGAATAAGAGGGGTCAGTCTCAAAATCACTCATGATCCACCCATGAGTTCACCCCAAAAGAGCAGATCTACCTGAGAATGATTGTGCGAGTTGACATCTGGATGTCATATGTCTAAAGGAAATCTTTCAGGAGCTCTGGAGGGAGAGAAGTGGAGCAGAATTTAAATTACATGGGTTAACTCTGTGGTGAATTTTTTTTTTCCTGTAAGCTTAACCCTGTTGTATAGACTTTCTATTCTTTGTAATATCGATGTCTTTAATGATGCTTTAAAAATTCTGACCATGAGTAAGTGGTAGATATTTATAATTTTAATACCACAGGTTATTTTTTTACCTGGGAACAGCATTGAATAGCCTCATAAATAGAGTTACTCTTGTGTCTCCATGCCTGTTAAGACCTGTGCAGATTTCAAATATAGTAATTAACAGTAATGTTGGCAGGTATGAGACTTCTTTACTGGTGAGGAGGTTGGCAGCCAGTCTGCCAGCCCTTTTCAAGCAGGAGGTTGCAAGCTGCAGCCAGAGGAATGTGTCAGCAATGAATGGGCTGACCCTTGATTCAGTGATCACCCTAACTCCTCCTAATTGAGGTTAATGCCAGAAGCACTGACACCTTGATGCTCACTCATTAGTGCCTGGGGGCTACTGGAGATAGCTGACAGCTCAGTGAAACACATATTAGATTAAATTTAAAGGGAGTGTTTGACACCATGACCAATTAAGATATATTTGCATTAACGTATATTTGCCTTCCTTTTTAAAAAATGTATCAAGACAATGACATTTCCTTCCACCCTTTTTAGAAGGATTCATGGCTGGTGCCTTTCTGCCAGCTCATGCACAATTCTCTGCTGTGCACCTACCACTGCCCTGCTCATTTCTACTGCCCTCTCTCCACTTTAATGTGAAACAAATAGGAAATCCTCTGGGATCTGGAAAATGAAAATTTGGAAAATTTGTTCCTGACCATGAAAAGAGAATTAGAAGACCAAGATAGAGAGAGAGGAATAAAAAATGGCAGTTTTTTGAAAATCACCAAAGATGCAAATACGTGTGACCTCTGTAGTGGTGTCTTGGTACAACTGAGGTTTGTGAGCTGTTGCTGTAATAGAAAATCAATATAATAGGCACTCAGGGGTGTCTGTAGCCCGTTGATGAGAGCTACATGGGCATGGGTACACTTTAGGGATGTGGTTTACTGGTGAACTTGTCTGGGTAAATGGTTGAACTCAATCTTAGAGCCTTTTCCAGCCTAAATGAGTCTATGATTCCATGATCAAATGTTTAATTTAACTGCTGGGAAGTGCACTAATGAATGTTACCACACCTACAGGCATCAGCAAGGATTGTTGTGCAATGCACTCATTTGCTAAGAAGGGTTTCCTGCTATGAGTGATGTTACATAAGCAGGGCCAGCCAAACTTTGGGAGAAAGTGTTAGTCTCATTTTGGGTGTGGAGAACATTTACACAGGGCATGTGTAATGGCAGCTGAACCGAAGAACTGCAACTCTCTTATCAATGTATATTCTGTGCAGTATATATGTATATTCATTGTTAGATGAGTCGATACGTGCTTTGTTCTCCAGGTGGAATTCTCACCATGCACCCTGCCCAATCTTTGATTATATGAAAGAAAAGAAAGCAGTAGGATATGGCAAGTTAATTCCTAATTTACTGCTATTTTGAACCTGAGGTGTGGCTCTCCATGGTCAAACCACTAGTCCTGTGTGGACTAGGAAGGGAGGAGGGTGCTGTGCCTTATGTGAATTATGCGATTTATAACAGCTGAATGATGACCAACCTGGGTCTCTTTAGTGTTACTAAAAATAATTTCCCTTATTCCACTTCAAGTTCGTGCTTGGGAGAGGCCAAATAATGGCAGAGTGTAGAGGCTGACATTTATGTGTCTTCTCACTACCTGTGATCAAACCCAGCCCTACATCATCCTTCAGTACTATAAGAGAACTCCAGGGAATTACTTTTTTCCTCACTTTGGACATTTTTGTTGCGTTTCTGCTTGATCTCTGATGCCCAAGGCATGGGTATTTTATCTTCTGTTTGTAGGGAAGTTTTGGAATGGGCTTTTATTGTCATGCTGCCTGGTTGTCTCTGTCCTGGTGCTTAGAGATGGGGATGCCAGTGAGCCATTTAAGAGTAGACACCGGCCAGAAGTTCCTTAGGTCATGTCTGCTCAGCACAGATGACCTTTAACGGGGCACCCCACCTTACAGTGGGGAGGAAATTGCCATGGAAGTTTTGTTCTTCGTGAAACTTCCCTTAACATTCATCTGGCACTTGCATTTCCGACCTCCTTTTCGAGACCTCCATTTATTCAAAATATCCACACCCCAACAGTTAATACCCCTTCAGACAGACACTTCAAATACTGTTGACAGTGGCTACTTTTCATGTCCTGTTTTAGTCACTGTTTAGCTAAGCCATTCATGTTCAGCTCCTTTAATCTTCCCTCATAAATCAACCTGCCCAGCCACTCAGTTGTCTTTTTGTTGCTCTTTTCCACAATTACCTGTATCTTTTAACAAACACTGAGCAGGCTTATGATTATTTTCTCCCTGGGGGCCAAGAGAGACTTACAATCTCTTTGCCGTATATTAGCCATGACTGTTGTTTTAGCACTGGGCAGCAGCAACACCATTACCCAGGAAGAAAAGCTCTCTGCAATTTCAGTCCCAAGTGTTCTGCTGCTCAGTATTTCACTTATTATCCCTCATTTAGGTGAACTGAGCCAAAAAATGTAGGAATTTCTGAATGTAGGGAAGCATTTCTGCATGGGGAGAACAGGATCATGGGGAGCAGAATCAGGATCCTGTGCTGGCTGGTTGTGCTTCCAGCTTTACTGACACACAGGCCTGGGGTCTTAAGGATGACTGATACTGCATAATATAAACAAGGAAGCAAATCTTACTAGATCCCTTCCAAAGATATTTAACTAAATTCCTTACCCATGAGCCCACCCTGGGCCATCTCTTATCTTTGAAAGCCATCTCACAGCTGCCTGCAAAGACTCTGAAGGCTGGTTAATCCCAGCAGATGGACCTTGGTGTCTGTACCTGGAGGGGAAGGAGCAAGGGTGGGAGGGCAGAGTCTTGGAGGTCTCTTTGTTAATGGGTGGCACTCCATTTTGGTTCAAGCCAAAGCCTCAGGGAGAGGCAGAAAACTGGTATGCAGCTTCATTTGGAGTCCAACATACCTGTTTTGTGTCAAAAGTTGCCCCAGCCTGGATAAGCTCATAGCTTGCAGGGACCCAGGGAGTATGTATCAAGGATGAACCTGTAAATGGGGATTGCACTATTTAGTCCCTGGATCATTTGTATTTGCTTCAAGCTTTGATGAAATTTTCAAAGTATTTTCGTTAGAAGAAAAAAAAATGCTTCTTGGAATGGACAAGAAATGCCATTTTTAAAGGGTCCATGAAAAATTAGGAAGAAAATAACAGCTTACAAAAGGGCAACCCCCTACTACATCTCTTACCCGGCATGGTAGTCAGCATGGTCCAGTGGACGGGCACTGGCCTAAGGGCAAGAGGTTTTCTGCTTAACCCTGATCAATCATCAGCTCCTTGGGCAGTCACTGTGCTTCCTCCTGCCCGGTGTGGTTAGACCCTGGGGCTGTTTGCTCAGCATCTGGCAGGAGAGAGCAGCAGCCTCCCCACCTCCCTGACGTTTTGGTTTATGCATCGAGTGCAGACATGATCACACAGATGTGAGGAGTCTCTGCTTTCAGTGCCTACAGTTGCTGTTGAACTTTATTGACATGAAGCTTCAGAATGATCTGGTGTTAAGCTCCTGCCTGACATGTCTGTTGCTGTCATGATAAATCACTCAGTCATGAATTCAATGACAATCTCACATTTATCTTACTTTTATTGTTGTTGTTTCTTATTATTATAATTTTTATTACTATGAAAAAGAACTAATATTAAATTCTCTTCCTCTACTTTTTCCCCAGTGAAAAAAATCAAACCACTAGGGATATACCTCAGGATTACATACTAACACACATTTTTTAACATGCTGCATATTGATCAAAGGGTCTGACTTCTGCTGTGTGAAAGCTGTGTCTGATTCTCACTGGGAGGAAAGGCAGATTTTCTCCTCTGTGCTATTAGAGATGATCAAAACCTTATGTAGATGCCTTGGGTATCAATGAAGAATGAAGTATAGGATGTTGGTGCAATGCTGTGGCTCTGTTTTGGGAGGATTGAACCACCTAGTAAATTGGAGCTGGAACATGTGTCATGTAAATTTTCTGTCAGATTTCTTAGCTTGTTATAGTACTAACAAACAAATGGATTTTCTTTCCTTCCTCACCTCATAATTCTTTGTCGTTTAAGTTGTGCTGAATTAGATATGAGGGTACCTCTGACAGTACAGAAAACGAAATGGGGAAGGCACAGATACTGGTTTGTACTTTCTGTTTTTCTTCCTGTTCCCGTTCAGCGTTTTCAGGGTAGTGATTTTCTCTTAAGCAACACTTAGGCCTATGCATATGTTTGCATTTAATTTCCAGATGGGGAGGCAGGCCTCTAATAACAGTGTGAGCTGCTGCTTTATGGATCTGGCTGGCTGAGTGAGTTACCTTCTTTTTGCAGCTGGCCAAGAAACTGCGCCCCACACCCAGGATGCTGACACACTCATGGCTGAGCCAGGCTTTTGGACTCTCAAGCCAGACTGGTGCAAAAAATGATTTACCTGTCCCAGGCTGTGAAAAGGTTCACCAGCTCTTTAAATACATAGGGCTCTTGAACCCAGGACCATACAAACTGCTTAACTTTCTGGCATGACTGCTCTTCATACATGTTTTTCCTGAAGTCTTAGGCAGATTTTATTCAAGGAAATGTATTTAACCATTAGCATTGACATTTTGGTTATGGCAAAAATATTTTCCTGTGTAGAGGGATTTGTAAGGATCCTTCCGTTTCTCTTCAAGTGCTTCTCTGCAGACTTCCGAAGGGATTTCTTTGTCTCTGTGTCTCAGGGGTCTCATCCTGGCTTGGAGAGTTGTGTTTTCCCGAAGGACCTTACTTAGCAAGTTGTAGGTCTCAGTGTAGCTGGGTCCAACCCACTTTGAAGTTCAAGACTAAGGTTTGGACTAGCAACTTGGAGTCTAAGTAGAAGGTTGGAGTACTGAGTGCACAGACATATTGATCTGAATAGGAATGCATTTACAAATAGGTGTGTTATTAAACACGCTCTAATGCTGACCAGATGTAGCTGTCTATGGTATAATCAGCTACATATGGACTAGATACCTTGGCCTCCCTTTGTAGTCAGTATTTGAAAAGAAAAAGGCTTTTCTAGTTTGCAGTTCATCTCATTTTCAAGTAGGTATCTCAGGTACCCATTACAAGGGCTTGTTTCTCTCTCATTTTTAAAGGGACCTGTGGTGACTGGACCAGATGTGAATATCTGCATTGTTGACATCTGAAGTTATGCCATATAGTTGTTATCTTGAATATGTTTTCTAGAAAATTATCTATTTTCAGTAATTATTTCTCATTACTTTCCTAAGTCTTCAAACCTCATGATGTCTAAATTAACTTCAAGCACATTGTTGATTACAATTTTACTAAATTGCTTCAAATTATTTCTTCCTTTTAAACATATTAGTCTTTGACAGATTCACATCTTATTAGCAGAAAAGTAAGTAGAAAATTAGTACGTATTTAAATAATATCTGCTTTGTGTAAATAACATCTCTTCTGAAGTGTTCTTAGCCTTCAGTGGGTTTAAACCCTGTTTTGCAGGATGGGATTTAGGTTTTGATTCTGATTCTGAATGTAACTCTCTAGAGGTTTCACAGCTCTTGCTGTAGCCAAGGAAATTTGTTTTTGTACTGACTAGGTATGTAGAACTCAGTAGCCCATATGTACACATAAAGTGATATTTTAGACAATTTGGTTTATTTATAGATCCTGCCTAGTATTTGCACAATCTGTCTTTGATGTTTCAGCCTAGGGCCTTTCAAAAGCACTCAACAGTCATATTTAACTGGATCATGGGTATTTGACCAGCTGGATTATTCTTGGATCAGTGCTGACAATAATGGGTTCTCTCACACACGGAATGCCCATGTGGACAGTTACATGTTGAATCCCCAGCTTCTTGTCACTGTGCAAAGATGAAACCTTGGGAAGAGTTTGTCTTTGTCTGAGAGATGCAGTGGTCTTAATATAGTTTCCTTGCTCTGGCAGCTGTTCCTGTGGAGGACACAAGAATGCAGGAGGAAGGCGTGTTGCTATTTATTTCTTGTTTTTACCCATCTTTGAAAACAGCAGATACCAAAAATGGACATGGCAATGATGTCCTTCTTACAGAACAGAACAGCATTTTTTTATTTTGGGACATCAAAGTAATCCATGTCCTTCTGAAGTGCATTTCCTTTTCCCAGTTTGTGAAAAAAGAAAACCTTTCCCAATCTATTGTTTCAGTGGAAGCTTACTCAACTCAGAAGCAGGAGTTTGCTGTTAGGGCTAGAGTTTGTAACATTGAAAACATGACAATTCTCAACCAGAAATGCCTTGAACCAACCCAAAAATAGCAGCTTGTCCCATAGTCAAAGATCCTGGTGATGTTTGTGCACTGTATCAGGCAGAATGCTCCTGCAGATCCAGTTTTGCCAGCTTTGTGTGGTGTTTGTCCTCATGGAAGCAGCTGGGGTGACACCAGCAGGTCCGTGAGCACCTCCAAACCCTCCTGCTTCCTGGCTGCCCAGCCATCCTGTGTGCCCAGCTCTGCAGGGGAGGTTCTGCCTGGTTTGTAGGACATGCTGCAGCCAAGTCTGCAAGGAGCTGCTTGCTTGGACGACCTGTGTCACCTGAAGGGGGGACCAGGCCCCTCCAATGAAGTGAACACCTTCAGAAAGACAGGGAAACTCTCCACTCTAAGCAGAGCATTTAGTGCATGCAGCTTCCAGCTATGTCCAGTGGTTTGTGAGGCTATACCAGGAACTACCCAGCCCTGATCTTGGCAAAAGCCAGCACAGACTAACTAGAACCTTTTCCAGCTGGCTCCAAACCCATCAGCACCATCAGCCAGTCTTGCAGCATGCCATGCTTGGCCACGCCACTGTCCCTGCCCCATGGAGGTGTCCTGGGTGTTACTGGTGTTGGTTTGGTGCCTTCTGGTGGAAAATCTCTGTTCCAGGGTGAGTCCCCCCAGCTTGCAGCTCCCATCATCTCCTGTGCACTTGGTGTCTCCCAAGCAGCAGAGGGGTCAGGGAATGACTCTAAATACATCAAGGAGGCAGCTATGACCTGCCAGGCATCCCTTATACTGGGCAGCCAGATTGGAGATTTAACTGTGTTTTGGAGAGAGTCCCCACGGGCTACAACTGCACAATAAAAGTGTTCCCTGGCCCTAAGGGCAAGTGGCAAGGAATGGCTTCCATTTGAATAGAGGAAATCTCTATACCCAAACTAGCTGCAGTGAAAAGTCCCTGGCTTGTGCTGTCCCCTGAGCCATGCCGGGATGGAGAACAGACCAAAATATCTCTGGAAATTTTATAAGTTACAATCTGTGAACAATTCCAAGCCAGTGCTTGAGCCCTTTAGTTTATTAATATGTATATATCCTGGATTTGAAGTTCAAATCAAGGAGTTTTATTGATCTTTATTCTTCCTGTCCCTCTGTTTATCCTTCAGTCTTTCTGGAATAACAGGCTATGGCATTCGTGAGCCTGGCATGCTAAAAAACATCCCTGCTACAGATCAGCACAGATTTACTGTCAGAAAGGGGGCTGCAAAAAAATATGGGGAAAATATTGACACTGTCTGGGCTCTGTAAGTTGGAGAGTGAGTGTGGCATTGGCCAGAGAATGGCCAGTGAACGCCGAACTTGTCTCCCATCATAGTGAGAGAGCAAGAGAGGAACAGAGGTGAGGGCTGTGCCCTGCCACTGCAGGGGAAGATGCCCCATTTTTTGTCCAGTTCTTTCTCTCAATTTTGTTGCCATAAGGTTGGCAAAGGAAAACTAGCTAATGCCAGTTGTTCCTTCTGTCCACAGGACACGGCCACTTGGCTGCTCAAGTTTCCTCTTCTCCTTTTGCTGTTCTCCCACTCTGAGAAAGGAGCAGCTGTTCCATGCGCCTCTGTCTGGGACATTCAGAGCAGGAGAATGTCTCTTCACTCACACTAATGACCTTGTCCATGATTTCTCAGCCTACTTGGAAGGAAAAGAGATTGGACAACATCCGTCATTATTTAGATTGGCACTGGAAATCAAACCTGGCTAATTTGATAACTTTGAAAAATACAGACTCCTCAGACCAGTGTTTCTTTTGGACATGTGCATCTTTATTTCTTTAATTGCCCCTCCAAATCTTTATTAAATATTACTAGTTCTGTCTGAACTCTGGTTTTCTTTGAAGGTTCTTGGGATCAGATCCTATTGCCAAGAGAAGCTGGGACATTTCTAGTCATTAACCAGGAATGACTCTGAAAGGGGCTTTGAGATCAGAAATATGGAGATGTTGGAGTAACCTGTCTAGTCAAAGTTTGAATCCCTTCTTAGATAACAGCTATTGCAGGGAGAAAGTCCAAACTCCCTAAACTAAATGGGCAGGAAAAGTCAGTAAGAGATGATGTCTTGTCCAAGTTGCTCCTAGGACCTGCTGCAAAATACTTTCAGTGGAGTAAACAGGTTTTGAGTCAGGTCTCGGGTGACTCTGTTCTGCAATAAACATAGCAGTAATTGTAGATCATGGTGCTCATTTTGGTCACCATGATATTATTATAACAGATTCCCAGTCCACAAACACACCCTTTCCTTTGCCAGCCCAGCAGATCCTGTGAACCAAACATGCTGTTGAAAGAGAGTTACAGATAATGTGGTTTCCCTGAGCCTTTCAAACATGTTATAAAACCAGAGGAGCTGCAGTAATCATCATTATTAGTAAGCAGACTTAGAGCCTGAGTCTGAATCTGCTGTGAGTATAAACAACCTGTGTTCGTGTCCATCCTCCCTGCCTTTGGTGATGAGTGTTTCACTGTGAGATTAGGGGATGAAGGCTCTGAGATAATGATTTCAGCTGTGTGCCTCTTAGCACTGTAAAGCCCATAGAATATCAGAATATTTATTGCTGTGACTTAGTTGCAAACTCCCTGGAGTGGACAGGGGTTGTGGACCTCATGATAAATAGCACACGCTAATATTTAGCAAATGATAATGAAGACCACAGAAAAAGGGGAATAGAGGAACATATACTCCCAAGGGCTGACAACTGATGCAAAGAGCCAAGAAATAGTTTATAGTGGGAGGGAATTTCCCCAGCTTCCCTCCTCCATGCATAAGTCACTGCATTACGGATGCATTGCACAGGGCCCAACATTGATCCCTCCAGCACCAAAGTTACTCCTGGCAGGAGTTCAGAACATACTAACTCACAAAGCCCTGCAGGCAGAGCAGACCTGATATTTTCCGGCCCCAGCTGGAAGGTGGTAGAGCCTATATTTGAAGCAGATGAAAGGGCTTGTGACTGAAGCTTAACTGGTTGTTTATAGGGGTTCTCTGATGCGTCTGTGCCATCTGCTTCATGCACAGGGCAGGCATCTTACCAGACCGCTTCTCTGTCAACCCTTCCCATTTAGCCCCTTTCCAGAGAGCTAAAAAATCCTCCATCTTCTTTCACCCAACCAACAAGGACATATTTGTGCTAGAAATCTCCCTCTGCCTGGGATATGCCCTCCTGGAAGAGTGCCATTCCCTGACCATAAACAGAAATGTGTCATTGCAGGGGATGAGGCACATAGAAGATGATGTCAGAGGGTGGTGGGTGAGCCCTTCTGGGATCAGGGTCCCTTGATGAGGTATTGTACATGCATTTGTACAGACAGCACTGCACTGGTGAGCGCTGTGCCAAATTATGTCAGCCTTTGAGGCAGGAGGGTTTGTACAGCTGGTAAGGGGTTGGGGTAAGCTGGGGGCTGGGGTGACCTACAGCCCCTCTTCCTTTCTATGGCTTTTAAAAGAGGCAGCTGGAAGGTGGATGATGCCAACCAGCTGTGCCTGCCACTTCCAGTCTGGGATGGGGAAGGGGATGGGTGTGGTGAATTCCTGGTGAATGAGTAGAAAGGAAGGAGAGGGAGGAATGAGGGGGCAAATCACAGTCTTGAGACATGACAGGTCTACAGTGGATAAGCTTCCCCTTGATGCCTGCAGGAAATCTGGGTCATTAGAGGGTGACAGATGCCTTGCAGAGCTGTCTGTCCTGTGGTGATGGAAAATGTCCACCTCGTGCAGCACCAGTGTGCTTAGCCCACAGCTGAAATGAGCAGACCCAGAGGGTGCCAATGCCCAAGGGCTTTAGGTGTTACTTTGGGGTAGAAGTAACCCATGAAAAATGATGTGGGTAAACAACTGATTGCGAGAAGGAAGGCTTTGATTGCAATTGAATTTGATTTTTCTTTCATTTGTGGGAAATACAGACTGTCGGAAATCAGACATTCAGTCGTGACACTTCTGAGAGACAAGGATTAGAACTGCAGACTTGAGCTCATAAGGTGAGAATTAAAGTTTCCTGTGTGATTATATGGAAACTGCAGTAAAACACACATAAAACCAAATTGCGAGTCATGTGTTTCAGATGCTGGAAAGGGAGGAATGATGGATAGCTTGTGGCAAAATCCAATGTATGTACGTGTGACTGCAAAAGATCAGAAGAAGGCATAAACATCTGATTTAGAATACTTGTAGTGCAGAGGCAGATTCGTAGCATATGTCGAGATCTCATAGGGAACAGGCCATGCAATATGTGATACCACACGCAGAGAGAGCCAGCACTCTGGAAACTTCCTTCTCCTGGGAAAAAGATCATGGAGCAACATTTATTTTTAAGAGGCATCCTCATGTTTTATATATTTGCACTCTCTGTCATGATATTTGATAGCATTGCATTTCATCACTTGGAGACCTGCTGCTTGGGAAGGCAGGAATAGAGAGTACCTGTGCTCTGCTCAAACTCCTCTTCTGTGGCTGCATGCCATACTAGTCCCTTTATTTGGCCATTGTGTGTTCTGAGAGCAAATTGTGTGTAGCTGGGTTGAACTAATGAAGTATATCCTGGGAGAGATGCACTGGAGGAGGACACCATGAATTAATAGACCCAAGGAGCAGATCAATGAGATGCTCACAAATAGCAATTCCAACCCTTCCTTCTGAGTTCAGAAAGAACTTAACATGAAACCTGTACACTTTCAAACTCCTGTGTTCTCAAATCAAAGCAGCAATGCCCTAATTAAAGCCACTTCTAACCCTGATTCCTCACACATAACACCAAGGAGCTGGCTGTTGTGCCTGTGCTCTCCCTCTGCCCTCCCTGACAGCCTTTTTAATGAGCAGACTGGAACACTGTGCACTCACG
The DNA here is from genome assembly GCF_031753505.1 of Anomalospiza imberbis. Lineage (NCBI taxonomy): Eukaryota > Metazoa > Chordata > Aves > Passeriformes > Viduidae > Anomalospiza > Anomalospiza imberbis. Next base: position 7,375,830 of record NC_089683.1, on the reverse strand, counting down.
TCTGGCTGTGGGCAAGCAGGAGCCTCTGACAGTGTCCTACCTCTTGCTGGAGTGGAGGTGACTGGTGGAGGCACATCTCTACCCGCCTGAAGTCTCTCATCTGTGAAGACACAGACCCTTCTGTCAACATCTCCTTCATGCTGGATGAAATATCATTTGGTTGGGGCCAGAGGGAGCAACCTTCCTCCTTCAGATCCATTTTCCAGTGAATAGGGCCTGCTTTCAGGTATTGAACAGGCAGCCAAGGCCTCTTACTGCTCTTTGCTGACACCATCACTCAGCACCCTCCTGCAGCATGGCTAGGGGGAGTGGGGGCCCTCTGGCTGCTTTCTAGCCACCCACAGCTGCACGTTCCCCTCCAGTGAAGTGACTCTGGTCCCAGGGAGATGGCCCGATGCATTGGCGTTTGGAAAGACCTGCAGCAAAGAAGCAGAATGGGGAGGAAGGGATCATTGCTGGGATAAGAATGGTTGAAAACACTAAAGGAAGGAAACTGGCAATGAGAGATGTGGTTGGCAATGGGAGAGAAGTCGGAGTGATGAAGAAGGAATGAAAGAGAAAACTCTGAGAGGAGCAGTTCAAGCACTTTGTAGATAATATAGGATACTTGAGCCAGGATTTCAATTTTTCTTTTTTCTTTTTTTTTTTTTTTAATATTCCAGCTCTGATCTGAGTTACTGCAGAAGAATTGTTTTATTGTTTTGTGCCTGACTTTCCCCATTTATGAACTAGATAATGGCCATCAGCAAACCTATAGCAGGTGAGGGCATCTTCAGATCCAAGCCTGGAAGTGTTGACACTTGAGTGTTATTGATAGACATGTGGAGACAGGCTGCCTCTGTGAATATTTCTGCAAAAATCTTCTTGAGTTTCTTTAAATTTGGCAGCTCCTAGAGCACATGCACAAAACCTGAAGCACCTTCACAAGGTCTGACACTGGTACTTATACCCTTAACTGTTCTGCCAGCTCATGACAGGTTTTGCAGTGCTGGTATCATGAGGGGAGGGAGCAGCAGAGCTCCGAGCACATCCTTAAGGACCAACCACCCATAAGATTTGTCTGCAGTTCCAAAATTGCAAGTGAGGTCTCTGTCTAAACCAGTTCTGGAAGCCTGGACAGGCCTGGTGACCTTAGAGAGGTCAGTTATTCCCTCATTTCCTCATCTCTACATTTAAAAGATAAAATATAAGGATACTTTGCAGAAGAGTGAGGAAGGTAACTAAGGTAAAGAGTAGGATGTGATGAGATATATTCAGAATCCGTGGAAGTGCTCAAAGTTCTCCATTAAGGTGGATGCTGTTATCTGCCATTCATCTGCCATTCACCTCACTGCACTCCACCCTTGGTCACTGATCATTAGCATCACTCAGAGACTTGAAGTGATTTCAACAAATTGTCTGAGATGTGCTGCTTCTCATTTCAATAGGTTTTAGGCAAGACAACAGGAGAAAGTAATGCAATGTCACAATGCTGATAGCAAGTGAGTCACAGATGCTGATACCAGGAGACTTATTTAGTCCATTTTGATCTTTTTTGTCTTGCTTTTCTCATCTCATCAAACAATCGTTGCTGTACTCCACAACTGTGTCTCCCTTAGGATCCACAGCCCAGGCCTGAAGCTCCCTAAAGAACTGGCCATTTTGAAGATCTTCACGGTGTCTTCAGCTTTGTTCACATCTCTTTTCAGAACCTGAGTAAGTGGTGAGGTAGAAGTATTAGACACTTCAGATGGAAGTAGTATAGACACAGTCCTGACTGTTGTACTTGATGTAGGCTGCTGCTTGTGCTTCGCTGGCCTGTGTGTGCAGCAGAATGTCGGAACTGGTGGGACATAGTAGGGAGCCAGGGATGTTCAGTAGTCTGGTGTTCAGTTACTTGAAAGTTTCACATCTTCTGAACCAAGGCAGTATTTGTCCTTTATTTTCTCCCTACTTTGCTGTCCCAGAAGTGCCCTGGCCAGTTACTTATGCCAGTCTGAGTCACACGGCAACTGGAACAAGCTTCTCTCTGCATTAGTTTTTGGAAATGTTTGTGCTGTGAAAGGGTAGGGTCCATGTACAGGACACTTCATTTCCTCCAATTTACATCATTTTGCTGCTCAGATGTTTGGTTGATTTTTGGGGTGTGTATGTCTTCAAACTTCTGGAACTCTGTTGAAGCAGCTATTTCACGACTGGTGATGGAAATTTGTACTTGTGTTTAGTGGAATGACAAAAAAAAAAAAAAGAGTTCTTTCTTCATGACCATGATTCCCCCCTCCACCTTTAAATCACAGAAGTTGACAATTCAGACATGAAGCTGATCCAGAATCCTGTTCTTGTACCGGGTGACCCCATATCCATGGTGGGAAAGGAGTTCTGATCTATGCAAATGGTTTATGTTGGCACTACAGACAGAAACTTTTTCACATGCCAATATACCTTACTGCTCTTCCTGTGGGTGAGCTGACTTTCACCAAGTTGGGAAACATCTATAGAGTGCCATGAGTGGAAGTGACATATTTACCTCGCCTTGTCTCCTTTCATCCTATTTTAGACCTCAAACTGTCTAACAGCATTAGGAGGCCCCACAGAATGAGAACTTGAAGTCAGTACTGCTGGATTTAACTGAATCTCTGTGCTATCTCCTGACACTAACATTAACTGAATACATCAGGAATGGGGCGAATTTTTAGGGATATGAGAAACAGGAAAATCTTAGAAATGAAACTTGGGAAACTAAATCTGCCTGCTATGTTTGTCATGCAATTAGTCAACGAGCTGCCTCACAAAGTTGTCTCTGAAAACCAGAAGAATCAAATTAGAACCAGAGGACAGAGGATAATGTGTTGTATTGATCTTTAAAAATAAGCAGCAGTCATTAAAAGAGTAACTATCTGATAAATTTGGCTTCCATGTCTAGTGAAGGAGTCTAAATAAGGAAGGAAGAAAAATTTGCTGTGCCATGCATTCACATGGAGCCCTATGTATATTAGCTAACCCTCAAGAGAGTTGCCAAAATGGAATGTAAATGATGGAAAAAGGAGGGGTAAATTTTGTTGTCATGGAATACTGGAGAAAAGACTAAACAAAGTAAATCTGTAAGCAGTTAAAGCAAACCTCATCCCTGGTGAAGAAGAGTTTATTGAATTTTCTGTGTGACTCAGAGCACACTTTAGTTATTAATTTGATTTCTTTAGTGGCATGTAGGAAGGATGCAGCCCTCTACACATGTTGACTTCACCATTGAAAAGGAACATGGATGACACACACATAGATTTTTAGGAAGGAAATCCAGACAAAACTTAATCACTTAGCTTGATCCAACTGCAGGCCAAGTAGAGGAAAAGAATATGGTCATTTAATCTGTATAAATAAGATGTCTATTCATGTACTGAGGCAATTAATGTATTGTTTCAGAATGACCGAGCTGAAAATTTAATTTAAATTGACTGGAGATGAGGATTATAAAGCAGACTGAAAACAGGCTGGAGGCACCAGAAACACGTAGTGATGAATAAATGCCAAGACTTGGTGGAAAATACTTCAGGGGAACAGAAGGGAACAATGTTAGACTGGTTTTGTTTAAGATCCATATGAATGGTTTGGAAGGAGGGTTGGCTATGGTAGGTCTTTGTGGGATGCTGCTCATCTTGGGAGAGATCATGCTTTCCAAAGCACTCGTACTAATAACTTTTGGATGAATCAAAATCACAGAAAATGGTGCCAAAAAGTTCAGTCTGGGGACCTTATCCAGATTCCCAGTGTCCCAGATGTTACCCATGTACCTGTCTGTGGATGCTTTCCACAGAAATCTCAGTCCATGTGGTTCACCATTTAGAGCAAACAAATTCTCTTAGTTTCTATTAGAGTTCAGCCTCTCCCATTTATTTATCTGATGTTTGTCAGACTTTGACTACACTGGATTCTCCATACCAGAGCCTCCTGGCTGACCCCATGGACATGCTGTTTCACTGTCCTGGTATTTGAACACGTATTGTGATTCTAGCAAGAATCTTGATACTAATAAATATTTCAGACAGAGGGCTGGTGACGCAATAGAGACCTGTAGAACGTCTCTTTTCTTTCCTTACTAAATTTACTGCTCTCCAGCCTGTTTCCAGAGGCCTGGGAATTACTCAGTGAAAGCTGAACTTTGGGGCTGTCCTTTGGGAATTATCACCATTGCTTTGAGATGGAGATTCAGTCCCTGGAGTCACCAGGCCACTGTTACCTCTGATTATGGGTGTTCAGCTACCCTGCTGAGGGGAGAAGGGCATGGTGCTGGCTGAGAAAAGGGGTGGGCAATGCACCTGGCCTTGCTCTGCACATCTGGGCAAAGGAGCTGGGCAGGTAACCCTGTTCCGTATCTGGAAAGAAGTGCAGGGAAGGAGCTAAAGGGAATACAGAGCAATTTCCCCATCATTTTGCAATTAATTGGCTGGCACTGTCCAGCACTAGCTGTAAGGTTCAGTTTTTATTTGTTCATAAGACATTGCTGGGCTACCCCAAAAGTCTTACACCCCAGTGTGTGTCTTCTACAAGGCTCAGGAAGAAATGCAGTGAGGCTGTCTGTGCTGGACCAGTTCTGCAAGGCTGGTTCATAGTCATGCTGTGAGCTCCCTAGGGCAGGGAATGTCCTCATGGGTTTCATTCACACAGAATGGTTATTCAGGCAGGGGGTATAGCTCAGTGGCAGAGCATTTGACTGCAGATCAAGAGGTCCCTGGTTCAACTCCAGGTGCCCCCTCAGGTGCTGCTTTTTAGGTCCGATATTAGGAAAACAATTCTTTATTGTGAGTGGTGGTGAGGAACTGGAACAGGTTCTCCGGAGAAGCTGTGGATGCCCCATGTCTGGAAGTGCTCAAGGCCAGGCTGGACGACCTTATCTAGTGAAAGGTGTCCTGTCCATGGCAGGGGATTGGAATGAGAGGATCTTTAGAGTCTCTTCCAACCCAAACAATTCTTATGAATTTATAATTTTTTTGTGGTGTTAAGGAAACACACACAGTGCTTAGACACTGAGTAGCAGGATTGAGATTATGAAGGAAATTAAAGCATGAGCAACCAAAGGGACAAGCCACAGCCAGAAAGCAAGTAAAGATGCAGAGAAGGAGTGAGTGTTAACCACAGGAGCACATTTACTTCAGCCCCTGCAAGAATCTCCATTTTCTCTGCGTAGTCTTCTGGTTTGGGTACTGATACCGCAATCTTGGGGTCACAAATGCCAAATTTCCCTCTTCTTCTCCAGTGCTTGGCTGAAGGAAACGTTCCTCACATATTCCTGTGCTTAAGTGAACATTGGTTTGGGTCTTGAGTGGGAGGGATGACTAAGGACTAAGAATTAATTGCTTGATTAATTTTCTGATTATTCTTTACAAGTATTAGAAAAGGTGTTATTATCTACTGAAATATCACTATTTTAATTGTGCTTTGATGAGAAGAGAAAACAAGGGAATCAATTACTCAGTGTGGTCCATTAGTAGTGTATTAAAGATAAATGCAAAATCCCATGAAACTTTTCCCACAGATGACATTTATTAGGTTGTAAAACAACCTCCCACAGAAGCATTTGAAGCCCTTTCACTTAATGGATAAATTACTGAGGCCAAGAGGCCATAAGATCTCCCTAAATTAATTGCTGTTTGAACTGGAGTGAAAATTTTAAAAAGTTGGTTTGAAGATTCCCAGTGAGTGTAAGTATCCCACAACCCTTGCAAAATTGTCAAAGAAACCAGATTTATATCTGTTGTGAATGTCTAGATTTAACTTCTACTTACTGGCCACTATGAGATCTTTTAAGGTTGAAGAAACTTCTTTAGCTAATTCCAATTCTCTCTTTGAAAACTTAGAATCTGTGATTAAGAAACCTCTTAGCCTTTTCTTTGTAAAATTAAAGAGGTAAATCTTCTCATGTCTTTCTCCATAATGAGATTTCCCATTTCTTTATTCATTCTTGTGTCTTTTCCCTCAATTATTTTTAGTTCCTCAGTACCTGCAGCCTTTAGAATAGGCTCTGAATACCAGCAGCAGTTGCGCCAATGCCAGGCTGGGTTGTTATATAATTTCTTCTCTTCTTCTACTTGGTATTACATCTCTAGTACATGCATTATGCTGCTGAAGATGTCTATGTTGCACCACTTAGATTCTATCACTTTCTAGGCTTTTTCCAGTTTGCTTCTGGCCTCCTTCCTCATGTCTAAGAAGCAAGTTCTCCACTGTTTAATCTGACATTCAGGACTTTACTGAAATTCATACTGTTGTCTTGTGTGCAGTTTCCTGAATTCCTCTCTGGATTGGTTTGCTTTATTGTCCTCTGTATTCCATGCTGCTTCCCAAAATTCCACAAACTTACTAAATAATAGTCTAATCTTTTCTTCTGTGTCAGAAATAAAAACACTAAACAGCAACTGGTAAGACAACATCTATAGGGGGCTGAAAGTTCACTTGCTGAGTGAACCTTTGCCATTTACTATTTAATTTGGAAAGCTATCAGCTGGTCTCCAATTAATCTACACTGTACTATGTTTATTTTAAACCAGCCAAGTATATTACTCAAGAATTCAAATTTAGTGCTCTTCAAAAGCCCATTGCCTCAACACTATTACTTTTATCAAGCTTGTTTGTAGGCTTATCAAAACGTGAGACTGGATTAATTAATAAGACTCCTTTTCCATTATATGTTGTTAATGTATATTAATTATTTATTTGTTGAGACCTGTCACAGATGTTCTGTGGTTTTGCCCGTGATTGATGGGCTGCAGACAAGCCCAGGATGATAGGTCTAACTACCCCTTTTTAATGTGTGTGGTGTATGGAGAGCATCCACTTATTTACCTCCTAAAATCTTCCTCAAGTTTCAGGGAAGCATTGTGTTGCAGTGAGTTGGACACATACGTAACAAACAGCTACTGGATTTCATAAGGGATTTTAATTTTTAATACTATTCTGAATATGTCTGTTGGTTTTTATTATTGTATCATACTCCCTTCTGAGTGGCTGTTTGCATTCAAAATCTCTTGGGTATGTGCTTCTTCAGAAAAGAGACAGGAGCAATCTTTGGAAAGATCTCCTGACCTGGTCTGAACTCAACGATGTTATTTTCCATTCTTTTCCTGCACCCATTAGATGAGCATGGGAACATCTTCTGGTAGTGCATTAGGCAAAATGATCATACATCTTTCAACTATTGTTTTTATAACCTCTCCTCTGGGGAAGAGTGTTTGAAGTGTAGCATATTATTTTCTTAGGATTGTAAGGCAGTTTGACTTTTGTGAAATGTGTATCCTCTTACCTATTTCAGAATCACAGCATCATTAAGGTTGGAAAAGACCTTTCAGATCATCAAGTCCAACCATTAACCCAGCACTGCCAAGCCCACCACTAAACCATGTCCCTCAAAGCCACATCACATCTTCTAAATATCTCCAGGGATGAAGACTCCACTGCTGCCCTGGACAGCCTCTTCCAATGCTTGACAACCCTTTCAGTGAAGACATTTTTCCTAATATTCAATCTAAACCTCCACTGGTGCAACTTGAAGCCATTTCCTCCTGTCCTATCACTTGTTACCTGGGAAAAGAGACTCATCCCCTGCTCGCTACAACTTCCTTTCAAGTACCTCTGCCTTTTCCTCACTTTTTCATTATGTTTTCCTCTGCTTCCAGTAAAGGATGGAGATTCTTGACCCTTCTTTAGTTGGAAATATATTTATAGAAACATTTTTTACTGTTTTTTTTACAGCAGTAGCTGCACTTGTATTTCACATAACAGATGCAAAAGAATTGAACCATGTACATTTAGTGAAAGGGAATTGGATTTGGAGCAGTCTGCAGTTCCTAAAGGAATTCGTTCCACCATTTTGATAAGACCCTTTTTTCTTTTCCTGTTGATCCAGAGGATCATAGCTGCTAACCATTGTCTTCTTCTGGTCCTTCACTATGTCTTGGAGATGTCCTAAGTGCAGAGCACAAAGGTATGGGCACAGAATTCCAGAGTTCTTCAGGAAACTGGAGTAGACGGTGGTGGAGGGATTTGCTGCACCATGATGCTCTCAGCCAGATGAGTTTCTTGTATCAGATATCTCTGTGCCCATACCTGTCCCATAGATACATCCATCTCTCCAGCCTGACATGACAGACATTACTCAAAAATAGCAGAGAATGGGAGCTTAGCATCAGCATTCCCTGTCAGCTCAGCTGCTACCTGTTGGAAAGAAACCTTCCTTCTCTGAGGCACTGGGGATTTCAGGTTGAAATGCTACAGTGGCATAAATTAGGAAGGGGGAATATTTGATTCAGGAATCTTAGCTCAGATCTGGAACATGTTGGAAAAGCTGAGTTCTGGGTTTGCAGATGGACCAATGATTAATGGCTAAAACCCAAGAAGAGCTGTTATAAATGGAGAGATTTGTGTTATTTCTCACAGAATATGACTGTGCTTCTTTGCAATGGCCAGTTTTGATACACACTGGAGTTACTGAGAAGGGTTTGCCAGCTGATAACAAATTGGGGCAAAATGTATAGGCTTCAGGGAGGTCAGATGGGTTTTATTTTATTTGTGCTGGTGTTTTTATTTTTTCTTTTCTTTTTTTTTTTTTCCATTTCTGTCAGCTTGCTTACATGGTAAGCCCCTTGCTCAAATTCATCACCTTCCTGAGGGTAGAAGTGCAACTCTGAGATATTGAAAACAATTAAAACTTAACATGACATGATTATAGGCATCTAACGAAACTCCTTAAGATCAGCAATTCCCAAAGTTTCTTATTTTTGAAACCACAGTACAGTTTCCCTTTGCACATCCGGGTCTGTGATTAATTCCAGTTTGGGACTCAGGATCCGTCTTCGTTTGGGAACCCCTGTTCCTGCCCTGTGGGGAGTAAACACTTTCCTTGCTGAGGGTCACAGTCTGCACTTTCTATAACCTCTGTTAAAAATGAGAAAGCATCAGCAGTGCAAAGCAAGGGAGAGGAAGGATTTAATCACTTCTCTGTCTGTTCCTACCTTTTCAATTTTCAAGAACAGGATCCTTGATCTCCTGTTTTCTTCTATAGCACATGGGACACACCCATGGCTAAGTATTTACTGGATGCATTTGGATTTGGGAACAGATCTTTGGAATTAAGAATGTGGAGAATCTTGCAGGTTCCCCAGTGAGTTTTGCACCTTGATTTAAATAATTGTTCATTGAAACTTTATGTCACTTTCATCAACTTAGTGCAGCAAAGATGGTATTGGTATCTGTGGTACAAACTGACTGAAAATCCATCCTGCTATTAATAAATGGTGTCTGCAAACACAGTGGCATTTTACTGTTCTTAAATATTTGCCTGCTTTTGGCTGTGCTGTAGAAAAATAATGCCTGCTGGAGTGTTTCTGCCTCTGCCTGTCTTCTGATTGTGACCTGACATGAACTCGTTTATGTAATACTCCCTAGCAGCAGTGCTGCTGCTGGAGACAGGGCTGTTCCTGTGACCAGAGGTAGCTCCACATCCAATTTTAAAGGTTTATCAAGCCATTTAACTTAACAAATGTGATGCCAGGAAGGAGAAGGTTTCTTCATGGGCATATCACTGCCACTGGAAGCCAGGAGTGTTTTATCTCCAATTCCTGTGTCAGGCAAGCTTGCAGAGAAGGGCTGTGTTTGTACTTTTGTCTTGTTCTCTGTTGCCAAAGACCCCTCGTTTTCTTGTTCTGCAGTTCCTCCTCTCCAGCAGATAAGGGTGAGTATTGCAGTGAGGTGACTTCTGTTTGATAGATGTCACCATGTGGGTTGGGAAGATTTGATGCCTTAGCTCAGGATGGTGGAGTTTCAATCAGTTTCCTTCACAGGAACTTGCTACAACAATCCAAGGCTCTGTGGCTGACATTTCATGGCTTTGGTGTCATCATCTCTTCAGGAGTCAGTTTCAATGTGTCATAATAAACAATATTTAGTTTCAGGCCAGGAATTTTCTTCATCATTTATGTTTGTGGAAGCCATGATTTCTTTAATGTAGCACAAATCTAACATATGCAGGGAATAGACACCCTCCAGATGTGCTTCCAGGCCTAAATCCAGGTCTGGAAATCCATACCATACTTCATTCAAGAGCAGCAGAAGGAGGGCCTGGATACCCTTTTATTTCTTTGAGCTGCCTCCGTATTTCAAGAGCAGAGGCTTTGCAGCATGAAACTGTAATTTAAGGATATTTCTTTGCTGATTTCAAGCACTCAATTATTTGAATTTTAAGAATTAAGTGCTCTTGGGGTGGAAGTGATGTGTCTCAGCTGAAGTCTGTTTTGAAATAATCTGCTGGTGATCAACTGTCCATGACCGGACATCTGGCAAGAATCATGTGGCCAGAATCAGATCTTTAAGTCCAGCATACCCCCCTGAGAGGAGTTTAGACTGCTCCAGTGGAGTGTGTTCCCTGGGACAGCAATTCTGTCTCATTTCCATGCCACACACTTATGCATCCATACACAGCAGACCTCAATGGGCACCAGGTATTCTGCTTGGTTTTTCTCAGATGCTAAAGCTTATATATAGGGCTTTTCCCCCTTCTCTTTTCTTTCCTCATTGTCTTTTGTTCTTAATTTGCTTTATTCTCCACTCCACTTTCTATATGGGTAAAATGACATGTCTCATCTTAGAATTTATGTTCACGTGTACTTGTCTCCTGTTCATGCTCATGATGGCTTAGAAAGCCTGAAGGGATATTCTGTAATTTAGTGTCCATTCATGTGTGTTTTCAGTACTTCCTATTAAACAGCAACATGCAGAAATGTTGGCAAGAACAGAGATAACAGAAATGCTGTCCCCACTATTCCATGGAGTACAAAGAAGGAGTTACAGGGACAAATTTACCTTATTTTTTTCAGGGACATCTAGTCACTTCAAAGGCTCTCCCTTTGACTGCCTGGTTTTTTGATCTCCCTGTGAGCTGCTGCAACCTGGAATTGGGAGTGTTTGGGCAGATGGTGTCAGAGACACCTCAGCTGTCATCCCAGCCAGGGAAGCTCTGAGAAGTGCCATGAAACTCAATTATATCCCTGTTTATATTCCCGATATCCCTAGTTTATATTCCTAGAGAATACAGAATACAATATGGTATGGACATGCTTGGGCTGGCTCCACATGGAGTCAGACTGGCACCCATGGAACCTCCAAGCTGATGTGCCTCTGGATGGGGTCCATCAGTTCAGCAGGTGATGAACTCCATCATTTCACTGCATCTGGACCAAGCTGGTGCATCTCCCTACCAAGTGCTGTCCTGCAGCATGACTTAGCAAAGCTTGGTAGGGCATCAGCTTGGAGACCTCTCTGTGTCGTGACACAAACCAAATAAAAGCTACAGGGCAGCATCCAAATTTGTATTTAATTCGGGAGCATCCTCAAAGGCATTCAGTGCAATTCTGTCCTTTCTTTCTTAAGTGTCTGTTATACCTCTGGCTCTCATGGCTTAAGGCAAATTTTGCCTTATTGGCAAGCTACCTCATTTTAATACCCTTTTATTTTGAATTTGCAGGACATAAGCATCACTTTGGTTTGCTTCAGATGGCCAGGGCTGTATTCTACAGCATAAAAACCACTGGTAGAAAGCAGGGAGTGGAACTGATTCATCAGTAATAGCATCTCAAATGCATTTATTTATTTATTTCCTAAGTGCTCTGGAAAATGCTTTCCTTGAAAACCACAAACTTTGACACATGTGGATTGATTTTTGTGGTTTTTGCTGAATATAGAAAGCAACAACTCTGTATCTAGAGTGACTGGAGGTGTGGAGACCTTGCTGACACCTCTGTGACATAGGATCATTCAAGCAGGATAAGGTCATACCAGAAAACTTGCAGGAATCTCAAAGCAGGATCTGACAAACCTTGCAAGATCAAAACCCTCAGTGTTCTGCATGCATTCTCCTTTCCAGCCTCTGGAGCCTACTTCCTCAAAGAGAGGTTAAAGGAAGAAAGGTACTTTAAAGTTCCTCTTTGTAAATGAAATCATAATTGATGGAAAAGAAAAGCAATTGATGTAATATAAACCTCCTGGTAACTGGAGAAGGTGCTACAGAGGCTTCCCAGCAGTTATACATCAAGAAACATTCTTAATCTCCTAGATAATGTGGAAAAGGAATGATATTTATTATCTACAAGTCCTCACAAGCTGAGGATGCAGTTTATAAGACTGTATTTGGCTCCCCTTCCTTTTCCTTCTTTATTGTAATCCTTCACCATGGATCATTTTACATCCAAGCTCACCTTCATCTGTTATCATACTTTGGTGATTTATCGGCATCACAAAGTTCTGATTAATAAGGCTAGAAGGACATCCATCAGAGGAACTAAGAATGTCTGATCATTTCCTCTCAGGCTCTCATTAGCTGTGGCTGTCCTTCTGGGAGTTTTATCTTTGTCTTTCTATTTCCAGACTAAAGCACATGAGGCTTAAAAATAATATTCCTACGATTAATCTTTTGTTTCTCTTACCTTTTAAAACCTTTGGTCAAGATGGAATATGATCTCCATGCTGTCAGCTGAAATAAGTAGAAACAACCCAAACTGTACAAACACACACTTAATGAATGAGCAGGCAAGTCAGAATAATGGATGACTTGATTCAGCCTCCTTCATTCTAGATGGAAAAAACAAAGCTCTACAGATAATCCTATGATCATATAAAATATTTGTGGCGTAGATAGGAATTACACTCAACAATGTCTTTTCCAAAAGAACTTCCTTTTTCTTTATGTTGCTTTGATATAAAATGACAAGGGTTGTGGTGAAACACCCCTCTGGTATTTTCAGGTTGCTGTGCTTAGTGAAGTGGGAAAGGTCTTGTTTCAGAGTTTCTATCCTAAGCTCTGTTTTTAATGAGACACTCCTAGGTTAAAAATACCTTCTGAAAGCAACTTCCCACGTCTTTCCTACATCAGTGACAGATTGGAGAAGAAAATGTGGAGTACGCCTGAAAGTGATAAGCTGAGGTTAGAGGTCTAGCCAAAGTCAAGTGCTAGGGAGTTTCAGCTGTAAGAGAGCTGATGCTTTGAATTATAATCAAGTGATTAATGTTTCTAATGTAAGTGGGTTTGGGAGTTACATGGACTTGCAGCAACAGCTTGGATAAGAATGGTGAAACCTGCTTTTAGAGTTATTTTATTTATAGCACATTCATTAGGTTGGGCAAAATGGACAACATGTGCTTGTGTGGTTAATGATAAATCCATATGAGGACTAAACTAGTCTGCTGAGTTATGAGAAAGCCATTTGCAGGTCAGATTTTTCTGGAGAGAGACAGACTTGGGTGAAACAACTCCTATCTGTTTGGGGTAGGGGGGAGCAGGGAGAGGGGAGAAGAAGAAACCAGCTTTTCTCCTTTTGTAAAATACATAGGATGTTATGTTACATAAATGTAACATAGCAATCATTAGTTATGTATATTCATTAGTTATGTATATTAATTAGATCTTCATTAGTTTTTAAAGGTCATTTGCCCCTGAAGTTTATGTAGATGGCTTCATAAATGCCAAAAATATCATGGGGAGGAGCAGATGTGCATGGAAATTATTAAATTCCTTTTTTTTAAAATAAAATAGCAGATAATCTAATGTTAACATATGAAAACTGCAAAAGCCATAAAATAATACATCTTTGAGGCATTATAATTTTTCTTGTGGGATTCAGACAATCTAGAATGAAATTAAAGGTACTGAAAGAAAAAAAAAGTTATATAAGACTATTCCTTCTGTTTGAATTTACCACACCTTAATCCTGCTCCTGTAAGCATTTTAAGGTACTCTTTCACACAGAAATAGTTTCCCCGGGTGAGAGTATAGTTAATATACCCAGTATTTTGGCACATGGTTCATGTTGTTGTTTTAGTTATAGATCTGCCAAAAGGATAAACAAAGATTGGTTCCCTTCCTCTATCTTTATTCAGCGTTGTGAGTGTCCTTCAGCCACAGGTCCCACTGGTTTCCACCAGAGACCATGATGCCATTTGGACTGGAAAAATAAAAAGTAAATAAAAGCAATACAAAAAAAAAAAAAGACAAGTAAAAGAAAACACTTATAAATTCCCTTTATATAGCAGCCAAATGTGTAAGTGTGCTATTTCACCCTGGAATCTCAATTTGCATGTTGCACATCCTCACAAATAAACAGGCAAAACCTGTCCATTTGCAACAAGCCATTTCCCTTCTCTACTCTTATTTCAAGGTAGAAATGGAAAAATGATGTTCATTTTCAAAGAAACAAGTTGCCAAGTGAATATTCTCAAATGTGTACCCCTACCTCTACTGGGTATTGCTGCAGGTGCTATTTGTGAATGATCTGAGATTATCAGCACACACTTTCAGAAAAGATGCCTGATTATAGTGAGTACTTTTAGCAAGAGAAAATGGCACCTAGTGCAGAGATATTTAATTATATATATGTGTATGTACAACAAAAACAAGTACAGGAAGCTCTTTCAGCTTAATTCCCTTTGAAAAGTCATTTATTACTCTCAGGACAGTCAGTTAATTAAACACATGGTGGCTTTCCCCCTCCCTTGACACCCTGTAATCCAGAGTGGATCCCTGCTGAGAAGATGTACTTTAGTGCCACACAGCATCTTGGGCTCCAGTGGTAACTGCATGAAAACTTAATGGCCTAATCAGAGTTCACCTCATTTAGAGGCTACACAAGATTATTTGTTTCTGACATTAAAAGTTATGACAACACTATTATAATATCTATTTTATAGATATGAAATAATCCGTGTTTTGCTCTGGCAGGTAAACACATATTTTATTTTTGACCCCCTTGGTAGACACAGAAAATTAGGTGCAGAGATTGCAATAATCAGCGAGGCTAATAATCCCTAGTGCAGGAGGGTCAGCTCCAGAGGGGATTCATCTCACCTGTGTTAAACTGTGTTTGGATAAAACAAATTATCCTCCACAAAGGCCAGTCTCTGTTAACTAGAGAGGGTCTCTACACATATTTAACTCAGATCTACCCTTGAGCTGTCTAAGCACAGTGCAGATACATCCCACCCCATGGATTAAAACACTGTTTTTTGGAATGACAAGCAAGGACCAAGCTCTAGGAATAGATGTGCTCCTTACCTTGGAGAGCTTGCAGACAAAATCCAGTGTCTGAAGTACAAGAAATAAGGATGTCAAAGCTGTGTGGAAAAGTCTGAGACTCACAGGACAAGCCTGTATTTACCCAAGGCTTCAGGATGAAGAAAAAATCTTGTAGGTCTTTTGGGTAACTTATCATTCTGAAATTAGCTATATTTAGTTTATTGGTTAAGTTAATTAAACAGCACCAGGGCCCTGCCACTGGAAAACTTTTGTGGTGTTAAATGTTATCATGGTCCCTGTTTATCCCAGGGTGGGGTGCCAACTCTCTGGCATAGCTTGACCAGTAGCATGACCCAGAGTTTGTTCCCAACAGGAAGTCTGCACAGGGCCATTCTTTTTTGGAAGTTAAGGGCATTTAGCCCCCACTGTGCATGAGGCTGTGCCTGCTGGCCCTGGGACCAAACACCAGCCCTGACCCTGTTTAGTTAATCTCTTCCTCTTCTCATTTTATTATCTGACCTCTTCACAATCAGATTCATGGGGAAGCAGCTATGGTGTGCTGGGCTTGATGCAGGGCTAGCCTTACTTTGAAATGATGTGGTGCTATCTAATTCCCTTCTGCTGTTCTCTCTAATCTGTAAAGACCTCACAAATCTGATTTTGGCCTGGTTACCCTAATCTGCGTCATGGGCTGCCCAGTTCACTGACTTCAATGGGCCACACTGGACTGTGTCAGGATTTGGAGCTGATACTTGGTTTTTTGAGCTGGTTGAGCAAACAGATCTGCAAGATCTCTTCTTGACAGTGCACTAGCTCTGATCTGAAAGGAGACACAGCTTTAGACATCTGTTTTAAAGTCAGAACTATTCTGAGCTTATTTAAACTTGATACAAGGCTCTGTTTATGTTTCTTTGATTAATTGAAAATAACCTCTCATTAGGGAAGTGACAACCGATACCATACGATTGTGCTCAAGTCATTCACAGGAGCAAAAAAAATACACCAAAGGTTAGGCAGGTCAAAGCCCTTGTTTGGATCAAAGCATATGTTGAACACTGTACAAATGCCAAATCTGAAAGTGTTTTGTGTTTAAGGTTGAAGTTTGGAGTAAAATGATACTATAACAATAAATCCCTAATTCAGCTTGTTAGGTCGCTACCGCATTCACAAAGGCACAGCAAAGAGAGGGATGCATCTGATGGAGCAACTGGATAGGAGTCCAAGTCTGTTAAAAATTTACAGTATAGGTGAGGTAATACCACATCCAGGTCTGGTAGGCACATTTGAAAAAGAACTTTAATGCAATGGAAATGGATCTTGAAAGAGTGACAGGCACGGTTTGTGGTTTGTCCATAAATCTGCCTTACCGTGAGAGACTAAAAAAGCTCAGCTATTTTTATTTATTCAGGACAAGGTTATGAGATGACTTGTCTGTGGTTTTGTAAAGCTGAGCTTGCATGGTGAGGGAGCAGCAGGCTCCAGTTTCCACTCAGAGCTGCATGGCTTGGCTGCTTTCAACCAAAATATTGGAGGGTCCCCAGCTAAGCCTAGGCTTGAAATATTCCTGCTGTTCTGGGGGTAAACTGAGGATGGGCTATACCTTGGTGGGCTGCAGCCTTCTCTGTCCATGCCTGATCTGCAGCTTCCTGGAGAGACTGATGAGTGATGGCCAGGGTTGAGGGTGGATAGTGAGGCCAGACAAATGCAGATCAGAAAGGCAGCCCTTCTTCTTGACAGGGTGATAGCCACTGAAATAACTTATCAGGGGTGGATTGTCCTTCTCTAAAAGCCTCTGTTTTAGTGGGGAATGTGTCCTTGCATGATGTGCCATAATTTGTAATGATTCAGGTGTTGTTTTGGGACACCATTCTGTGGCTTCAGCTATGCAGGTGATCAGGCCAGGTGATGGAAATGATCAAATGAATGATCTCACCTTGCCTTAAAATATTCATATTAAATAGGAATATTTAAAAATTCTTGTTTCAGTGGGAATATTATATTCCTATAAAACTGATTGGTAAATGGAGACATCTCAGTGAGGCAATCCTTAACCTGAGAAAAGTTCATTTTTAGGAAAAAAATCTCTCACCACTTTCATATTTATAGGCAGAATGGCTATGTTTATATTTGCTTTCCAGGAAGGAGTTAATCTGCGCTTAGACCTGGGTTCCAACTGTCCCTATGGTTTACTATATCTGGTAGAACATCTTTCAGTAGGGTGAGGAGTGATACAGCTTCTTCCAAACAACCTTCTGTTCAATCTACAGTGACCTGATTGTGTGGGCACCTCATCCACCTTTCAGCAGTGGTGTGGGAACCAAATCAGGAAGATGAGGACCCCTTATAAAGCCCCATGGGCTCCTATCAAAGAGTTTATGGCACTGTCTACTGCAAGGGCAGGTGGGATTTGCAGAGAGCCCAAAGTCAGGCTAGGTCTGGGCTGCCTGAGAAGGACACATTTTAGGTTTAAAAGATGCTTTAAAAACTGCAACCAAGTTCAATAGCTGCTGTGCCCTTGCACCCAGCATGTAGAGAGGTGTTCAGAGGGTTTGCCTTGCTGGAAGGTTAGAGTGGATATTAGGAAAATAATCCAAATAGATTAGGAATAATGCTATTAGAAAAGCAATTGGATTGGACATCAGGAAAAATTTCTTCACTGGAAGACTGGTCAGGCCCTGGAACAGCTTGCTCAGGGACATAGAGGACTCACCATCCTTGGAAGTGTTCCAGAAATGCCTTGGTGTGATAGCTGGGGACATGGTTTAGTGGTGAGCATGTTGTTAGTTGGACTTGATGACCTTTGAGGTCTTTTTCAAACGTAATGATTTTATGATTATATGATTCTTAAGTATCCATCCAATTTTGTTCAATAAAGGCAGCTTCTTGCATCCATCCAAAGGTTGAATTACACACTCAGTGTGATTTTCTGCTGCTGTGAGTCGTGCCACTGGCACGTCTCGCGGGTGCCTGGGCTGCCTCTGGTCCTGTCCCCGAGGCGTGCGGGGCCGTGTGCTCCTCTGCAGGCTGGGCACAGCCCCCCAGGAGCCCCGGCCCGTCCCCTCTGCCCCGGGAGCTGCGGGCAGGGCTGCATTTCCCTGCAGCTCCCGGGGCAGCAGCTGCTGCACAGGATGCAGGGCGACCTCGCTCCTGCCTTCTGCCCCCAGGCACACGCCGGAGCGTCCGAGAGCTTAGAAAAGCCAGGGAACTGCTGAAACTGGCATTTTGCTCTTAGTGTCTAACATCATCGACCACTCCTGCTCAAGTAAATAAACCCTGATGGGAATCCCGCCCCTATCCCCTTCATTCTTTGCTTTAATAAAACTTGTCACAGTGATTTTTTTTTTCCAGTCAGCAGATTTTTACGCTGGTTAATGAGGGGGAATAATTTCTCTTCCCCCCCACCCGCCCCCAGTTGCCTCCCCTCTCTTTCATGTCAGGGGCCAAGTTTGGATTGGAGCCTGGTGAAGTTTCTGTGTCATTTCCTGTTGCTGCCCTCCCCGACACTCGCTCCGCGCTCCAGCCCTCCCGCAGACGCGCAGGGCGTCCGCCCTCCCGGCCGGCGGCTTTTGGGGAGGATGTGACAGCGCTGGGCACTCCTCACGCTCCCGCCTGTCAAGCCGCATTCCTGCTCCTGCTGCCCCCACGGGCTCAGCTCCCAGCCCGCTGCCAGGAACGCCAAGAAACCGAGCGCTGGAACAACTTTCTTCTCTCGGCGCAGCTCGCTGTACGTCCCGGGCTGCTGGGAACCTGAGGCGGTGAGAGCAAACCCATCCTTCTCTCGCCAACTTCGCCGCCGCGCTCCTCCTGTCCGTGCAGGTGGTGGGGAGCGAGGCGGCCGGGGGATGCCGGTGCTGGGGGTTTGGGTGGGCGAGGGGCTGCGGGGGGACGGGGAGGGGACAGGAGCCCCGTGAGGATCTCACTCCGTAGGACGGGTCCGCTGCGAGGGCTGGCATTGGTGCTGTTGAGCTGGTGGCTTGATGTGACTGAAGGAAAAAGGGCTGTTTAACAGAGGGGGAGAGCGGCACGGGGATGTGCAGAAGCCGGGCAGGCAGTGAGCGGAGGTGAGGCAAAGAGCAGGGGCTGCTCAGCCTTTTCCCTTACGTGTTTGCCTTTCAGCTTCAGTTTAGTTCCCAGGTTTTTCCCAGGGCTGGCTTGCGACATCGTTCACGGGGTTTGCGAGTGTGTCCAGTCCCGGGGATTGCTTTTCTGAGCAGAAAGAGGCGATACATGTGGAAATTTGTGTTAACCCTCGCTTGGAGGAGCGGGCGCAACTCAGCTGGCATCTGTAAAATCCTGCCTGTGTTGCCTTTCCTCTGCCATTGCCTTATTTGCTCACTGAGCACACGTATATTTGGTAGGAAAACGACACAAACGCTTGTGCTTTAAAGTGGAGCAACTGTGACTTCATGTACTATTTCTGTCATTCCTGACTCGTTCAGTCTTGACTGTTTCTTGGACAAACAAGGCATAACAAACTGACGGATAAATCCCGAAGCATGTGCTGGAGCCGGTTCCTGGAGCTTCCAGAGTTAAAAGGTTTTCTTGAACTCACTGACACAGGGCAGTAAATCTCAATGTGTCAGTAAGCGAGGGAAAAAGCACTTGCAGAGCATTACACACCGGCAGATAGAGTTGGTGCTGCACAGCCCCGGGTCTTCACAGGCAGGATTAGCTCCCAACACTTCCAGCTACCCAGCAGCATTTAGAAAGGTCAATTATATGTACAATATTTACCAGCTAATTGTAAGTGGGGCAATAAAAGCCTTGGAGTTGGCCCCAGGAGAAAGGATCCCAAGGTGTTGGGTACAGTGTGTTTGCCTCCTATCACTGCTTGATTCATGTTGCCCCCTCAGCTCCCTCTCGCTTTATGTTGGTTTGGCAGTAGAGTTCTCTCTGTCCCCCATTCCCTAATGAGGAAGTGGTGGAAAAAGGAGCAAGATGGGTATGTAGGAAAGGGGCTTTGGGCTCACCCTGAGTACTCCAGTCCCCCTCCCCTGCCCCCAGCCAAGGCACATCTCCTCCCATAACTGGGGAAAGTGCAAGCTCCCTGTCCAGCCTTGGCACCCCTTGTCTTGCTGCCATAAGCAATAGGGGGCCCAGGAGACATTTAGTGACAGCTTTGCCTGGAGCCAGTTTCTAGGTAAAAGCTCAAAGTTTCTTTCACAGTTCTTCCATGAAAGGCAATTTTTTTTTTTTTTTAATTGAGTTGAGTAGGAAATCCATTTTTGTGTCTTCCAGTCTCCCAGTCTTGTGCTACTGGAAGATTTAACAAAAAGTATCCACTTTCAGTATTCTGACAGCAGGCTTATACATGTACTGGTGAGCTGGTCTCCAGGGTCTGTGCTACCACACACAGCTTCCTCAGACCATTTCTGGGTGTTGCTGGAGTTCATGAAGGGCCAGGACACTCCAAAGGCAGTTTGGATGTAGTCACCTTGTTTCAGAGTGTAAGAGAGTTTAATAATATGTAGGCGTCAGGCTGTGCCAATTGGCTTCAGGGCTGAAGAATGGGCTCTGGCAGGGGTTAGTTTACTAGCAGAGACATACATAGCCAAAACTGAGTAATGAGCTCATGTAACAGAGGGAGGAGAGAAACTGTAGCAGGAGTTCCTCCCAGCACCTCCTAGGAGCCTAAGAAACAGCATTTACCTAGAGCTGTGCTCTGTATTCTGGATGTGAAAGGAAATGGGGTGACAGACTGGCACTTTCACAGGAGTTCAACAAGCAAGTCAGCTCTGAGGTGAACAGAATCATTGCCTGTGCAAGGTGGCTGGCGGGGCTAGCTGAGCTTCAGGGGCTGCTTTGGGTGCTTGAAGGGGGGATAGGACCTCCAGTCCTTTGGAAATCCACCCACATACACAGCTGTTGAGAGATGAACCTCAGTCTCCGGTGCAGTTTTTGGGAGTGGGTTTCTAAGCTATCCCAAAAGTTTACCTATGTGCCAGTTGGGAGGTGAACATAATTTCATCCTTATTTTTTTTTTTTTTTTTTTGGATTTAAATGTGAACCCGCTTCATTTTAAGCTGAGATCACCCTTCTGATTTCAGTTATGTTATTCTTGATTTACAGCAGTGGAAGGCAGGTAAGAATCAGTCCCTTAATATCTTCTTTTTTCTGACAATTGCAAAGAAGAAAGCAAAACAAGAGAAAACCACTCAGGGTGAGATCCTGATGGGAACTGAAGGGTCTAAAGTACCACCAAGATTTTCTGGCTTTTTTTTGTTTTTTCTTTCTTACTTACCCTACATCTCAGCTTTTTCTTCTGTCAATAGAAATTTGTTCTGTGCATAAACAAATGCTGGGTCCCTGTTTTTACACAGAACTGCTGCAACAGCAGCAAAGTCGAGGTCCCTGTCCTGTCTCTCTCCTTGTGCGAGCGTGCTCTCCACACCACACAGTGCTTGTGTAGCCTTGACAGATGAGCCAAGGGATGGCCATTCCAGTTCTGCTGCTTACCTTGGGAAAGTGCTCTGGAGCCCAACAGACTTTACTGTCTGGAAATATTTCCTGTTGCACAACATAAATTGTCTCTTTCAGTTTAATCCTGTTGTCTTAGGTTACCTCACCAAAGCATTACCTTGAGTAAAGCCTCTCTCAGCGGCCACTCCACTGCAGTGGGGGAGCCAGTATTCTAAGAGGCCACAGGGTGTGAAGACTCTGCAAGAAGGTGAGGTGGGCACGTGCTTCCCTTCCCCCTTTCTCATCTTGCACAAGGGCAGGGCAAACAAGTCCTGCTTTTTAACATTGGGTCTGTGCGACTTCTCATCCCTGAGCCAGACCCCTCTGCAGCTCCACAAACCCACAATGGCCACCGAGACCCCCAGGAGAGCTCTCCCATCACTGGTGGCTTCTTATGGTGCTGGTGGTCCTTTTCTCTGAGCTGCTGTTTCCGGCTTCAGTGCTTGAGCTTGGTGTGGTGCTCCCTGTCCTGCCCTGCCCGAGGTTGCTCTGAGGAGTCTGTGCTGCTGCCCACCAGCATGTTGGCTGCCATCTGCTCTAGTTTCTCACAGCTTCTCCTGGGGAACAGCAGCAGCATTTGGGGTAGCCTTGGCCCAAGTTTGTGGGTGCTTCCCATCTCCCTGTGCTTTCCCATCTCCCCAGGCTGAATCAGACACTCTGTGTTCAGCTGCTTTGCTCTTGCTCAGCTCCAGTTCCAGTTCTCGTGGTATTTAAATGCTGATGCACAAATTTAGGTAACATTTACACGCTCTAGTGAGTCTTCAGCTCGCCTGCACAAATTTCTTGTTTTTCCTTCTTCTAATGCAGTGCCACTACCTGAGGACAGTGCTGCCTCCTTGCTCCAGGGAGCTGCTGATCCCTGCTCTGTTTATGGGACATTGACATAGCAATGAGGATGTGTAGTGGAGATGGTCAGGATTAAGCAGACCATATCCCTGCTGCTGGCCAAACATAGCCAGAAAGGTGCCTGGCTCCTTCCCTCCCCAAACAGAATCCTGTTTACTTTGGCTATTTTTAAACATATTTGCTGGTGGAGCCTGGAGCTCACTGTCAATCTGAGCCCTGCCACATGCAACCCACAAGTCTTTAAAATGGATTACTGTGGAGATGGGAAGGATAGTATTTGTTCTTCTGTCCACTGGCTTCGGGCTACCTGCCATGATGTTGGTTGTGGTAGTCACTTGCTTCCCAGGAAATCAGCTAAAGGCAACAAACTTCTCAAAGTCAGAAGATTTCTCTCCTTCCTCCTGACTTCTGGACTTGAACTGGTGAGAAGGAGGTGAGAGGCCTCTGTATCCCATCAGCAATTCTCTCAGTCATCCCCTTCCTCCCTCCCTGGAAGTGTTATTTTTGGTTAATTCATACAAGTCTGGGCCTCCTTGGTCTATTCTGTGGGAGGAAGCTCCAGGCTGGAATTTTGTAATAAAAACCAGATTTTTCTCTGAAGGCAGAGTAGAGGAGGCCACTCGTGTTGCTCCTCCAGTTCTTGTTAGTTCTTGATCAGCTTAATCTGGCAACTGTGAGAGGTTTTCTTTCTCTGCTGAGAATAAATTTGGCCTCTGAGGAAGGTCAGTGTTGTGGTGCTGACTCTGAGATACCTGATTTCCACAGAGCCACTGGAGGAAATCACAGCTCAAGCTGTTTGGACCTCATCTTCCTGATGGAAGTTCCCAGCAGTTCACTAGGGATGAGTCTCTGAGTGCATCACAGGCCATTTTCACTCATGCAGAACCATGGCTTTGCTAAAAACAAGGAGTTTCCCTCCAGTGTCCTTGGTCAGAGTTAGTTTGCTCTTAACCTTAGGAGCAGGGGACAGTCTGTCCCCTGCCACACCAGCAGAGGCTGGTTTTCACTGAAGCAAATATATCTGTGTTCCTGCACCTGGGAGAGTTCTCAGAAGCGTTCTGTGGTTTTGAAATGAACACAGATCTGGCTTCTGATTTCCTCTATGACCACGATAATTCTGCGTTCTCCTCCTTCACTGACCGTTGGCAATGGAAAGACCACTAATCCCTGCTCTCTTCTCTTTGCCTGTCCTTGAAGTAGGGGTTGTTGCCATAGGGGCTGGTGCAGTGAAAACCTGAGAACATCTGAAGTTGCCATAATTTAAATATGCAGGTGCTATCTTAAATATATCTGGGGAGCTTACTAACTAAATCTGAGTTTTCTTCTTGGTCATCAGACCAAGGATGGAGACAGCAGCTGAATCTGACCTATAATCCTCACAGGTTACTTCTCATGCTACCTGTAAGACAGTCTTTTGGAGCTCCCCATCCAGACTTATTTCACTAACTTAATAAAATCTATATTGTGCTCCTTTTATGTGGTAAGTGCAACACTTTTATTTTACTAGTCACTGTGATTCCCCTCTGACATAGCCTAAACTATGCTTGGACTACTTTTTTTTTTCCTTCTTTTTCATTAATGTATCCATGGACTGTATAGTCTTCAGAGATTTATTTTTCTTTAATGAAATCAACCTCATTTTCCTGGCTAGTGTACTGCATGAATGCCACATTTAAATATGTGCTTTCAAGTCCAGTCCTTTCCCTCAGATATATTACTTTACACTACATTTGTCTGTGTTAAACTGCAGTGCTGATTTACTGCATCAGTGACCATTAAAAACTGCAATTCCTCTGACTCCTGTTTTGTTGTTTCTCACTGTTTATTATCCACAATGATCTGATTTTTAGAATAGTTGGCACATTGTAAGCTGAAGTTTCTTAATTCTTTTCCTCTGCTTGATACAATGGTTACAATTAGATTAATGTGTATTTAGTAGATTTGGATTGCAGAGCAAGTACAAAAAGCTCTCCTGGGAGCCATGAATGTCACAGCAGTGTGTGGTGCCAGGTGTGCACAGGAATGAAGGAGTCAAGATGTGCCAAAGTGTAGGGAAGATCCCTTACCTCTCTCCCACAAGCAGGAGTTGGAAGCAGAGAGTGATCAACTGTCAGTGGCCAGTCTTTTTTTTTTTTTCTTGAAGGCCTTCCTTTTTTTTTTTCTTGAAGAGCTTTGTAAGAGTTTTCTTCTTCTGCTGCAATTCAGAAGTCAGAAGGGTGCTCTTCAGCCTGCTAAGGAGGCTTGAACAGCACTAAGCCTGCAAGATCTGAGATACGGTCAGCAGGATTCTAAATAGCTTTCAGTCTTACTGTTTAAACATGCAAATTGGGAATTCCCTTCATTCCCTTCGTTTCCTTATTTGAAGAAGCCCAAGCTAGGCAAACCTGCCAGGCATGCTAATGCTTCCTGACAAACTGCTTCAAAACACGGGTTTCACGGAAGGACAGCAACAGTGCAGCAGAAACCATTCCCAGAGAGACAGAAGTACACCTTGGCCATATTTAAGTCAACCTCCACCTTCAGGCTGTGCTTCCCTGCATGGGTCTGCATCACCTGTCCTTCAGGAGGATGCTGTGCCAGGTGGTGAATATCTCATGCACCACTTGTGAGAAATTCCATGTGATATTTAAGAAAGTCTTCTGTGCCATGTCAGCCAGCTTCTGAAAGGAGAAAGCCAGGAGGCAGGTGCCTGTTCCGATACACCCCTGATGTTTCCAGCTGACTGGCTCTCAGCAGCTGCTCACTGGGCACACTAGGGAACACCTAATTGCCCTTCCTAGACACTCTGTCTCCTTGGACCCTACGTGTACAGTATGGGTTCTGAGTCACTCCTCAGAAATTCAGTGCTCCTGACTCCTTCTGACTCTGCTGAATGCCTCAATGCTTAAAATAGGTGCTCCAGGTCATGCTGCTGGGTGGGACAGCTACAGGTTCACTATTGTGACATGTGGGTAAGGCTTTTATTAAACATGGCTTCAAGTCAACTTTCCACAGCTCAGGTTTTGCAGGCGCAAAGGACAGGCTAAAATCTGGGGAAGTATTCTTGACCTTAATCATTATTTGCAAAGCAGTGTGTAAGGCACTATGTGTTGTTACTAAGAGAAATGATGCATGTTAGGAGGGGATCATATGGCTATCAAGCCATGCAATCTGGCTTTATTTTCCAACAACACTAAATACTTGCTGATTCTGTCCGGACCTTGTCTGTAGTTCTCTGTCTCTGAGACAGGAGCTTTCTTGCAAGAAAAAAAAAAAAAAAAAAGTATGCATCAGGGCCCTTGTTTGCTCTCTGCACAGCTTTGACTGTGCAGCTGGCTGCCAAGCATCACACAGCAAGGCAGAGCAATGCTTGTGAATCACCATGGAACAACATCAGACGAGCCAAACAGACCCATGTGATTTTAGGCACGGCTCAAGAATTTTGTTCCTTTAGCTTCAACCCAGGGGGCAAATTTGTTCATTTTCTTGGCCCTGTAACAATGATAAAGTCTCTGCACCCATTTGCCCTGAACCGGTATGGTTTGTTCTCTGAAACATTTGCTGTTCCCATTTTGTGTGACAATAGCAATTACAGGATAGGTGGAGATTTTGTGGGACCACATCTCAGGTACATTAAGCTGCTTTCACCCCCTCCTGAGTATATAAAATGTCTTTAAAGCAAGTGTAAATGGTATTTACTCCAGAATCAGACAAATAGGTTCCCAGTTGTGAAGTATGTGTTGCAAACTTTTGTGAGGAGATGAATAACTAAATTGTCATCTCACCCTCTGAGACAGGTGCTTAGGACAAAGAGCTGATGTCTGGTGGCCACAATGGATGTTGGAGGAAAATTTTAGGAAGGTTGAAGTACCTGTATCTGAAGACATTGAGTGCTCCAGTCATTCATGCACTTGACACATGCAGGTTCCTGAGCCTTACCTGGTGGCTACCAGTTAGGTAGCCATTAGCAATTAGTCCTACCATTTTAGGCTTGGACTAAAATCACAGAATCATGGAAACACAGGGTTGGAAAAGACCTCTGGTTTCATCGAGTGCGACCATTAACCCAACACCACTGTGTTCACCCTTATCTATGTCCCTTAATGCCACACTACACACTTTTTGCATACTTCCAGGACTGGCGAATTCCACCAATTCCCTCGGCAGCCTGTTGTAATACTCAAGCACAAATCTTGTGAGAGAAGTGTGTAATAGCATAGATGGTAAAGTTCTAGAACCTGAAATGTTTATTACTACAGAACTCACAGCTACCTAAAGACCACTAGAGCTTTCTTGACCTTTGATTCTTTCTTCTCATGGCAGAGATCACATAGTATGAATCAGATCAGAGATGAAGTGAAAGCCTAAAGCAACCAGCAAAAGAAAAGTTGACCTAGGGAGGAAGGAAATTAAGTTATTTTTTGTGAAATACAGGAATGCAGGCAAAGATATGAGGAAAACCACCTACTAAAGAGAAGCAAGCCTGTGAAGTGGACATGAAACCTCCTACACTGCCTTTTCATGTCTCCTGGACAGCTTACAGTCGTTTCTAAAAAGCACAGCTTGACACAAGCACCCTAAATTATATCCCTGTCTCAGTGGCTTCTTGGGACCCAATGTGCCACACAGGACCACTATGGACCTGAGAAGGAGATCAAGTGCAGATGGAAGAGCAAGGAAGCCTGTGACCTCCCCCAGTCCAACATCTATGACACGAGGAAAGTCATCTTACTCAATTGCAAAGTAGGGATGCTGCCTCAAAGCCACCTGTCAGAGGTTTTATTCCTTCATGCTTGTGGTACCCTGGAAAACTGAAAAGCTCTATGTGATTGCTAGTGTTAATAAGGAGGAAAGGGTGGAAAAAACCTCCATGACTTTTTGTTTCATGTGTTGCTTGAGAAAACATGTGCTGTCTGCAGCGATACCTCACAGCATGCTAATTCTTAAAGCATATATGCAAAAGTTTGAAACTGGAGGTTTTGTTGATGCTGGAAGAAAAAGCAGATTCCAAACAGAAGCTCAGGAAATAAAATCTGTGGTTCCATTTGTACCATGTATTTGCTTTTGCTTTTCTGGTAAATGGATGGAGCTTGCCTGTGTCATGGTTTTGTCCTGCTCATCTTCTGAATCTGCATAAACTTTATTTCTGGGCAATTATAATTTCAAGACCTGGTCACAAAGTAGGCAGCTGAGGAGCTGCATCAGTTCTTCCATCCTCTCTTTCACTGAAATCTTGAACTTTGGGTCTTGCTTTTGAGCACAAATTTTGTGATGGAGACTGTAGGGACTAAATGGCTACATGGAAAATGTGAACCTCCACAAGAGTGTGAACTTTGGTCTACAGAAAACAACCTGATGATTTCAATTTGCAGAGGGCCATAAGAACATTCAGATTAAAAACTCAGTATGGGAAAACTTAAAATAAAATATCCATGGCTTTCAAGGGAATTAGTTGTACCTTCATGTTTCCATTGGGCCATGGACTACTCAAGGGTATCTGTGAGGTTGTTTCCCCTTGGTCCATGCCTGGCTCGTTGATTCAGCTGTGGCACTGCTGTGGTGCAATACACAGTGACAAGTCATTCCTGTGAGGTTCAAAGGAGAAGGAGAAGTTTGTGCTAAGGCAGGCTGCAGTGTTTGTGGGGAAACACCTGTGATCTGTCATTAGTTTAATCTGTTACATCATCATGCATGTCTGGTACTAAAGGATGAGATGAGTCTGGTACTGGAGGATGAGATGGAATTGTTCTGTTTGACTTCAGTTCAGCTTTTTTTGGCCCCTTCAGTCTCTTCATGGCTGCAGAATGAAGAGAATGTAGTCCCTTCATGGCTGCAGTATACCAGGAGGCACTGTAGAAAAGTTCTAGCATGCATTTATTTAAATAACATCTGATACATTCTGGAGGATAAATGGTATGGAGCAGCTACAGTGCCGATTCCAAAGACCATCCTTGGCAAGAAAACAGGGAGGAAGGAAAGATCCATTATGTGTGCCTGTGTATTGCCTCTAGAACAGGATCAAAATTATGAAAAGAAACTCTGGTTTTGTTTCTCCACAGTTAAGTTCACAGGCTTCCCAGGATCTACATTTCAAGGCTATCATCAACCAAATTTTGTACATTTACATTTGTTCAAAATAATTTTCAGATGGTAAGTAATTAGTGGTTAGAAATGCCTTGCAGTTTGGTGATAATTTGATTAAGCTAAATCCTTAGGAAAATGAGCATTCCAGGTCTTTTGTGTTTCCCTCCTTCACCTGTGGACCACAGCTTCTTCCCCACCCAATCTCACAGGAGGTATCTCCTCCATTTCAGTAAGGAATAGATGGATCCTACTCAGGAAAGACAGGAGGATGCCTCCAGCCAGAATGAGCAGCAGGAAAAGACATTAACTCCAAAAAAATGCCACTTTAACATTCTTCCTGGAGAACTTCAAATGCAGTAATTACATCCCTCTCCCCAAGAACTCCATGTACTCTGTTCTTTTGAATTAATTAATGCCTTAGTCCGAAGCATTCTGCAAACAAGTGAAGAAGACCCATGCCTGTACATTTCTATGCTGGCCAGTGAGTTAATGAAGAAAAAGGGGGGAAAATAAAGCGGTAAATTTAAAAAGTTTACCCAATTATGTATAAATAAAAATTATTTTCTAATGTTGTACAAGGTAGGATATGGATTTCCTAAAATAAGATGGTGAAGTGATATAAAAGTATAATTTGACCTGTCAGTCCTTGTTAATAAAAGGGCCATTTTGTGTTCTGCTCCTTCATTCAGAAGTGAGGGCAGTGGAAGGGAGAGTTAAGTAGTTAGGTAGGTTCTTTTATAAAAATCTTTGTTTTACTCATTTACTTCAGGAAATTTTGATTAAAAAAATATTGATTTAAAAAAGGATGATGTCTTTATGCCTTCCTGTATAACTCGAGATTTGTCAGATAGTCACTGACCCATGTATTCCCAGCTGGTGGGAATGGATTTACAAATGTTTGGACATAGAAACCCAAATGGATTTACAAAGAGTTGCTTGAAGTGGTTTTGCAGATCTCGTTGTGACAATGACATATTGCTCATGCTTCCAAACCACAGGCTTAGTACCAGTGCAGTGCTACCTTGGGTGGCAGAAGGAGAGAAACAGCCTCACTTTCCTGGCTCTCTACCACTCCCTGACAGGAGGTGGGAACCAGTGGGGGTTCCACAAGGAAACAAGTGACAGGACGAGGGGAAAAGGCCTCAAGTTGACAAAGGGCAGTTTAGATTGGATATGAGGAAGAATTTCTTCAAAGAGAGGGTTGTCAATCACTGGATCAGGCTGCCCAGGGCAGTGGTGGGGTCACCATCCTTGGAGAGATTTAACAGACATGTGGATGTGGCTCTGAGGGACATGGTTTAGTCGTGGGCTTGGCAGTGCTGGCTTAATGGCTGGACATGATGATCTTGGAGGTCTCTTCCCACTTAAATGGTTGTATGATTCCTTGCATCCTGGAGAATTTCCCAGCACTTTGCAAGCCAGCACGGTTCAGCATGTAGCACCCATCCCTGGCCACCATCTCACATCCTCTGGACACCGTGTCACAAAGTAGGCAAACCCAGTTGTTTAAGTACCTAAGTAAAAACTCAAAAAGTATTAGTGAGACCATTCATCTACCTGGATAACAACAGCCACAGACTTACCTTGGCTTAAATCCCATGGCAGTCACAACAGGCATCCCACCCCTACTTTTCAAGTGGTGGCATCCACTGACCTGGGTAAAGCTGTTACTGTCTCTCCTCTTGGCCCTGTTTTCCTCTGGAGCAGCACATGTGACATTAGTGGTCCCTGTATCCTTGCTGGGAACCCCCTGAGCTGTAGTAGATTCTCCCAGGGAGTCCATCCAACTTCATTAGCAGGACCTGTGTATGCAGAACACATGAGATCCCTCAGGAAGATTTTCAGTCTAAACCTATTTAAAACTTTATATGGAAAAATAAACGTCTGAAAGTCCGTGCTCAGCAATATTGTATGCACGAGGCTCAGTTAATTCACCTTGAAAGAGGCCTTTAGGAGGACTTGCACATTCCTAGTGCGTTTGGGATAGGACATGGGTGAGTGCCCAGGAGCAGCACCAGATAAACAGAAAACATTACAGCAGCCTGGTGAGGGGGCCGTGGGATCTGCAGGGCCGGTGGCGCTGCCGGAGCAGATCGGTTTGCGCTGCAGCCGCTTTTTCTCACAGATGGGATAAAAATAAGATAGATTAAGTATATCCAAGAAAAAATAGTTATGCAAAGGCTTGAGAAAGCTGCCAATGTCAGCAAAGGGAGGCAGTAATGTAAGCAAACTTCAGAGGAGGGGAGCTGCAGAGCGTCCTGCTGGAGTGAGCAGACGGGACTGGCTCTGAGTGTTGGCTGGATGTGGGGTGCGGAGCTGGCTGGGCGATTTGGTTGACTTGTGTTTACCAAGGTGAATCCCAGTGGAGAGGGAGGCTTTTCTGTTAGCTGATAAATATGCCTGCCTCTATATTAAAATGTTTTTGCCCCCTTCTGTGGTTCTTTTAGTCAACTTCTTCCTGGTTGAGTCACTCAGGCTGATAGGTAGGTGCTGAGGTCCCTGCTGAAATCTGGACCTCCCTGTCAGTGCTTTTGACATCTGATCTGCTTCTCTGGGGTTAGATATACCTTTGGCTTTCATCTCGCACCCAGCTTTCCATCAGATGGAATGGTCATTTTAGGCAAGGTGAGGAACTGCTGCCTTAAACTGGATCTTTTACGAGTGAGCAGCAGCACCTCAGCTGACAGCTGTAGGACGGTCCCCATTGAGCACGAAGCTCAGTTTGGTTGACTGATGGAGGAGAAGTAGATGGAATATCAGGACTTTGAAGGGCTCAGACAAGCAATAGTTGCTGCTTCTTGGTGGCTCTGTAGTAACTGGCTGTGAGCTTGGTGTCAGGCAATGGCAGATTAATCTGCCTTCGTTTAGTAAGCTGTGAACCGAGCTTCTTGTAGATTTCTGCTCTTTTTATCCTTTTTTTTGGGTTTTTTTGGACAGTTACTACAACTGGGTCAAGGCTAATGGTGTAAGGGTCTCCATACATTAAGTCTTCAGAGGGGCTGAGCCATAGAAAAATCTCTTGCCTGGCACTAATAAGGAAGACTTATAAGTGCATATAAATATATGAAGGGAGGGTGTCAGAGGACGGAGCCAAGCTCTGCTTGGTGGTGACAAGCAATAGGACAAGAAGCAGAAGCTGATGCCCAGGAAGTTCCATCTGAATGCGAGGAAGAACTTTTCTGTGCAACAACCAAGCATTGGAACAGATTGCCCAGAGAGGGTGTGAAGCCTTCCTTACTGGAGGTATTTCAGACCCATCTGCACACAATCCTCTGCCCTGTGCTCTGGGATGACCCTGCCTGAGCAGGGAGGTTGGACCAGATGAATCACTCTGGTCCCTTCCAGCCAGATTCATTCTGTGATTCTGTGATTCTGAGACCAAGTCTGAAATGGCGCTTCCTTAATTTGTCAACATTTACTCTCCTCTGGTGAGGTGTAAACAGTGAGGGGCATGACCAGAAGGAATGAAGTCCACAAGATATCATTCTCCACTAAGGAGCAGTTATTTGTTGGCCTCTGGAGTAGTTACTTCAGACAGGTTTTTAAATGCACTTAATTTAGACAAGAAATAATCTCAGTGAAAGAGGGTTAAGAACGTGTAGGGAACATTCTGGGAAAAACATCTGCCTCTTTTTGGTTAACAACCATATTTATTACATTAAAACAAATACCTCTATCTGACCCAGAGAGCTTGTGGAAGGAGGCCAGAAAATAAACTGTTGCTACTGATGAGATAATGGATCAGAAAAAAAAAATTTAAAAACTGTAGTGCTAAAAAAATGCTCAGTCAAAATCTGTTTCTCATTTCTTTTTACATTCCTTTGAAAATTAAGACAAGTGTAGTTTTTCAGCTTGGCTTCACTTCGTAGTTGGTGGGTTTCACACTTGGTCAAAGAGAGCTACAACTTGTCTTTCCCACATTGTTTGAGAACCGCATCAGAAATGCGCCTGAGCAGCAAAGTTCACTCCCCCCATGCATTAGGGCTGGGGAATTGATGCGCTGTATGTGAGAAAGAGTAACCAGATACAAAGATTGTGTCAAGACTCTTAGATGGCCAGGAGGGAGCTGGATCTAGGCAGTCCCTTCAGTCCTCTCCTCTTGAGCTGTCTGTCTGTGTCTGTGCAAGCAGTGTCACTGATGCCAATGCAGTGATCCCTCTGTCTGCCTGGCCAGCCACACTGGTCTCCCATCTGGGCATGATGCAATTTCCTTTGCTTCTTTATTGGGAGATTAAAAGAGCTACTTCTTCTCCCCTTTCCTTGTAGATAATTTATTGTTCCTGGATTTCATGTTTCCTGCAGATGGATTAGGAGGCAATGCAAGCAGTGCAATGACAGCACTGTCAAAGCAAGTATCTACAGTGTAGGCTACCTGTTCCCTGATCCTCCTGTTGTATACATTGACATTCATGTGTACATCCTGTCTGTCACTTCAAAGGCAACTTTGGCTATTGGACATTGTTTACTATAGGAAAGTTAAAAGGGAAATTGTCTTGCATGTCTTTCTGGTAGCTGCTGGTAAGTTAGGTGGTGACTTTACCTGCCTGAAAGGAGGTTTTAGACAGGTGGGAGTCAGTCTCTTCTCCTAGGAAATGAGGAAATGGCCTCAGGCTGCACCAGATAAGGTTTGGATTGAATATTAGGGAAAGTCTCTTCACTAAAAGTGTAGTCAGGCATTGGAACAGACTGCCCAGGGAAGTGATGAAATCACTCCCTGGAAGTGTTCAAAAATGTGTAGATGTGTCACTTAGGGACTGATTTAGTGGTGGGCTTGGTAGTACTGGGTTAATGGTTGGACTCAATGATCTTAGAGGTCTTTTCCAACCTAAATGATTCTATGATTAATAACTGCTTCAAAAATTTCAGATTTTTCCTCCTCTTGGTGTTTGGCTCATTGGTAATATACATTCTTTTGAAACAATCAGTCATCACTTGTTATCACCATGTTTTGTATCTAGGGGACCCTCCTACCCAGAAGCTTCTGTTGCCTCTCTTGTGAGCAGAAAATGGCACCTGCTGCAATGAGTTAGGAGGGTTATGTAGGAATTTGCATTAATAAGACATGGAGCTGGAGATTTGGCTGGAGGTGTTAGCTCCAGCCCACCTGCTGTAGGGGCCAGATGTAAATCCATGAGGTCCTGCAGGGGTGTGCTATCCTAGCACATGCCATCCCACCCCTGGGAGGTGCCCCTGCAGCAGTGAATGGAGCTCTGCTGAGCTGCCGGTGAGCAGGTTGGCTCCCCTGAAGCCGTTCTGTCAGCACAGCCTGGCACCCCACTCTCAGCTCTGCCTGTGGGACGGGAAGCGACTGCTGGTTCTTCATCCTGAGGGCGAAGTTGTGCCCTTTTGGGCTCTCTGAGGTCCAGTTTCAGTCCTGACACCTTGAGGGACTTGCCACATGATGTGACTGTTCTTCCAGGACACAGATAACGACAGCTATTGATTTATTTTGTTGTTAAGCACAGGAGGAGCATGAGGGAATACAAATGTCAGCTTTGCAGCAAGTTGCGGAGACCCCTTTGTGGCAAGTTTGGGTTGCTTCTGCATTTCCAGTTGTCCCATTTTCTTTGATGTAGAAGACTCCCCTGAGTCTGAAATTCTTCCCTTTAGGTTTCTGAGGTCTGTTTCTTTCTGCAACACTTCTCATGGGTGTTTTTTTGGGTTTTTTTTTTTTTTTTTTTTTTTTTTTTTTTTTTTTTTTTTTTTTTTTTTTCCTAAGCAAAAATCTGCATGGGAATGCTCAATATATGAAGGGCTTGCAAAGGTCTTTTCTCTGAATTCATGGACACTTTTCCCTGTGGTAGGGCAAGGATTGATATGCAGGGTTTAGCTTCCAATAAGCCTCCATTTGGGGTGGGAAGGCACTTGGACCACGTCACAGAGGATTTTAGGAGTTCCCTCTGGTAGAACGGTGGATCCATCTCTAGTGGCTGTTCACAGCCCTACAGTGAGCACATCCTTTGTAATGACACTTTTTTCTTCTTCCTCAAATACAGGGGGTTGCTTGACTTAACTTGATTTACAGCTCTATCAACCAAACTCTATTAATACATTTTCCCAGTAAAGACAAAGCTAGTCTCTGACAAAATTTTTTTTTTTTTTTTTTGTTTATTGCTTAGAAAGAGAGATAAAGCAGCAAATAGAGTACCTGGCCCCAGCATGAGCTGCTCTGTTTGCATAACCCTGTCAGCTGTGCCATTTTTCACACATCTCATGGACAAAGTCTTACTGGCAAATTGTTTATGTACAGAAGGAGCCAAAGTCACGTCCCTTCCCCAGCCCTGCTCACCCACCTTTTGCTAAAAGCTTTATAGAGAGAGCTGCAGGGCTGGTGATAGCTGCAGTAGAGAACAGAATGAGTCAAATGCCAAGTTTTGCTGCAGAGATTTTCCTCATCGGGGCTGTGACAAGTGGAAATAACAAACTGAATAAATGGGTTTGATGTTGCTGGACTGTGAGCAGGTTTTAAACCCCCCATTTTCCCAGCACACAAGCATTTAGCCCTCAGTCTCCTGAGTTACACAACATTACACAACCCTCTTAAATAGGCCAATTATTTCTCTATGCAAGAGTGACTCAGAGAGATTTTCCTGTCTGTTGCATATGAAATATATATTTAATTTTCTCCAAGAAAGCCCATTTTTATTTGCAATTCAAGTGAAATCAATATTCCAAAATGGCATTTCAATAAAATCAAAGTTGTAAAGTAAACAAGGTAATGGGAAGAAAAGCGCTGTAAATAGATTTTTCAAATGTCAGAGAGTTGATATATATTTTCAAATATGTAACTTGATTTCACAGTGATAAATATGGGAAACTGGGAGCAGGTGACCAAGAACTATGAAAAGAGAAAAATTATGTGAAGGTGCCTGTGTTTTCCCCTTAGCTATGGCAACCTGCAGGTGTGTGGGACACCCCTGGGTGGAAGGGAGAGAACAAGTATTGTTTTTGGAACAGATTCATAGAACTATAGATTAGTTTGGATTGAAAGGATACTTAAAGGTCATGATGTCCAAGCTGCCTGCAATAAGCAGGGACATCTTCAGCTAGACCAGGCTGCTCAGAGTCCTGTACAATCTGATCTTGAACATTTCTGGGGATGGGGCATCTAACACCTTTCTGGGCAACCTGTGCCAGTGTTTTACCACCCTTATTAAAAAAAAAAAAAAAAAAAAAGCTGAAAAAGGCAATTTACACTAAGAGCCTCTATTGTTTCAGCAAGCCAACTCCTGGATATTTTGTCTTAGCAGAGGAATTAATAGGGGTTAAAGAAGGAAGAGAGCATTAAGGAAGAGCTGTGGGGGTCATTGCAGGAGTCAGTATCGTACTGATGCCCAAGCTGATGGTGCTGGAATCACCATCTCTTCTTCACCTGTAAATCCCCCAGCTTTACCTAATGTTTCACATGCTGCACAAATGACACTCACTCTTGCTTTTCCCAGGAAGGTAAAGGGTGGTTGTGCTCTGCTGAGCAGTGGCCACATCCCAAGCAGCAGCAGCTGGTCTTGTATTGGAACAGGACTTGCATAGTTTAAATTGTCACTTGCAGTGACCCACAGCAGAAACCCTTGTGATTAGCAACTTGTGAGGACATCCCTGCAGCTTGCAAAAAAAGTTTGTCATCTTTCTGGGGAGAAAAACAACTGAAAGATTGAAGAAGTTTTACATCCCCAGAAGTGAAAATTGGTGCAAAGAAGACAAGTGTAGAAATGCCACGTAACCCCAAAATGATTTTGAGGTGGTAGAAGAATAGCAAACAATGCTATACATATTTTGTGCTTTCTTAATCACAATATCCCTCCCTAAAATGTGCTCAAGATTTACCAAATGTATTGTGAAGTCAAAGCTGGTTGGCTTGCAGGTCAGAGAGTTGTGAATGGACCTTAGTCACCTACAAATCAAGTTTTCTAAATTAATTGCTATTATTTTGATTAGAAAGTTTGGGAACACTTTAACATCAATGAAAGAAACAAGAAAGTAATTGAACTAATAATCTGAGGGGACAAATGGGACATGGTTTCAAATTGTTAAAAAAAAAGACAGGACATGGAGACTGAGAGTTAATACAACCAGTATCTCCTATCTTTGGAGTGCTGGTAAGCAGGGATGGGATGTTTGGTGGAAGAAGAGACCATTGCTTTGGGACTGGAGTTCTCCATCCTGGTGCATTTTTCAGGCTTTTCAGGTCACCACCTGAACAGGCATTTCTGAGAGTGCAGAATTTCCCCTTCCTGGGTGAGTGATCCATGGGATTGGTGGGTCCATGCTGTGATTTCCAGCAATGGGCTGAGCTTGGCTGAGCCGCCACTTGTCACCTCCCTGGTTTTACCTGAGTGCTCTGGATTTCTGAACAATGGTGATTTTCTAGTTTGGGAAGGTGCTGTTCACATCACCCTAAAAGTGGGCTTGGCATTATCTGTGATGCGGGAAGCAGATGTGGTGCTGTCCCACTTTGCTGCCAGCAGTCCAAGATAAGACTCAGACCTCCCAAGCTTTCCTGTAGTTTTGTCTTAATCCAGGAAATTCAGCTGGCATCTCTCTTATTCCTGCTGGTTAGAGAGACTTAGAGCTTTCATTAGATGCTGGATCTTGATCCTGGCTAATGAAAAGCAGAGCAAAATCACACTCACAGTCTGGCAGGGAGTTTGAATACTTGTGCAATAGGAAAGGTCCTCTCAGGTGCAGTTTTTGCTGTATGGTTTGTGTAATGCTCAGCAAAGCCCTGTCAGTGCTGAGGTTTCCTGTTGCTCATAGAATTCCTTTACTATTACTTTTTTTTTCTTTTCCTTGCTTTGTAGAATTTGATCTCTGCTTTAAATTATATCACCGGTAACGTGTGTGCTTTGATTATTGCAATGTGCCTTGCTGGATAGGGATCATTCCCTTCCTCAGTCTCAATTTGCTTCACCTTCACTCCTAACTTTACTTTCTGGGGAAAGGAAAGGATTGTTTTCCTTTGGGATTGCCAGAGATGATGGTCTTTGATTTCTACGTCCATGGCCTGAAATTGTTCTCAAATCCAGCCTGTCATATTGAAATGATTTACTTCTTTCATTGTTTGAATCTCCCTGTTATTCCTTGCCAATTCTGTGTGTGAGAATGTTCATTCCTGCATTTACCAGGGTTTTCTGCATCTGACTGGACTGGCAGGTTCACATTTGTCTTTCATAAGGAGGATTTTACAGACAAGAACTCCCTGGAAAGGGATTAAGCCTTTTGGCTGTTGTTGTTGTTGTTGTTGTTTCTGTGTTTGTCACTGCTGAGAAGATGATAAATGCTGTGGATGAGACCCACCACAAGGAACTTGTGTCCCTGCTAGGGGATGGGTGTTGTTGTCTCTTTGCCCATCATCACCTGAATTACAATTTTTGTTAATGAAAAGCCAGCAAGTGCTCACAGTGCAACAACCTGGGCAGTGCAGAGCAGCTGTAAGGCTGTGGCTGAAGGCTGCTTGGTGATTCTGAGGCAGGGTCCAAAATGGATAAAGCAGGGAGGGACTGCATATCAATATTTTCCACATCTCAAGCCTATTTGTGTACTACTTCCCTATGGAACAGGTATCTCCTGCTAGTGGTGGATAACATGAGAAGTATCACTCTGTGCACCGAGTTAGCTGTTCTTATCTTTCTGTGGGAGGGTCCAGGTAAATTTTTTAAAACAGATAAAGTGGTAGATAGCTGGAGTTTTTAGTATATAAATCAGGCACAGCTGGAGTGCATAAGCCCAGAATTGCAAGTAGTTGCCATCATTATGTGGTATCTGCAGGTAAAGTTGTGTCTGAACACCATGAAGGGGTTTGCTGAAAGCCCTCAGAAGCAGAGAAGTCCTGTTCTCAGCCCTGTGATCACACAGGCAGCGTGGCAGGGTGAGGAAGCAGCTTTGCTGGCTTTTTACTCTGACACGGGTTTGCCTTGGTGGCCATGGGCAAGTCAATTAAGTTCCATGGTTCAGCTTTCTCACTTGTGAGCGGTAAATGCTATGCTGGTTTTAAAACATTTATGGTGTTTTTGAGAATTAATTAGTTGGTGTTTGAGGCACAATAGTTTTCCATAGGGGTTTTTCACTGAGTTCTTGGTCCCTTTGCTCTGGATGGTGTTAATTGCTGTATGCTTTTGGGATGGCCCTAATGAGATGAGAGTAAAGGCATATGGAGGTGAGTGTGTGATTAACAAAACAAGCCTGGGGTAGAACAGATTCCCCAGGTGAGAAATTGAGTTGCTATTGGCCTCTGGCTTTCCTTTTGGCATGTATTCCTGAAAAGGCCCCAGTCCAGAGAGCATCCCATGATAAATTCCCCTGTCCCTCTGTCTTGGGGATCTCAGGGCTGACCCTTTGCTTTCAGGAGTGCTCAGCCACATAAGGGCAGGAAGGATCTGAAATTGCCTCCTCCTCCTATCTGTGTGGCCAGGTGAGGAAGCGAGGAATGTAATTTCATGCACCATAAATACTAATAATTCCAAGTACTTAGGACTCGAGCATGCACATTACTGTGGTGTGAGCTCTCTCCCCTGGCTGCAGTTGGAGCAATCACACTTAGGACCTGTTTGTCTTGGCAGGGCTGCCCTTAGGAATGAGGTAACTTTGGAAAAGACATTCCTTCACTCATGGCAAATGGATAAAAATATCTGAACTTCCACAGGCCTGGGGAGGAGAGCAGGAGTCAGGGTAAAGCACAGAGCACGGACCTCTGGAGCAAGGGCTGCAGGTCCCCAACACCTTGCCACAACACTCTTGTTGGACCAGGAACTACACGGGGTGTGTCATGGGCCTCATAATGTTTTGCTCAGTTTGACCACTCAGAGCATGCAAGTTACAGCAAATGACCTCTGTCCTTGCTGAAAACCCTGTATTGCAGCTCAGTGGTTTACATACTGAGTGTACAAGAGCCTCTGCTCTGCCGATAGCTGTGAGAGTATCTTGGACAGTGCTTTGGGACAGAGTACTGCTGTTAACAGCTCTGCTGTTAACCAAAGATGGGCTGAAGATTAATGCGCTTTTCCTCCTTTAAAATAAAATTAGGCAGCCTTTCTCTTCTATGACAGATGAGACGCTGTAAAGGCTTAAAGTTAGGGATGTTAAACTATTTCGACATGCAGGAATGTTGTAGTGTGAACTGACTAAAGGCTGATAGTTGCCTTTCTTGTATAAAAGCAGCTTTTCAGAATGAAACAAAGAAGACATAATTTCACATCTTGAAGGAAGGTAATGAAGTGCTGCAGTTATGCCTCTCCCTGAAGATCTGTCCCCAAGCCTTCACAGGCAAAGCAAAGGGCTTGCTCAGGTAGTTTATTATGCAGTGAGAGTTCCTGCTGCCACTCTTCCCGCGCAGCTGGAGCCCCAGCCCTGGGTGTTTTCATGTGTGATGCATGCACTTACTTAGAGACACTTCATAAATCACATTTGAAAAGTGACTTTTTTGTGTGTATGTGTTTTGCTTAGTTTTGTTTTGGAATTTGGCAATAAACAACCCAACTAAAAGAAAAATCAAGCTTGGGATTGGCTCAGTCATCAGCTCTGGGGGAAGGGGGGCTCTGGAGATCAACATATTTATAAGTGTGCAGTAGTTGGATTGGGTTTATTGGCTACTTTTTTGGCAAGGCTGACGTTGCTTGATTATTAAGAAGAATTCTGTATTATTTATGTCACCCATCTGAAGTTGCTTTATCTTTGCAGATGTGCCCTAAAGCAGGGAAGCAGAGCACAGGCAGTGCAGCCAGACTGCTTAACTTTTATTGGAAAGCACTGCTTTCATTGTAAGAACAGCTTTTTACAGCCAGGCAGCTCCGTCTGTCCTTGTTTTCTTTCCAGGAATGCAAGGGGCTGGGGGGGACAAGAAGCAGAGAAATGCAACTTTGATTGAAACTCTGGGGGACCATGAAAAAAGCAGAAAGGAAAGCAAGAAAACCATAAAAACACTGTAGTGGGGGCCAGTGAAAGCATGATACAGTCCTTAGAGCATGACAGGGCTATAGGAGCTGTACTTCCTCTTTCCTCAGAATGCTTTTGGATTCTTGCTATAAAAACTCCTCCAGCTAGAAACCTTCACTAAGGATGTTGGAGAGAGCATGGACATGGTTTAACTTGTTTCCTCTTGTACTGCTTGCATGGGCAAAGGCTGTACCTGTCTGTGAGAGCAATGTACAGGTCCCACTCACTGTCCCTGAAAATCTTGATGCCAGCCCTCAGTGCCCCACAGAGGTGCTGAATGCAGGACTGAGGACAGGAGAGGTGTAAATCCTGACCCACATGAGCTCTTAGGTGCTTGTGTGCATGAGCCAGGAATCAGGACCACACACCCATTCTCCCAGTCCCATCTTGAAGGCTGCAAGAGCCAAATTCCATGCTGCCAGCAATTTTCTGCCTCCCTGATCAAGGCCCACTGGAGGCACCCAGTAGGTGTCTGCCTTGTGGGGGTGATGTCTGAAGCATGGGCCAGTTCCTCATATTTACCTAGATGGGATGACCAGGATGGCCAGGCTCTCGTTACTGATGCTCCTGAGAGAAGAACAGCACTGTGGATTACCATGGCTGCTGTCAGGGACACAGCCCTTCCTCACTGGGGTTGCCAAAATCAAATCCACCTGTGTGGTGATGAAGCTTCACAGCAAGGCTCTGCCCTGTGCCTTTTGGGCTCAGGGCTATGTATGGCTAAGCTTCCCCAAGAGGAGAAGGCAACTCCTTCAGCAGGGCTCTCTGCTCCCTTCAGGATGTGGAAATTATCCAGCCCTACTGAGGCAGAGGGGGGTTTTGGAAGTGCAGCCCTTGTCCCCTGAGCTCCACTGACAGTGTTGCAGAAGGTGGCTTTTATGTGCACTTGTTTGGTGGAGAGTGGCTGTGGCTGCTGGGCTTTGCTCTGAAGCTGGGGCTGTCACTGTGACAAGATCCTGCTGGAGAAGGTGAGTCCTTCAGGAGTGATTATCTCCTGTGGCATTCCCAGGCATGTGCAGAGGATGCCAGCCTTAGATGTCAAAGTAAGTCTAGGTGTGAAGGAATTTAGTGAGGTGCCTGGGCAGGAAATCAGTATTTTTTTTGTGACTCATTTTGTTAGTGTTAAGCACTTACTTTCTCCCTGAAGTGAAATTCATGTGCCTGATTGCTGTGTCGCGAATCCTACCTC
The DNA here is from genome assembly GCF_031753505.1 of Anomalospiza imberbis. Lineage (NCBI taxonomy): Eukaryota > Metazoa > Chordata > Aves > Passeriformes > Viduidae > Anomalospiza > Anomalospiza imberbis. Next base: position 7,334,317 of record NC_089683.1, on the reverse strand, counting down.
CAGTGGTACTCCCAGGGTGAGAAATAAAATAAGGGCAAAGAAAAAGCAGGCAGAGCCCAACCTCAGGGCTTTTTCTTTGCTAGGGCTGATGTGGTAACACCAACAAAATCCTTTATGCCAGTGGTCACGGCCCTGGAGCTCTCTGTCTGTTGTGGTGTCTGCAGAAAAAACCCACCTTGTCTGCTTCTCTTTTTCTCCTTGTTTTGCCAGGATGATGTATTTATTTGGGTTAGGTGTCAAGCAACATCCTCTGCTAGAACACCACCACTGGCTGCCAGAATCAGGTCACTGCTGGTCACTCGCTGAATGCTCGGTTATTTCAGGCTTTGTCTCCCTGCAACACTTAGGTGATGATTTTAGAAATGCTGCATTGTGGAAGCTCCTATTCCCAAATCATGCTTTGGGAAGAGCTCCTGGCCAGCTGGGAACAGGATGCCTCAGTGACTTATTACAGACTTTAGCTCTGCCACCTGAAACTGAGGTGACCAAAACTCAGTTGTCACATCCAGGTAAAAAAGGAATTGATGTTCAAGCAAGCAACTTTGACTGAATTAGTCTGGATTAAGTCTGGAAGGCTGTGGAGATCTGGGGAAAGTGCCTGGGAAACTAAGAATGATTTTTAATAGAATTGTGTCTATGAACAATAGACAGTTAAAGGCTGCTGATGCAGGTGGGCTTTGTCAGCATCTTCTGGCTCATGTAGAGAGGAAACTGCTCATTCCTGAGTCATGCAGCTGTGAACTCCTCTTAGAAGCTTATTAGTCACCAAGCAGGGTGGACACTGACCACTACTGACAGACATTCAGTCAGGGGAGACTCTTTTGGCAATGCACATCCTTGCTTTGCTTTCCTTTCCATTAGAAGTGTTTTCCTAGTGACTAATCAAAGTTTTCCTGATGTAACTTCTTAGCCCATGACCAAATGAGTACAGAAAACAGATTTTTTTCTTTCTGCTGTCTAGCAACCTCTGTATTTTTGAAGGCTGTTTTTATGTCTCTCAGGTTCCTCCTCAATCTCCTGCTGTTATAGTGACAGTATCAGTGCTGCCTAAAATTTGTGATCGTTTTTGCTCTTTCCTCTGTAATCTCTCATGGAGCTCCATGATTCACTTGCATTCCAGAGCACCAGACCAGGCAGAGGACTCTAGCTGAGATCTTACTACTGCTGAGCAAAAGGAAAGGGTTTAGATCTTCTGGTCTGAGGTCCATCAGCCACTTGATATCACTGGTTGTTGTTCACCATTCTGATCTGCAGGACAGCTATGCAGAAAGCTGATTTTCATCCAGTGTTGTCCTTGTGGAATGTTCCTGGCTGATTTTGGTATCTTGGACTTGCATGTATCTCCAGTCTCTCACAATCATGTTTGAATTCTCTCCTTCGCATTTTATTGGAGTCCTTTCTAGTGTGATATCATCTGAAAATGTAATAAACATTATCTATATTCCAGCATCCTGGTCATCATCCAGGTACTCTGTTCTCAGGAAAATGAAAATATTTTCATTAGAATCGGATCTAGGACTGACCTCTGTAAAACCCTGCTTGATGTATCCTTTCACTGTGAAAAATGAATCCTTGATAACTACATAAACACTTTTCCAGCTAGTTTGATCCCTGCCCTAAGAATACACTGTGCTTCTGAAGTTTGATTATGAGAAGGTCCTGAGAGACACTGTTCTTTCCAGAACACTGCTGATGTGGAGCCTCTGAATAGGGAAGGTTCAGATTAGCAGTAAATTAATCCTCTGGTGAAGGCAGACCATAAATGAAATGCTAGAACACACAGTGGCCACTATGAAGGCTACTGTTCATTTCCCCCCTCATTTCTGAGCAGCAGCACAGCTCTCAAGACCACACAGCATTTGATGCTACAAGGCAGACAGTGCATCTTTCAGAACATTTCACTGACTTTCCTACTAGAGGCACATGAATTTTTCCCTCTGCAAAACACCTTTTCCAAGACAGGGAAATACTGTCTAGAATGAGTGTTGGTGTTCCCACACCTCTCTGAAGAGCTGCACAGTTGGAAGTCAGCAGCCAGCCTTTGCCTGGAAAATAGATTTTACTTGCAGAATTGGCAAGTTCTGGATTGCAAAGACATTTTTCTAGATTAAAACATAAGAATCAGATACTTACCAACAATAATAAATGAGATACAGCTAGAAGGACTATATTATGAATTCCACCCTAGAGCACTGCATCCAGGTTTGGGGTCCTCAGCACAAGACAGAGATGGACCTGTTGGAGTGGGTCCAGAGAAGGGACATAAAGGTATCAGAGCAGCACCTTCCCTACAAAGACAGGCTGAGAGAGCTGGGGTTGTTCAGCCTGGAGATGAGAAAGCTTTGGGGAAAACTCATTGCATCCTTCCATTGCCCTAAAGGGGGTTATAAAAAAGGAGGGAGAGGGACTTTTTATACAGGCAGACAGCGACAGGACAAGGGATTATGGTTTTAAACTGAAAGAGGGCAGGTTTAGATTAGATGTCAGGAAGAAGTTCTGTACTCATAACACAGTGAGACAGTGGGACAGGAAGCCCAGAGAGGCTGTGGATGCCACATCCTTGGAATTGTTCAAGTCCAGGTTTGATGGGGTCCTGAGTGACCTGGTCTATGCCTGAATGGCATCTCTGCCCATGGAAAGGGGATTGGAATAAGATGATCTTTAAGGTCCCTTCCAACCCAAACCATTCTATGATTCTGCAGTTCTATGATACTGCATATAAATAGGTGCTCAGTAGGAATTTGCTGTTAGGGTTTTTTTATAGTGCATTATCTGGAAGAGGGGTAAAAATTACTTTTCTTCCTACATTGTTTGCATAACAGATTCTGACTTTAGCTCACCTCTGATCAAACTATTCATTTAAAATTTACAGACCCGGGCTTTTTGCCTGTGTTTCTGACTGCTCTCACTGGCTGCATCCATACCAGCAAACTGCACAGGTCTAAGGTGTGGGTTCAAGCATCATCCAAATGGTTTAATTGTTTCTGTGCTCTTTGCCCTGGCTTTGCCCCCTGCTACATAACTCTCATCCACACATGGTTTTGGAGCCAGCATGGCTCTTCCCAGTGAGCAATAAGAATGAAACCATACCATGTGGGAGGGTGCAGGGGAGAAAGTTTAGCCATATGGACACAATCTGTGCTGTGCCTGTTGCCCTGGGGGTCAGAGAATGAGCCTTGACCTGTCTTGTTTATAAGCAGAGACATAGAGCCTGCAGAACCCTTGCATTGTGAGAAAAGGTACAGAATACTTCCATAACATTTTCATTTATTTGCAAGGTCTCCTTCCCCTTGTGCTTCTGCCAGGGCTGTTTTTAAGTCCAGATGCTAATACTTGCACATAGGTGAGTTTCATGACCATTCACATGTGCTGAATTTGTTTGGACAAAGGTTCTTTTGTGATTGAGGCTTAGCACTTTGTAAGCCATGGGCTTGTCTTCAAAATAGTTTTTTTCATTTATATCCAATTTATGGTGTGGAGGAAGAGAAAGACAGGTTTGTTGTTTGGATTTTTGACTCATTAAATTTATTCTGTGAGTAGCTGAGTGTACAAGGATGCTTACACATGTGCTTCATGGCATGACTGGAGCTAATTACAAACTCTTGAGCACAAAAGCAGGACAAACCTGGCTGATTGCTCCTGCCAACTGTTTGCTAAATTGGCTCATTCGATTCACTGAAATGGCAGAAAATTAAAAAGGCAAAAAAATGACTGCTTGGATTTGCAAGTAAAACCATCTTGCCTTTGACTGGGCAGGGGAAGAGATCAAGTGTGGGTGTGGGGATAGCTAGAAGTAGGGAAAGGGAGGGAATCAGAAGGAGAGAAAAGCAGGACAGAGTGGAAGGTAAGTTAAGCCTCCCCTTTCTGGCGACAATAGACTCTTAATTGCCTTAACTCTCTTGGTGAACACTTACTTTTCTAGGTGATGGAGACGGGTAGGTGACTTCAAAGAATCAGTCAGTCCAAGAATCACTAGCACCTATTGCAGGATGGGCTGAATTGCCTTGGGAAGGTGAATTGCCTCCACCTGTTAGTGACATAGCGGATTTCATAATCTATTTTGAACTAACCTTTTAAATTTTACACTGATATTGGAAGAAGCCTGCTATTGGACCAGTTCACATGTAATTATTAACATGAAAAAGTCAAGACAAGGATGAAGCCTGACATTTCTGTATGCTTAGTCTCAACCCAGGTTTCTATTCCTTCTGTAGTGGAGCTAACATTCTGTGCTTTGAATGATGCAAATATTGATTAGCAGCAGCATTTCTTCATGCTAAAAGCTGTTGGTCACCACACAGTCCCACACCACAACTGGATATTGTGCCTGGTTTTGTCAGACAGTGGATGATACCAAGATGAGCAATGCAGCTGATGAACTTGAGGGAAGGGATGCCATCCAAAGGGACCTTGGCAGTCTCCACGAAGTTCAACAAATCCAAGTTCCAGGTTCTGCACCTGGGTAATCTCCAGTTTCATTAATGACTAGAGGGTGAAGGGATTGGAAGCAGCCCTGTAGAGAAGGATGTGGGGATGAAAATTGGATGTGAGCCAGCAACATGGACTTGCAGCATTACAAACAGAGAGAGAGAGGTTTTTTCCAAGACCCATGGACAGGACAAGGGAAAATGGTTTTAAGTTGAAAGAGGGTAGATGGCATTAGGTATAAGAAAAAAAAATCTTTCTTATGAGGGTGGTGATAAACAGGACCTGGTTGCTCAGAGAATATGTGGATGCCCCATCGTTGGAAGTGTTCAAGGTAAGGTTGGATGGGGCTTTGAGCAACCTGACCTCAGCCCCTGTAACAGGGGGGTTGGATTTAGGTGATCATTAAGGTCCCTTCCAACCCAAACCATTTCATGATTCTATGATTTGGACTCCTGTTAACATACTTTGAGAGGTTTTTAGTTTGTTTTATACACCAGATTTCTTTGCAACTCTCTTTTGTAGATATCATAGAATCACAGGATCAAGTTGGAAGGGATCTCACTGGGTCAGTCATGTGCTTGAGCAGAATTACCCAGAGCACAAGGCACAAGACTGTGTCCAGTTGGCTCTGGAATATCTCCAGTAAGGGAGACTCCACACTCACTCTGAGTAACCTGTTCCAGTGCTTGGTCACTGCACAGGATAGAAGTTCTTCATATTCATGTGGAACTTCCTGGGCATCAGTTTCTGCCCATTGCTTGTTGTTCTGTTGCTTGGATTTCAGGCTTGTTGTTCTGAAGTGTCAGGTCAGGAAGGTGTCCTGGGAAAGCATTCAAAGTCAAAATGTGAAACAGAGAATAACTCTCCCTAAGCTACAAAGGATACCTCAGTGGGAAACATTTCGTCAGAAGAGTGGTTTCTGTTTGGAGCTCAGGTGTGTTAAAGGTAACCTCAGTCACTGGCCTGCTGTTCCCAGGCTGTCATTTGTTGTGCTGGAGCTGTCAGCATTGTCTGTCAGTTCTTGCCTTGAGAGGCCATCTCAGGTCTCCAGACTAGGGATGAAACTGCTTTTCTTCTGGCTTTGTGCAATAATGGTCCTGAAATGGACCTATGAACCAGCACCTGCTCTGTCACACCAGCACCTTTAATGAGGCATATGAACTACCACGGGAATTACATCATGGAGCAGGGTGGAAGTGTATTGGGATATTTATTTTTTTTCCCAGATGATACTTCTGAAAGTTCACAGACAGGTCTCTTTTTAAGTCCTCACTTTGATTACTGCCAATTAAAAAACTTTCTGAAATGTCCTTAGCAGCTCCAACAGGAACTGGTCCACCCTCAAGATTTACCAGCTCCATGATGTTGATTAAAGGTTGATTTTTTTTTCACACATCCAATTGATTGGCAATTATGAGGTCTGCTTGTTACAGGTTTCCAGTGTAGAATCAGTGATTATTTTTCTCTGTTAAAGATGTTATGAGCCAAGCTCTGAGCCTCTGGCAATTCTCTGAATTGGTCATCATCATCTTGAATTTAGATTTCATGATAATTAGGATGTCTGAGTTGGACAGTGAAAATGGGCATTCTGATCTAACCCTCTGCCATGTAAGTTGTTATTTTCCAAGCCATCTGCATGCTGTGAAAGCAGGCTGGGAAGCTCCTCAAATTTTTAAAGGTGAAGAGGATAAAAATAAGTTTTCCTTAGCAAGCCATTCCTGAGTGTTTTGCAAACCACATCTTGAGTGTCAGCAGGACATCAAGCAGAGTCTGGTCATATAAAGCTGTAAACAGGAATTAAAGAGACTGTGTTTTGTAGATGCACATTGCTGAAAGTTTCTCCCCACTTGCTTTTGGGAAGACTCAAACCCTGTCCCAGCGCAGTGTGGGGTGGTTTGGCCCTTCTCTCACTGCTGGTTCTCAGTGCTCTCAGAAAAGGAAAGAGGCCAAAATGGGGCACTAGTCACAACCAGATGTTGGGCTGCCTCGAGTGCCAGGAAGTGGAGGGTGATAAATCCCAGGCAGGCCTGAGCTGGGGGGAGGTGACACCCCTTGCACATGTGATTGTCATTAACCATTCACTCTGTGAGAGGGAAGGGAAACAACAGGGCAGTGAACAAAGAGGGCTGTGGGTCCGAGGGGCCATGGGACATCTTTCAGAGGTGGCAGGGTGAGACACACTGACTTACATGTTGTCTCCATGGGACAGATGCAAGTGCAGGAGGGTTTTAAGTAGCCTTCAGGAATCAGGAATGTGAGAAATGAGCATCAACATGAAATAAATGCATGCAAAATGCATTTATTTAGGTTAAAGGGTCTTACTAGTTCATCTTGGAGAGAGAACTATGCATAAGAGTCCATTGCCTACTTCAAATACTATGCCTGGTCAGGTAGACCTTCCTGCCTTTTTGCTCATTTATTCATTCCCCAAGCATGTGATCCACAGTGTTGGAACAGAAACATACTCAGAGCCAAACCAGGTAAAATAAACCCTGATTCTTGCAAGTGGCTGCAGGCAGAATTCCATCACAAACAGGCAGTGAAATAGGATCACAGGATCACTTGCCTTATGGTAGTTCAGGCTGGGAGGGAGCCCTGAAGGGCTCTGGTCCTACCTCCTGCTCAAAGCTGGATCAGCTACAGGGCAGACTGGGTTGCTCAGGGATTTGCAGCAGGTAGCATATAGGATATTGGGAAACAGGACAAATGCTGAAATGGTTATATAGCCCTTCTTTCTGCATAGTGAAAATCTCAGCCTTTAGCTTTGGGCCAATTTGGTTTTAAATTAGATGTTTTTGTTTGAACCGCAATTAAAGAGCTTTGAACTCTTACCCTACAGTCATATTCAGCTACCACCGTACACATGGACATGGATACAGGACAACTGGTGCAAAATGCCCTAAATTGTCTGTCTGGGAGGTCAGGGGGGGGATAAAAGACAGTATTAAAAACTAAGGAGGGATCATCCCTAAGTGTACTGGGAGAAAGATAGTTCCTGGAGGTCTGGCCCAAAGCAAGACAGAGAGTTTAAGTGATGTCTAATTTGGGGAATTCCTTAGAGACAGCAGGGTGGAACAGCAAGGAGGACACCAGCTCAGGGGAACAGGAGAAGGAAGAGTGGTGGCTGCATGAGTACAAGGGGAAGAGCTGGGAGGGGAACAGACAATTCTAGCAGAAAAGAGAGGAGTCTTATGGTGCTGAGATCACAGGAAACACTATCTTTGTGTGCACATAAATAGTAATAGTAATGCAGGAGCTGAAAGTATTGGAGTATAGTTCATGTTTGGAAAAACATGAGGTTAAGTGATGTTAGAAGCAGAGCTGAAGATGCATGCTTTAGCATAATGGGAAACTCATTACACATACATTTAAATATCTTCTCCAGTACATCCAGTGCTTTATAAAGGTCATGGGCTCATTTGTGGAGTTTAAAAGCCAGAAGAGACTGTGGGATCATCCAACAGATGTAAGACATACAAATCTAATTACATCTTATCCATGTACCTTTATACTAAGCTCAGTACAATAAACACATCCCATCGTGGGCCTCAGACCTTGTCTGGAGAACCCATAAGAAGGACAAGGCACGTGTAGCAGTGATAGTAAAGATTAGTGATCCTGACTGTTTAAGACCTGCAGTGTTTCTATAATTTGGGGAGTGTGCTATGACTGATATGTTCACTGGAAGATGGCAGTTTCCTTCTCTTCATACATCGAGGCATCTTTCACAGACTCCATGTTGATACAGTAAACAGCACTCTTTCCATTTTCCAGCATTCAGGTCTTGAATCACATTGATGCCTTGGAGTGGCTACCTAGAACAGAGGCTAGACAAAGTTAAGAGAATAAAGTGGATATTTATTAAAGGCCTTCAATAGATACACCTTGGGCAGTCAGAAGCCTCTGAGAGGGGATGCACACAAGATAGATGACGGTCATGAGTTTTTCAGATAGATATAAGTTTGGTCTATTTGCATATCAGGGGTTAATTCTCCAATTGCAGCTTCAGGTTATGAAGTCCTATTCCCCCAGTTTGCTCCTCCCCAGTTTGTTTTAGTTTATGCTTTTCAGGGCCTGATGTCCTTGGGTTCCAGGCCCAGAGGAATTGTTTTGTCTGACCAAAGTGGGAGGACAGTAGTTAACACTTTATATGAAGTTCAGAGTTACGCACTTATGCAGCACAGGATTTGAAAAATAAAAGGCTAAAATCTCAAGGCATCAACATGGCAAACTCATCTCTGTGTTTTCATTCATCTTTTATCAAGTTAAAGCAAAAGGACTACAAGAATCATAAAATCATTAAAATTGGGAAAGACCCCTGAGATCTGTTAAACCAGCATCACTGTGTTCACCACTAAACCGGATCCCTGAGTGCCATATCCACACCTTTTTTAACACTTCCAGGAATGATTTTGCCATCTCCAGGAGTAGCCTGTTCCAATGCCTGACCACCCTTTCAGGGAGGTAAAACTCCATCCATTAGATAGGATTTGACTCTACTCCTGGCCCGCTGCTCTGCTGCCACAGTTGTGTGGGCACGAGCAGACTGAGGTCATCAACCCAAGCACGCCCTGTGGCTAATGACCAGCAACAGATTTCTATTTGGGTACTTCATATCTGAACAATTCAAGATTTATTGCTTCCCCTGACATTCTTTTAGGACCAGATTTTTCATCAAGTTGTTTGTCTAACTCCATCCATGCAACTTCCTACCCCGCCACAAAATCAACTATGTAGTGCTTATATTTATTTAGAAGCATTCTGTTCCCTGTTTTGTTTTTGTTTTGTTTTGTTTTTGTTACTGGTTTGCTTTTTTTTTTGTTGTTGTTGTTCATTAGAATTAACTTTACATTTATTACAATATATTCAGGGTCTAATAAATTCTAATATTGCTCCAGGTAGGCATAAACTGTCTGGTATTCTGTGGATATGCTGGAATTACGCTTGCCTCTCCTGTGTGAGTTATTTGAATTTGAAACCAGGGCAGTCCAGGGCATGTAAAATGTTGCTAAAGCATAACATGGCAACAAGCAAAAAATTTATGTGTGTGTTAATGTCAAAAAAAAGAATTAAAATGGTGAGTAATTGCCCAGTGAAACAGATGGATGATAAGGAATGCACATACAAACTCAGAAGACCTTTTTAGAAAATCTTAAATTTTACCATTCAGACAATTATTAATGGTTCTATCTGAAGGAAATTTGCATGTACAGTAAATTTGATATGCAGAATCCTTTTGACTTGTATTCATTGTTAGGGTTTGCCTTGAATGTAAGTGTTTCAGGCAAGTAATGATCATTTTGTCTCAAGCTCCTGTAGAAAAAATAAGACCTTTGGAGAGCTTTGAAAAATGCTATTAATCATCTCTGCTTCACCCACAAGGAAGAATGGTTTTGAGATTAGGGCTTTGGAGGGGCACTTGGAGGATCTGGTTTGTGTTTCCCAGACCTGTCATGAACATTCATACATCTTCAGGTTGTAATTCAAAATAGTTTATCTAGCAGCTCAGAAGAGGCAGAAATAAGCCCATTTTCAAATGCAGTAATTTGGTTAGGTATTAAGCCCTCTGTAAACTTCTTTGCGGCTATGGGAGTTCTTGAAAAGACTAAACACGTGTCTCTCTGTACCAAGTCCCTACCTTTAAAATAGGAATAATATATTTCTTTTACCTTTTTACTTTCATCTTCCCTTGATATTCTATGTTTATTATAAACATTTTGGAACTGTGTTTATGTGGTTCCAGGGAGGACATCAGTCTTGTTTTTGCCTTTGGGTACATTTGTAAAATGAATCCTAATTTGCAGTCATTTAGACTAAAATTAGAAGTCTGGGAAGAGAGTAGGTTAGGAGTTTTCAGACACATAAAAGGCTGTGGCAGAGGTGTGGAGATAGCCTATTGATCACCTTGCATGAGAGGCTAAGAGCATAAAGTGTAGCAAAGGAATTCAAGCTCTATATTCAGAAAAATGTTATAGAGGTGAAAAGAGAGATGTTCTGGAATCACTGGGTCTACATCATTAAGGGTCTTTAAAAGCAAGATAGATGGGATCCTGCTACGTGTCTAGAAGGGTAGACTAGATGATCCAGCAGACTCATTTCCGGCCCTGCTTCTCTGTGACATTCAGCTCTAATTTGCATTTGCCTCAGGCTGAACTAGTGACTTTCCTAAACCCACGCAGTGTGTTGTTCAGAGGGCCAGGATTTGCTGTGCTTATCTTCTGACTGTTTGCCAGTCGGACTCTCTGTGGACTTCTCCTCAGCAGTGCCAAAGCTAATGCTGCTCTTTCACTTTGGGATGTTTTTTCCTGAAGCACAAAACTCTACCTTGAAATATGAGTTTTCCAGCCGTGAAGGAGAACGTTTGTTTTCACACAGAACTTGAGGCAGGACAGGAGAAGGTGTTTGGTTTTCGGTGACGCTACCCACATGTGATTTTTGGCTGGGTAGATAGAGTGTGGAGTGGAAAGCCTTACGTTCCAGCTGGCTTCACTATACAGAACAGGAGTCCCTGCCAGATTTCTCAGGACAATTTAAATCAGCTCAGACTCTGGCGTGCTCTCTCTTGTGCAAATGGGAAGGGATGAGCATCTGTGCTGGGGGTCTTATTCCTTACCAAAACTCGTGGAGTTAGGTGTTAATGAATGGTCATGAATGGGCACTACTCAGAGCACAGGGACTGCACTTGTCCTGTAACATAAAATGTAGCAAAGCTTCTCTTGTCCTAGCAATGAGTGGCACAGCAGGACTTGCATCTAGACAGATGTTTTTCCTTCAAAACAGTGCAGTCACACGTATCCCAACTGCCCGAAGGCAGCGATCCAGTCTACGGCCAGCTGTGACTGGGGACAGCACTAGCTGGCATGGGCCAAGTTGCTGTTGAGCACTGTTTGAACATTTAAAGAGTACAAATTATCATTTGCTAGTGCTTGGACCAATGCCCTGGGCCTCCTCAGTTTGCAAGAAGGACCTACAGCAGCAGTGCCAGCACACCAGGGAGCTCAGTGCTGGGAGGACCCTGCAGCTGAGCTCTGTACGATGCACTGGAGTTCCATCCTGGCAGAGCAGCATGTCACTCGGCTGAAGCCTGTACTGATGCAACAATTAATGACTCACACCAGAAATCCAGTGCTTAAACCTTCTTCTAAACTCATGACAAAGCTCCGTGCTGTGCTCCAGGTGCTTTGGCCAGGTACCCAAACACTCAGCTGGGAGCATCCAGACAGGTGGGGTGCCAGCTCTAACCCCATCTTTTGTGGTTGCTCTGAGAGCTGACAGCACTTGTGTGAGCCAGTGCACCTCTAAGACCTGGTGGCGGGGGGGAACATGCCTGTAGACTCAATGTGCCATGTATTTGGGAGATGTTTTGGTTGGGTTCATTTTTGAGGAGAAAGTTGGTAATTGTCATCTATAGACCAAGGCTGTCTGAAGGCTGCAAAAGGAAATGTTTTCTTCTTGACAGAGGATACATTCAATCAGATTTGGTGGTAGTGCATGTATGGCACCAGAATGAATCTTCTAATCTAATATGCAAATCAAATTTACTTTGTTTTTTTTGGGTCACTGGCTTGTATTCTTTGCTACACTCTCTGAATTTGTTGCAGGCAGCCACGCAGGACCAGTCTCTAACAGTTTATAACGTTCAGCATTTGACTTACAAATGGGGACAAGTGAAGTCTGTGGAGCTGACAGCCCTCTAGCCTGGGGTGGATATGCACTGGTTGTCAGCAGGAATCACACAGTCTCAGCCATGTCAGCTTCACATATCACCTCCCTGTCACAAACTTGCTTTGGAAGGACCACGTCTGGATACGAGAGCCATGCCATCCCAGGGGAGAGGGGACATTCATTATGTTTTTGGTATTCAAACCATGACAGCCAACAAGTCTTCCTTTTAGAGTTGTTGACAATTGTGATTTTTCCTGATGACTGCTGAAACAAGGGTAGTACATTCATTTCACTTAATTCATCATTCAGACATCATATTTTGCCTTTTTGGCATATTTTTTGACTGACATCTTTGTAGTGCTTGAATCCCAATCTGTTGATGCCTGACTAGTTGTGTCCACCTGGGGAAAAGGGGAAAAGAACAATTCCTGTATCCAAACATTCATCCCAAGAGGCCAGGATGTGGTCTGGTTCACTCTGGCCTGGCGATGCCTTTTCCTGGTCTTAGAAAATCGTGAGCCAGACACGGGTAAGGGATAAGGGGTTTTTACCTTGGTATTTTAACAAGGGTCCTTATTGGTGCACCACTTCCCCAAGGTGGAACGCGCTGCAATGCACACACATGATAGGTCCTGTATCCAATTTATAGACCTTGCAAATTAGCATATCTAACAAGGATGCCCCAACAGAAGGCCTGTATGAATGTTGTGATATTCCCCCATCTGAGGAATTCCCCCCTGGATGGGCCAAATCTCTAGTTTACAGGGTATGCTGTAGTGAGCACCTTGGTTTCCCAAGGTAGCATAGGGTTTTCCAGCCTCCTACTATGAGGCCTTTAGGATGTTTGCTCTCCTGGCCTAACAAAATACTAGGGCTATGCTAAGTTATCAGACTTAAGGAGTTACAAGTGTGCATGCTAAGAATACTGAGGATACATAGAAGTTATATAAAAGGTATAGAAAAGAAAAGGCAAAAAATCATCTGGGCATCACTGGCAGTCAGAAACCTCAGCAAACTCTGTTCAAATGCCACAGTGGTCACTTCTACCATATGGATGTAGAAGGGCTCAACTGTTTTGACTTTTCCCTATATTTGTAAAAATAAAATGATTCCGATTCCTAATCAAATACTTAGAAGTGCTTTGTTTGATTAAGGCTCACATTTATCAGCAGTATTTTTACAGCTCTTTGCTGCCATTAGTGCTAAAGCTGGAGCACAGAACAGAGGAGAAGAAGGCTGGGTCAGGACTAATAGCACAGCCAGCTTTTAATCCCTCTCCTGACTGTCCATCTTTCATGGTGGCTTGTGTCCATCTGTGTTCATGTGCCAACAGTAGCAGAAGCCAATGTAAGACATCCTTTTGAGCTTTTTGTCAAGGTGTCTTTGGCAAGACTTCCATTAATAATTAATTCCAAGAGGAGTTTGTGCTCTCCAGTGTTGGAGCCAGGCCTGGGAGCACAGCCATGGTAAGCTGTACCTGTATTTAGCTTGGGTGGAAGGTTTTTGTCTCAGAAGAGCTGCAATTCTTGTAATCTTTGCCTGTTTTGGAAGTGAGAAGATGCAGTTTGTTGTGTCTGTGTGTAATCAGCTTGCTAGAGCTGTATGTCTGCTCCACATGCTCAGTGCTGACAGAGACTTATTTCTCTAGGACTGTTTCCTCTGTTTGTTTTTTTTTTTAATTGAGAGTACAAACAGGGTCTTCTGTGCTGAAAAATGCCTGATAAATAACAATAGGAGTAAAAGAAAATAAATAAATGCAAAACATGTCTGTAAGAGATCAAAACATCATCACATCATAGAATCATAAAGTGGTTTATATTGGAAGGGACCTTAAAGAGCATCTCATTCCAACCCCCTGCCATGGGTAGGGACACCTTCCACTACCCCAGGTTGCTCCAAATCCTGTCCAACCTGGCCTTGGGCACTTCCAGGGATAGAGCATCAAAAACTTTTCAGGGCAACCTGTACCAGGGCTTCATCACCCTCACAATCAAGAATTTCTTCCTAGTATCAAATCTAAATCTACCCTCTTTAGGCAGGATATTCTTCTTTCAAGAGCCCAAGGTGTTGGCCTGAGGGAGCTCCATCAGAAAGTGGACTTTTGTTTTCACTCAGTCAAACTGAGAGGGAAGAGGATTTTTAATATCTGACTATAGCATCACATTTTTGGAAAAATGCAATCATGGTTAATTGTGTCCAAGTGTGGCTTTGAAGCCTTGTCTAGATGGAAATGTTTGTGGGCTGAGAGTATGAGCACAGGAAGTTATCTTTTATCTCTACAGTTGGTTCTATCACAGGAAAACAAACACTGATGGGAAGGAATCTTTGCTCATTAAATCAAATTATTGATATAAGCATGGCTTAAGAATAAGTTCCACTGTAGTTTTACAGTGGTTTTAGTGGCATTTACAAGAGAAATCTTGGGAACTCAAGAACATGGGGGAGGTTTAGCTGTGCATCTATCATCTATTTTAGTTCTCTGTCATTTGCATCATTTAAGTGAAATATGGAAAGATTAAAAGTCAAAGACTTCCCTTTGGCATAAAAAGGAGCAACATTTATGGCTTGAGTTTGACCCAGGAGACTATTTTATCCCACCATCTTTCCCTTAAACCCTGCTGGTGTCCTTGATGGATGAGATATCCAGTATGAAATCCTTTTGCAATCACAGGAGCCTGCTGAACTCTCTAACACAACCTTTGTGTTCCTTGGGTTTAATAGGACAAGAGGGCATTGGGGAAAGATGTGGTAATGCATTTTCTTCCTGTTTCTGGGTAGTAGAAGGTTTATGCTGTGCTAAAAAGTAGTTTGATAAAAGTGTTCAGCTCAGGTTGGCTGAGTTCAATCCCTTCATCCTTGAAGGAGGCTGAGACCTGCTCTCCATGGAGCTCTGACAAGTTGAAGGAATGTGTCCTGCTCCATAAGGGCAGATGGTGCAGCAGAGATGGGCTGTTGGAGCAGGTACCTCTGTATGCAATCAGTATTTTTGCCACAGATGTGGCTGGAATGTGTGCAGGGACAATTCAGAGGTGTCCAGGCAAATTTTTTCAGCCATCTTCTTTGCCTGTGGAGCATTTCAGCATTCAGTGTTTCTAAAGGGCTGTCCATTCAGATAACACACAGCTGATAACATCCCTGAGCTGAATAAGTGTCACGGCCCTGTGTCTGGGTACAGTCCCACAGGGCTGTTCCAGCTTTCTTTGCTGTGGACAGGCAGCAAATTCAGCTCCTCGCTTGGCCTGACACATGTCCAGGTCATCACTGGGTCCTGTGTCTGTTGTGCTGCCACAGACCTGTGATGTGATGTGATGTCTTACATGCTCTGAGCCCTGAGGAGCAGCAGTGACCTCCCAAGCTCGAACAGCTGCTGAGTCTTTGTGTTTGACCTCTGGACTTCACTGAGCACTTCTGTACCGATGAACAAAATAGTGCCAAAGCCCAGCTCTTGACACCTTGGTGAGGCCGGTGGTGTCCTGGCAACCTGATCTAATGGGTAGCATCCCTGTCAGGGCAGGGGGCTTGGAACTAGGTGGTCTGTAGGGTTTGTTTCAGCCCAAGCCATTTATGATTCCATAATTCTATGATCCGTGACACTGGAACTCCATGGACCTCCTGCTAAGTTACAAAAATGACATTTTATGTTGCATAGTCTGGACATGGCTTAGAAGTCAGCAGGGACCACATGCTGTTCCCAGCAGGCATTTTGGATGGAGTCACCTTGTTTTGAGTGTGAAGTGAATTTAATGACACAAAGGTCACGCTGTACCAGGTGAATATTGTGTTTAATTTTCTTGCATCACAGCAACCACAGTTTGCTTCTTCCAGAATGTATAAGAGTGGAGGTTAATGCTCTTTGTGTCATTGTAAACAGTTTCAAGGATTAGGTGATCTTTATTTTATTTATCACAAAATCTTCATGGGTCTAAACAGAACACTGGAAGGACCACACACATTTTCCTTCCCAGGCTTCCTGATTGTTTATAGTGATGAAGCTGCTGAAGGGTCTAGAAAATGTTTTAGGAGGAGTGGCTGAGGGAGCTGGGGGTGTTTAATGTGAAAGCTCAGAGCAGACCTCGCTGCTCTCTACAACTCCCTGAAAGGAGGTTGTAGCCAGGTGAGGGCCAGTCTTTTCTACCATGTCTCAAGTGAAAGGATGAGAATAAATGACCTTCAGTTGCACCAGAGGAGGTTCAGATTAGATATTAGAAAAAAATTAAATTCACTGAAAAGACAGTTGGGCATTGGAATAAGTTACCCAGGGACGTGGTAAAATCACTCTTTGGAAGTGTTCAAGAGGTGTCTGGATGTGGATATGTTTTAGGGGTGATTATGGTGGGGCTGGGTTGATGGTTTGGACTAATTTATCTCTAAAGTCCCTTCCAATCTTGATGCTTATGTGATTGTGGGATGACTTCAGGCACCCTTTGCTTGAAGGCCAGAGTCTGCTGATGTGGGTAGGGTCATCACTCCAATGCGTGGGCTTCTTTTCAGACCACAGCATCCCTCTTCCTCCTCTGCCAGGTGCTTATTAACTGCAGATAATTGTAGGTATTGGGTATTTAGTCTCTGATCTTTCAGGAGAAGTTAACAAAACACATCTTCAGATGACATCAAGACACCACTGAGGAAGAATATTTTCTGCCTCTGAAGACGATCTGAGGAAATACAAAATCTGAGGGTGGACATTGTCTTCACGCATAATAAACAGCACCAGCCACTTCACTGCCTGCTTGGCCTGCAGGGAAACAGGGAAGCTTGGTCTTTGAGGTCAGGTACATGTCCCTGCTCATTGCAGGGGTCTGCATTAGGTGACCTTTAAAGATCCCTTCCAACCCAAACCATTTTATGATTATTTGAAGAGTCATCTGACCATTCATCTCACCTCTGTCCTTTCAGTCCCATCACAGCAGATTTACAGGGTGGTATGAGCTGCATGAGGCTTGGTGCAAGACCCTGCAGTGCAAACTGCTGTGATTCCCCTTGGAAGAGCCTGGGAAACAAGTGAGAGATCAGAGTTACTGCTCATATGTCCCATTAGATGCCTGAGTTTGAATAATGTCCCAGCCATTTCACTCCTTTTATCAGCCCACTGTAGGGAGACCAGCCTGAAGATGGATTTTGATTTCCAGCTCTGTGAAACTTGGCTGCAAACTGGTACTTGGGTACCTCCAGAGTCTGAGTTACTGTTGGGAAACTGGGCAGGCAGTTCCTTGCACCAGCTGCTGTAGAAACACAAAGATGCCATTTCTTCTCCATAGAGTGTTTGTAACTAGTGTGCCTCTTTCACAATGAGCCTCACTTTGAACTCTATTTGTCTAAGACTTTCCATTACCTGGAACATATTTGGAAGTGAGTTACTTGCTCAAGGATGAAAAAAGATAGCTTTGATGCAAGATTTTTATTTTTTAAATACAGATTTTTAGGATAGGTTCTTTATTTTTCCACAAAGTCTGAATCAACTCAAAGGTGGAAAGCTCAGACCAGCCAGAATAGTGATCCAGTTCTCACCCTCTACTGAAACATTGATTTTAATGGAATGATAGAGGTCTAAACAAGGCAGTGATGTAACAGACTTGTACAGTGGTTTTGCTGCAGTTCTTGCTGAACTGAAACAAAGTTAGGAAAGAGGTTTACCTGAGTGTAAATGAGATTAATCTCCTGTCTTATTCCACTGAAACAGCTAATGCTTTGATCTTCGTTCAATTATTTGTTGTATTCCTCCTGTGCCCAAGAGTTATGGGCATGAATCATAGCCTTCTCCTGCCAAGCTGAGGTCAGTTTTAATACTATAATATTTGATATATCTCATATCAGAAGTCTGCATCTGGCAGTCAACAAGTTAACAACTATTTTTCTCCTCTAGCTATTATGATCCCATGCAGTTATTAGAGTTAAGGTAATTAAGGTGGATTACTTCAGGTTTTAGGTAATGTGGATAGTTATTGGAATTGCAATTAATAACATCTTGTCACTATAACCCAAGCAGGTTGTGAGGTAGATTTTATCCTGTGTAGCTGCATTGGTAGGGGTTCATTTTCCTTTGGCAGCTCCAGTTTGTGAGCTGAGCCAGTCCTGCAGCATGTGTCTTTACAGAGATGGGCAGTGGCTCCTGTGGTATGAGGTGGGGTCATCCCAGCATGGGACAGAAGTACTTTGAAGGACTGTATTTATGAGTTTCTCTGCTGTTTACAGGGTCTCATAAACCAGCCCTGTCTATGCCCCCATCCAGGAAATTTGTTTGTTAAAGGTTTACTTGTTCAAAAGTGCTCACAGCCTCTTTGTGCTGGATTAATCCTTTTATCTGATGATAAGATAGCAGGCTTGGTGGGCTCAAGATATCCAGTGGAGGGAACAAATACTGCAGTACAGAGCATTATATTCCACTTGAAAGAAGTGGCACCTTAAACTGAGTGCATGCCAGATAAAGACTCTGCTCTGGGTTCAAGTTGCTAGCAGCAAAGGTATGTGATAAAGTCATGTTTTTTCTAAGAATCCCAAAAAGGAAGCCTAAAAATAGAGGTCCTACAGTATGGAGTTCCTTGGCTGTGAGTTAGCAACCTGGATTTCCTTTGGAATATGTGATAAGAAACACTTTCAAACACATGGCAGGATAAGATGTGTCTCCATTTACATGTTTTAACTGATTGAATTCAGTAATTTTGAAAGGGGAGCAATACCGGTGCATGGGCTTTGCTACTCAAATAGGCAGAAACTGGGCAGTGCTTAGCAAAGGCCGCCAGAAGAAGAGCATTGCTGACCTTCCCAGAATGATCCCCTGGGGCTTGGCTGGGGTGGCAGCCTGGTGAATCAAGTGTTGCAAGTAGTCAGGGTCTTCAGAGACCTGCCAGCCTGTTAGAGAGGTCTCAAGGGAGCCCAAGCAGTCCTGGAATAATTTCTGCATTAATAGGTGGGTAGGATTTGATTCAGGATTGTTTACCTCTGTTAACTTTGGAATAAATGAGAGAAGCTTTTTGCCCAGCAATGTCCTAACCCTGAATGTATATCCATACATAATGTGCAAGCTTGCAGCTCAGTCTTGCAAAGCTTTACGTGCACTAATGCAGATATTTAACCAAAGGGGTTAAACTGAGGGATTAGTCAGCCTACCTGTATAACTGATGGAGGGACAAATTAACCCCCTCCCATCCCAGTAAAATACCTTCAATTAGGTGATGTGAATCCAGGTATCATTTGAGATATTCATATAAATGGATCTTATTAACGTGTGTGGAGAGTGGGAAAGAACAGACTGGTGCGCAAGAAATGTCCCTGCTGAACATTTCATGAAGCCTAATAGAAACAAACACTTAGCTTTAAAAAACCTTGTGTTCCCTTAAAAAAAAAAAAATCAATGTTAAGCACTGGAAAGCTGCCACACAAGAATCCAGTACTGAGTATTCCCACAGTTTCTTCCCAGTGCTCCCAGACTGTAGCTGCAGGGCAAGTTGCATAAGAGCTTGGGGTAGGTGCTCAGGAACATCCTCACTGGGCTATAACAAAACCCTGGCATTGTTTTCCATGGTGTGTATCTACTTTTATGTGGGGTCAGGAAAGTGACTGTAATTTGCTGTTTCATAAAACTGGCAGTTACTCACAGTAGCAATTGTAGTAAGATTTGGGCTTGCAGTCCTTACTGCTCCCTTGGGGTATGCATGGAAGCAAGATGATGCATGCTACGTGTTTTTCTACCAGAAAAATAAATAAATAAAATACATAAACCAGGCAAAGAACTTTTCACAGTCTCCAAGCCAGATTATTTAAAGCTGATGTTGTGTGTTAAGAGAGGTTCTGCCTGTAAATGTACTTCTTTGAAAAAAACAGGGGAGGCTTAATACTCATAATTAAAAAACATCTATAGCGTTTTTCCTCAAACTTTCCACTGTGCTCAGGAAATCTCAGCCCCAAAGGAGGATGTCTCATAGGTTATAACCATGTGAATGGAAGGATTTATATTGAAAACAGTTTTGCCACTTTGTTCACAGATCCTTGGATTTCAAGTTTGTTAGTGTAGCCTGGTTTCTATAAGCCAAGTGATGAACCACTGAGGAGCCAGTGATCCCCACATGAGTTTTGGGTCTCAAACTAAGCTGTGGTTTTGTTCAGTAAATGCTGATCTTCATTCATCTGTGTATAATTGAAGGTCATTTAGCCCTGTAGCTTCCTTACACAGTTTTGTTCACTCCTAATCTTTATTCCAATGCTATTAGTAACCTTTCCCTGTGCAGGGTTTTCAGTTTGGGCGTCTCATGGGTCCCTGGGAATTGCCACACTAAGTCAAACATGTGACTAGAAGAAGTCACTGCTTTTAATGGCAGAGGTTACCAGCTGCTTTCTGATGACATTCCTCATCTCCTGCTATCAAGACACTGCTCTTTTTGGGAAAAACTTCTAGCCCCTTGCCTAGTTCTCTGTTGTTTGATTGCAAATAGGAAAAGCTGATGAACAGATAAAGAATTAGCACTCACTTTTGGATAAGTAGCACTTGGATAAAAAGAAAATATTTTTGCACACAGCATAGTTTTCTGCCGTAATTACCAACACTTTAATTACGCAAGGAGAGCAGAGGGGAAGAATCTCCAAGCTGTGCCTGCCAGAAGACACTGAGACAAAACATGGGGGAACATCCAGAGATGTGCTGGTTGTGTTCTCTTTGAATTAGGTTTCTTTGTTGAATTGCTCCTCTGGTGTCTCAGCGGTCATCAGTGGTCAGTGGACTAGAGGGTGGGTGACATTGCTTCAGAGCCAGGCACAGAAAATCCCCTAAATATCTATCTTGGTCAGTAGTCTTGGAAGAAAAATTATGTTCCTAACTCTTGGAATATAATGCTTGGATCATACCAGGCTAGTTGTTGGCTCAGATGCTGAAGCATGAGGCTTCTTACTCTTTATTAAAATATTTGGGCAGTGCAATGTAGCTGTAGATGTTATTTTCCCTGGTACCTTCCTTGCCTGCCTGGGCTTCTGCTTGCCTGCCGTTCCTCTCCTGTGCTTGGTGGAGGCTGGCATGGCTTCCCATCAGCTCTAGAGGGTTTCAGGACCTCTGGCCCTTTACTCCATCCCTTTCTCCCTACTTTATCTTGGATATCCTTGCCCTGGCTCTCATTTAAGTCTCTCGCAGTGATAGATAATGCTCACCCAAACACTGCTTTTGGGTACACAGTCATGAAGATCTCCAAGGGCCACTTTCCCTGACAATGTTTGTGTACACCTTCCACTGAAATTTAATGGGAGTGTCTTTTGGCCCAGGTTTTACAGAATTGGTTGCTGTGACTCAGCTGTTTCCTGATAACTTGCAGGGCTGGAACCACTTGGGTATGGGCTGGCATCCTGAGTACAGAGACTCTCCCTTGTTGGTGAGAAATTCCTTGCATGAGCAATGCCCTGACTTTGGATCAGCCACACTTGAACACACAATACTCACTGCTCTGTCAGTGTCCTCCTGGGAGCCACATTTTGTGCCACATATTTCCTGAAAAACAGATAAGAGGCACAAAAGAATTTCTGCCAAGCCTATAGCCTAAATGTCAAAACAGTTCTGTATTATAAGAGTAATCACAGTACTCCTGGTTGGAAGAGACCCACAAGGATCACCAAGTCCAGCTCTTAAATGAATGGCACAACCTTGGCATTTTTAGCACCAGGGTCTGACCAACTCAGCTAAAGTCTTGCAGTGCTAAATGTTTAACTAAAATGAGTGAAAATGATGAAAAGAAATAGGAGTTGTGTCAAAGTCTGAAAATTAGTGTAACTCTACTTTGATCCAAAGTGAAGTGGATATATTCAGAGCATTGTATAAAATTCCAGCTTCTAATAAGTCTCTGTGAAGGAACCAACCAACAAATATTCCCTAAATGCCTAAGAAAGCCAGGGCTGGTTTGCAAAGTACCAGTGAAAGTATGTGACAAATGCAGCCCAAATGGGAGAAATAGGGAAGACTGGCAGAATGAGCCTGACTTCCTTGTTAATCTGATTCTTCTGGGCCTGGTGGAGATGAGATTCAGTTGTACTACCAGCAAGGTCCTACAGCTACGGGTGGCAAAGGTGCCATGGTGGGATGTAGCTCAGCATGCTGGAATATGGACAAGAATCAGCTTGAGTCTCATCCTCCTCAAGATGCATTATCTTGTGAAAATGCAGAACTATCCTGACTTTGGGAGCAGGCAGAGGTTTACCAGATGAAAGTACCTCTTTGTATCTGCAGGTATCTCTTACAAGGCTTTCTTCCTTTTGATCCATTTTTCTTTCCAAATAGAACATGTAGGGAGCAGACTGGCGCATGCGATGCTTTCCCCTGTGCCCTTTGGAGACCAAAAACCACATCAAGCAGGAGATTTATGAGTTGCTGGCAATAGATGCTTCATATTCTGTTATTACATTTCAGATGATGAAAGAAGAACAACTGACTTTCATGGCTATGAAAGCAGTAGGAAAACTGCCTGTGGACAGATCGAGCACATGCATCACGGGATAGAAATTAAGGTGTTTTATAGCTTCAAATTCAGATTGGAAAGTTCAAGATAGCAGAAAAATATCTGAATAAAAGAGGTGAGGCAGTTTGTAAGATTTCAACTCAGATACACTCAGGAGAATAAATCCAAAGGTAACATTATGATTCATTAACTATCCCTAATTAGGCTCCTAAATTTAAGTAGACAGAATCTTCCCTGGAGGCTTTCAAAAGCACCCACCTTTCACTGTTGATGATACAGGGAGCTTAGGAACATAGCTTATTTAAGAAGGACTTCTTCCTTAGGTACCTACAGGGCATGGGTTGCGCTCCTAGATTGGGTGAATTGGATCTTCTAATAAGGTTATTGCATTTCTGGGCAGGCAGAAATCAGAGGAGTCAGGGAAAAGTGTTCTGTTGCCCTGTGCAGGAGGAGGAGAGCCTGGGAGGGAATGGTGCTCGTGTTTGTCTCTTTCCCGTGGAGTCTCAGTTGGAGGTGCAGCATTTCTTAAATCTCCTTCATCTCTCTGAGCCTTTTACCTACGAGAGATTTCACTGGGAGCAACGGTGAGGCTGAGCTAATTTGCGTTCCATGGGCTTTGTTTCTGGACTGGAATTGCTTCCACTTTGGAAATCACTTCTCTGATTGCAGCTGCATGAGGAAAGGATAAGCATGTCCTTTTCTGTGCAGGGCAAATAAGAGAAAGGGTTGTCTGTATTATATTTATATTCTTATTGCACAACACTTCTGTATCTGGCTGCTGCCAGGAGATACAGTAAAAGGCAAAGCATCTGGGCTGTCTCAGGAGGAGTCTTGGCAGAGTGATCTGAAAGTTTTTATGGGTTGTGTTAGACATCCCAGCTTGTACCACTTCCCACCACCCTCAAACACCAGCAGAACAGACAGATTCCTGCTTTGGGCAGAGTCTGGAGGGAGGGCCCTGGTGCAGGCTGTAAGCTCCGGGAGGTGTAGGTGGCTTTGGTTGTGACAGAGCTCGTCTCCCAGACAGTCTCACTTGCTTTCTGCATGGTGCTTGGAAGTGGCCTTACTGTAACTGGCATGAGTCACTTCCTTGTTATTGGTGGTTTGGAACACCGTGCATGGAAAACACACCTGCAGCAGGCTGAGGAACTCCCTCTTGCTCTTGGGCTTTGCATTCGGTTTCAGGATTGCAGCCTATATCCATGCTGGGTGAAAAAAATGTTGTTTTTTTTCAAAATAACTGAAGGAGATGGAAGCTGAGGTCTGGACCACTTGCATTTATTAAATCTCTGATCTGGTGTTTGGGGATTTTTGTGAGAGTGAAGGTTTTTCATGGCAGTTTGTTGATCAAATCCCAACTTTCAGACTTATGGTCTGTTGCAGAAAGTCCCTTCATGTTTCCTGTTGTCTCCTGGGACAATTTACACTTCCTGTTTAAATGGTATTGTACCTTCACTCTAAATAAAATACAGGACATGGTATAACATAACTAATAAATATATATTAATAAAATAAAATATAGGATATAGGTACGACATGCCTTTGTAGCCAAGGTACAGAGCTGATGTTAAGTGCACTCAGCCTTCTACAAGGCCCATGGAGACATTTGAGAGCCGCAGGATCTGATGATCTCCTTATAATCAGGTGATTTTACTCCTATCTGACCAAATGTCCCCCCTGTCAGAATGTCTGGTGGCAGGGCAGGACTTGAAGGTAGGCTTTTGATATCTGACACAGCACGTGATCATGAGAAGCAGCAAAACCTCTTTCCATGTGAGGCCCTGAGCTAGATGGAGCAAGGATAGCTGGAAAAGGTTTCAACTTGTTCCTTGGTCATGTCTGAGACCCTTGGGATAAAGCCAAAGGGGTAGGCTGTGCCTCAATTTACTTTTGTTAATCAAATTATCATCTTCCACCCCCATGTTTCCAGCTACACAGTGGTGTTACTGTTGTCACCAGGTGCAGAGTCTTCTTTTTTATGGGATTTTTCCTTCTTGCTCTCTGACTGTTCTGTGATATTTAATGGTCTGGCACAGCCAAAATCCGTTATTTTAATAGGTATTGTTGACTGACTGCTGAGTGAATTTAGGTTTTACTGCACAAAACCCACTGTTAGTTCTGCAGTTTGAGAGAGCCATATACACGTATACTAAGGAATTCTTTCTTTTAACAACCTGGAATCATGAATGATCCTATTTCATGCTGAATGCTGTGAATTTTTAAGTCTCAAAAAAAAAGAATCCTTCAGAGATGCTACCTCTAAAAACAGTTTATATTGGGTTTTTACTCACAGGAGCTTTTTAAAAGTTATTATTATTGTTTTAAAAATATGTTGAGCACCAACAGTTCCTGGCCCCAACCTGCCCAGATAAAAGGCTTGGTTGTAATTTTCCTTGGTAAGGGAGTAATGTTTTTGTTCAAATTGCACTCTGCTTCAAGCATGCTCAGGAGAGTTTGCTGAAGATCCTGCAGATTTGCTTTAATCATGCTGAGCTTTGGGAGCAAATGCACAGGAGAATATAGAGCAGAGGACTGGAAAATGACAAGCCCCTTGTCTGTGTGTTTTAAACACTGAGTTTTCATTGATCCCTTCCAGTTGACTGATGTATATATCCAGTGAAGATGGAGGTCAGGGGATAATTACTTCCTGGGAGTGGAAGTCTTTAAGCCTGTTTAGGACAGAACAAGCATCAGAAAACACCAAATGATCAAATTAGTAAAAAGAGGGAATGGTTTGAGTGCAAGGCTGAGCTTGTTTCCTTTCTTTGGCACAGACTCCCTCTGTGAGATTGGACAAATAATTTTGATATTTAAACACTTTCAAAACTCTGTCCCTGAGCCAATTCCCTACCCATAAAATATGGGGGCTATAGCATCAACTGTTTGGATTAGGGGAATAATATATGTGGTTAAATTGGAACACTCAGCAACGCTGGAAAATAATTACACAGAAAGAGCAGTATTCCTCTGAAAATAATATATTGTAGCAATTGGTTGAACCCCCAGGACTGGAGTGTTTAAAACTAGAGAAATCAACATAGGAAACACAGCAATTTATCTCATTATGGTCTTTTCGTACGTGAAGAGGGCCTAATAGAAAACTGAAGAGAAACATGGACATGTAATGACAGCCCAAAGAGGAATGGCTTTAAACTGAAAAGAATAGGTTTAGATTGGGTATTAGGAAGAAATTCTTGACTGTGAGGGTGGTGAGGCCCTAGCAGAGGTTGTCCAGTGATGCTGTGGCTGCCCCATCCCTGGCAGTGTCCAAGGCCAGGCTGGATGGGGCTTGGAGCAACCTGGTCTCGTGGAAGGTCTCCCTGCCCAGGGCAGGGGAGTTGGAACAAGGTAGTCTTGTTCCAACCCAAAACAGTCTGAGATTCTCTTCCATTAAAGAACAGTGGTGAGGTATTTACTGGCCTTTTCCATCTCTTAGCACTGCAATTCGGAATGTTCCTGCTTGTAGACACAGTAAGTTTTTCTTTTCATCAGCTCTGAATTTTCTGGCCACACAAGAAACTGCTTGTGTGAAAATTCCAGCAGAAGGCATCTCCACTGAGTACAAATAAGGATACTGTCAGCAGCACCAGCATGTGCTTTTTCACACTGTCCTGCTGGCTGCTCCCACCGACTCTGATGGATCTGCTCTGCCCCTGGAGAGCACACTCTGGTTTTGATTTTCCTTCACCCCTGTTTCTGCAGTGGGGGGAGGCTGCCAGGCAGCTCAGGAGAGGTTTCATTGTGAGATTGGTGCCATTAATTCATTGCAAATGGGTAATGCAGCTCTTGGGTTCGGAACTGGTATAAATTATTGCTAGCACGATGTTGATTCGGACAGATGAGCAGTGGGAGCTGAGATTGCTTTTAAAGCAGACACAGAGGGATTATGTAAAGACTTGAAAGCCTGTAATGGAAGAGGAATGGACTTGCTGATCCAAAAGGTCCCTTGTAGATTTATAACCTAGAACCAACTTCTGCAGGTACCTTCATGGAGTGTCACAGGGATGGTGACACTTTGTCTCCAGATGAAGTCCTGGCTGACATGGAATCCATGTGGTGATGTTTGAGTTGAACCCCAGGGTGAGTGGCTGAGCAAGGCTTGCCATCTGAAAAGTTACACCTCTGCCTGTGCTTCTCAGATGCACAGCCCAAGTTGATGTAGAATTTTATCATTTGGATAAATTCCCACATCTCAATGCTGACTGCTACCCCCTGAGAAACTGAAAGTCCCTAGAGGCCCCCAGAGCAACTCATCTCCTCTCTTCTGGATGATCCAAGCTCATTTCTCATGTGCATTTTTAAGTGCAGGGTTCCTGACTATGAGGTGTGTGAACACTTTGATTGAAGCTGTTTCTTCCCCTCTTGATCCATCACTCATTCTGCTGACTGAATTGCTTTAACTTCTCTGCTCGATTGCATGGAGCAGGACAAGTGCCAACCCTTCCCTGCCAGGATTTCTGTGCTTGATACTGAGATAAGACTAAAATCCTTGGTGCTTTCTTTCTGATGGTTTTAATAATAAATAACTTTCCTTGACACTTTGCTTCAACTCATGCCATGCTTTGTGTCAGATGCACTCCTCTCTGGAGAATTTAAGGAAGGCATTTCAAAGGAACCAGATGTTTAATCTTTCTTGTGGAATTGGCTGCCACATAGGAGCTAACTAGAAATTGTGAGGTATTTTACACTTGAGAAATGCTTTCCATTTCACAGTCTTTCTAAATCAAAAGAAAGCTGTGTATTGGCTGAGCATCATATAAACTAGAAAAAGAGCAGACCTGCTGCATACCATCTCTCTGTGTACTCTTTGCAAAGATGGGCCTTTCCTGGCAAAAGGTACTCAAGATGTTTATGGAGTCCACAGAGAAAAATGATCCCTTGAAATGGAAAAGTCCAAGTTCGTGTGCTGCTCTAGACAACCTGTGCTGCTCTAAGTTGCTTTCAGAATTTTAAAGGGTTCTAGTTGCTGATGTGAATAAAAGCACCTCTTGGAATTTTTGAAAGTACCAAAGTGTATGCTAGTCACAGTTGTTAAGCATGTGCCTGCTTTTGGGAATCTCACAGCCACCTCTGTTTTCTTTGTCCTCACAGCCACCTCTGTTTAAAGGCACCAAATGACTACCAGCTAGTGTTCTTATGTCCTCAGCCATCCCAAAGAGGTAACAGCACAGCCCTACTCCATAAGGTGCTGTGACAATAATACTCTCTATCAATGCTTCTTGAATACTTCTCCATCTCTACTCTTCCTTGGGATTCTGTTGACGAGTTGCTGACTGATTTAACAATGTTTTGCCTTACCTGACTCCTCCCCTGGTCCTGTAGGTAGCATTCAAGTGGTGGTGGTACAGATGCCAAGATGGGAAAGCCATATCTCAGTTCTCTGGGCATGCTTAGGAACACCCAGAGATGATGGTGTTTCTTTCCCCTACTTCTCTCAAATGTTTCAGTAGGGTAGTGTTGGGTAGTGTCACTTTTTAATGAAAGATGCAGGTTCATCCAGCCTTTCTTGTGCCCTGGAGGTGGTCATGAATGCTGAGAGGTAAAGGAGATATATTTGAAGAAGAGTAAATCTGAAACATGAAAGCTTTTTGCTTCATTTTCTTCACTGGATACCTATCAACAGGTTACTGGGATGCAGTTTGGGTGAAAAGTGTATAAAGGAAAATGTCCTATGTCTTTTACATACTTATCAGGTCCTCAGTCTTAGATACAGCAATAGGACTCTTTCTTTTTGGAGGGTGCTGAGCCCTATGCGTCCTTTTGGGTGCCTCAAATTTGGCACCCAGAACTGCAGTTCTCCCTGGCTGTGGTTTGCAGGATTATCTCTGTTCTACCCACCCCCTCTCCAGACTTTCTGATATTTCCCTGGCACAGGTATCCCCCTCATTCCTGTCTGGTTCCTGCTAGGAGATGTGTTTTTTTGCTGCCTTCCAACTGTTGCCAGTTCAGTTTTCACTAGAAACCTCTGTGCCAGCTCTTTGATATTCAGAAGCTGAGGGGTTTTCTGTCTGTTTCCTGACCTAGCATGACTCTTCTAATATTGCAAGAACTTCAGTGCTGATGTCCTGGCAGCCTAATACAGGAGGTCAGTCTGTAAATCTAGTTACAATTTTCTTTGCCTCAGCAAAGACAGTAAGTCAAACATTATGTAAACAAAGTGGTTGGATCACTTCTCCCACCAGTAATGTGGTGGGTGATGCAGGCAAATTTAATGGATGCGATTAAATCTCCTGTTCCAGTCTGGCAGCTGATTAGCTGCAGGGGGCAGGCAGGAATTTCCTTTCTGATCCAGAGCTGCCTCTTTCCAAGTTCTCCTTCAAGCTTCTGCCAAGCATCTCAAAGTGCTTTGCATTTTTAATTGCACTTCTTCATGCCCCTGTGAAGGGTGGAGATGAGAGATAGCATGATCCAAGTGGAGCCCTGAGGAAACTGAGGCACTGGGAGGTGACAGCCTGCTTGGAATGAGAGAGGAAGGTGGTGTTACACTTGGAGAAAGGGGAAATGGGCATCCTAGAAATCTTCTCTTGAAGCTCATGTGGGTCTACCAAACCTGTGCCTAGTGCTCAGCAGTCTGTGTCTTAAGCACACTGAAGTCTTGGTTGTCTGCTAGGCATTAATGTATAGTCACTGACAGGAAAAATAAATCTTTCTCCTGTGGAAATTTTAATTTATTTTTGTTTTTCATCACTCAATTCCTCTACTTTCTAAAGAGAATGACCTGTATACATATTTCTTCTCTTTGTATGGAGAAGCACTTTGCTCTGAAATAGCCTCAGGTGTTGGCTGTGGCTGAGAAACAGAACTGGTTCAGCTCCATAGATTACTCCATTCTTTGTCCCTACAGGGGAAATTAGTGAATTCACTGTGTGGATTCACCTTCAGTGGGTGTACACTGAGGTAGCTACACCAGCTTTGATTTCTTTACCTCGTTGTACAGCTGAAGAACTGGCCTTGTAAGGAGGAGAAAACACTCCTGTTATTAGGTCATGCTTTGGTCCAAAGAAGAGACCAGAGATGTCCAGAAAATCTGTCACATATTAACCCATCATTTCACCTGCATACTGCTCATGCTGTGGCTGATAAAAGAGGGAGCAGTAGGGATTAGCTGAGTTTTCATGTTCCTCAGGATGGTGGGAATGGAGAATGGGCCTTTCCCATCTTACAGCCTAAAACTCAATGGGAAACAGTGGATTTTGGATCTCACAGGGTGGGGAGGGTTTCTTATAGCAGGAATTTATTTTTGTGATGGATTATTTAAGCTTTATGATTTCACATGAGCAGCATCCTCTAGAGTTTGGTTTTGAGACTCTGGAGTGGATGGAAACTTCTGATGTTCAGTCTTGAGCCAGCAGCTTGATGGCTGAGATAAGCAGGATTTCAGGCATAGCTAGAGCTCCCATTGCTGTAGGGCATCCTGTCCAGCCTGCTGTCATGGTAGGAACAGAGAGCTCTAACTGGAGTGCTCTGAAGCCTACAGCTGAGGCCAAAGCCTGGTTTACTAAGCTCTGTTTCAGTTTCTGAGTGTCTAAATAGAACATCTGAATCTGATCCTTAGCCTAGTCTCAAGGCTTAATTGTAAATAAACAGTATCTTAATCACTTTATGGTTTCCAGCATTCTCTTGTTGAATGTCTCCGTGCTGCATTTGGAAAGTATTCATCATAGTGGAAAATGAGTGTCTGTCTGGGCTGCACGTGGTATAATTAACTATCAGCTGAGCCTGTAGCATGACGTGACAATTCTCATTCTGACCAGCTGAAATAACTCACTCTAACAACTGTGCTCTTCTTGCTCCTCTCTTTCAGTTCCCAAGAAGCTTCTGCATGAAACTCAGGCAAGACCAACCAATCAACGAGGGAATCAGAAGCCACATTTTCCACTGCAGCCAAGAGTGTTTGACCCCAATGTTATAGGGGACGGCGTGTTCCTTTCGGATATCTCTCCTTCCAGCTTAGAGCGAGCTCTCCCAGGTACCTGTGACCATTGTGATTTTGGCCCAAACCTAACGGTGTTGTGGTAACTGTTCCTTTCCATCTCCTCTTTTCTGGATTTCTGTATTGCTCCTAAATCCCATCCAAGGCACAGTCAGAAAGGGCTGTGACAGCTTCAAGATGTGACTTCAGTGACAGGCTAAAGTGAACTGAGAAACTGTTCAAGAAACACTGAGTTTTTGGAATAGCAGTCGTGGCCATGCATGTCCAAACTCATTGCAGAAATACTTTCCAGACCTGTCTAGTGACAAAGAAAAAAAACCAGGGCAGACACAGTAGATCTGCCTCACGGGACAGAGAAGTTTTCAACTGAGCTTTGAAATACAAGGCGATTTTCATAAAATGCAAAGAGAAAAGATATGAATGAAGTCAGAACTTAGCCATCTCTAGGGATAGGTGAGTAGGAGGAAGGAGTGGTGTATGAATAAAGGAAAAGCACAGGTGAGCACGTGTTGGGTTCCTTAGCGGTTTTCTGTTGTTTCCCAATATGCAGGAGGTGGTTTGCAACACTACTGAAAATCCCAGTCTGTGGTCCCTGAGATTCAGCTTGAGGGTGGGTGTGGGTAGAGCTCGTCTCTGTCTACACTCCTGGCAAAGTTAATCCACAGCTTGGATTGTCAATTCACAAATAAGAACTGGCAATAACAGGTTTGTCAGTTTGGAGGCCTTACTGAAAAACTGTCAAGGAAAAGAGTTTTAAGTTAGCCCTAAATAAATATTGTGATCCTGGAGAGTCTTTTAGGCAAGGAAAAATATCCTGAACTGATTTTCACTCATCTAAACATTTTACTTCTCTGAATGACACCTTTTGTTTAATTTTCACATTGTTTATTCAATCACTTTCAAAATATGCACCACTTTTCAAACAAAGATGTCATTTTGAAATTAAAACCTAGAAGAATGTTTCAAAAATAACAAAATACTTGAAAATTTCTGTACTCTCCCTTCCTGTTTTATTTCTTTTGTTAAAACTATTTGCTAACATCAGTCTGATATCATGAATAACCTCTCCTGTGCTTATACTGTGGTGTTGGGCAAATTTACTGCTGGCTGAAAGAATTTTGTTCAGCTTTGGTGTAAACTCACAGAGAAACCATTCAAGTGACTGGCAACAGCTAAGAAAAAGGGGTGAGGAGAAAACCAGTAGTAGTGAGCTGATTAGGCATTGAAAAATCTTCAAAGCTAACAAGGAGGAAAGGGAATATCTTTTTGTATGATCCTGAAAGGAATGCCAGACCAGGGAATCACACAGTGTAGCAACACATGGCCCTTGTGACATCGTATGTGTTTGTTATTTCAGTCCTGCGTAAGTCCAGTCATTTTCTCTCTTCCATGTCTGTGCTTGTACAATCCTGCCAATGATAAAACCAGTTCTGTGGTTTTGTGGTGCTCTTTGCTGGAGTTTAGTGTATGCAGGCCAGTATTAATTTAAAAACATGTTTGATTGCATCTTTTCATTTGACAAGTCAAAAGTTAAACCAAAAAAAAAAAAAAGGGATTCTTCTTACATCTCACATCTTGAGAGGAGTTATCCCTTACTCTGCCTCCTGAAGACACTGTTGTGGCACATGGTTTACAAGGGCTGCTCTACACCCAACAGAGATGGTGTCCCTCTGACATAGGAAATATGTGTGAGATATCCTGGTAGTGCCCCTTATTTTCCTTGGTTTTGAAGGAATCTTACATTAACTAGTTCAGAGCCAGATCTCAGTCAGGAGATATCTCAGGCAGGATTAAGTTACCCCCCATATAAATGTGTCATTTGTGATGACCTGGGGTGTTCACCTTGCTTCTAGAAGGGTGGGCATTTCCCCTGCATTCCTTCTTATACCTGCCAACTCTGCATGGATGTCCTCCTGACCCTGAGGCGTCTTAGATGTTTGTGTATGAGCAAATACATTGAGCTTCAAGTGTCTGCTATGGGGAGAGCTGAATGACTCTCTGCAATCCATCAACTAATAGCAGGATTCTCTTGCCTTAATTTAGGTGCATGGTGCTACTTGAGATGCTCTGAAATATCCAAGTTTTAGGTTCAATTTTTAGAAGTTAAATATTTACCCTGCATGTGTGGATTTCCTTGGAACAGCAGTAGGGAAAAATTTGAGAACTTGTACAGGCAGATTTACCAGACAGGGAGGATAAAGGAGATATTAGAGGGCATGTTAATCTGAATTAAAAAAAAAAATCTGAACTAAAAAAAATTTTGAAATGTTACTATTGATTTTCTGCCAAATGTGCCCTTGGACCTTCTGTGTCCCTTTGTCCCTTTTGTACAAGGGATCTGCAGTAACCTCTATTCTCCTACAGCTCTTGGGATATTTTACACTTTGGGATATGACACCCAAGCACTCATGTTCAAACACTTTGCTTGAAGTCCAGTCATTAACACTGTGGTAACCTTGAACATGTGGCTTTCCCAGGGCTGTGCAGCTATTCAGTGGCAGAGGTACAGCTGTCCCTCACAGTGACACCTGGACATCCATCCCTGCTGGTTCTCCTTGAGGCAGATTAGGAGTTGGCATCACTGCACACAGATTCCTGCCCTCAGTCCCTCTTCATCCAGTATTACCTGTTCTCTTTGACACCCCTCACTTTCTGTTACTGCTTCCTTGGGCTGAGCTGCTTCCTGGCACCCACAGCGGGAAGCTGAACGTGATGTCTCATGCTGCTGAGTTTGCAGGGAAAGGAGATGGATCAGGCAGCAAAGGAACAAAGACATCTCACATCATCACTCCTGACAGAATGCTTTTGTTTGCATGGCACTGGTGGCATCATTGGAGATGGAGATGGCAGTGTCCTGAATTTGATACCTGCAGATAAGTGGAAGCCAGGTGCAAGTCTGTAATTTTACAGTGATACTTGCTTTTGGCCAGAACTAGACACCCAGAGAAGGGAGCCTGGAAATCTATGATAGCTACAGTTAAAAACTCACATGGGTGATGGAGCTGGATCCTCTGCACTGACATTTTCCTGTGTTGAAAACAATTACTGTTCTGTGAGTAGTGGGGGTGTCTGCCTGCAGATCAAGGTGTGGGGAGCCCTCAACAGCAAGCTGATAAGGTCTGAAAGGGTCTCTTTGAGCCTCCTGAAATGAACTGCCTCCTTAGCTCTAGTCTTCTACAAATAAAATCAAATCATTAACCCATGTTCACTCACCTCTCCAGAGAGGAAATGGTGTCTGGGTGAAACACAATACAAGCAGGCTTCTGAAGGAAGTCATAAACTCAGGTCTGCCCTTCCCCATGAAGGCTGGAGAGAAAGCATGTCTGTTTGCCAGGTGTGGATGGATCGCTACAGCACCACACCAGCAGAAGGCTGTGGGCTCTGCCTGTGTTTTCCAGTCTTCCTTACAAGCTTAGCTGAGTTGATAAAGGCTCCTTTGATTTACATAAGAGAAAAGAAACCTGATTGTACATTTGCTGTTGCATAGGCGGGTGTGTCTAAGTGCTGACATGAAAAGAGCATGAGATGGGGGAGAGATGATGATGCCTGGGTACAGATGGGGTATGTGCTCAGCTGAAGCTGCTTGAGAAGGTTTAGTTACCCCTCAAAAGGGGCAAATTTGGGTGACTCCCTGTCGAGCAGCTCCAGATTTCTGAACACAGATGATGACCTGGTGGGGATAAGGCAGGGTAGGGCTGCGTCAGCTTCTACATTCCTCATTCCTCATTCCCTTTCTGTGTCAAAGCAGAGAAGAAGAAGGGGAGGTCGGCCACTTTCTACCCTGTAGACAACACACCCCTCCTGCTCCCTGTGGATGAGACAGAACCGCCAGGGCTCAGCAGCAGCAGCAGCAGCATGGAGCCCGTGGGCGTCGGCACAGAGATGGCCCTGCTCAGCAACATCCTGGCAGCCTATGCCTTCATCACAGGTACTGTATGTCTGGTGGCTCACACCTCGCTGGGCTCCTGTGAGCTTTTTGTAGACCCTCCTTTCACAGTTACCTGTGGCTAAATCTGCCTCTCTGAACTGTTTGTGTATTTCATTCTTCTCTCAGTGAATTCTCCCTTGAAAGGCCTGACCCGGGCAGCTCTAGCAGGCAGTGTATAACAGAGATGATTGTGCACTGCTTTCCACTGGGTCTGCTCTCATCTGCAGTTCAACACAATGTAATCTTACATGTGGTATTATTCCCTAATGCTTCATTTTCCTGGAGATCAAAGCTTGGCTCATTAGGGAGGCAAGTTTGTTGTCCTGTAATTTGGAAAATAAGCAACACTCAAATCTTTACCCTGCTTAAGAGAATTTGGCTTATCTTCAGTAGAAGTGTGAAGATGAAGTAACTTGAGAGTCTACTTAATTGTATATTTAAATCTACTTTAGAGTAAAATTTCCTTGGATCACAGTGTGCCTTTCACCCACGTGTATCTTTCAAGTAATGGGGGAGCAGTCTTCTAAAAAAATTCACTTTAAAAGGTGAAAGAAAAGTGACAGAGAACCAGGGGAAAGCCTTTAAACTGAAAGACAGTGAATTTAGATTAGACATATGGAAGAAATTCTTTACTGTGAGGATGGTGAGACACTGGCCCAGGTGGCCCAGAGAGGTTGTGGCTGCCCCATTCCTGGAAGTGTTCAAGGCTATATTAACTAAAACTCCGGTATTTGTGAGCTACTTTTTCATGTCTGCCAGCTAATTCAGTCTTGCTAATTCATTTAGCAGTGTGCATTCTTGGTGCCATGCTCTTGCTCTTGCTGAGATGCCCCCATGCTGCTAATCCAAGTATTTGGATTTGAAGCAGCTAACTTGGGCTTTGCACTTTGGAACCACTGAGTAGATTAGTGAGAGTGTTTCTGCATATTATTTAGTGAAGGATTCTTCTAAAAGAACCATGAAGGGTTATACAAATTTCTGCTCTTCTACACATCCAGAGCTGTCATCAGGATGCATTTTTTCATGACAGCCCTTAGAGTCAGGCAGATTAAATGGAATTAGTACTGTGTTCTTCACAGAAGACAGCTGAGTAGGATAGATTTGTTCTCTTGCATGGGTATCTCCAAGGGTATCTCCATGGTATCTCCATGGGTATCTCCAAATTAAACAAACAAGCTTTAAAGGAGTCTTCTGTCTATCCCACTTCTTCCCCCTTACCTACAGCTACCATTTTTTTACATGAGAATACCTACCTTCCCATCCCTACTATAAAACAAAATGCTGTTAATATTGTGTTCCCCATCTGAACAGTAATGGGCAGAAAAAGTTGTAGGATTAATGGTCCAGGATAGTTGGGACTGTGATTCAGGGCAGCTGACAATGCTCCATGGACTTCTCTTCCACTCACCACACCAGAGCTCTTTGGCTCTATGTTGGTTTTAGGGCACAAGGTCTTGATTCATCCCCATCACAAGATGTCAGCCTTGCCAGGAGCCTCCAGATTTTACTGCAGCACAAACAACTTTAACTGTCCTTTTGCTGTGGGATTTGTCTGCCCTGCCTTGTTGTGGTTTTCTTGTGTGGTGTTCATATCCACTGGATGTCA
Organism: Anomalospiza imberbis; assembly: GCF_031753505.1. Taxonomy (NCBI): domain Eukaryota; kingdom Metazoa; phylum Chordata; class Aves; order Passeriformes; family Viduidae; genus Anomalospiza; species Anomalospiza imberbis. Next base: position 7,298,327 of record NC_089683.1, on the reverse strand, counting down.
AATAGGTAAACTCAGACCTCAAAACTTTGGTTTCAAGTGCTGAGTTCAGGACTTTGTTGCTTATGTTTTCCAGTGTGTCATGGAACCATAGAATGTTTTGGGTTGGAAGAGCCCTTAAAGATCAGCTGGTTTCCATGGCCCTCACCATGGCCGTTAGATGGGTTTCAGTCTCAGTGACTGTATGTCCAGTTTGTTACTTATTATAAAAATATTTGATGACAGACCCGGGGATTGAAACAGCAGATGTCCTAAACCATCTTTATTGTAATTTAGCCTCTGCTTTTAGTGGAAATGATGGATTTGTCATGATTTATTTTGTTAGATGTGGGTATGGAGATGTTTTAGCTTATGAGTTCAAAGACAAACTGTGTCACAGGGGTAAAATATAATTTGCATAAAACTAGAGCACTGCCAAGCCATCCCTCTCCATAGTGCATATTTTGAACAGCAGAACAGTTAGATTTTTTTTTTTTTTTTGGTGTCAGCCTGAGTTTGGGGCCCTGAAGGCAGCTCAGGTCACAGCTGATGTCCATAGAGGGTCCATTATAGTGGCTCAGGAGAGGCAGGGTATTGAGCAGCCAGGGAGGGCTGGTTCTGGGTCACACATCTTCCCACTGCTCCTGACCACAGCTCTGGTGCCAAAGAGAAACTGCAGTGCAAGAACTGCTCTGTTCCATGACACTGAAAATGTCCCTCATGTGCTCTCTGCAGACTGAAAGTGCTGCATTCAGGGCTTTGCCGTGCTGATGAGTTCTCTCAGAATAGGAGTTTGCAAAAGAAAATTGTAAATAGGCAGGGGCAATATAAAAAAGTGGTTTTTCTCTTGGGGCAGAGGGTGGTGGGTACCCTCAGGTCCACTGCAGGGAAATTTTGCTATTTCATGGGTAAACTGCAGGCTTGAAATGATCATCCTCTCTACTGCCTTTCCTCTCTCCTGGCAATGGGGTGTTTTTTAGCCTGGGGAGAGCATCCAAAAATAGTGGAATCCCTTCTGTGCTCAATGGTGTTCACATTTTCTTCACAAAATGGCAGTTTTGGGTAGGCAGCTGCAGGTGAAGAGTGTGCAGACTCAGTCACTCACATATGCAGAGTCTTGAAGTGCACAGAGAAGTGCCAGTATTAGCAAAAGCCTCTGTGCTAATTTCCACCATCTTTTGGACTGATATTCCCATAGGAATCTTCCTATGGCCAAGTGAATAGTAAAAGTCACAGCAGGAAGCAAAAGAGGCCTGATTTGCAGCTATCATAGTTAGATATCAGAGCCATTTAGGTGTCAGTCTCATTCCAGATTCCAGAACCTATTTCTTCAGAAACAGGGAAATAATGTGAATAATGTCAATGAGGAATGAAATTAGTAGCTGATCTAACAATCTATTTAGAGTTCAGTCTTGCAAAAGACACAGAGACACCCTTTATTTGAAAACTGATTTTCTTTATAGAATTAGTTTTTTAATTAGAGGCTCTCTCTGCCTACAAACCTCAGATCTGTTATTTGTTGTGGACCTGTTCCTGAGTGTTTGGAGAGTCTTCACCAGTTTCAGTGACATCTGGAACTGTCTTTGCAGTCACAGACTATCAGCAAGACCAGAAACTTCCCTTGTGGTTATATAAATATTATACATTCAAAATGTATCAGAGCTCTTCCAGTGCCTCCTTTTGGACAGGAGACTTATCCTGGTTTTGTCACTGCATTTAGGATGAAGCAGTTGGAGGGAAACCTCCACAAATTCTTTTTTTATTCTTTCATAAGCAAAGCTTTGCTGCCAAGTTATTAACAAGGGGCTTCCAAAATACAGCCCAGGGGAGATTATTCCAAGTTTTAGACTGCTTGGCCTTAGCCTTATTAATAAGAGGCTCCTGGTGAGCTTCCTCTGTTCTACCAGGGGATTTCAGCAGCCTGTGGGGCTGACTGCAAATTCCCTAGAAGATATTGCTCCTACTGTTTGTCTGGCTGTGCTTAATGCTGAACCTTTTACTGGGGGCCCTCTGAAATTTTCTTCCCCACTGAGGTTTCAGAATGCTTGAAGCCATTACAGGAAGCCAGCAGAATTAATGCCTAGATTGTTTTTTATTTATTGAAACAATTTATTATAATAGCAATAACAGCTTTGGCCTGGGGCATTTCCTGGGGAAATAATGGCAGTCAGGGCTGATGCTCCCAGCAGATTGTTAGCCCTCAGGAAACAAGCTCCATAATTTCTGCTGGTTTGGTTGGAAAAATAAAATGTGTTTTTAATTTTTTTGTCCTGTTTGAGTGCCTAGAAAATGGTGGATTTTGTGGAGAGGGTTATGTAGAGCATATATCTTTTGTCTGCATGGACTAATTTTAGGCTTGAATCAGTGACATTTTTATTAATGCTTCCAATCCAGAGAGAGAAATACAAGGAAGGACAAAGATAGCCCCAGCCAAATAGATTGGCAGAAACTGGGTTCTGCTGGAAGCTTGGAGCTGTCTTCTACAGCATTGGAAGAAAAAGCTTCAGTGGTCAAAATCTATGTTTTAATGAGTGTATACACACATATGCACACAAGAATGCATATCAAAATTGTGCTAACTCCTGATACTCATGTCCATATACTTTGAAAGAACTTTTTTTCAAATATAATGAGTGTTTTGAGAAGCTTCACTGTTGGTGTGATGAATCTGGGCCACCTTCAAGCTTTTGGAAGGTGCTGAGCATCCATTTGCTGAAGAAGGTGCCTGGTTTTGGTCTTTACAAGTAGAACATGCAGTGGGTTAGGCTCTCAAAATCACTGATCAGCCACCAAACCCCCAAATCTAGGGTATTGCTGACTTGACTACCTTAAGTGAGAAAACGCAGATCCTGTGTTTTTTAGCTTAAGTTGCTCTTTCTGCTGTGGAAAAAAATAAAAAGGAGATGCTGCTGTGCAAGTGGATTGTATGTACGATAAATGTCAAGACTGCAGCTGAACACAGGGTTACATCTCCGTGAGGAAGTCCAGACTGTGTCTCAGATGTTGACAGAGTAGCTGTAGGAGCTCATAAATGCCACTGGAGCCCAAAAATTCAATTACAGCTCTTGCACTGCATGAAGGGCTGTACGGATGAGCACAAGCGGGAAGAAAAATGGTTGCTTAAGTAGCAATGGAGGTAAAATTGCTCATGAACTGGATACAGTAGCACAGAAAAAGGAATGTGGAGGAGAAAGGAAAGGCAAGACAAGGGCAAAATTGGGGGCAGATAATTCACATGTGTCTGAGGATACAATCTATGTTTTTTTTATGAGCTGCTCTAAAGGAGCGAGCAGTGGAACTAATGCAACCAAATCAAGCCCATATGTGTGCAGGATGTGGTGCTCGGGGAAGTGTTCATGGCATCCTCTCAGCCAGGCAGAGCCAAGGCAGACTGCACCCAGTGCCTTCCAGTACAAACACCCCAGTTCTGCTCATTTGCTCACATTCCCATGATCCAGGTGTCCCCAGAGCCCTTCTTAGGGCTACCTGCAAAAGGAGCTGGGTGATTACTGTCCTCAGTTGAATTCCACATGGAGGTAAAAGTGTTATCCGGTAGGGATTCTGCTTTTCCTGATTTTTTTCTTTACTGTTCACATAGGACTGGATTGGCAGCAGCAGCTTTTGCATTTTCCTCTTACTGCACAAAGGAGGCTGCAGTTTTGAGTCCTGACCCTTGAATTCAGAGCAGCCATTGCCTTCAATGGAGGCAGGATTTCATTCAGCCAGGCTGCTGCAGGGGCCATTGGCACACTCTCCTGGCCTGCTCTGGTTTCTTCTCTTTTACCTTTGGAATTGTGCTGTCTCGCTTTTGTCAAAATATCTTAGTTTAAAGCCTGTGGCTTTGGTCTTACTTGATCTTCCAACTACTGCTGCATTTCATAGAGATGTTTGGTGGAAGATACCTTACAGACCATCTAAAGACCTAAAGACCATCAGTTCTAACCTCCCTGTCATGGGCCCACTGGCACATTCAGTTCAGTGTCCTGCTTGTTCTTTGCATTAGAGCTGAGTTTGCAGGAGGCTGGTCCACCTCTTTATTTTTTTTTTGGACTTATCTGCTGCACTTTTCTCATCTTTCTTTGTCCTGTCTTCAGCCTGATTTTTCCCCATGTCATCCACACCAACCACTCTTGGATCAGTCTAATGATTTATTAGCCAATTTTCAGACTATCTTGACATCTCCTTCCACCTTGTCTCATCAGTCACCTTTGAGATTCATTTGGGAGAGAAGAGCACAAAGGCATTTCATCTTTGTAACTGCTCCATAAGCACCTCCAGGCACTGAACTACACACTGCTTAGAACAGCACAAGCCAGTGTTTGGGCTCTGACCACAGACTTAAAGAATAATTTAGGTTGGAAGAGGCCTCTGCAGGTCACCAGGTCCAATCCCCTGGTCAGAACACGGCTAACTTCTAATTTGGAGCCAGCTTTGAAATTAGAGCAGGGTCTTGCCCTGTTGCATTTTGAACATCTCCAAGTAGTTTCCAGTCCATCTTTGACAAACTTTGCTTTAGGAGATTGGCTGGAAAGGGCACTTCTAAAAGCACTGTGCAGGGAAGTGAAGCCTTTTAGCTACAGAGATCTTTTGGGGCTGAATGTCAGGATCTTGGCTGGCGGAAGCTGTTATGGATCCATTTCTGGGTTCAAGGGAATAAAACTCATCTTAGGAACTGACTCCATCCTTGAGTTTAAGACTCCTAGCAGACACTGCAGAGTAGAGCTGGCCTTGACCCTTCTGCTCAGTTCACCTTTACCCATTTAGTGCACCAGTAAACCAGGATGATTCAGCCCAGGGGAATGGCAGTAACAACATTTATCATAATTACACATCTAAGTAGTCCCACGAACCAAAAAAAAACGGGGAAAAAAAGGAGGCGGTACATAAACAAGATGACCTAGTTTGAAAGGCATTGTGGATCCTTTGGAGTCTTGTTATATCACCTCAGAAATGTGGCTGTGCAGGACTCATCCTGTTGGTACACTGACTCCAGCTCTGCCTGTGGAGCACAGGTAGATATTTTGGTGGTCTGGGCAGGGAGCCAGCACTCTTGCCTTAGATAAGCAAATGAAGTCTATGAATAAGTAATGTGCATTTTTGCCATGCTGCCAAGCCTCTCATTTCAGCTGGGCCACCGCACAGGGCATATAAAGTTTTGTAATCATCCTTATGCCTGGTGTGAAGGCAGTGGATGCGACAGCAAAGATGCACTTACTTGCAGCTGGCTGTGCAGCAGCCCCGTGGGAATCAGATTTAATTCTGTGGCTGCTCCCTTCCCTTCCAGACAACTGCAAAACACAACTGCAGCAAACCCTCATTCTGCATGTGGACAAATGCCTTGGTAGCAAATCCAAATCCACAGTTTAAATTCCTGATTGCCCTGGAGGGATGAGACAGGAGGGCATGGAAGTAAAAGCAGCCACTGGAAACTCGTGCACTCCCGAAACTGTTGCGGTGTGTGCACGGAGGGGCCGTGTGTGTTCTGTTCTTTGAAGGGTTCTTTTCCTCCATCATTTCCTTTCTCCTTGCAGAAAACCCTGAGCGGGCTGCCCTGTATTTTGTGTCCGGAGTGTGCATTGGACTCGTGCTGACTCTGCTGGCCCTGGTGCTTAGAGTGTCCTGCCGGACGGACTGCAAGCGCTCCTCCTCCAAAAAACCTCCTCGGGAGCGGGAGAGCGACAGCGACAGCAGCGACAGCGACGATGACTCGGACACCACATCGGACCTGTCTGCCCGCAGGCACCGCAGGTTCGAGAGGACTTTGAACATGAACGTGTTCACCTCGGCGGAGGAGCTGGAGCGAGCGCAGCGCCTGGAAGAGCGGGAGCGCATCATCCGCGAGATCTGGATGAACGGCCAGCCCGACATTCCTGGCACCAGGAGCCTCAACCGCTACTACTGAGCCATGGGGGCTCCAGCACTCCTGCCCTGCTCCCCGGGGCTGCCCCACACCTCAGAGGGGAGAGGGAGGGAACGATACAACACAGGCATCTCCCCTTTTCCCATCAGGTGTGCCACCTGGAGAGGTGTGGATGGACAGCCATGAAGTTTTCCACATCTCTCTCTCCCTGACATTTTGGTACCACTCCTCTTCCTGGACACTTTCTGGTTTCAAAGAAGTGATTGCCAACTTCATTTCCAGGTAGCAGGCAGGGAGGAGACAATGGCAGCTCCCCCATGTGGGATGTGGCATTGGGCACACCGTGGTGTGAGTGCTCCTTTCGTGGCTGGACAGGGAGGTTCTCCAGGATTTGGTCTCCATTTAGGATTTTTTGGTTTCCCTTTCCCGAGGACTGTGGGCGAATTATGAACAAAATGACAACTCTGGAAAGATGATTTGGGGAGGGCAGGGGCTGTGCATCCTGACCGATTGTCTTGTGACTTCAGAAGCCATGAGATTAGTCTAATTAAAACCCAACAGCAAATAGGACTTGTTAAGAACTGGGGGATGGGAGGGAGGGGGATTCTTCCATCGTGAAATCATCTCGGTGCTTGGATGTTTGCCATAGTGTATTCAGTTATTTATGGCTGTCTTTTCATCTTCCTTTTCAATGGGAACATTTAGTTTTTTTACTGACACCTCAGGGATAAAATCCTATTATTTTTTTGAGTCTGCTCTCCCTGCTGGCCCCTGTCAAACACAACCCAACCCATCTCCAACAGTGAAATTCTGGTAATATAAGAGATGTGTCAGTCACTAGTGAGAAGTTAACAACCTCAAAGAGGTTGAAAAAGGTTTTCTTTTTGTTTTAAATATATATATATATATATATATTTGAAGATGCTGCACAGGAATGTGCCTTATTATTTTTTTGTTTTGTTTTGTTGTTGTTAAACTACGGTTTTCCTATGGATAGCAATGCACAATGTTTTATATATTTTATTAAAAAAATAAAATTAAAAAAAAGTCTGTGTTTACCAGAGGAAAACCAACACAGAAGAAGCTTTGTCTGACAACAAAATGGGTAATAAATGCTAAATAAACTCTGGTTTGCTTCAATACAGTTGAATTTGCATCCTCACTTTTGGCATAGGTGTTGCTGGAGGGAGATCTTTGGAAGAGTAGCACACCTCTGCATACAATCAGGACTGATGTTTTCTGCATGCAGGGAACTGGCAGCACCTCTTTTTTTGGCTGCAGCCCATCTATCAACTTCTGTGGTGCACATGGGCAGGAGAGCTGAGCAACAGGTTGGTTACTCAAGGGGTCACCTCAACGTGATTTCATGATGCTTTGAGTCTGTTCCCCATACTCCCATCATACCTGGGCCAGAAGCAAATGTTACATGAACTAAAAAAAAAAAAAAAAAAAAAAAAAAAAAAAAAGGCTGTGGAAGAATAGGTGTAATATTTCAGTGCTTCTTCAGTTGTCCCCTGGAGTTTTTAATGGGATCTCACCACCCTCTTCACTCCCCAAGCAGCAGTTCACATCACCTCAGCTGAAGAACTTGCTGTTTCTCACATCTGCACAGCACTGCTGTATCCTGCATGGCTTTGAGGTCTGCTCCTCTGTCATTTGGGCATGGAAATATTATTTCCAGAATCTTAAGGGTTTGCAAGGAAAATAAAGATCCAAGGCTCTGACTATTCAGAGCTGTTCCCAAGCTTTAAGGAGAAATGGAAATGGGTGGACCTGCCCACAAGATAACTGAGGATGTTATAAGGGATCGTGTGCTGTGCCAAACAGCTGCATGGTGGAACAGACCCCTGGCACGTGGGGCCTTCTTGGCACTCTTTGGAGCCCCTGGGGCTTTCCCCTTGATGAGGAAACCTGCATTGGGAGTGCCCACAAATACTCTTCGTGGCTCTTGCAGGGTGAGAGCAAAGCTGAGTACCTGCAGCTGGTGGCACTGGCACTGTCTGTGGTCAGGCTGGCTGGTGAGAGGTGGCTTCACCTGGGAAGGCAATTTGAGCACTGTGGAGTGATTCTAGGTCTGGTCCTGTGAAGATTTGAATGGAAAGGCTCAGTGTTGGAATGGAATGTAATTTTTGCATCTAATATGTAGAAATAAAGCAGGAGGCAGGTCCCAAGGCCTGATGCTTTGCCAGGTGCTTTAGCTGGAATGTTGAACACACTCTGCTGAGGGTGTTGAGGAGCAAAGACAGGGTGAGGTCAGCAGGGTCAGTTCTGTTGGCCATGTGTTTTCCCCTATAATGATACAGTCCCTCAACCCTGGTGAATCAAGGACAGCCTGTTTTCAGATTTGGAATGCTCTGTCCTGGGACAAAGCTTGCAAAACTGATTTAAAAAATGTTATAAATGAATAGATTTATGAGTATGATTTTCCCAAATGACTTTTTTTCACCAGAGGAAAGAACAACTGTGGTAAATCTAAGTATACCTGATACACAACTGTGGGATTAAAATATCTGCTTCAAATGTAAATCACAGCCAAACTCAAGTTGCAAATGGATGAACAGTCCTCCTTTAGCATTGCTAGTGCTGCTGTAAATCTTCTAGATGAAGTTTGAAATAAAAAGGAGCAGAGTTTAGCAGACAAGCCCATCACAGCCTTGCCCTAGGTAAAAAAATGTAATAAAAGTACTCTCATTGTCTTCACACCATGAGCAATACCTTTATGTACTTTCTAGCTCCTGTTTTGTCTCAGGGACTTGCATTTCTAAGAAAACTGACTAAAGAAAAAAAAAAAAACTGCAATCCTTTGAGCTATGGAAAAGACTTTAAGTCATTGGGTAACTATTTCTCAATTTGTCCCAGAAGTCCTTAATATTTTGTCTGAAGGACAAAACACAATCAAAATTCGTGGGGCAGGAGTTCAGTGGTTTGTTTGCCTACAGCTCTAGCAATGGAGCAAAACCAGTCACCTGGATAATGGAAGTGCTGGATTCACTGGGCATGGGGTCAATCTGTATTTCTTACCCTGCAAAAGAATATCTTAAGCATATGGAGGTTTGGACTTGTCTGGTTTCCACCTTCTGTGTTGTGCTTAATGTGTCATGTGAAATATTAAAACACTCATAGAGCCAGGGAGCAGAGAACAAATGCTTTTCTACCTGCCTACTGTGAATCCCTCTTGTAGGAGGTTATGCATAGTTCTGCTCTCCTACTTCCATGCTTAATTCATTTTTTTACGTTAAAGTGAAATATTATTTCCAGAATAACACTTTTTTCCCCAGGACAGATAAGGGAGTTGAAATTATTTTTTCCTGTTTCCTACATGAAATTCCTAATCATTGACCTTTTGGGTAAAGAGATACTGAATTCATTTTCCATGTGGACCTGTTTTTTGTGCCTCAGTTTAACTTTAGAATTTCATAACAGGGGATAACAGAGCAATCCTGGACTTGACCATAGGGGGAAGCACATGACATTATATTTAAAGGACAGCATTGCATTTGCCATGCGCTGTCTGCTGGGCCCGAGGCTTGGGGCAGGTGAGCCTCGAGGAGGGAGGTGCCTGTGCTGGACACTTTCACACCTCTTGCAACTGCAGGATACTTGGATTAGTAACCACAGAGCCATGCAGTTGTACCATGTTAGCTTAGTAAATGAGTGTGATGGGTTGGAAATCTGAGGGTTGCTCTCCTGGGGGAAGATGGAAGCGATGGGTCAGGTTTTCAGAGCCTCGACTGCATGTTCATTATCCTCCTGTCTGGTGTGGCAGATGGGGCTGCTTACAGAAGTCATGGCTGTGCATGGAGGGGTGGCAGAGTGAAGGTTGCTCCAGCCAGACTCCCACCCTGGTCTCCTACTCTCTTCCCATGGCCCCTGACTTCCCAGGGCCATTTTTCCCTCCCGCCACCATCCGGCCATTGGCACTGACCTCCTTTGTGGACCTGTGTTCAATGTACCCTGAAAATCTCAGTAATATGCTGTTTGCTGCCTTTCCCATGTCCACCCTGGTGTTCATATCCTCGATGAATTCCAGCTGGATAATGAGGCATGCCTTTCCCTTCCAGAAACCACAGTGCCACTACTTAACCCCTTGCCTGCCATCCTTCCCAGCACTCCAGGGGCTACACAAATAAAATGAGCTCCCTGAGCCATGGTACTGCCAGGATGTATAGCATATGCCTGTGGTGCTGCAGGGAATCTCAATTTCCTTTTGTGCTGCATGGAGTGTCTCAAGTTTCTGGAGGTGTCACAAGCAATTAATCATCTAAGACTGGCCCAGAAATTCTTCTGCTCAGAATCATTGTGGAGGTTTCTTCATAGTGAAGTTTTAATAATCTGATCTGAATTTTTAGTGTCCTTAGATACCCCAAAAAATAATTCCCAGTGTTGCTTGCCTTTGCTTGTACACTCATTAGAAGTGGTGCAGCTTGCTCCTTCACACAATTTCCTCTATTTTTTGTGGTTGTCTCAAGGACTCTCAGTTAAACACAACCTATCAAAAAGGCAGAAATGGTTTTGTTTCTTCACAGGGCAGCTCACCATTGTGTGCTTTCCTACACCCCTGAGCGGAAGGCGCTCTCTTACTCTGAGTGATGTTGTGGTTTAGTAGTATTTAGACAAATATTAAAGCAAATCAGTTTCTTTGGGGGTTTTCAGTTGCTGGGCACTGAATGGATCTGTTCCAGTGACAGTGATGTAATGTCACCATTTGGATTATTGCACCAGGGAGCCTGAGGCACTGGGGTGATGTCACTGGGAATGATGTGAGGGCTGAACCATGACCATGGAAGCTGCTTGGAGGGGTGTGTGCCATGGGTGCTCTGGGAAGCATGCTCTAGGGGGGCACATTTGTTCATATCATGAGAGCCAGTCAGTTCCCCAGGTAGGTCTCTCCAGAGGGATGGATGGCTTTGTCCTCAAAACAAACTCGAGTGCAACTGACCTATTATTTTGCTTGGGAGGTCTGTGTTTCCTGAGGGGAGGGATAAGATACATTCCCTTGTTCAGGTTCCTGGAAATATGGACAGAACACCTTCAGAGTCAGGTTAAATGGATGTCAACATTGATTCTCTTTTCCCTCTGTCTGATCACTGGTGGGGAGCTCAGGAAGGTCCCCAGAAGGAGGGAGGTTCTGCACCAATGTGCTCCACGCTGAACCTCTGATCAGACCCATTGATGGTTGGGAATGAGGGACAGAGGACTCCTGCTGCTGATTTACCACACTTGTAACCCCCAAACAAGGCTCCCTGGTGCTGAGGCTTCACCAGGAGCTAGGGGAAAGGGGCCATTCTTTGATGACCAAAGGCTGTTGACACAGTACTGGGGCACTGGTGTCAGGACCATGAGCATGGCCAGGCAAATGAGACATCCACCACTTCTACTGCAACCTGACAAAAATGGCAAGGTTTCCTGGCTTGCTCCTCTGGAACCAGGTCCTGAGGGACATGAGGGACAGTCTGATTCTTTGGTGCTAAGAGAAGTGTCTGCTAGAGAAGACACTAGTTTGGGGGGTGGGAGTACACTGGTGGTAAGTTGCCCACCTACATGTATGTATCAGTGATGGCTTCACACTGCACCTGTGCACTTGCAAATATGTGTCTGCTTCCCAAACCATTCAGGACTGTCAGAATCATACAGAAAACATTTCAAAGTCAGAGAATCGTATAATATCTTGAGTTGCAAGGGACTTAAGGATCATCAAAGTCCCACTCCTGGCTCTGCACAGGACACCCTACAAGTCACACCCTGTGCCTGAGAGCATTGTCCAAATGCTTGAGTTCTGTCAGGCTGGTGCTGTGACCACTGCTCTGGGGATTCTGTTCCAGTGCCCAGTTGCCCCCTGGGTGAAGAACTTTTTCCTAACATCCACCCTAAACATCCCCTGACACAACTTCAAACCATTCCCTTGGGTCCTGTCACTGTAACCACAGAGCAGTGATCAGTGCCTGCCCCTCCTCTTCCCCTCACAAGGAAGCTGTAACTGCAGTGAGATCTCCCCTCAGTCTCCTCTTCTCCAGGCTGAACAGACCAAGTGACCTCTGCTGCTCCTCCCAGGCTGAGAGCCTTCGCCAATATGGATGCATTTTTAGTTCCAGAAATTCACCACCTGATTTTATGTTTTGTCACACCTGTTTTGTCTTTTCACCTTCCACCTTAATGAAAAAATGAATTAGTATAGCTAATACCTCAGGATCCCTCCCAAGGTATAAGCAAATGCAAGTGTGTTTTATTTTATTTCATTCTACATTAATAGTATCTAAATGAAGTGCTTGGGAAAATATTCTTGGTGGGATTTTTATTCTTTTTAATTTAAAGTCATTAATTTTAAAAGAGAGTTATTTGAAGAGTATGTGATATTTTCATATCAGCTGTATTATTAGAGGAACTTCTAACCAGTGGAGAGGGGTATGCTACTGTGCTAGTGCCCAGTCCACCGTTCTTTGGAAGCATTTTTAATTTTACATGTCCCAGTCCCCAGTCCCTCCTAAGCTACTCCTTTGCTGAGCAATCTCTTAGAGTCCTCCTCCCATTTCACCCCTAGATTGCCCAGCTATGGCCAGGGCTGTAATTTGTGACAGACCACATTTCTGTGACTGATTTTTTGTCCTTTACTTTTCCTAGGTGGCTGGGGTCCTGTGCTACCTGTTTTCTGCCAGCTGCTGAGGAAACATCGAGTTATGGCACTGGGATGGACCTTGGCTTCTGATAGTTCATCTGCCATTTTTCTGTTGAAAAACATGTGGACTGGGGGCAGGGGTGGTGGTGGAAGGGAAAAAATCAAAACCTGGATTTGAATAGCTTTTTCTGTCAAAGGACATTGTTCTGAGCAAAGCTGGGTGGCTGAGAAGGAGAGGAAATTCTCTGAGCTTTAACAGGGGAAATGCAGTCTTGGGGGGAACCTGTTTCTGTTAAGGCTTTGTGTCCTTTGCCAAATGCAGTCATTGCCCCTTTGGCACCTCCTGAGAGCTTCTATCATTTTTCCTGCATAATAAGTTTATGATTCTGAAGCAAAAACTTTCTGAGGACCAAGAGTGACAGCAGATGGGGAAAAAAGTCAAGTTTCTTTCTTTGAGCTATTAGAAAATGTATTTCCCTTTTCATTATTACTTCAGGGAGAAATATAAGTTATAAGTATGTGAGAGAAATTATAATTTAAAAGCCCTGATATGGAACATCTAAAGGAAACGGTATCTTTCTTTGCAGTTTCTGCCAGAGCATTCACTTGACTTGTTTATTTTCTGGTGGTGTTTGGAGTCTGATGTTACTCTGTATCATGAGTGAAAACAAAACTCCCCACAGCACTTTCTGGGGATGCGGTGCCATGATGGAAAATCATCCTTTGGTTTTTGAAAAGGCAGTAATTTGTACATTCCATTTCTTGCAAAAGTCTTTGAAATTCCCTTTTATGAGGAATGGTCCTCTCCTCATTTCTGGTGTGAGGGGACTTTTTAAATGAATGGATTGTTTAGAAGGGACAGAAGTAGTTTTTTTTCCTTCTGCATTTTTCAAGCCTCTAGACCACCCATGATCAGCAGAGTTCAGAGGCATCTGATGGTTTTTCAGAACTGTTCTTTGTATTAATTTCATTCTTTGCTGGCTGCTCTGAAGTAACAGACCCAACTGGACCTCTGTGTGTTGCTCTTTCATGCCACAGCTCTCCTGGGTCCAAGTTCCCAAAGTGATTACAGCATCAGTAATGTATCTATGCATTCCTGGCATCTTTTAAAGGGACAGCTTAAGAGAAAAAGTTCAAGAGTGATCAAGAAAACCAATGGGAGTCAGAACGGGTGACTTTGCATCCAAACCAATGCAGGATTTTTCTCCTGGAACTGGAAGTGATCTGGCAATGACAAGTTTTCTTCTGAGAACTAACTGAAAAAGCAGAAAAAGTAATTGCTACTGATAGTGCCTTGAAGACAATACATTTCCCCTAACAGCAGTTCCAAAGGATGCTTTTCCTGGGAGGGAAGGTCTAGTGCTGTCTGACAAGACCCTGAAAGCTGCCACTCACAATCTTGGAGCGCTTCTGAGACTCCCCTGATCCTTCCTGTAGTCTATCAGCATCTCAGCAGGCTCTCGTGCCTGGATCTGTGGTCGAGGCTGCAGTCCCAGAGGTGCTGGTCCCTTGTGCACCAGGGGAGGACAAACACCAGCAGCACGAGCAGGGATGAGGCTGGTGAGGAGGAGCCTCTCCCCAGCTCGCTAGCTGAGGGCTGGGGGCCACCAGGGAATGGACTCTGGCTCATTGGTGAGGAGAGGACAGGAGAGGAGTAGGACAGGAACAAGAGGTCTGAGAAACAGAGAACTTCCAGAATCTAAGCACCCTGCTTCCCAGATCCCTCTCCCCATCGTCCAGGTGTTCCAAAATCCCTCCCAGCTATAGCCCACCTTCTGGAGGCTTCTTTGCCTGGTGACACAGGCCACAGCACAATCTCCACTAGGTTACTTGTTCCTTTTGGATGAAACTTAAGCCTCAAAAGCTTAATTTCCAGAACATGAACCACTTTCAGCAATGGAAACTTTTTCTGGTGAGGAATAAGTCCTCTCTACCTTCCACAAAAGAAAAATCTCATTTATTCTTAGTGTGGTGGAGCTGTATGGCCAACCAGTGGGATGTGATTTACCACAGGCTTATTTATACACTGGCAATTAAATATGCTCAGTTTTTCAGGATGGAAAAATGACATTTGAATGTGAACTAATTATCTTTACTTCCTTAGTGTAAATTGCCATTGAAAAGCAAAAACAGCAGTGAGAGCAGTCAGTGTTTATGTCTAATACACCCACACAGATCTCCTCCAGTGAAAGGATGAAGGACTAAATAGTTTCTGAATGTGCCATTTTGATTTGGGCCATTTCTAGTTCATATCAAACTATTATAGTGACAGAAAAAACCCCATAGTTCTTGACTTGTCATGTGGAATACTTCAATTAAAAATTGCCTAACAGGGATGAAGGGATGAATTGAGAAACCTCATCACAATTAACCCATTTCCACAAATCTGTCTCTCTCTTTTTTTTTTTCCCTAAGAAAATAAATGTTTTGCTGAAAACTACTTACCTAATCCCACACACTGGAGCTGAAGATAAAATCAGGCTGCACATAAAACCAGACCTTTTCAATAACAGCAAAAATTAGGGATTTGAAGAAATTAACATGTGATGGTTTCTATGTGATGGGAAAATTTTAATTAGTGTAGGGGTTTTCTGAATTACATTCTTCCTTCTGGATCAAGTAGAAGTTCAGAGAAGGTCTTGATGTATGTGATATGAAAGGGGTATTAGATGGCCTGGACAGCTCCTGCTAAATGTATATTGTGTGACACTGACTTCCACGGGCTAAAATGCAGGCTGTGCTCTGGCCCATGTGATGGTGATAGAGCAACTCAGAAATAGCATAGAGCTATCAGTACCCTGAGCTATCAATACCCTGAGTTATTAATACTCTGAGCTATCAGCACCCTGAGTTATCAATACTCTGAGCTATTGTTATCCTGAGCTATTAATACTCTGAGCTATCAATGCCCTCTTCAAGTGATGGCCCTGCCCACTGGGTGAGACTTCTGTCCCTGAGCAGTAGCTGTCCCAACTTAATTGGCTTGTTATGAAAGTAGTCACAGGAGATTTTCCTTTTATTTAGGAGTTGAGAAGCAGAAGGTCCTGAGTTCACTTCCCTGGTGTCATGCTGACAAACTCACTGGAGGCCCTTGGTGGGACCAGGGTCCATCACTGCTTGCTGGAGTTTGTAGCTATCAGTCACTGAGCTCAGAGAGGAAAAATGACATCTGGTGTCCAAAGCATGTTTTGGGGCTGTGAGAGAGTCTGGCAGGATGGGGGAAGCTGGTGTGCATGGAGCACTTTGCCATCTCTCAGATATGGAGCCTCTCCAGCCACTCCTCTCTCATGGAGACTGATAGTGTGGCAGAGAAATATTTGTAGTGAGGAGCTCTCCTGCTCCCCCAAGCTCTGTGAAAAGCCCTCCAGGCTCTTTGGATCAGGCATTCAAAACAAAACCAGGATGAGGGTTGACAGCCACCTCTCAGTCCCCCAGGGAAGGATACCACTGGTAACAGGGTTACATGCTCTTGTTCCATGACTGCTGGGGTAACAAGGGTGTGTTTCTTTGCAGATTCTGCTCCCTCAGGCTTCATTTTCTGGATCTGAGTGCCAAGAGTTTGGAGGTCATGGGAGTGTTGGGGTGCTTTGCAAACAGAACATTCCCAACACGCCTGAAAGGACAGCAGTATGTTGTTCTGCCCATCTCAGAGCTGGGGGTGTCCTAGGGTGACGTTATGATGCTCGTATCCCCAATCATGTGCTCTGTTTATGCTGGATATTATATTCTGTGCCTTCAAGACGGGCTCTGAGAGCAAAGGCAGGGAGAAGAAGAAGCACAGAGTTTTGTTATCAGCCTGCACTCACTCCTCCACAGTCTGCTGGAACACAGAACTCCACGGTGTTGTCTGGGCACGGACGGGGCGGAACACCACGCCCCTTTGCTTTTTAGTTAGTTTAATTAGCTGAGGCAGTCCAAGTTTTCCCTGGACTGGTTTTCTTTCCCTTTTCTTGGATCCATTTGAACCTGCTCCGGACCGGGACCCGGGGAGCACCAAGAGCTTGCACTTTGTGGCCTACTGGGGCCTACTCTGGGCAGTGGCCTTTACCAGGGCTGGAGGGACTGATAACAGAGCGACCACCCACTGGAGAGACTTCCTGAATTTGTCATCTTTTCAGCGCAGTGAATGAGTTTTGTCATCTGGTATTGTTCATTTTTTGTGCTGGGGAGTGCTTTGCCTGTTAAATAAACATCAAAAAATCCATCTCTGCAACTTTGTTCATGGGCATGGCATCGTGAAATGGTATTTTGTCTAGTGCTTGACCACCACCCAAAAAGACTGACCATCTAGTTCAACAGACAAGATGAATATAAAAAAAACATAGAGGAAG
The DNA here is from genome assembly GCF_031753505.1 of Anomalospiza imberbis. Classification (NCBI taxonomy): domain Eukaryota; kingdom Metazoa; phylum Chordata; class Aves; order Passeriformes; family Viduidae; genus Anomalospiza; species Anomalospiza imberbis. Next base: position 7,281,547 of record NC_089683.1, on the reverse strand, counting down.
AGAATTTAGGTGTGCAGTGGGATAACAAATATCAGGCAATTTTAGCGTGTAGGTGGGAAAGGATCAATGCATCTTGAATCTCCTATTTATGATTTTTCTATTTATGATTCCTTACTTCAGAGGTGCTCACATCTCTCCTGAGTGTATAGCTATGGCCAATATTGGATATTTAAGATTCAACACTGTGAATAACTGAAGAAATTCCCTGCATCCAAATGCCCTGTGAGATCTGCTGCACTGAGTGTGTAGACATTGTGCCCATTCAAAATGACACAGGAGCTGGGGCACTTGTCTGGGAGAAGGTGGGTCTGTGTTGTAGCTCTGCTCTTAGTCTGGTCAACCACTGATGGAAACAAAGGCCCAAACTCAGATCTCTCTGGTTTCACAACACTCCTTTAGATGTCCAAGCTACAGGAATGTCTAAATACCAGAGAGTAATGAGACACATAGATTGAAGTCTGTGGAGTGGAGCAACCATAAGGCTTAAGACAAGGTCCTCTTTAGGTCATGGCAATGTGGCCTTAATATGTTTCATCAACCAGAGTTTTTTCTTAACTATGCTTGGGTGGAAAAGCACTATCTACTGCTCAGAGCTGAAGAAATCTCAAGATATTTCAGGAGGACTCTAACCAAATTCTCCTTGTGATGATTGTGAGATATTTCCTGAATGCATTGATGTTGTAGAAGAATGATATTTTTGATTTCTAAGCAAGGTTCTGAATTTATTGCTGATCCTATGGAAATAACAGAAGCACGAGTGCATTCTTGTGTAAAATAAAACTACTTAGGGCAAAGGAGTTATAAAACCTGGTAGAACTTCCTTTTGAATAAATGAAATATTGATGGTCTCGAGGTCTCAGGAAGTGACTTGCACTGATTAGCTCAGTGCAAGGCTCTGAATATTGCTTTAGAGCCATTTATCTCAAAACCATCTCCTCTGAGAGAGGGACCTTTGCAACGTGATTTATAATTGCAAACTTCTAAATACAGGATTGCCTTGGTTGTGAATTTTTTAATCTTTCAGCCTTAATTCCATGTCATGTGGTTCTAGTGTCATATTTTATCTTTGGTTTTATTCATAACATGGCCATAATTTCCTTGCTGACCTTCTATGAGTGAATTCATTACGTTTCAAAGGGCACATTGTCCTTCACTGCCTCACAGCAGCAGAGGCAAAACTACTTAATGGTGGTGTGTATTTTGAGCAGTCATTGGGCAAAGATGCTTTATAAGCATGACACAGTGCATGGTGCAACTACTCACCATGGCCTGAAAATAATGAGTGCCTGTGGTTTTTCAGCCTACAAATTATTTTGTGACTCATGTTAGAAAGATCTGAGAATTAGCAATGTTTTTGGTGTCTTTTATATCTGAAGTCCTCACCTTGATTGCTGTAGAAGTTACTCCTTCTGCCTTAGGCATATGAATCTCTCTAGCACTGAAAGGCTCACCACCTCAGACAGAAGCCAACCTTTGCTGTTGCTCTTCCTTTTTGGAGTGAGATGAGGTGATTTATTAATATTGAAGTTGTAGCGGTATGAAAAGCACAACTCAGTTCTTGCTATAATTGTTCATTCTCACATTTCACTCACAGAACTTAGAAACATTTTTGAGATCATTCCTGGTTTCTGTTGCAGGGACCACTCTTATCCCATGCAGAAAGGAAAACTTCAGCTGGAGAACTGGAAGCACATTAAAATGCATGTACATATACACATATGTACAAAGAAACACACAAAACTGAGCAATGCCTGATGGTCAGGCACTCCTCTAGAAAATGGGCACTGTGTATTCAACCACAATAATAATTTTACTTTTTGGGGCCCCACCTCAAAGAATTTGTAAGATTTTTTGCCTTTCTGCATAATTGTGTTTAAGCACAGTTTTGTACTCAGCACTGTAAAGCTGCAAAATTTAACAAGTTAAGAGCTTGTTACCAAAACTTAAGAGGGGCAGTTACTTTGGGATGGGGAGTTCTGGTGGAACAGGACCCTATACCTCAGCATCCCTTGGGGCAGCAGCAAACAACTCTCAAAGACTGCTGAGGTTTGTAAGGAGCTATTTTTTGCCATGTGAATCTGCAGCATTTGAAAATGTACCCCTGCATTTACAAAAAAAAAAAAAAAAAAAAAAAAGGGTACGTCCAAATCAGGGCTTGGCTTCACTACTGAACTCTGCAAGCTGTTCCATCATGTTTAATATTGCAGTCTTGCCAATTATTCCTTTGTTATTTTTCATTCAATTGTCATTGTCATTCTCATGAATTTCAGACTTAACCCACCCAACATCTGTGTTGATTTATGCAACCATTTCTTTATTCAGGTAAAGCAGATGAGTGTGCTGTAGATCTTTCTTTTTGAATAGAGAACAACTAGAAGAGCAGATGGCAAAGGAACATGAATTGCACTTCAAGTGGAACATGAATTCCACTTCATGCTGCTTTTTCCCATCACATTATTTTTAGTGATTGATGTTTCATCTGTTTTGTGAATGTGTATATAATAGGTTAAGAAGTTCCTGTGCTATTAATACATTAATTAAAAGCAAATGAACTACAGAGAAGCTTCTACACTGATCTGTTAAATGGATGCAAGAGAATAATAAGATCATTAATGTTGGAAAAGATGTTTAAGATCATTAAGTCTGGCCATTAGCCCAGCTGTGTCAATTCCACCACTAAACCATGCCCATAAGTGCCACATCTCAGCACTAGCTTCAATAGAGTTATGTTGATTTAGGTTGAACAAGAGAAAGTGGTCAATAAATGCATCAATGAAATCAGCAAAACCTCCACTGCAATTACTGAATCTACATGAGTGAGAAGTACAATGTTCTGGTTTTGCTGAAAAGGAACCCACCTTTATGTCTGAATCAGACCTAGTTTTCTAACTTACCTCATATACAGAATTATATATAGACTCACCTGTGGCTTTGCAGACAGGGCAGGAAGCAGGGACACTTCTAACACCCTGTGGATGTGCATGGATTGGGGGACAGTGTGTCTGCTACAGCAACCTTTGTCTAGCTGGGAAAAAAGTGTTGGACAGACAAGCACATTTTCCCATACTTTTATCTGGGCTCTGTGCTATATTGAGATTTTTTCTTCTGTGCTGTCCTACAGATAAAAAGTCACACAGAGACAGCAACTTGATGCTTTTGTGCTGCAGTTCTGCACTGTGGGACAGAGATGGTTAATTCAGAGCCTGGGGTGAGACAGTATGTGTCTGCCTGAAAAAGTCTTAGACCTGCTCTTCACCACCATTTGTTTTGATACCTCTGTCCTTCACTACCCCAATGATCTAAAATTTGAATTTGACCAAGCTTCTCCTCAGTTGTCTGTAGTTCCTGGAACTTGATCCTCATTACAAGTTCTTACTGATGTAAAGTGAGAATCAGTGCTAAACAGGAGCTTATTATGTGAAATATTTCAGGGCTGGTATCCAGTGCTTGATTAACATTTATGCTGTATATTGTCTTTTTGGGTGTTCCATTCAGGCTGCGAGTCAAGGGCAGATAATTTCCAAGAACCAACAGTTGTGATTCTGGCACTAATTTGTTTGGGAAGTGTTGCTTGGTTGTGGAAGTAAGTAAGCTCTGTCTGAGATACATCCTTTGAGTCTTGCTCATGGGCAGCAAGCTGATCTCCAGATGTCCTCAAAAGGTTCTTGCAGCTCTGTGCCACATCTGGGCTCTGTCTGTCTGCCCACGACGGCTCTCAGCTCAGCATCACTGGCTTCTCACAATGAAACCTGAAGCTGCGCAGGCTGCACTCAAGTAATGGGCTGCTGAAAAATTAATCCACTCTGACAAATTAACAAAAAAAAGCTTTGGACCCTTCTCAGATCTGTGTGGAAAACACCATTTGAGCTAAGCAGTGTCAGCTCTCCAGTGTTAATCATAAGCAGAAAAACATAGCATGGCCATCATTAAATAGGCAGTTTCCCTGAGTTTTCTATCTTCCAACTTTTCCAAAGGCAGAGCCATGTACACAACTCAGTGGCATTTCTCTGTGTGTAGCAAGCAATTTATAACGCTCATCTTGAGCTTTAAGGGAAAAAAAAATCTTTTAAAGACAGAAGTGTAAAAGCAGAACTAAGGAGTTGTGGGCACTACTTAAAGTGATCAGTGCTTTTGTTTAGGCTGAAAGAAGTGAAGTGCTCTGAATAATAATAATCTTGAAATTGAGCCGATGCAGGAAAAACACTTTACTAGAAAGTTTCTTGCAGTCTGTAACTGTTCAGTCAGACAGAGCTTTGGCTTGTAGCAGCTTTTCATGGTTTTTCCCACTCCCCTCTTGTGAAGGGTCTAGAAGATGTAGCCAAAATGTGTTCTTGGGATTGCAATGCCCAGCTCTTAGATAACATAAACCTAGGTGGATTCCCAGCCCTGAGTAGGTGTCTAGGTCTCTAACAAAGTATCCATCTGCAGCGTCGCCTCCTCATCGCCTACCTGCTCTGCGACTCCACATTCAAAAAACGTGTATATACTCTGAGGACTGTCTCATTGTCTGACTTATGTTTGCTGCCATATGATGCTTGGCACCGTCTTGCAAAGACTCCGAGTCAGAAGTTGATTGCTGTGGTCCTTGCCCTGTGGCATCCTCTGATCTTGCACCATGGACCAGAGGTGGTCACATGTGTGTGTATTTTGGGAGAACAAGAGGAATTATGTCGTCCTTAGATATTTTGTTCAAGTATAACAGAACCTCTGAAAGGTGATTCAGCTCATCCTGAGGTGGTATCCAGGGCAAAACAGATTAATTATTCTCTGAGGATTTTCTGGGCACCACCAAGCCCTTGAGACTTCAATGTCCGGTTTGTTCCTGGTCCAAGAGGGCAATGCAATGTCTCAGTACTTTTGCTTAGGGTCAGTGAGAGAAACCTGAGGCTCTGGAGAACTTTGGATGGAGATGGTTCAGAGAGAGCCCCAAGGCATCCTGAGGATGAGCAGAGTTAAATGTTCAGGGAAGGAACCTACTTCTCCCTGCAGCTCTTGCCCCCATTACCTCACATTTTGTAGTGTGTTACCCCAGAGGATACTGAATCCAATGCCTTTGGCAAATGTTGAATTTGCATTAATATTTTAACAAATAAAAGAGGGAAAAACTTTGTAGATGTTTCACTGAATCACCAGGCTGGTGTAGCAACATGGAGTTTCTACATAAGTGACATAATTAATTCTGACTAAATGAAGCTACATGTCTAATTAGACTTGAGTTTCTCCATGTCTTGTATTGCCTGGGCTTTTGGAGCAAGGCTTTGCCATTTAGTGCTAAGGGCAGCTTAATCCTGTCAGAGAGGCTTAGTCTATGTTTTCTTCACATCACTTTGTTTTAGTTCATCTTTTATGATTTAGTTTTTAAAAGAGGTTTGGTGGTGTTGTTTTCTTTTTTGTTTGTTTGGATTTTTTTTTTTTTTGTATTTTTTTATATTTAAAACCAATGAATAAAAGTTGCAAAAAGCCCAGTAAAGGAAAAAAAAAAAAAAAAGAAAAAATTTAAGGCAAAAATGTCTGGATGAGAAAGAACAGCTTGCATGTCTGCTGAGAAGCAGTTTAAGGTTAGACATCTGCCTTGTAATAGGTTGCGTCTGGACAGAAAATGCCAGTGTTCACCAGTAAGCCTCAAGAAATGCAAAGAGCCTAAGCATAAATTTTTTAAGGTCTTTTATAAATCATGCAATTTATTTCCAGGTGCTTTTAGTCCTGAAAACAGATCTTCCCCCTCCTTTGGGAAAGAAACTAAACAAGACAAAACAAAACCCTAGAACATTCCTGTGGAGATAAAAAAAAAATCATAGTACTTTATTAAAAAAGAAAAAAAGTTTTGGGAAAAACCGATTATTTCTGATGAGCTTGGCACTGGAATTTCATAGCTCATTTTATCTAATGGGCAGAAAATATTTCACCTTTGGAGGACTCCTCGGCTCTCAGTGTTAACTTTTCCTGAGGTACCTGTGAGAAAGTAGCCTTCTTCCTCACCCCTAGACAACAGACATGGACTGCAACTGATGGAGTAAAAAGAGTTTTACAGGCAGATCCTCTCAGGTGTGGGACAGGGAGGGGAATCTCCCTGCCGGGACTTTCCAAGGATACTCTGGTATCCTTAGTTGCCTTTAGCAGCTCCACCCATAGCAGCAAATAAAATGGGGGAGAAGCCGCTTTAGACTGAGGCCAGTTTGTGCCATTTAAGCTTACATTAATCCTTCTAATCCCCAGTCCAGGATGGCTGCATCCAAATCACCCACTGGTCCCTGTTCTAACCTGTGCCTCGAGCCCTGAGACCGGCCCAGGTCTGACCTGTGCCGAGGAGGATGCCAGTAATCCAGGAGTGTGGATGGCTGAGTGGCACTTTTGAGGCCCAAGTCCTCATTTCATTTAGTCCATTAAGACAGAGAACATGTTCCTGCCAGGTCCAGAGATGAGGAGAAGGCAGCAGAACTGCTCTGGATGCTCAGGTATAATTCAAGCACTATTTCCTATTGCTGGGTAATCTCTAAGAGAGAGGTGGACTCACTCTGTTCCCTTGGAAGGGTTGCGCATCAGTCTGAGGCAGCAGCTGCATGGGTGACTCTCCATGGCTGGGATTCTTCAGTGACCTGGCAAATCGGGTGTGACTCAGATCATCTCTTTTGCCTCCAGACAATGAGGGAAGGAAACCACAAGCAGATGGGAAAGAATGGGGAGAAATTCCCATGTCTTGGGTTCTCCAGCCCCTTACAAAGAAAGCAAGGACAGAGGTCATACCATGAGGAGCTGTCTGCAGAATAAGCAGATAGGGAAGAGAAGGGTAAGAGAACCACCAAATGAGGTTTAGCTTAATCCCAAAGAGTAAAGCTCCAAGTGCTTGGGGCATTGAGACCACATTTAGCTGTGAAAGTGTTTAAATGAGTTAATCGTGGCTAAGCTCCTTGTTGAGGATTCAAAATCTTTTCACTAAAAAGCAGATCATGTTAATCCAAATAAATTTTTCAAATCCACTTTTATTCAGATTATCAAACTTTAGGGTGCATTAACTGTTCTCTAACATGTATGTGCAGGCTACATAGCAGCTCTCCCCTTGTTAAATCTTTTAAGCATCTGGGTTGAGGGACGAAGCAGTGTTTGGATTAACTCTCTCCTTTCATGCTCTCTCTTTTTTGGGGTTGATTTTATATTTAGTTATGAGGATGGCCTGGCACCTAAACTTCTGGAGATGTTTTTGGCAGAAGGGGGATGAATTAAAGGAGTTGTGAATCATGTTAATTCATAACTTGCTTCAAGCTTCCTTTTTACAATCAGGACAAACCCTGGAAGCCACATAATCCTGTTGATCTGTGAACAGGCACTCAAACCCAGGCTATTTGAGATCTGATTCTGGATGGTCATTTTCTGGAACAGACATCATTTGCAAAAGCTTAACATCATGACCAAATATCTTTCATGGCTGGAGAAGCTATTAGATTTATAGTTTTTTGAGGCAAATTTCATATTGGTTAGAAGTACTGATCTGGCTTCTTTTGACACTCCAGTCCTGTAGACTAGGGGAGAAGAAGAAGAAGGACTAAATATTTCCTCACTACCTAATGTGCTGTAAACAATTTATTTAAAAGCAAATGTCCAGACGTGCTAAATAATGCAGTGGGCTTGTCCAAAACTCCCATTTCTGAGGCCTGCATGAATAATGCATACTGAAATAAAATGGACAAGAATTTCTAAGTTTGCTTAGAACTGAATTAAGTGCTGATAAATTAACAAACAGTGCTGGTTTGGGAGCTGAAATATTCTGGGACAGCAAACAAAATGAATTACAAACATTCCATGTCCTGAAATAAGCATCTGCAAAATGTCTGCATTAGCATTACTATTATGAATTTAGTCTGAAGAGACTTTCAAGCCAGAAGGGGCCACTTGACTATCTCCACAACACAGGGTATAGAGTTACTCTGTATGATTCCTGTCTTGAGTCTTCAGGCTCCGGCTGAGCCAAAGCAAAGGAAGGCAAAAAAGAAAAGATGAATATTTGCAATGGCTTGGATGAGAACAAAGAGAAAAACTTGAGAAGTGGAGGGAGATGAAAGGTGAAGCTCCAGATCAGTTTCTGAAGGTCACTCACCATATGTTGGTTTAAGGTCTAAGGTGCAGCAATTAACCTGCAAAGCAGTGAAGAAAGTATTTGTCTCTGGCCATCAGTCACTCTGCTCAGGCCACTGTCTCTTCCCATCTTTGACTTACTGCTGGGGAGCCAATTCCTTTCCCATGAGCCATCACACTGGAGCAATAAATCTGAATTGTTTCTGGGATCAATTGACAACCGCGTTCTGGGAGAAGGAAATCCTCTTAATTTCCCTTTCACTGAAGTCACATAGTCCAGATAACCGGAAGTTGAAATTAAAGATGGGACTACACTAGAGAGTTCAGAGCAGGATATGAGTTTCTCCAAAACATGAGAGTGTTTGGAGGCATGCTGAGCCAGAGATGCAAGAAATGAACATATCAGGGAATATATTCTGGATATCTATTTTGGAAACATGTTCATTGTCACTGCAGATTGCCAGACTGACAAATCCTGCTGGTTCTACAGGATGTCCCTGCAGGTATATCTCAGAAATGTCCCATTAGCTTTTTCTTCTACTTGAGAGTTCCCCTCCTGCTCTGTTCCTCTGTGGAAGGTCTCAGAGACAGCTGAGAACTGATGGGAACTTTTGTGTTGTAGATATCAGGCTGAGACCCCACAGTCAAACCATTAAACTAAATGAACAAACACCAAACCTCTTCATCACTCATCTTGCTTCATGAGGCTTGCAGTTTAGTTGAAAACCACAAATGGAAAATGGAGATAAACCAAAAAAAAAAAAAAAAAAAAAAAAAAGAAAAAAAAAAAAGAAAAAAAAAAAAGAAAAAAAAAAAGAAAGAAAATGGACATTTTTGCAGAGGCAGAAGTTAGGGAAATCTGTTGAGAGGTTCCTTCTGACTCTTTTTCAGAATATAATTGGAGACAGTTTCCTTATCCTCACAATGTGTAGGTGGTCCAAATGAGATTCAACTGCTCCTGGTGCCAGACTGGTATCCTGATAAACTTTTTCCCTACCTGGGCAAAGGGAGGGTCTGGCAGCTATGGGGGTGTCTGCCACAACACTCCTGGGCTCTCAGTTTATCCTGCTACTTAATAGGACCCTACAGTGGGAGACAATCTCAACCCAGCTGAAGCAGCAACCTAAATACCCAAGGCAGGCAGGAGAAGCAGGACTTTTATTCCTATCCTATAGAAAGGAAAGGGAGACCCACAAGATCAGGCTGCATCCAAAGCAGGTGGGCTGCAGGGGAGGGAGGAATCTGCCCCTCTACTCTGCTCTGCTGAAACCCCACCTGCAGTGCTGCGTCAGCTCTGGGGTCCACAGCACAAGAAGGACATGGACCTATTGGAGAGAATACAAAGGTAAGACAGTATCAGAAAAAATGCGATGATCCCCGACTCAGGGAAGAAATTATGATGTCTGACTCCAGATCAGAAGGCCGAAGGATAGCTTTATTAAAACTTTACAACATTACATTAATATACTATTTAAAGAGATACGATATTATTCTACATACTTACCTCTTACTTACCTAACAAAACTCGTGACTCTCTGCTGAGAGTCTGAGACACAGCTGGATCCGGTTGGCCATTGAACCCAAACAACCTTCACCAGAATCCAATCAAGCAATCACTTCAGGTAAACAATCTCCATACCACATTCCACATGGGGAAAACAAAAGAGCAGAGATAAAGATTGTTTTCTATTCTTCCCTCTGTGCTTTTCCTGAGAGACAGAATTATGTCTCTCTGTCCAGAGAATGGGAATGTTACAGGACAGGTCTGTGAGGGAAGATGGTTGGATGGATAAAACACCTCTGCTGTGAAGAAAGGCTCAGAGAATTGGGATTGTTCAGCCTGGAAAAGAAAAGGCTTCAGGTGATCGAATTGTGCTGTAACCCTAGGGTTATGCCTAGAGTAAGGGTCCCAAAAGCCACAAAGCCCAGAGCTCCAGGCACACTGCAGCTGCAAAAGCCATGCCAGGGGGAACACAGAACTCCCCAAAAATGCTTCCACCAGAGCTTTCTCCTTGGAACCAGCTTAAGCCTAAGTCTGCTTTTAGTGCTCATCCTAGGGTTAGGGTTATGGCTAGGGTTAGGGTTTTGAAAACCAAAATGCCCTGAGCTCCAGGCACACTGCAGCTGCAAAAGCCATGCCAAGGGGAACACAAAACTCCCTCAAAATGGCCTCCTCCATAGCTTTCTCCTTGGAACCAGCCTTAGCACAAGGCTGCTTTTAGTGCTCTGCCTAGGTTTAGGGTTATGCCTAGGGTTACGGTTCTCAAAACCAAAAAGCCCAGAGCTCCAGGCACACTGCAGCTGCAAAAGCCATGCCAAGAGGAACACAAAACTCCCCCAAAATGGCCTCCTCCATAGCTTTCTCCTTGGAACCAGCCTTAGCGCAAGGCTGCTTTTAGTGCCCTGCCTAGGGTTAGGGTTATGGCTAGGGTTAGGGTTTTGAAAACCACAATGCCCTGGGCTCCAGGCACACTGCAGCTGCAGAAGGCATGCCAAGGGAACACAGAACTACCAAAATATGACTTCCTCCAGAGCTTTGTTTTTAAAACTAGCCAAAGCCCAAGGCTGCTTTTAGTGCTCTGCCTGGGGTTAGGGTTATGCCTAGGTTTAGGGTTTTGAAAACCACAATGCCCAGAGCTCCAGGAACACTGCATGTGTACATGGCATGGCTTGGGCTAAGGGTGTTTACATGGAGAATGCTGTGGAGGAAGCCATGTTTTTTCAGTTTGTCTGTTCCCCTTGGCATGTCTTTTGGAGCTGCAGTTTGCTTGGGTCTCCTAGCTTTGTGGTTTTCAGAGCCCTAATGCTAGGTGTAACCCTTAACCTAGGCATATCTTTGACCCTATGGACAGCTTGGTATGGGATGTCAGCAGAGGATTCCTTGGTTTTTAGGAAGAAATTCTTCCCTGTGAGTCTTGTGTGGCCCTGGCATATGCCTAAAGATGCTGGGGCTGTCCCATTCCTGGAATTGTCCAAGGCCTGGTTGGATGGGGCTTGAAGCGATCTGGTCTGGTGGAAGGTGTCCCTGCCTATGGCAGGGATTTGGGACAAGGTGATTTTTGAGGTCCCTTCCAATCCAAACCTTTCTATGGTTCTGTGATTTGCCCCTGTCTGTGTTGAATCCCCTTTGCACAGACACCTTGGCCACTCATCTGGTAATACCTGAACATTACTGGCATCACAAAATTCTAGCTTATAGGGTAAAACAGCAGCAAATTCAGCTTGCATTGAGTACCAGGCTGTGATGACACAGAGGCAGCTCAGCTCTGCAGGACAGGGGAAACAGCACAGAGTGACAGATTTTTCAGGTGGGCTCATTGTCTGACCTTGATCAACAAGGTTTTGGCACAGGTTGCTCTTCCACACTGCAGGGTGGAAGCCAAAGTAGAGTTTTTTGAGGCTGCCCTCAAATGTAGATACACCCCATGCTTGGAAACATCACTCTTGGATGCAGGCAACATGCATCCCCCAAAACTTGCTTTGCAAACACAAGCTCAGAGGGTCATATCTAAATGTCCTTGCTATGTGGGAGAAAGGAGAACAGTGGATGGAAGCTGTCCCCGGGCATGGTGGCCTTTCCATGGCCTTGGATGCTGCTCTTTTGGAGCTGCTGAAGTTCACAGAGCTCTGCTGTGGGGAAGAGGAGTGAGGGGGACGCAAGTGAGGTTGCCATATGGGGATGTGTATAATGCTAAACACGTGCACTGATCTTTCCAGTTATTCACTGGAGAGCAGAAATGTCGTGCTCCTTGTGCTGGGGCAGGAGGGGCCTCACGTCTGAGTTGGAAGCAGAGCCAGGGCCCATAATGGAGTCCAGAAGATGAACTTCCGTGAATCAAAGGCACGCATGTTTATTTACAGTACTGCCAGCAGCAGGGAAGCCGCCCCAACAAGCTCATAAACATATTTACAGGGATTTCACAGCAAGGTTTGTAAGGAACAATAAAGCAATCACTCAGCACCTCCGCTTAGGAGCTCTTTATGGCAAGGAGTCTTACCAAGAGCTGTGAGGCACTGGCTGAGTCACTCTTTACAAGGCCTCAGACCCAGCCTGCTTCACTGAGCTTTATTGCTTTTCTCTCCCGGAAGCTTTCCCACTTCCCTCTGCTCCTGTAAGGAGCTGATCTGTTCTTTAACTCATCTGGGATGGGGATAAGGATAACTCAGCTACCCTTCCTTCTCCAAGGGGTGGAAAAGCATCTACCTTCTACATGTATTGTCTTTGAGTTTCCATATTTTTGCAGATGTGTGAGCACCATGTCCAGTCTCCTGTAACCATCTGATCTCCAAACACCAGCACTCACCAAGCCTGAGAAACCCCCAGGGGTTCTCCCAAAGGCTGTAAATGCATGGCCCTTGGTGCTTGCATTGGTACTTTACCAGACATCTTATACCCACAGCACTTTACTTCACCTCTGGGCTCAGAAAAGGAACCAGATTAGACTATTCTGGTCAAGTTTTCAAGTCCAGGGGACACTTTCTTTCTACATTAATTGTTTTCCTTGAAGAGGACATTATACCAGAGGTAGAAAATCCCCCAAGACTTGGCACCATGGTTATAGATAGGGCCAGGAGGAATGGATTGAAAGAACACAGTAGCACAAAGGAAGGAGAGCAGAGGAACCAAGGAAGAGGACTGCTTTCCTCCTTCATCTATCCCTGAGTTACTGTTGTGTTACACCAAGTCCGGGAATCAATCTTACAAGCTACAGACCATCAAAGCACACACTGTGCTGCCACCTCAGCTTGGCCAGCAGCCTCAGCTGCAGCGTGGAGCCTCTGGAGCCTGTGCAGGGCTCCTCCCTCTGCAGGGCACGAGTGTTGAAAGGGACTGTGATGGTATTTTTAGCAAAGAGCACAAAAGTATGTGGGAAGGGTCATGAGCTGTCCTGTGGAACAGCAGATGTTTCTCAAGACATCACGTAGGAGGGCTGATGGTCTGGAGGAGGAATGCTGCCAGGCTCTGGCATGGATGGAACCCCTGGGAAAGGGCTGGTCTCTCCACTGCCTTCGAGGGCAAGTGCTTGGAATGAAAACAAACTGAAGGGTTTTAGTGGTCCCAAACAAGAGGCAAACTGGGCCCATTGCAATTTGGATATTCACCATTACGGATCCAATTCAGTGCCCCATTTTGTTTTATTTTGTTTCTACAGCATCCAGCTAGTAGCATGACCTTTTTAGATCTTTAAAAATGGCTTCTGTGTGAATAGGAAGAAGGGATTTTGGCCAAGATTTTTATTCTGACTGCAAGATGAGGAATCATTTGGGTTATTGGGCTAGTTCTTGGTTTACTGAACTGGTTGTTGCTGCTCTTCTGTTTTTTGGAGAAGAATGGGGTGGTGGCAATTCTTGGACCTAAGGCTGGAATCAGAGCTGGGAATGAGAGGTTAAGGGCAGTGAAGAGGCTCCAGACTTAGACAAGTCTAGTCCTGGCTTTGTGAGTCATGGTGCTGCTGGGAATTTGGGTTCAAGCTCTGGGTAGTCTCCTCCAGCATCCATGGTTCTGTGCAGAGTCAGCTTATGGAATACCTGAGCAGAGAATCACATCATCATTAAAGCTGGAAAAGGCCTCCAAGGTCATCTGGTCCAATAATTAACCCAGCACTTTCATGTCCACCACTAAACCACGTCCCTTAGTGCCTCATCCACATCTATTAAATACCTCTGGGGATGGTGACTCACCCTGTTCCCTGGGAAGCCTGTTCTAATGCCTGTCAACCCTTTCAGTGAAGAAAATTTTCCTAATATCTAATGTAAACCTGGTGCACCTTGAGGCCATTCCCTGTTGTCCTGTCCCTTGTTACCTGGGAGAAGAGACCGACCCCCACCTGGCTCTTGTGCTTCATCTGTTTTAGTCATGTGCAAAACCCTTGGGGGCTTTTTCATTCTGCATTTTGGGACTGTTACTGCAGTTTCCAGCTAATAGATCTTAGCTGACAGCTAACATCCATGGAGTCACATATGGGAGTTTGGGGAATGCCGAAAAATTGCACTATTTTGAAGGTCCTTTTCTGATTTGGCTTCAGGGTTTGAGGACATCTTTAGGTGTCTGTGATTTCCAATTTCTAAGTATCTAAGCAGTCTGAGCAAACTCACAGTAAATCACTAGTAAAAAATACTATTGGAGACACATCTCTTGTCCATAATCTTTGCAGGACTAAATGACCTTTCAAGATCCCTTCCAACCCAAAATATTCTATTGTTTAATGAATTTGGATGCCCTTAAAGAAGCTAAATGTGCCAGGAGTTTTAAGACGGGTACTGATTACAAGCAAGGGTCTTATACACCAGGGGATGTGTGTTCTTTGGGAAGACAATTTCCCATGAAATTCTCACAAAAATATTGAAGGATTGAAAGTATTACCAGTATTAAGAAATGGTACAGTCATTTTTGGAAAAATATCCTGAAATCCTGGTGGGATTTTTTTCCTTTTTTTTTTTTAATGCTGCCTTTATTTTGAATTATTACTGATATGTTTGATAATTTGGTGGTTTTGCTTTCATTGCTCTGCTGGGGTTTCCCTTGTTTTCCTGCATTTTTCATTGATTGGGTATCAGGGAAGTGAGGAGTGGGTTATTGATATGAAGAATATCGGAAAGTATTAGATTAGAGCTGTTCAAAGGGAAACAATTTGGGCAATTTCTATTCCATTATGAAATTTAGAACATTGTATTTTCATCCCAGAGGGGACTGGAAAAAAAAGAGGAAATGGTGAGAAATTTTTGCTAGAGAAAAATGTCTTCACACTCTGAAGGTCTTCAGCTGCTTCACCCTCTACTGAGGATTCCATTCAGTTCTGAAAGAGCAAACATCTTCTATTGAATGTCACCAGTCAAGGATTTCCTTGGAGGCTGCAAATGCCTCCTTTAGAGCTTGAGAGCTGCTAAGAAGATAGTTCTGCAAGTGTTGTTGAACTGGAGGTTCACATTTTACAATCACTTTTTAGAAGTCCCTATTCTCACTCTGAGGACCCTTGCAAATATTTTAGGAGCAAGAAGACATTTGGCCAAGCAGCCAAAACCATAAAGCTGCATGGAGGCCGTGACCCTTCAGGTAGCAGCTCGTTCACTCCAGGGTTGTATGAACTGTGCTTTAAATTAAAAAAATAACATTGTTTCCTAGGGTCTGTTGAGGCATTGATACATCCTTTCTCCTCCCTGGAATGAGAGATCAAGCCAAACAAAGGTGAGAAAATACAGTCTCCCTGTGCATCTCTTCTGCAGAGGAGAAGAATAATTGTTGCCTAAATTCAGTTTAATCAGCACTCTGTCCCTTGGTCCCAGGCTTTGCTCTGTATCGGCCAACTGTAAAGCCCTAAAGAATGAGGAAAAAAAGTTATTTTTGGCTTTTGAATTGCATAATCCTTCAGGTGAGGTGTTCAGCAGATGACAGTGCAGGGGGGAAGCAGTGGAACTGGCTGTGCAGCTCATCCCACCGCAGAGCTGAACTGCTGAGCCCCGAGAGCTGTGGTGTTAATGGGCCGTAGCACATAGGAAGGAGCAGGGTGAGTGATAAGGTCTGGATCTGGCCTCTGACAATTCCCTCAGGTGCCTGAAAGATCCAGTGTTTCTGCCTGAGCTGTTAAAAGGTCTGCTGCAGAAGACAGACTGCGTGATGATTAGAACCATCTGTTCTTTGCTCTTGCCACAGCAAATTCAGCATTAAGGACTCACAGAGCTTCCAACAGGGTCCAAACTCTCCTATTTGCTGATATATACCACATGTAGCACATCCATTTCTGACCAGCTTCCTCTGGCCTCTTGGTGGCCTGGGGCACATACCAGGCAAGAAAGAAAGACTGTAAAGTGCTCTTCCAGTGTGTGACAGGCCACCAAACAGGATCAGTAAACTCTGCAAGCCCTGGAGAAGTGATGTCCTGTGTGACCCTGCCCAAATTCACTAAATCCTTTGAATAATGTCATTCTGGCTGGAGCTCCTCTGCATATTCCTGTCACAAGAGGGAACCCATGGTACATGACTTGCTCATGGCCAAAGAAACCACCTGGAAAATCCATTTCCATTGTCAGAGCTAGGAGGAGGGTAAAGGGCCATAGCTCTGTTTCCCAGTCTGCAATGTCAGACTAGTCATAAAATCATAGAATATTTTGAGTTGGAATGGACCTTTAAAGAACATCTAATTGCAATGACCAGGGACATCTTCAGCTAGATCATGTTGCTCAAAGCCCCATGCAGCCTGGTCTTGAATGTTTCCAAGCATGGGGGATTTCTAAGTCTCTGGGAAATCTGGGCCAGTGTTTTGCTATCCTCGATGTGAAAAACTTCTTCCTTATATCTAATCTAAATTGCTCTCTTTCAGTTTAAAAGCATTAGCACTCATCCTATCACAATAGGCCCTGGTAATAATTGTCAACACCTTTCTTGTAGATCCCCTTGAGGTACAGGAAAGCTGCTATAAGGTGTCCCAAGATTCTTCTCCAGGCTGAACAATTCCTTCTCTCCCAGCCTTTAATCATGAGTGACTGTGTTATGTCTCCTTTATTCAAAACAAAACAAAACAACCAACCAAACAAACAAAGAAAAACAAAGTAAAAATAGGAAATTCACCCAAGATGTCTAAATTTTTGGCTGCAGGAGGCAGCATATCTGTTAGCATGGTTTTGACCATGCAGCAGTGTGGTTCCTTCTATTCACTGCTGACCTCAGGTGGTCCCTGGTGGCGGCACCACTGGGTTCTGTGCAAACCCCAAGAGATTTTTCCCATTTTGTGTTTGCCTGCCTCCCATATCACTTTCTACCTCTGTGTTGCTGTCTTTGCACCCTTCTCCAGCAGTTCCCTGGCAGGGATAGCCAAACAGAAAATCCTCTGCTCTGCTGCTCGTGGAAATGCCCTGTGCAATAAATGGCTTTGATCAATCTGGAGAATAGCTGACATTCAAGAGAAAAGCCTGCTCCCAGATGCATAAATATGGATTATCTGTAGTCCAGGGGGAATAAAAAGTTGTTGGTCTGTGCTGTGTGTCATGACAACACCCCTCAGAAGCCACCTGGACACCCAGAGATCCAAAGGGTGGAAACTAGCACTGCAGTGAAATGATGCCAAGCAGATTAGGAAAAAAAATTGAAAATATCAAATTCCAGTGCTTAGAGGCAGACACTGAGATCCATATGCAGGCATCTAAATGAATGATTTCACTGCTGAAGTTATTGAGCATCCAAAGTGGGAGGATGATATTAAACTGATGTGCAGATTCAAACAGAGCTGAACACCTACTTGATCGTGCTCTTACCTGCTAAATCAGAGCTTCTATTTCAAAATAATGTGTCCCCATACTTAATGCATGTTATTCAACAGAGCAAATTACTCTGTTCCCCTAGGTCTAATTAAGAGCTAAAAGCAATTTTCACCAAGTTACCAGATTGAGAAAGCTGTGGCTGTGACATAAGACTTGAGAAACTGTTTCTTAGTTCATATAGAATAACATCCATGATTTTAATTATTAAGTTTCACCTGCTGCATTATTTTTTGCCGTTCAGTTACTAACAAACAATTTTCCCCGTTTGATGATCCAGGCTTGGCACTGAGAAGTGGGTAAGATTAAAAATGAGTGAATTCTAGTTAGATTGAGCATCTTCCAGCCTGCCTTGGGCTCTCCGCTGACTTACTGATTTAAGAAAGCCACTCATTCATGATGGAGTTTAGATCCAGCAAGAATGACTAGCTATGCCTCTAAAGCAATGCAAATCAAAACAGGTATCTGTAGGGACAGCTAAATACTATGTCAGCTCTCATTTTCCTGGAGAACAGGATTTTCCCACACCACCTTTTTCTGCCCAGCTGCTTTAAATTAAAGCCAGCTCTTCATGAGCCCATTTTTCTCTCCCTGGTACCAATGTAAATCAAAAGCTAACCCTGTTAATGTCACTGGTGTAAAATCGGAGGAAATGAGAGAAGAATTAGCCTGGGAAAAATCTAATTTGCTTCTTGAGCTCTGTCTTTCCAAGTTCAATCTAAATTAAAAATATTCACCGATGTATACAAATGGGAAACCAGCACAGCAAACCATCTGTCTGGGAGTGGAAAAATCAGGACTTTTTCTCTACCTCCCAGCCTTGCTATAAAGCAAACAAAAATGGACAAGGCATTTCAGCAGTTTCATGCTAAGAAAGCACAACAAGAAAACTGCACAATACCTATAGATTGCAGTTCAAGGCATCTGGTACGAGCCAGGCTTTGGAGTTAACTGAAACCCGGGACCTGCAGGGTTAATGTGTGTTTACATAAGCACCAAAAGCTGTCATTTAGTTCTCTTCCATGAATATTTGCTGTGGCCCACATGTACAATACAGCTCTTTTCAGAAAGGACATAATGTAGTGTTTTACAAAAAAAAAAAAAAAAAAAAAAAGGGCGAAAGTTTTCTTTTCATCCTGCCAATGGGAAATGTGTCTTATGTGCTTCAGCAAATTACTGCCTGGAGGCAGAACAAGCTCTTTGTAATATTTTGGTGCAAAAACCAGGTACCTAGTTAGTCATCCATCCAGCAGGGTCTCACATAGCTGTGTCCTCTAGAGAGAACTGGATGCCTTTGAACTTTCTTTCCCAGCAGTGCCGCTGCATGGTGTTACACTCTAGAATGCCATTCCCCTCTCAGGAGGTATGCTACAGCTGCAGCACACGTTTTATGGGTTCTGCAGAAAGAAATAGTCCCCCAGAAAATACAGTAGCTACATTCAGGTGGGTATTTTGCTTGCCTGTGTATTATTCTGACAGCCACTGACAAAAGTGAATGCTGTGGTTGTAACAGGGCACACTTGGTGCATCTATCTCCTTATGAGGAGCTTGACTGCAATAAATCACATTTTCAAACAGAGTTGGAGAGGGGAAGGTGACCACTACAAAGAGTTTAATGCCTTCCATGAGGTTAAATGCAGGGGATGCTTGACATGGAATACATATATTTAATGCCACGTCTCTGTGGGACAAAGCAGAGCTCCTGAGCTAGACCCATCCTAGGGACTGGAAATACACAGAGAAAATGAGACCAGACCCAGACACTTCCAAGCCCTGAGTCACACATACTCGTCATGTCTTGTCTGCTTCATGAAAAGGTGAATTAATCTGCAAAGCAGTTATTCAGGCAGCTGGGCTGGGGTGCTCCTGCTCCAGTCTGGGCTCACAGTGCTTGTGATGGATTCAGCCAGAGGGAGAGGGGTGGCATTTACCAGAGCAAAGTTAACCCATGGGAATATATGAGGGGTTCCCATCACAATGGAGAAAACCACCCAACTTGTTCTTTCTGATGTTTTTGTGTAAATAAATACTTAACTTGGAAGAAAAAGATGCTGAATTGAGTGAAAATGGTCTTTGAAGTCTCCAAGGACAGAGTTGTTTGAGCGGTTGTGATCTAAGTACATGGCTGGGGCAGAGTTTGTGGACAGAGATCTTAACTGGCCCTGCAATACTTGTCTCACTCAAAAATCACAGCACTTAACATTCCTGTCAGTAAACCTGCCCTGATCTCTCATTACTGGGTCACAGAGTGGGAAGGAAAATCCTTTCATCTTGCTATGGCTCAACTTGATTTTCCAAGTTTCCAGTGGATTACTGAAGTGACTGATAGTGCAGCCTTAGTGATATCTACCAGCCTTCCCTTGCACAGCTCCATGGAGCTAGGAATTGACTCCTCACTGAGGACAGTTACTGGATAACTTGCTCTTTTCTTTGTCACACTTTGTCCCACAGTAGAATGCATTTCTCAGGGAGGGAGAGCTGGGTGTCCATTTGTTCGTTTTGAAACTTCATTTTCTTAACCCAGCCTGGATTCAGTAGGGCAGGTTGTTTAAGCTTTGTTTCCATGAACTGGTTGTTACTATGCTTTCAGAGCTTCTTAAGAGCTCTGAAAGCTTGTCAGTGTTTTCTGATGTTTTTTCATAAAAATATTGGTTCTCTCACTCTCCAACATTTTGCACAACATAAATTCATAGTCACAGAGTGGTTTGGGTAGGAAGGGACCTAGAGGATCATCTAGTTCCAGTCAAAGTTCTTGAGTGTTAGGTGGTTTTCCCAGTTCTTGAATCAATGACCCTTTTCTGTGTTTGCTGCCACTGCTTTTTCAACATGGTTTTAAAACCAACTACGCGCAGCCTTCTTTCAGCCACCTGTGGATAGATATCTCTGCTTAAATACTTGCCCACCAGATGAAGATATCTCCACTCTTCTGTTCAGACTCTCTTGAGTTTTACCAGACCATCTAATTAAATATCACAAGACTTCAATCAAAACAATTCTTGTTAGGGCCCTGTTTTCATGGGGTAAAAATGTGGGTGAGCAAGTGACCAGGCCAAGGTGGAGGCCAGCCTAGTGCCTAGCAGTTCTTCCTCTCTGGGTTAGAAGGCAGGGTTGCCCACATGCCCTTTTGCCTTGAACTCCAGCCAAATGACATGTTCAGTTCAGAAACAATCAAATTTATTGCTCTCCCATGTAAATAAAAGCTGCATATCGCCACTGGGTGACAAGCAATTTCCTGCTACTCCCACACGTATAATAAAGGAGAAAAATTGCAGATGACATCGCTGTAGACTGACATAGAAAACAGCAATTTATGTATTTCCCAGGGGAAAACAAAAGAAAGATTAGGGAAAACTGTGCCTCCCTATTAAAACTGCAGCTGCACATTGCCAGTGCAATGCTATGCTTGCAAATGATTTCTGGGAAAGATACCTTAATTTTTATTCCCCTATAACACCTATGGAAGGAGGGGAGAGGAATAAATATGGTGGCAAAGTGCACCCCTTAGTGGGTGTTGCAGCCACCATCCCAGGCCTGCCTGGGAGCTCTTAACAGAATTTTCATGCTCTTTGTTACACCCTGGGATGCCCAGACCCAAAAACCTGCAGACCTCAAACCTGATTCTCTGTCAGCTTCTTCTCTGGATGCAATAATGTGTCAAAACAAGACAAGTCTACACAGGGGAAAATGTGGGGATTCAAGTGTGAAGCCTGTGGGTCTCACTGGAGTTCCCCTTCAGGCCAGCAAAGAAATCCTCAACCACTGAAACAGGACACTGAGCCACACCTGAGCCATCTCCAGGCCAGGATTAGTTTGGCTCAGAATTAATCTTTTCATTGCTAAAATGAATCTGCCACTCCCGTGTGCTGGGAATACACCATCCTTCAAGGTTTACCACAACAAAATGATGCTATTCTTTTCTGTCTGTGTCTTGACTGTGTTGTGCCTGGTACTCAGAGCAAATTGATGCCATTTCGTTTCTTTTGAAACTTCAAATGTTTTTCATCTCCCCTAACTTTAGATGTCAATCATGAAGACACACATATGAAATATTTAACTCGTATATGAACTATTTAAAGTGATAGGACAAGGGGTAATGGGGTCCTTTTCCAGTGCCTGGAAAGAAATGCAGCTTCTATACTGTTCTATTTCAGATACCTACCTCAGGCCAGGAGGAACCACCTCTGTTCCCTTCATTTGACTATAAAATATCTTTGACCAGTTCTGACAACATTAGCTACAGACAAATCCTGCCCCCTGTCTATCAAAAGT
Source organism: Anomalospiza imberbis (assembly GCF_031753505.1). Taxonomy (NCBI): domain Eukaryota; kingdom Metazoa; phylum Chordata; class Aves; order Passeriformes; family Viduidae; genus Anomalospiza; species Anomalospiza imberbis. Next base: position 7,259,956 of record NC_089683.1, on the reverse strand, counting down.
CAGTTTAATGCTCTTGTAGGGTTTGTTTTATACTCCACTGAGAAGAATCACTCAGGACAATAAAGTATGGCCAAAAAATAAAATACAATGAATAAAGGAGACAAGAGATCAAATATCATACAATGGAGAAGGACATTCAGCTAGCCCAGACTGCACTCAATTAATAATAATAAAAAAACTATGTTTTCTGTCCCTATCTTGTCTCTTGACTATAAGGCAGCACAGCCTCTGCAAGAATAGCCACTGGGGTCTACCTGCAGCTGCCTGAATCCCCCTCCGCAAAAGCCTCGACCTTAGAGCAAAGTAATTGTATGAATCCAGGGAAAAGCCCACGGCTCCATCTAGAGGGGAGAAAGGAATACTGGAGCTTCTGGATTGTGGTGTTTCATCTCCTTCTGTGAGGAGTGCTGTTACCTGAAGGATCAGATGGACACGGAGATAGGCTGGAGGGAAATGGGAGGGCAGGTTTTTGAGGCTGGAGAGGGGGAGAGGGAACTGTGAGAGGAATAAAACAGATCCAATTACTTTCTCTGTGGCTGCCTGCAATCAATAGTGCAGTGGCTCAAGGATTAGATTTGAAACAATCTGTCTGGAGATGATGGAAATGTTGCAGGCAAGAAAATATCCATGAAAGTCATCCTCTAAAGATGTGCCAACCTCTGGAAAGGTCTGAACAGTCTCTCTGTTTTTTCCAGCTCTTTCACCTCCAAAAACTTACTAAAAGGGTGGTGATTTCCTCCAGCAATCCTTCCCACCTGTCCTTTGGTGACACCCATACCATCTGTTGTGGCCCTTTTCCTGCCTTGTACATTCTCCAGGGTGCAAAACATTTTCACCTTTCTAAGAAGCTCTGTTATAATCAAACTGTGGCCAAACACCAAAAATTAGGTGTTGGGAATTCTATGGTGTGAAAACCAGTAACATTGTCAGGATCAGCTGAATCCTTGTGTTTATGTCCAGTTTACAAGTGAGTGATGTCATCTGTGCTTGGCTGCTTCTCAGAGCTGGTGTCTGTCAGGATAAAGGTTGTTACTGAGTTATCCTACAGTGTGACATTGGTCATCCTCATAGCTCTGTGCACTTAAAGCTGTTGTGGGGTGCTGTGCATCCCTGAGTAGGTTCTGTCTGCAGCCCTTTTCCCATGGCAGCGCCCCTGCTCTGGTGTTTTGGGAAGGACCCAGTGTGGGCCCCACTTAGCCAGGAAAAGCCCAGATCAGAGGGGTGCAGGTGAGTATGGGTAAGCTCAGGACACTTTAGCCCCATCCACAGCAGCAGTGAACCTCTGAACCCAGCAAGATTCACTTTGTGCAGAGCTTCCCTGCAGAACTGTGTTGGTGAAGCTGGAATGTCCCAACCCTGTGTTGCCCAAGAGACACATCAAAGGGCTGGTGCAGAGGGCAGAGCTCTGTGCTCCTGCCTGGATCCATCTCCGTGCTGGAGCCAAGCTCCAGAAGGGGCAGTGGGGGTGAGAAAGCCAAAGGCCTAGCCTGTGAATAGACCTGGGTCCCTTCTGATAGCCAAGTTGTGGAATGCAGAAACCACCCTCATCACAGGAGGGTGAGGAGGCTGGCCATGCTCAGAGAGGGTGGTACCAGTTCTAGGGGTCCCTTCTGCATCACAGGAAGTCACACCTCCATGATGGCAGCCCAGCTTTCAGCCTCAGTTTGCTTTTTGCTGGTGCTGACCTCCAAAAGCTCTGACCAAATGGAACAATACCACAGACACACAAAAACTCTTCAGACATAAAATCATAGAATCACAAATATTGGAATAGTCCTCCAAGATCAAGTCCAACGTTTGAGAAAACACTCCTGTGCCCTCTAAACCATATCATGAGGTGCCACATCTACTCATTTTTTGCATACTTCCAGGAATGGAGATTCCATCACTTCCCTGAGAAGCGTGTACCGATGCTTTGCCATTTTTACAGTGAAGAAATGTTTCCCGATATCCAGTCTGAACCTCCCCTGGCACAACTTAAGGCCATTACCCCTTTTCCTATCAGACATCTTTCGAAGTATTAGAGGAAGCAGGGAAATTGGCAGGGACTGGAGGATTCTCCCTCCCCGTGTATTTGTGCTCTGTTACATCGGTACGGCGGTGAGAGCAGACTGAAGTGGTGGGGCTGCGTCACCACACGGTGGCATGAGCTCTCTTCGGCAGCACAGGCGCTGGAGCTGCTGCTCCACCAGCCCGGAGCGTTTGGCTGTCTCTTGAAAAGCAAGGGTGGAGTTTGCAAAGGCACAGGCAGCTGCACTTCCAATCAGATCTGCTGTTCCACTTACCCATCACTTTAGAAGTGCACAGAAACTCCAGTTCTGGCTTGAAGAAAATATGAACACCACAGAAATATTGCTGAGCTGACATAAAATGTTCTAGTGTATGTGTGCAGTCAGATCTTTTCTGCATCTGCTCATCAATGGTATGTTCAACACCAGGAGAATTATGAATACATTCATTCCAATCCTATATTCATTTGTTTTGGTTTCCTTCCCCCATAATTTTTCTGATGCAGGCTGATGCTGATGATGTGTTAAATAGATCTTTGCACAGAGGGGTTTTGCTGGTTTGGTCCCAGCAAATGTGTCAAATGAGAAGACAGAATCAGTAAAGCACACACTGCTGGAGAATGTTGTAAAAGTTTTAATGCTGGAACTAGTGCTGATCTTAGGATTATCTCTAAATCATCTTCAGTAGATGGATGCCAATCTATCATTTTATTTTGTGATGCTGCAAAAAACTTCGCTCCGTGTGCTCAGGATGAGACCTGGCATTTTTCAAATGAGAAACTGCAGTTTCATCGATATAAAAACTTTCCAAAAGAACATGTCGATTCGATTACTTTATCTTCAGGAAAAGCACACCAAATCCACTGTTCTCAATTCCAACTATTATTGGCTATGTTCTTGGAATGGAACCCTGCAATTTTTTCTATTCCCAAATGATTGGTTTCTAAATCACCTTCATTTAAGTTATACATTTTAATAATAGTCTTATTTGCCTTTCTAGGTAGGCTGGAATGAAAATTAGAGCGATTTTTAAGAGTTTGATTCCCAAGTAAAAAGGTAGGGAAAGGACTTTTTTCTTTTGCAGGAGAAAAAACAACTGTGGTTTTCAAGGCAGTTTTCATTCTGAGACTGAAACTGTGATGAAAAGTGTTTGATGAAGATTGGGTGTGTATTACAGGGCCTGAGACAGCAAATCACTCTTCTCTCCTGAACTCGACAGCAGCAGAATGAAACACAGCAGGTTTCAGGACTGTGACCACTCACCACTTCTTACTGCAAGTGCTGGCAGCCCCAGCATATTTGGGAAGTTGGAAGGGTCTTGTTTTTCCAACTATGTAACCACAGTGGATGTTTAAGAAGATTTGTTCTTAGCTTTGTTAGAAAATATCTGCTTCTTTTCTACTTTATATTAGCCTTGGTCTTGAATGCAGGTCCAGCCAGCCATCAGCACATTCCCCTCTGCACTCTTTCAAAGCTTCATCCCATTAAAACCCCCCTGTAAAATCCAAGTATTTGCTGGCTCACCAGAGAAGATGACTTGGAGAAAATTGACTACAGGCAAATGCATTGAAAGAAGCAATTAAAAAGCAGTTCTGCACCATTATGGAACTTCTTCCAAGTGCAGTTCTTCCTGCATGACAAGCCTGTGATGAATGGATTGCAGAAATGTCATTGTATTATACTGCTGTGTAATAATAATAGGACCAGTGGGAAAGTTCAGCTAATGCTGATATTGCCCTGGAACAAATACAAAGTAGGTAACACGCAGGAGTCCATTTAATCCCATTTTTCATGATTCTATGGATTTTAAAATGTAAGAATAACAAGCCAAGCCAAATACTCATCAGCCATAGCTATAGTGAGTAAATTAAGTGGGGACTGTTCATTTTCACTCACGTGGCTAATCCTTCTAACTCCCTGCTTTTCAAAAGCAGTGGCCATGTCCAAACTTTGTAACATCAGGGATGGTCCCTGGTCTGTGCTGATCCTTGCACAGTGCAAACACATCTCTTTTGGGAATAATTTATAAATGCTTAGAAATATAAAATAAAAAGAGGGGAGATACCCTCAGTATTTTAATTCACCATGAGTCTGGCAATCTGTGGCTTTGTGGTGTAAGGAACATGATGGATTTGGTTTCTGCTTCATGTTTGAGTCCTAAACAGACCTGCAGCTACTGTTATTAGCAAAATTAAATGCCAAATCTTTAACAACAAGCTTGTTGTCATGATTAAAAGATTATTTTCCTGTTTACTGAGAGCTCTTGGCTGGGTGTCGCTTTTGCCACTCTTCCTTCTAGAACCACTGGCCCCATCTGTGTCTGATGGGGTCCATGTGTTGTCCTTGGCAGTGCTGGTGTCCAGGCTGTCACCATAGCCTCTCAAGATTGCATCCCTGTGCTTGTTCAGGAATCCTAATCCAGCTGCACCATTCAATGTTCAATGGGATCCTGCAAATATTTTTCCCCAGACTATTGCTGCTGTTACTAGACTTGATTTCTCCTTGAATTATTTTCTAAGTCTAGGTGTTTCCTTCCCAATGGCATAGTAGGCATAGGGGACAACTAAAGTAATGTGTGAGATTTATTTACAAACTGGTAAAATCCATATGCAGAAAGGGGAATGGAGTCACTGACTCTACTGCCAACTCGTATACAAATAATTCCCAATAAAATGGAAGGCAACACATGTTACACTTGTATGTTGAAGTAAAAGATATTAAGCAGGAAGTATTTATTAAAGTAGTGCTTTTTAAAGGCCTCCTTCTCTCTTTGATGTAGGTACCTGTAAAAAAGTTAGATTAATGTAAATGTTCTACTTTTGGATGCAGACAAGTTGACTCATTTTCCATTTGAACAGAGAGGAAATAGAGAAAGGAGCCTGCTTTTTTATAAGAACTGTGTTGGTTATTGTTTTCAGCTAGGATGGACAACATCTGATCTCCTCAGTCTGAAGTTCGTCAGGTTCAGAAAATCCTTTTTCAGCTAAAAGTGCCTAAACCAGCCAACTATTAACTAAAAACATCTGCAGGAACTCCCTACTTCCTACTGCTTGAAACAATGAAGATAAGACCACAAAATTTATAGGAACAGAGAGAGAACAAGAAGTGAAAATTTGGTCATGAGGCATGACTGGGAGATGGCAGGCTCTACTCTCTGCTCCCAGGCTCTTTTATAAAATATTTCTCAATAAAAATGCGTGGAGCTCCTTGAGGCTCAAGAGCACAGCTAAGAGAGGCAGCAGCCAGCAGATGTGGCATCTTGTGCAGCAGCCTCTCACTGGGACATTTTTTGGGTACAGTGGCACGGGAACCCTCTGAGTGTGTTTGCTGCTGCCAGGTAAGGACAAGGACAAGGTCAGGGGAACCACATGCTCTGGGACTGAGGGAGCTCTCAAAGCTTCCACAGAGAGTAGTCAGCTGTCCCTGGCCCAGAGTGCCTGGAGGCTTTGATTCAGCTGCCACTGAACGGGGGGACCAAACAGTCTTTGAGCTGCTCTTTTCTCCAGGATGTACTACGTTTTGTGCATTCAGATCCACACATGGAACCCTTTTTTCTTGCCATAGGAAGAACCAGGTTGTGAGCCATAAAATGCAGGCTGTGCAAGCCATAATCATGCAAGAAACCCTAATTATCTTGCCCTTTCTTCTAATCAGCTCCTGACTCTTACAGAACCATGAACACAGATGGTTATAGGCAGATACCTCTCTTTGCACTGCAACTGTTTGAATTTTAACCTTCCTTTTAATATCTCCTTATGAAAAATGTGCAGTTCTTGAGCTGCCCTGTTTGTTTCTAGGTGACCATCAGGTGCTCAAATACTCTGGTCTGCAGTGACAAGGAACATTATGAACATCTACAAAATGACATTGCTGACTTTAGCAGATGTGCAAGCTTTGTAATTGGTCCAGAGATGGCATTTCTCATATTCAGGAGGGCTCAGTTCATATCATGAATTAGTGATGCTATTGTACATCTTACAGTATTTTACATAATTAAACGTGACAATGCCATTTGATATGGACAATTAAACTCGTATTTGTGAGCAAAGTGTAATTAACAGTATAGACACTGTGCCATTTTGGAATTTGCTTTCAGTAAGTCTAATTACTTCACATAGCTAAAACACATTTGAAAGTTTATCTTTAATTTAGTTCTATCCTTTGCAATTAAACCTTTTAAGACAGCTAGATTAGAAACAGAATGTTAAAACATGAAGACTGCTAGAATACATACCCAAAAGCTCCCAATTTTTAGGCTATTTCAATAACAGACAGTGCAAAGAAATTATACTCTTTTCAGAAAATGCATTTTATGACTTTATAGAGAACATTTTTCTTTGAAAGATCCTGAGGAAATGTACTTCCTGAGTCATATTCTATGTCCCTGACGTCTTCTCTGTACATCTAAATGTTTCTTTGAAATTACAGAAAGATTTATCTCAAAGTGTGCACCAAACTGGTTTTCCTAAAAAATAAGGGATATCATCTACAGCTGCAGTGATAATTCATGCATAAAAACATGGGGTATTTTACAGCTATATTTGGAGTTTTAAATTAAACAGTGCCAGGGGCTGGGCATTGGGACTTGATTGTCCTATACATTTAGGGGAGACCCCTGATATTTCCCCATGTGATTCCTGTGCATGCTGAGGAGTTGTTATTTGCTGTACATCATCCATAATAAGCATTTTGGTTGCATTTACCCTTTTTTTTTTAAATAAATGAGAATTTAATAGCATGTCTGTGGTCATACTGGGCCAGTTAAGGCAATGTCACTAATTAGCTCAGAAGCACAGATGTCAGCTGCCTCTCACAACAGTGGGCTTCCTTACACACTCAGCTGATGCCATAGGGCTTGATAGGTTGAAATGCAAGACTTTGCCAGGAGATGCAGAGCTATTGATTCAGCTTCTCCATGACTTTAATCTCAATATTTCTAAGTTGGGGCATAGCTGAGAATGGCATTAAAAAGAATAAGCTATCATTTTTTGCCTTACATAATATTATTGAAACATACAGGGCAGAGTCTTTCAGATTGGACGAGTTTTGAGCAGGGGCTCAGAGAGTCAGAACACTGTCTGTCTGCCCACTGCTCCAAAGAATGCTTGTAGGTGTCTGCTAATCTAATGAATCTAAATGTTTTCAGTTTAAATGTCTACATCTGAGCCGATTTTCTAGGCTTCTTTCATAGATAATGGAGAAAAGCAAGTACTTCTAATCTCCTTCCTTCTCACTTAAATTTCCAAAACAGCTCAGATGACTCACAGGCCATTAAGTGCATATTTATGAGAAAACACCAGAAAAATTAACTGAGGAAAACTAGGCTGGAGCTAATTCCTGGATGTCACTTAGAGCACCCCTCTGCTCAAAGCAAGACTAACTGCAATATTAGATCTGATTGCCAGGGGCTCTCTATGAGCTGTTTTTTGCTGGCCTAGAAAAGGGAGTGATTAGCTGAGACATGGATGCTCATATTGCACATGTCCTCATGCAGGCAGAGGAACTCTTTCCCCTCTGGCTGTTTTTGTGTGTGTGCTTGATGAGTGCTCAGATGTCCTAGTCTTCTAGCAGCTGTCAGGAACATCTGGAGCACAATTAAAAGTGGAAGAAAAACTGTGATGCTAAATAAAGAAAAGCTTTATATCAGCCCACCAGGAAAGTGCACAAAGTTGAACTAGTTCCACAACAATTTACCAAAGAAACACCTCTCTCTAGAGAAGTCACGTTCAGACCTTTTCAAAATGCACTTGGCATGTCAAATGCACTTGACATTGCAATGATTTAGGGATGTGATTGAGTTTTAAATTTAAACATTTTGAAGTTTAGTGTCTGAATTTAGCTGCTGACATAGGGATGTGTGTAGGCTCTCCAGGTATCCTGGCTGTGCTGGAGTCAGGTTAGTTGGAAACATTGAGGTACCCAGTGACTGGGGCTGTGGCATGAACACATGTCTTGTGTCACTTAGGGTGCTCCAGGATGTTCTATCTATAATTCCAGATGGAGAAGTCTTTCCTGTAGGTCTGAGCACTGGCTGGTGTCTTCCATGCCCTTTCATGATGCTGGGTGTCTTCAAAGACCACCTAAGGCATCTTAATATTGAATTGTGTGTATTTCCACCCTCCTGCCAGGCTTTTTTAGTTGGCATGAGTCATAAGTACCATCATTTCTCTGAGAATTGAAAATTGCCCCTGGAAAATTCTCCCTCTGAATTATCCACAGTCCTCATACAAGCTGCAGGAAAGTGCACAGAACATAAAGGTTTCCCTCCTGAGACCAACATAGCAAAGCAGGGTGTCATAATAATGGAACTGAAGTCCTTAGGGACCTTCCACTATTCCCTGGGAATTAAAAACAAGAAGTGAAAGGCTTAGTGAAAGCATCTGTGCAAAGAAATATAGCAGATATCAGTGCCACTGACAATTTGCCTACTGGTTAGTGTGGGTCCAGTTCCTGTATTGCTTTGAGTCTTCATTAGCCTTTAAATTAAATTGAGATTACACAATTTCTAAAGGCTTTAAGATTCTTGAACGACAAAGATGTGTAAGAGCTGAGAAAAATTGTTTAATGCTTAAAATAGGAAATTAGGAAAGATTTTAGTTCTAACTGCTGCTGGATCTTTTGAAAAAAAACAAATTTCTGAAAAAGAAATGCTGGGTAATTGAAAGGAAATTATGCTACAAAAGTTTTAGAAAAAAGTAGAGAATCATTAAGCAATTAGGAGAGCAAAGGCAGTTATATGACTCCAAGTAAATAAACCACTCAGTTAAGTAAAAAAAATTCACTCATTTTTAGCTCAAAATTTTGCTTGTCTGATAAACAAATAATGTCTCTTTTTATTTATAAAAATATTAATAGGATGTGATTGCAGAAATGACATTTCCATGCTAAATTCTCACTATGTTTATGAATGTGCAAAACTCTGCTGGATTTTTTACACATCTGGATCAACAAGAACTGGTTAGAAAGAATAAAAGAAGCAAGATGCCCAAGCAAAATGTTTCCAAATTTTTTACATTAGACCCTCCACCACACTCAAATATCTAAAGTACCTGGTCAGTTTTGAAGACTCTGTTCTCCATGAAATTCAGAAGTAATTCTACTGATATTAATGGAACGAGATGATACACCATTCTCACCAGATGAGATCTGGGACTGGATCTTTAGACACAAATATTTTTTCCCCACTTTTGTCAGTCCTACAACTTCATTTGCCAAATGCATTAAGATTCTCATAGAAAAGAGGTTGATGCACCAGCTGGATGAAAGCAGACAGTGGATTTAAAACTGTCTGAATGGTCATGCTCAGAGGATGGTGATCAGTGGAACAAAGTGAAACGAAGTCTTGTTGGAGTCTAATAACTAGATTTTTTCCTATTTTCAGCATGCACATAATTTAAAACATATAAAGAATCTTAGTGAAATCAGTGAAAATTCCTTCAGTATTTAAAATTATACATGTTTAAGTGTTTCGCATGAAAGAGCAATTCCAGATTAATGGGACGATAAAGCTCAGCTGCACAGTGACACTTGGACAGGATAGAAAAAATGTCTAATGAATTTATTGTGGAACAGAATATACTGCAATATCTGAATAAGGAAAGCAAATTTCATGACTGCCACAGAATCTGAGGCTGCTTATGAAATTCTAAAATAGAGTGCATTTGAAATGCAGTAATTTTCTTTTTTTAATTGAATACCAGGAAGGAAGTGAGTTTTGCTGAAAGCGAGCCAGCTATTGGCATGCTTCTTCAGCAATCTATCATAGCTTTGCAACTTTATTTTCTTGTACAGCACAGCATATAAAAAGAAAGCAGATACATTTATTTACCTCGAGGCTTGTCTGAACTGCCCACACACCAGCAGTGGAAAACAGGAGACCAAAGTCACCAGTCAGGTTTTGTTCTCCTGTGTGTCCTGACACATATCTGGCAGACCTGTGGGATGTCTTGGATACACACAGGTGGCTAGGATTGTGCTAGGCAGCTGTGCTTAAGCAACAGAGTTGAGATCTGTGCAGATGAGAGAGGTTGCTTAGACACTTCCAGTGCCAGTAGTCACCTGGATATAGACACCTCCAGAGAAGGGTCAGTCTTGATGTCAGAATCATAGAATGGTTAGGGGTGGAAGATCATCGAGATCATCTCAAGGATTATCTTGTTCCAACTCCCCTGCCATGTGTGGGAATGTCCACCAGACCTGGTTACTCAGAGCCCCATCCATCCTGGCCTTGAACATCTCCAGGAGTGGTGAATCCACAAACTCTGTTCCAATGTCTCACCACCCTCCTAATAAAGAATGTTCACCTGGGCTATTCTATGCTCATTCCTTCATCTGCAAGCTCTCCAAAATGAGCACCTTTCCAGTGAAAGCAGGAGTGCTTGGACTTAATTGCATTATTTCCACAAATTCTCAAGAAGAACCCCTTCATCCCTGTACTTAAGTCCTCATGTCAGCTAATCAATTTTTAGGATTTCAAGCAAGGATATTTCTAAAGCAGTGGTTTGTTTTGGAACTCCTGTGATATTCAGGAGCAGAGAGTTGCTTCAAGTCTCTAGTAATCTCCAGCTACCTGGAGTTATGCAGTTTTTCCAGCTGCTCATCCTTTCTGGGGACTAGTAACTATAAAGTTACATGACAGAGTTTCTATTGAATTTTTCAGATTATTGGGTTAATGTTTCATTCCTTAATTTCAGGTACTTGTACCAATCACCCACCTGTTACCATGCTTTTTGTCCTGCTTCGTATAATACCTATTTTCAGTTGCTCAGTTGAAGCAAAATGAAACTTGCTATGCATATTCCTCCTTTAGAACTATGGCATTTCATTCTGTAAATGGAACTAGGTCATGGAGCTTGTCAATATTTTAAGCATGTTAAGACACAAAGGGATTAAAGTAGTAGATACATGCTTAACAAACAAGAACACAATGAATTATAGTAAACTTACATTAAAATATAATTCAATCAAAAATACATTTCTTAACCTGCAAAATGCATGTAGCTTCCAAGTAAAAATGTTTTTGGTTATTTTCTAAAAGATAGCCTGGTGATTTGAAACAGTAAACCTTTACTTGAAAGTAAAATACTGTTCAGCCTGGAGAAGAGAAGGATCTGGGGAGACCTAAAGCCCTAAAGGGACTACAAGAAGTCTGGTGAAGGTATTTTTCAGATGGAAAGAAGTGATATGATAAGGGCTTTAAATTGACAGAAAACAGGTTCAGATTAGACAGTAGGAAGAAATTCTTCATTTTGAGGACGGTGAGACACTGGCACAGGTTGCCCAGAGAAGCTGCAGCTGACCCATCTCTGGAAGTGTTTAAGGCCAGGTTGGATGGGGTTTGGAGCAACCTGGGATAGTGGAAGGTGTCCTTGCCCATGACATGATCTTTAAGATCCCTTCCAACCCATCCTTTCTATGATTCATTTCCTTCACCTGCCCATGTACCAGCTGTTATTGCACCTGAGCTGTTTAGCCTGTTACTAAACGTGAATGAAACCATGATTGATCCCTCCTGTTTCCATGTTAACTAAAATATTAAGGGTGAGGATCACCCCAGCTAAACTTAGCTGTCTAAAAGCAGGCATCTAGTCTATACATGACATATAAACTTTTAAAAATCTCCTAGAGATGGGTGTCTCCAGGAGGTGAGATATCCCACATTGAGCTAGACAGAAAAAAACTCTTGTCCAAACATATCTCATAGGTTACCTGCTTTTCTTCATCACTTACAAGCACAAGTAACACTTTTCACTCTGTAGAAGTTCAATCCTAACCTGTGTGTATTAACACTGCTACTGTTCAAAGGCATATGCTACAATCCCAATCTGATTAGATTAATTAATGATTAAAAATAACTTTCTCCTGCATGGTAATGATAAAGTCTCAGGATTTATGGGAGCTGAGGCATAAATCCTGAGCAGCACAGGACAGGCTGGCAAACCCCAAAGTGATTTCTGTAGATATTAAAGAGAAACCTCTCTTAGACCATGTGTTTCTATCATATTCAGACACTGAGATAGAAAGAGGTTACTTGTGCAGGCAGTGTTGACTTTGAGGAATTTGAGGTAAATTCAAGAGGAGATGTTAAGAATTAAATGTGCAGTGATCAGAGGCAACAAGATTGATTTAAGATTTAGGCAGGAGGCAAAAGCCTTTAAATGAAAGGGTCAGGAATTCTGTTTTTATGAATAGCAAGGCATCAAGCCAAGCAAGATAGAAGCATTTATCTGCATTTCTTAAGATGACTCTGCAGAATTGCTAATCCAGTAAATACACAGACCAATGCACTGTCCTTCCAGGCCCTTATCTGCTGATCTAGGAAGGCAAATGTCTTTCCTTCTATTTCTGCAATAGAAAGAAAATGTGCCAAGTTCAAAAGTATGAAATGTGTGCTACTAAGACTTACATTAGGATATTAAAATAGTAAGTGCAGACCAGACAGCTCCCAAATAAAGCAGATATTCTGATCTTTTTTTCTTTCTATTATATCTAAAACCAATTCAGTGCAATTTTGTGTCCATATCACGCTCCAACAAAATGTAAGGTGATAGCGCTAATTATTTTGAGTTAGATTTTGGGTTCTGAGTTAGAAGTGAGCTAAATAGTGTTGAGCAGGGCTGAATTTGAAATACAAAGATGGTAATCCACTGTTAATCTCAAGGTTTTATGCACTAAATTCTGTGATAGCAGAGTTTCCTTCACCATACTTTGCCCACCATGCTTAAACGTGCATTGAAGCACTTTTATTGTTGAAGATGCTCCTTATGCCTGTCAACTGACAAAGATAGCAAATATTGTTTTCTCCTAAATAAACCGATCTTTTGTGGTGCCATAGAAAGGAATCATATTGTCCAGCTGTTATTTCAAATCATATTGTCCAGTTCTTATCTCAAATAACACCTACCCATGAATAATTTCTATGTATTAAGGTTTCATTGGGGGCTTAGCTAGAGAATAGGAACGTGCAGAGGAAACACTCACTCAGACACAGGCATGTAAGTACAGTTTTAGAAACACAGGAACACGCCTTTGAAGCATCCAGAGGGGAATTTCATCTGCCTCAGTCTGGAGGTTTAACTTAGGAAGATGACTGTATGAAGTTTATATTGTCTATGTTATTTCTCAATGAGTCGTGACTCCTTGAAGTTCAGAGAGTTTCATGCTGTCTATACTGCACCACACCATTCACAGCCTGTCTCTGCTCATGGCTTCCAGCACTTTTTAAATTCTGAGGATAAGGACAAAATGCCTAGGATCATGGAATCATTTAGGTTCAAAAATAACTCTAAAATCATCAAGCCCAACCATTAACCCAGCACTGCCAGACCCACCCCTAAACCATATCCCCAAACACCACATCTACATGTTTCTTGAACACTTCCACACAGTGATTCCACCACTTACCTGGACAGATTTCTTGACAGATTCCACTGATGTCAGAAAACTTGGCACATGTGTAACAGACTTGGAAAGTGAAAGAGAAAATTAGTATATCCTAAATATTTTTGCTCATGTTTAAATATAGCTTGATTTATTTATCAAGTCTGCCTATGGTAGAATTTTCAATTTGAACAATGATAATATTAACACATAAATACTATTTTAAATCTAATATAAATGTAATATAAATCTAATATAAATATAATAACTAACTTTCCTGAAAGTCACATCTCTTTAGAAAAGATATATTAACATCTTAAAAATGCATTCAGTGAGGGGAGATGAAAGGTTTTCATTGCTCATACAGGTGTTATTTTTAATTTAACTTGTCTCTCACCTTTCCTCAGAAATCTCACCTGCTTCTGCTGATCTGTTACAGCAAAGCTGTCAGCAAATGCCAATCAAATGCCAGATGGAAATAGTGAACACTGTGAAAAAAACTAAACAGAAGTGAGTGGGTGTAGAAGCCTGGGCAACCAGGGGTTTAAGCATTGCAGTGTCTCAAAACCCAAAGATTATTGTGGAAAAGGGCAGGATCTGGCTGGAGAAAAGGCCATGCAGAGGTAGGGCAGCACTTCTCTTGGAATCAACTTCCCTGTTTTGGTCTGTGGATACTGCACAGCATAGAGCAGTGCAAGTGCAGGAATGGGGCCAGGGAGTACCAGCAGAGTGGGACTGGGACCAGCCAAGACCCCGAAAGTGCTCCAACCCATTTCCAGAAGGATCCAGGAGAATGGGCTGTGCATGATAACTTTTTTGCATGAGAAGTGAAAAAATTAACCCCAGAGCAAGGAAAACAGGTGCTGCCCTAGACCCTGGACACCCCAGGGCTGGGGTTTTACTTTTCTCTCCTGTCTGATCTCTCTCTCCCTCTGTGTAATTTTTTTTTATTCTTTTACTTACCTTACTATTCAAAGATAGGTGCAGAACAATACCAATTTCCTTGCTGAGTGTGTATCTTGCTAACAAAACTTGTAAATCCATTTGGATCCCTCTGGCTTTTGCTGTTCCATTTTGACCACAGGCATCTACAAATCTTGGGTGTTGCCTTTTGCTTAGGAATAGGACATGACAGTGGGGGATTCCAATCCCTCACTCAGGACAACCTTACTTTTGGTTTCAGCTTTGCTCCAGGGTCACTGGGATCATAATCTGCCTCCTGGCATCTGCTTTTGGTTGCACATCACAAGGTGAATGTCCAGGTCATATACTGAACTGTCTTAGAAGCAATTCCACAGCCACATTTCTAAATATTTGTTCTTGTCTGCAATTAGTCTTTTTGAAAACAAAAAAAAAGGAGTGAGTTGACCTAATGGTTTAAAAGATTAAAATATATATTCTGACAAAAGCATAGGTTAGATTTGTCACTATTTTGTGAAAATGATAATTTTTTTTCTGTGAAAAGCTGAATCAGATCTGGGATTGACATTGTGATACTTGGGTTTGGTAGCAATAAAAAAAAAATTCCAATAAAAATGCAAGGAGTCAATGGAAGTTTTTATGTGGAAAAAAACAATACATTGAAAAAAGTTAAATTTTATGAGGCTTGATGAGAACATTCTGTTTGATTTGTGGCAAAAATTTTATTTGTCCTTATCATGACTTTGGATTTTATTGGTTTGTAGACATCAGAAAGAAATTTCAGGTAAATATAAAATAGAACTCTTTCATATTAGAAAAAAAATGTTTGACTTTCTCAAAGAGGTGCTTGACTTTCTCAAAGAACATCCTTTCATCCCAAGGCATCCAAGAAGTCATGTCCTCCTGACCAATCTTTTGGGTGGTAACCAGGTAAATACTGATCTTGCTTTCCAAAGAAATCCCATGAGTTTGCGGGCCCCACGTCGCGCAACTCGCTGAGGGCTCCCCTGGCAGGGGGAAAGCCTCTTGAAGCAGTTCTTTGTTAGGAAAAGCAGATGCACAGGACTTTTTCGGTCTTCAGGTTCTTGTTTTATTGTTATCTTATCAAGACGTCAGCGCACTGTCTGCACTCAGACCTTACATGCGTGAAAACAGCACAAAATGGCTTACAAACTTGCGCTGCAAGGTCTTTTAAGTCTAATCTAAAAACTAAACTACCTAATTAAGGAGTGACACCTAGATTATTTCCCTTTCTAACCCAATAACTGACCCCTAAAGGTCCGCAATGAGGATTTTTCTGCCCAATTACAAGATACCACCCAAACCCAAGAAGAAGAAGGAAGAAGAAGAAAAAAGAAAGGAACTTGAGACAACACCCTGCATGCTCCCTATAGCATCGATGTACAATATGCTAAAAATCCTAAAATCTAAATTTCTCACCCAGGTGACATACTAAACTGCTCTCTACAATCTCTACAATCTATTTCACACTTCTGTGGTCTCTGGTTTACTTTGAGGCTTAGGAGGCCTTCTCCATGAATGAGGGTCAAAGTCAGTGTCTTCCTGGGAGTCAGAGCACCCCAGGGTAGACAGGGCGATATCCCCCTTGCCCTGGGTTTCCACAAAATCCAGATGTCTTTTCCTTCCAAAGCACTTAATTTGCTGCTCTGCAGACATCACCCTGGTGTCTTTGATCAGGCTCTGAAGCAGGAGGTGGGGAACAGCCTGCAGCTGGAGGGAGCAGGTTACACTTGTACCTGCAGGCAGGAATTGAACCTGTAAACTCTACTGGGTGTTTGCAGTTCAGTGAGGGGCCCATTAGTGCAGTACTGCCACTCACATACATTTTCCTCTTCACTACTACTTACCTGTTATTACTTATCTTATTTATTACCTTCATCAGGCAAAAGTGTCCCACAGGAAATCTTTCGGAAAATACAATTTCTGCTATGGGAGAATTTATAGCCCACTAGCATTTTAAAAATTGTCAACTAAGAGAACCATACAGGCATTGGTTAATATATATTTTTAATGTCCTTAATGAATCTGTATATGGCAATTACAAGCAAGGGAGTTAGTTTAAAACATATGGTTTATATGCACAATATATCTTAGAATTAATAAAGCACAAGCAGACAAGTGAAATCAATGTGAAGAAATATATGCAACGTGTCTCATGTTAAACACCATTTCTGGCAGAAGTCTGTGTCAAAAGCACCTTATAATAATCTTTCTGTGCTTTCTATCTCTTAGCAATTCTCTGTTCCAAAATCCTACAGCAATACTGAAAATGAGAACTCTCTGCTAACATGAAATCGATGTGTTGCTTAATGGCTCATATGAATATCTCCATCAGGAAGTAGTGTGCCCTCCCATAACAGTTATATGTAGATATTTTCTACACTAAGTATTAAATGTGCCCCCATTAGCCCAGAAATATTCCCTACTTCCAAAAGTAGGACTGCAGATCTGAGGTACAATACTCTGCATAAAACCTACCAGCCCAAATCCAGTCAAATAACAAAGATCAAAAGTCGTTTTCATTCAGACAAGTTTTGAGTTTCTGTTTTACTGAGGAAGAAAGACTTGTGTAACTTTTATTTGTTTCAGGCTGAGCCCTTTGATTCAACATCTCCCTCAAACCTGCTCCAATGCCTGCTGTAATATGAAAGTTGAGAGTAATTGTTTTTCTAGAAGTAAGGTATTTTCTGTGCCTTTTGAAGCTGTCCATCCAAGTTCTGATGTCAACGCTGAATTGCAGAGAGGAGAATCATATTAGACTTTTCTTGAGGCACAGAGTGAATTGACATAAATATGAGTTATCTGTTAATATTGTTGTTTTTGTTGCCTGGCCTGATGACTGAGACTCCTATCTCCAGTGCTGCTCAATTCATTCAATCAAAAAAGAACTATGTCTTACCCTTTTGGGTAAGCTGTTGCCAATAATTTCTTTGATTCAGTTGATTCATTTATATTACTGTTTTTGTTTTCTTTGTGCTGAAATTTCTGAAGCTTTTCCTTGACCCTGGAAAAACTATTTGAAATGAATATATTTAATTTCTTTTTTTTGTAGTGAAAATCATGCTGTGACTTCAATTTCAAAATTAATTGATAAAAGTTAAGACTGTCTCTATTTGTTAGAATTGCTCTTCATGACTATTTGCAAAAAGAGTAAAAGTTTCTTAAATATAATTTAATAGAGTAAATTAATTATTTTATTTCAAAAATCCATCATAATTACAATACTTGCATTCTTTCTTTTTTTCCTGCTGTAGAATGAGATGAAGAGTTTTAAATTTTATTACAGAAGAGCCACTGCTTTGGGTGTACACAACTGTTTTTAAAAGATTGCACAATTTTCAATTGCCAGTGCTTAAATAAAAGATTACAAAATGAAAGTTCTTCTTCAAAGATATTTTCCTAATTTTCCAAGCCTAACACTTACTCTATTTTTCAGTTCAGTGTAGAAACTGAGTTTGTTTTCAATCAAATTTTCTGTATTAGAAGTATGGTTGTACATACTAAAATTTATCTTATTTCTTCCTTCTGCTTTATTGTGATTTTTTTTTCTTGCACCACTGTTAACTGAGAGCAGCCTGCTGAGACCACAACCCTACATTTCTAGATGCTTAAAATAAAGCAGCCATCACCCAGAAAACCTTCTAGTCTAAATTATGCAGGCAAACAAAGCATGAGAAGAAATCAGTCTGATCCTTATGTTATTGCTCAGGCACTGAGGTGCACTGGAGATTAGTGGCAAAGTTCATACTGGAGTGTAAGGAAGATGAATTCTTCCCTCTCATGGCTGCAAGGCTCT